>NC_091700.1:55122500-55747500 GCF_041296265.1 Equus caballus
ATTTCCTGCTAGTTAAGCAATAAACCAACTGCTAGATAGAAAATTGCTCACACGCTAACATAATCACCTAAAAGATTTTCTGATTAATGGTAAAATCTCCTTTGAAGTGGGTTGTTGATACTACCATTTCCAGTTAAAGATAAAGCTATAGGTGATGAGCCTAACCAAAAAACACTCAGAAACCTCAACCCCTACCTTCTTAGTTAAAGATGTGATTATCTCAACAACCCCTGAAAAAGAAACTAAATAGAATTGACACAATTGAGAAAGAAGTTAGAGCATATGCGCTTAAATATGTAATTTCTCTTAACATTTGTATATCAGTCTATCATTAATAAAAACAAGAGTAAAAATATTCACAAAATAAACTTACAATAAACTCCTTTGCTTTCACATTGGCAATTATTTATATATAAATTAATTCACTATCTTCGTATGTTCAACTATTAGTGTTCATGTACAAAACTCACATTAATTAAGATTTTAAATTACTGTATTTGATAATGTGGCTCTGAAATTTCTGAGATATATGTTATGAAGCTTTGATTTTCTAAGGCTAAAATAATAAAATCCTTACAACACGACCTCCGAGAGATCACATCTCTATGTGGCAACACATCTCTAAGATGGTGAGGGGAAAGACAGTATCTTTCAAAATTGAAAAATAATAAGAAGAGAAAGAATAGACTTAATCGTTCTGATTTCTTTGAAGATAATGGCTAAGTCCATTCACTGCTTTTAAAATAAAGTGATTTGCAGAGAGGGAGAGAAAAAACATGAGACATATTATAAACAGATGCTCTAATTTCAATGACACTGGCTTTATAAGAACCTAACACGTGCACATTCCTTGGACTGGAATAAAGGGCATGGCATTACACAGAAATCTAAATCTCTCATAAGACAGCCATTTACCAGAGAGTAATCAAATTGCAAGAGATGTGAAACACTACTTCTTTACAGAATAGGTCTGGTCTAAAATCAGGTTGTTGGGGTTTTCAAAAAACTTTTTTGAAAGAAAGAAAGTCTAATTAAATATATTAGGAGGTAATCTCAAATTTTTGTTGAAAACAATCATCACCTTTGAATAATGAAAAACACATGTAGTGGTGCTTTTTCCCTTTTATTGATGAATCAGCACCTTCAGAATCTTCTTATTTCCATGAAATTCCCATAAATGTTTATACTAGAGCTTCTCAGGAGGCATTCCCTGACCATCCCAACTACAGTAGCCACCCCACCACTACACACCCTCACTTCACTCTTTTATTTCTTCGCTTTTTCTTATCACTATTTAAAATTTTCTTCTTCTTCTTTTTCTACTTGTTTATATATTCATCTCCCATCCCCCAAGAACGTGCACACTCTAAATGTGGGACCATGTCTAACTTGTTAAGTGTTGTATCTCCAGGACCCTACTATGTGCCTGGCATAGCAGCAACACAATGAGTTATTTAAAATTTCTTTCACACCTTCCCTCAATAATTTAATGCCTATCTTTTATTAAATATCATGGTTCTATGTATGAAATCAAATATGTTTCAATGTCTGAATGTATATTCAGACAGACAAACTGAGGTCCTTGAATTCTTTTCATTCTGGGTGTTTTTCCTTTACGAAGTTTCCTCGGTGGTGCCTGGAATGAAATTCACTGGCTGTGACAGGCTCTGACACCAGGATCAGTTCTCTGCCAGCAGCCACTGCCAGGCTGACCACTGCTAGAGTAGCTTATGCACCGTCACACATGGAGAGCTTGCTTTGTAACAAATTGCCCCTACAATCAGCACCCAGAAATGGGCAGGGCTGCTATTATCAGGCTCCCTTAAGGGGACTCTTTCTTCCCTCCTGCTCTTTAGACTTCAAGGGAGACGAGGAGGAAAAAAGAGAGCAGAAGAAGGAAGGATGAGAGAAAACACAGCTGAGGAAAAGGGGTGTGGCAGCTTTTCCCTAAACCATCAATTGCCAAGGTTACTTTTGGCAGGGAGAAAAAGAAAAAGGGCCAGACGGTGCCTGCTTGAAGCTTTTGTACTTCTGCCCAGACTGTGGGGAAAATGGTGGGATTAAATAAAAATGCCAGCAATGACAAAAAGGAAATCTTCCCAATAGTTTTCCTTGCCTGGAGGATGAACGGCTTGAGGCGCTGACCTCCCTGCCTGTCTCAGTGAGGTCAAGAAGCTGACTGTCACTCCTACAATTATGATTAATGATGCTCCCGCTGGTGACACATTTCTAACCACGCTCTCTGGAGTGCAGCAAGACTCAGTTGCCTGGTGGTGTGTTGAGTCGTTGCTCTGGCAAAAGATCTATTTGCTACAGCTATGGGCTTAGCTTTCAACAAGCCATCCTTGATTCTTTGCTGCAACATCCTATCATGAAAGAACAGAGAGCCCAGGACAAAGAATGACTGCTAAGAAGGATAAAACATCAAATTAATTTTAAAAAAGCTTTTGTACTGAACGGCAAAATGCAGCGTAATGAATAATTAAACAATTAATAATGTAATCCTCTTAAAAGCACAGAACCACTATGTGAGAAGATTAAGTGTTTAACAGTTTCCAGTATAATGCAAATGGTAAGGATGAGCCCTTTTTTCCACTTTTTAGGGTAACAGAATTGAAAGCACATTTCTGGGTTTTAATTAAATACTATTAAATTTTCAGTAATAAGCCAGCAAAAACAGGGCTGCAATATGGAAGGATTATCAAATACAAAAGTAAGTACACAATAGCAAGAAGCTAACATTTCTTGGTTCTTTTTTTATAACAAGACGTTACTTGAAAGGGTGCATTCTGTTTCTAAGCTGCTATGGTGCACGCCACGAAACAGCAAGCTAAATGCTAATCTGTGGTAATGACTATAAGACCGGGATTTCCATTAATGTATTTCTATGACAGTCCAATCATGGAAAAAGAATTGGAAAAACAATGTAGAAGAATTGCAAAACTGTGAAACAAAGTAACTGATGTATCTAAATCCCCTTCCTCTATTACATTCTCAAATCTACAATTAATACTCTCCATAGCATAGTACCTATGTTCCTATGAGTGTACTTTCACTCTTTCCTAAAATAGTACAAGTATGGGTTATCCTAACTCGGTTTTCCCAGAAGCAGCACATAAGAGAAAGATTCATGTGCAAGTGATTCATTGAGGAAGTTCTTCCAGGAGAAATAGTGCGGCGGTGGAAAAGAAGGCAATAAGATGCGTTTTCAAATGAATCCCAGCTCAGTTTGATCATGCAGGGAGTTCTGGAGCGTAAATGCCACCACAGAGATTATCCTGACTACAGCCCTAGGCTGAATGCTCTGAAGAAGGAGCAGAACACGCAGAAGCAGCCCTGGGCAGTAAAGGGGATTCCAAGGATCTAGGCACAACACCAAGAGCATCTCCATATAGTTGTAGTAAAGAAATATCTTGGCTTATAATTATCTATGAACTAATTTAACTGTAGACTTAACTACATTCTAAGTTTAAAATGCTGGTTAGGTCCTGCCTTAATCCCTATTTTCCACTTGCCTCCACTCCCCGTGGCTGACTCCTACGTCAAGATCTATTTATCCCCAGGACCCATTCAAACTTCAAACAGAAGAGATTTTTGAAACTAGTAGCATTTTCCCCAACACTATAAAATTTGGCATCAAGTTACCTTGTGCCCTGTTCCAAGAGCAGAGATCTATTTCTGAAACTCAACATCATCCACTCTCCCATAACATCTCCCCTTTGTTCAGGATTCCAGTGTATTGCTTAGATCTCAGTCTTACTGAGAAGAATTTCACATCTGCCGTTCCTCCTCTGAACTCTGACTCTAGACTTCAGACTCACAACATTACCACCTCCCACTTGGTTACTTTCCATGAAATCTGAGAGGATGTCCTTCACATATACGTTTTTGAGAACCCAATAACCAAAATTGTTGCTGCTCTCCACTAGCATGGCCTCTCGCTATCAAGTCTACATTCCAGATTCCCTTTCCTCCTATATCTATAGCTGGAGCTATAGGTTAATCTCTTGCAGATGCCATATTCTCCTTTTGTCTCATCTGATAGCAATTGCCTATGCCATAAATAGCTACATCCTAAAAGATAGTGTCAGTTATGGTTCTAGAGAAGCCCAATTTTTTTAAAAAAGAATAAGCTGTTGAAGTCATTCAGCAAGCAATTCTGCAGAGAGTGGGAGGTCCAAATTAAAAAAAAAAATTCATAAAGTACTGCAGGATAAAAAGATATTTCAGAACCTTGGAAAAATGTTTGCTCTGTAAAGCTTCACTCTAGGGAGTAACTTTTCAGACTAAGCCAGACTTAGAGAACAAGTTGATCTGGAAATGAAGAACAGTGTTCACCATGGTCAAACTTTAACCAGAGGACATAATGACTATTAAAATTATTTAATCCTGAAGGTGTGGATATACAAAAAGTAGCTGAGAATCAAGTGAAAGATTGAGTCAAGTAAATTACTAACAGTTCATTTTAAAAAAATTTTTAGGAAGCACAACTCTTAACCAGTAGTACTTAATTTTTCATGAAAAACAAAGGGACAACTAAATATTATATTATTAATGTAAATACATTTTACTGTGTATGATATAATTTTTGGAATTTCACAGGAAGCCTTTGTTTTGAATTTATTATGAAGCTTATCCTAAAGTAAGTTCCATAGACTTTACACTTCCCATCTCCACCGTGTGGAGTACAGAGTCTGAGACCACTAAGTTAAGGAAAAATCTGGTCTTTAGTAGATGTTTGAAGTCCAAAAAATGGTGGGCAAGATGAAAAACCCTAATCGTTGAGACAAAGAAGAATCAGAAGTATAGAAAGGACTAGATGCGAAAGAAGACCAATTTGATGTGGAGTCAAAGAACCTATGGGATAAATCAGGCAACAAACCCAGTGGGAATTAAGGAGCAGACAGAAGTAGAGCCAGGAGGTATACAGCTGATTGAGATCTTTACGGCTGGAGTTCTCTTTAGAGCTCATTGCCCTCTAGGATAGATCTATCAATTCTGAAGTTACAGCTTTCTAAGGGCAACCTCCATGTTGTGTAGTTGAAAAGTCTTGGACTTTAAATCAGAAATATCTGGATCTTAATTCCAGTTCTGACACTTATTAGCTGCATGAACCTGGGCAAAACATTTATATTATTTGAATTATAATGGGAGCATAATATCCCACTCAGAAATACTGTGAGGATTAAATAAAATAATGGATGTCAGGTCATGACACATTTTTGGGTCCTTATGAGTGTTGTTCTCTCCCTGCCCACTCACACTTACAACACCTCAGGAGCCCTCTGAATAAAAGGGTTTCATGTAGGGCTGGTAAGAGAAAACAGCTATATCATGGGAGCTGTTATTACACTGGTAGAGGATGTCATGCCAGGTTGACCTGCAATTCTTCTTAACTTAGCAGGTACGGCAACCAGCTCCAGCACCAGCAGAGTCCTATACCCACTCTTATGAGCATGGGGTGCAGGGAGGTCAAATGTAAGATGTGTTCCTCAAAGATCAGATGAAGGAAAACTCATGATATACAACATTGGAAAAGAACAGAAGCAGGAGATAGAAAGCAATGAAGTCAATCATGATAGTTAATTTAAAAAAAAAAAGATATACCTAGGAAACTAAGCATCTATTAAGTTCCAGAGTCTGTGCTGAGTATTTTACATCTCATTTGACTCACAACTCCTGCAAAGTAAGTATTTATATAATCACTTTGTAGATAAAGACATTGAGCTTTCTATGAGTAAAATAACTCGTCAAATTACATAGTCAACAAGTTGTAGTAAGAGACCTGTTTGAAACTATATTCTCAGATATCATCTGTGATTCATTGTGAGCCATGTTTGGACAAGGATATGGGGCTAAAATGATGCAAGGATTTTTTTTAATGTTAAATAAAACCTTTTTTTTTATGCATGATAGATTTAAATCACTATGGTATTTGGATTTCACTGGATACGTTTAGAAGAGTGATGAAACATTTTTAAATGTCGCAATTTACATTGTACTGGAAATCACATGCTTTACAATTGTTTAAACTTGTGATGTGAAATTTTTAGATGTCAGCTTAAAAATGTGCAAGGGAGTATATAACTTTTCAAAGGGGAATACTTTCAAATTTTGAAGACCTTTACTCTAGAGCAGGAGTTCTTAATGTGTGATGGGCATCAAGGATATAATGCAGTGGTGAGAGACACAGATTTAGGAGTCAGTCTTGCTAGCTGTGTGACGTTGGGCGAGTGACTTAAATTCAGCTCAGTCTACTTATCTGTAAAATGTGGATAGTAACAATACCCTATCTCAGTGGTGGTCAAACTTCAGCATACGTCAGAATCACCTGGAATTTTATTAAAACACAAACTACAAAACCCCCACCCCTAGAGTCACTGATTCAGGAGGTAAGAAGTCAGACCTCCAAATTTCCATTTCTAGCAAGTTTCCAGGCAAAACTGGTGCTGCTGGTCCAGGGACTACACTTTGTGAACTTTGGTCTATCTCATAGGTCATTGTGAGAATTTCAAAAGTTAGTTCCTAAATTGCTTAGAATCACCCTGGAACATCATAGATGCTAATATGTATTAATTAGCCAGTATCACCAGCTGAGACTGGATTCATTATAACAGAAAATTCCACTCCAGCAGGTTAAATAGAAAGGGGTTGACATATTCTATTTAACAAGAGGTAAATTATCCAGGGCTGGCGCCACTGTTCAAGAATGTCATCAAGTTCCCAGCCTCCTTCTGTCTTCTTGTTCAATCATCTTTGTTCCATGGCTTTCATCATTATGGATGCATAAGAGCTGCTCTTCCTCCAGGCATCTCGTCTATTGTTGCTATACATGTTAGCCAAGGTCACCAGGCTATTTCTCAGCTCTGCATTTGTTTATAATCCTGGTTCCTGGGAAATCTCTTCCCTCCACCTTATCCACCTAAGACAACTCTGACCTTTGCTGCTGCACCACCTGGCCTCCTGATCTCCTTTCCTGGGCAAAGTAAAATAGATTACTGGTTTATTACAAAGGATCTTAAAAGATATGAATGAACAGCCAGATGAAGAGGTACATGGGACGAGGTCTGGAAGGGTCCTGAACATGGGAGCTCATGAAGTTTGGGGCATACCACCCTCCTAGTACGTAGATGCATTCTTATTCACCAACCTGGAAGCTCCAAAGTAAGGATTTTGATATGGTCCTTAAACTAAGGGAATTCTTGTAGTAATTGGCCATAGATTTATCCTGGAATTTTGATTGCTGATGTATAAATCCTTCCAAATTTAACTAGATAATGATCTATACTGAATACAACAGTGAACCAATTGGATGTTGGGAGAATGTGAGAGAAAACTATCCTAGATGTCATATGCATGCTTATGATGTAGGACTTCGGCATCAAAAACATTCTCTAGATTTAGAAGCTTTCTTTACCATGGAGCATACATTCCCAGAGTAAGAGACGTACTAAAAAGAAAAAACAAATTGGGTGAAGGAGGCAATTTCCAAAAGTTCCAACACTGTTATTATACTAGAATGTCCAGCATTTAAAGTTGAAATCCTTTATCTCCATCCAAAGTTTTCAATACAGTCTCAATTTCTCTTTATTTTCCTAAGGAAATGCAAGTCCAACTTCTAATGACAACCAGTGGAGAAATCTGATTTGCTTTTAAGGAACTATTTTTCCAACCAAGTTTGCTGGCATTCATCTACACACTAATGAAACATAAAAATTCAGTTCTCAACATTTAACTACTCCATGTTGACATTTGAAACCACTTTAAAGGAAAAGGGTATCATATTTGAATGTGAAGAGAAGTGGAACAGGTGTGAAAAGGCTAAGACCTCAGAGCCTCTTTTCTTAAGAAAATTAGCATTATTCTTGACATTCTCTCTTTAAAGAATGAGCAGTAGAGGATGAGTTGTGAAATGAAATTTGTACATCAGATACCTCTAAGAGTTTTGAAGTCATTCTAAGTGAGCCAAATTTGAATGAGATAAGAAGCGGAAGAATCAAAATATCTGTTATTACGTCTGAATTATACCAGGCTTCCCAAATTTCAACCAAAGTCAGAAAGCCAGGAAATATTATTACCAGTAAAGAATGTGAATATTTTTGCCAGGTAGAACTGATTAAATTCTTTCCCTGAGGAAAGACTGATATTGAGAGAAAGCTAACACTTTGAGGCAAGTAACATAAATAACAAATTTATTCAAGTAACACTCTTTATTAGGGACTCTATTTGGTCTGTTTACACCAGTGCACACGTGTGGATGCGCTCATGCTTGGAACCCTGAAAGCCAAACCACACAACAGTACACCACACAGCGCAGGCACAGGAGTCATTCCAGAAGGCAGATAGCTGTGGAAGGAGCAGCCAGAGGGAGAAAAGCCCATTGTTTCTCTCAGTCCAGCTGCTACCCACTTCCCAAACTTAAACACAAAATTCACTTAATGGCTGTTGAATTCCCTTTTAAATGACAATATAGATACCTCAGTCTCAGCTAAATCTAATTTTATGCTCATTTCACTTTGCTGCAGCATTTTCTTTTTCTCCTATGCTGCATTTTTCTTCAACAATCACCCAACTGGCAGATTCTGACTAGCTTGTCAGAAAGGAAAAGGAATTTATGTTTCATAGGAAATTAATCTAATTGGTAGAACATTTATAAGAAGACCAAGCCAGACTAGTTTACAAATGAACAATACCTGAAGGGGAGAAATTTTAATCTCATTGTAATAATGACCTTCCAAAGACTAGGACACCATTGTTTAATTCTCTTTGTTAACTCAAAGTGTTCAAAATTTACTGTGTCTTCTGATTTTCAGGGAAAATAAGGAAGCTGAAAATCACCTTGTTTCAATAAAATAGGAAGCGGGAGGTAAACCAGTAATAACTGTTAATACTGTGATGAAAATAGCCTTCATAAAACAAGGATAAACAACATTGCAGTCTAATTTGCCTCTGCATAAAATGTAAGCTAGAATTCAATGTGCTATAAAATATTAGTATCTTTACTGCCGGCATAATCTTAACTAATCATTTCTTATGTTATTTCTGTAGTTACAGTAAGTTATCTGCATGAAATTTGACTGAATAAGGTTAGTCCAGCAACTGAAATTACTGTGATTTTCCTCTCTTTCCGATTCACAAAAATTTTTTTTATGCATTTTCTCACGATTTCTAAACTAATCCCAAATAGGATCAGCCTCTACTCTTTTCAGAATGTCACCAACCCAAAACAGTTTTCTTCTTAACAATCCCCTTCTTTGTAATACATAAACACATTCTTCAGGGGCACTGTAATTATCCAAAATGAGCTTTAGTACTGCAAATTACTTCAGCACCCCTATGATTTATCTGTAGTAAACACACTTTATAATATTTATATTCCCATTAAAACTGCCACTAATAATGAATCGACAGTCTGTAAACATTTATATGATACAACGTGGACAAATACCGGATGCCCCTATAATAGTTACATTCCTTCCTCTTCCTATCATATTGGGAAAGACCAAATTTTGGCATTTTGCCTTATTTATGAAAATACCTTTGAAAATGGCTTAGCACATTGCACTTCACATTTGCAACCATTTCCTTTAAAAAGATGGCATTCGTCTGTACTTACGAGGTCCCGGGTTATTGCATTTTCACATTATGCATCATTACTCCGAGTAGGTGTCTTATCAGCAGCTCCAGTTGCTGTAGAGAAGATTGGAATTAAGCACTGGAAGCTTTTTATTTATTTTACATGCTTTATTCCTACGAGAGTTTCTGCATGTAAGCTTCTTTGTTCGGCTGAGAATTGGACACATTGCCAACACATTGTAAAATTTACATCTTGCTTTTTCTCCTGTATTCTTTCCAAAATTGGATTGAAAACAAAGTATGGTTTTTAATTAAAGTTCTGACCAACAATAGACATTTTTCCCCTAAGCATTGGCATTTCTGATCAGCGGTAAGGTTTTATAGAAGCCTAGTAGTAGAGGTTCACTACTTAACTGGATCAGCCTTCAAGTAGTTTATGTGTCAGCTAAAATGTGTGGTATTCCTGACAATATTGATTTAAAAATAACCATCACCAAAGTTGATCTAAGTATGATCAACAGGGCATGGAGAAGCCTGAAGCAAATTTACCTTTCCCTTTTAACATCGTGTAATCCACAGTGACTCTCTTGCTGTTAAAACAGAAAAACTAAAAGAATTGTTTCTTATTTTTTGGAAGCAATTTCAAAATAGACTTTTTATTATCATTTTATTACTTGTTTCCAATTATCATGGCCTATTTTATCTTTAAGTAGAGTCTGAAAGTCACCTTTTTTGCCTTCAAAATGGCTTAATGGCTTTAATGTCCTCAATAAGGCCAACGGTCTGTTCATCTCAGCACAGGTTCAAGAGATCCAAAGATCATAGTTAACATTGTTATGTGATTGGAGGCTAAGCTTGCAAGAAAAAAGGAGCTCCATTTTCTTATTTGTGAAAGGAAATTAGTAAACACTCCTCCAATATGGGAAAAATCTTCACTCTTCATTTTGGAACTCTCAGGTTTTGACTTCAATGGCACCATCAGTTTCTTCTTTCTTCCTGGGTTATCTGCCTCCTATACCCAACATTTAGACATTAAAATTCCTCAAGACTTAGTCCTAGTTCCTCTTTTTATTCTCTCGCCACACTTTCCCCTGAGATCTCACTCATTTTCAGAGCTTTAAAAACACTTAATGCTGATGACATCTAAATTTTTATGTTCAACCCAGGCCTTCACTGAGCTCCAGACTCCTATGTCCAAATGCTCACTTTATATTTTGACTTAAACGTCTCACACACATCTCAAGCTTAACCCATCCAAAACTGGAGTTTCAATTTCCCCAAATTTCTCATTTACTGTACATTTTCCTCTAATCTGTCTCAATTAATAAATAATACCTCATTTTACCCTAATGTCTCTAGCAAAAAAGAAAAATTAATACAGTAGGATGCATCAACATCAGTAAATTCTGACCATTCCAGCTCCAAAGGACATTTAAAATTGGTCCAATTATCTCAATTTCTATTGCAACCAACCTATTAGAAGACACCACCACTCTTAACTTGTCTTTAAACTTCCCTGTCCGCCTTCTACCAGTTCTTACTCTGTATAGCAGTAAAAGTGATCTTTTAAAAGAATAGAGTGAACTTCATGTCAGGCTCTTATTTCAATTCTCCAAGTGGTTCCCAAAACATTATAAATAAAAGCCAAACTCATTGCCAAGACGTAGGAAGCCCTTCATGATCTGTCTGCTGCCTGTCTTATCAAACTTCACTTTCTTCTTTGCTCGCTACATTTCAACCACCCTAGCTTCCTTTCACTCCCAGAACAAGACATCTAACAAGTAGCCCAAAGCTGAACTCTATTCTCTTCTTGGAATACTTTATCTTCTATTCTTAGCCAGCATAGCTCCTTCTTAACCTGAGCTCCGTCAACATGACTGCAATGCCTTTTCTAACTACTCAGTCTAAAGAAGATCCAAACACTCCTCCTACTTCATTCTTTCTTAGTGTATTTTATCCTTCACAGTAATTATCATAATTATGTTGCTTACCTTCATATTGTCTCTTCACTTATTATTCTAAGTTTCCTTGATTTTGTTGTTCATTGCTCTATCCCCAACCTCTGCCATGACACCAAATACGTTACAGATATTCAATGATCCTACACAGCTTTAATATTTTGTTTCATTTAGATTGACTCCTGAAATATGAAGAATTTATTGGAATCCCCTGATGGCTATCAAAAAGTCCTAACCATTATTCCAGTAAAAGGAATGTCTAAACGAAAGTAAATAAGGAGTTTTCATCAGGCAGAACAAACTGGTGCCAAAAAAGAAAAGATTGAGATGCAAGAAGAAATGATGAGCAAATAAAGTGGTAAAATTATAGGCATCTGGGGCCAGCCAGGTGGTGCAGTAGTTAAGCTCTCATGGTCTGCTTTGGCGGCCCAGGGTTCGCCAGTTCAGATCCCAGGTGCGGACCGCTTGTCAAGCCAAGCCGTGGCTGGCATCCCACATATAAAAAGCAGAGGAAGATGGGCATGGATGTTAGCTCAGGGCCAATCTTCCTCAGCAAAAACAGGAGGATTGGTGGCAGATGTTACCTCAAGGCTACTCTTCCTCAAAAAAAAAAAAAAAATTATAGGCATCTGTAAATAAATATTGGCTGTATAAAAGAAGAAACTTAAGAATCACTAAGAAATCTTAACAACTTAAGTATGTATGCAATCAATAACATGACATCAAAATGTATAAATTTATAAAATAACAGGGCTAAAAGGAGAAAGAGCCAAATGTATAGTTGGTGGGAGATAGCACATATAAACTCAAGAAAGATGTCAAGGAAAAAAGTTGACTTAATGGATATCAGAAAACCCAACAACTGGACCAGTTAAATTCTTCTTACGAACAATTATAAACAGAACAATTAAAAAATTGAACAATGTTCCATGCCACAAAGCAAGTAGTAGTAAATATGAAAGGTGATCATAAGGTATATATTCTTTGACAACTATCAATCAATTAAAATATAACTGGAATATCCCGTATGTTTGGATTTTATGAAAATATATGTCAAAGGACGTCATGAGAGAAAAAGATATATATACTGAACTGACTGATAATGAAAATACAACATACCAAAATGTGGAAAGAACAGAATGTAAAACGAAATGAATAGCCGTAAAAGCATACATTAAAGAGAAGAATGGCTTAAATGCAATGATTTAAGCATTCATCTTAAGAAGTTATAAAAAGAACAGCAAAAACGAAAATGGAAACAATGAAATATTAAAGAAAAAGAGCAAACATTGATGATGATGATGAAAAAATAAAAGAGAAGACAAAGCCAAAAACTATAAGACTGATATCATTTAAAAATATACATAGGAGTACATTGACAAAGAAAATAATACAGAAGGGACGATTAACTCATTACAGGATTAAAATAGGGGAAACAGTATAAATAAGGTCCTACAGATATTAAAAAGGTAAGTGTATGTTACAAACAACTTTATTCCAATAACTGGAATTCAGAAGAAATCTCCTAGAAAATTCCTAGAAAAATACAACTTACAAATTTGCCAAAAGAAGCCGTAAAACACTGAGATAAAAATAAAGAAACTGAACCAGTATTATAAAGCTTTCTCCAAACAAACTCCAGACCCAAATGACTTTCATGACAAGTTCAAGGAAAACTTCATTTCAATCCTATGCACTTCCAGACAACATAAAAATAGGATAAACTAACTCACTGTATTAGACTGGTACTTCGTTCATCTCAAAACCCAATAAGGAGAATATAAGAAGAGAAAAATAAAGCCCAATCTCATTTTGAATGTAGATGCAAAAATCTTTTAAGAATATTGGCAAAACGAACCCCACAATTAGCAAAAAGGATAATTCACTAAGTGTCCAGATCCCAATACCAATGTGAGGGAGGGAGTGGATGGGTTGCTACCCCACCACCAAGCAAGTCTCCATATGCAAGCAGAGTATCCAAGAATTCAACTTAATTCAGATACTCTCTACTCAGAGATAGCATCACGCTCCATAGATTAAGGATTGGGCCCTACAAGACTGCCCATGCCCCCAACTCAGAAGCCAGTCACAAGCCCAGGTTGTTACTTGTGCTTCTGACCACCTGGCTACAGACTGGTGGTTCCCTTGACCCCCTTCTTAGACTTCAGACACCAGTCCCAGGCCGAAGTTGTTACCTATACCTCTGACCAACTTGTTATAAATCATATGTTCCCACGACCACCTCCTCTGGCTTGGTTAATTTTCTAGAGTGGTTCACAGAACTTAGAGAAACATTTTACTTACTGGATCATTGGTGTATTATAAAAGGATATAATTCAGAAACAGCCCATTGGAAGAGCTGTATAGGGCAAGGCATGGGGAAAGGGTGTCGAGCTCCCATGCCCTCTTCAGGAATGCCATTCTCCTCACCTCTCCACCTGTTAACCAACCCGGAAGCTCTCCAAACTCTCTCCCTTCTGGTTTTTATGGAGGCTTCTTTACAATTGCATGATTGATTAAGGTATTGACTATTGGTGATTGATCCAACCTCCAGCATCTATTTCCTCCAGGGATGCTGGGGAGTGGGGCTGAAAGTTCCAGCCCTCTAATCACATGATTGGCTCCACTGGCAACCAGTCCTCATTCTTAGGTACTTTCCAAAAGTCACCTCATTAACATAAAAGACACTTTTACCATTCTCATCGCTTAAGAGATTCCAAGGGTTTTAGGAGGGCTGTGCCAGAAATGAGGACCAAATATATGCTTCTTATCATAAATCACAATATTACATGCATCATGATCAAGTTGGTTCATACCAGAAATTCAAGGTTAGTTTAACATTAGAAAAGCAATGTAACTGGCCACATTCACAGATAAAAGGAAAAAAAGCCTCTTTAAAAAAATGTGCAGGTCATTGTATACCAAAATGCAAATGATAATAATTATTTGGCATGTATTTCTTTTTAATAAATTTCTTTTAATTATGGCAAATAATCATGGTTTTATTTTTTCCTTTATTATAATGACATTAGTTTTCCGTTTCTAATGCATGAATTTAGTAAAAAGTTGATTGCTTTAAAGAAGGTAGCAAACTAAAGGAAGATAATAAGACTAGCATACACAAACACAGTGTAACTGGTGCTAAATTCTAAGCAATGCAAAGAGGGAGAGGAAAAGACTCCAGGTAGTTGGGAAAATGTGCGAAGGCCTTAGGACACAGCTCGGCATGTAGAGGAACTGAGAGAAGTCTGGTATGGACAAAGCTCTGAGGGAGAAAGGGTAAGTGTAGAAGATGAGGCAGAGGACATCAATAGTGGAGAAGAGAAATGAAAAGAGAAGAATGTTTCGAGAAATTCTAATGTGAGAGAGGTGGAGAAGCAAAGAGCAGGCAACTGAGAAGGAGCTAACAGGAAGGCGGCAGGAGAGCCAGGGTAGTGTTGCATCAACACAGCCAAGGGAAAATGTGCTTCTGAAGAAGAAGGGGTTAATGTGTCCAACAGTGCTGAAAAGACAAGATGAGAACCCAAAAGTATCGGTTGGATTTAACATGTATGTCATTCATGTCCTGAGCAAGAGCAATGAACATGTCTAAGGTCTCTGATACATCTTCGGATCTTGGACAAATGAAAAAATGGGTCTTAGGCAGAAGGTAGGCCTTGACCTCTGTCCAGTATTATGGCCCAATTTTTCACTGAAAGGTATTCTTCAAAATTTATTTCTCTGAAAATGAACTGCATAAAAGGATTATAATTTCTTATATATATATTACTAATGATTTATATTTTCCTTTGACAGCAAATTAATATTCCTTTACTATATGTTTGATCCTGGGCAAATTATTTAACTATCTGAAGTTCAGTTTCCTCTTCTGCCTATTAGGGGAAATTATGCCTACGTATAGTTTTTGTAAGTTTGAGGATAATGTACAACCAATGCCTGTCAGAAAGAAGACATTAGCAGGTGCTGTTCCAGTAGAACTCCCTTCTCTCACCACCTTGTCCTGTTCCCCTTCCTTAAACCACCCGGAGAAACTGAGTCTAAGGATTTCTCCTTTAACATCACACACTTACCCCTGGGGTTACACAACCAATTCTACATAAGATCAGTGCTTCACAGTGTTCCAAAAATAATCAATACTCAATAAAGTATTAAAACAAACAAAAAAAGAAAACGTAGGCGAGTAGCTCACTTCTCCCAAAAGTCAGATCCCTTAAAACAAATTGAAACTCCAGGAAACTCATGAAATTCTATTTCCTGAGATTAACATTCAAGAGATGCTTGGTATGCCATAAACATTGTTTAGAATATTACAGTTATTTTAACTTATTCTTTTTAGAATAAATCACATTTACAGAAGTACATTTATAGAAAGCTGGTGAAGACAATGCCATGTGTCATAAATAGAGTTGTTGTTTTTGCTCTTGGCAGTGAACACTTATTAAACACCCACTAAGTACTTGAGCTAATGGAAAGGAATATGAATTAACACATTTCTCCTCCAAGAAGACATTTTTCAGTGACTTGATTTTTCTCTAGTATTTGGGGTAGGAAAAGAAAATTGACTGTATCACATTAGAGATCAGTCAGTTATCAAATGTAATTTTTGCAACAGCAAACATTTTTAGATTATATGAAGACATACACACATGCGCGTGCGCACGCGCACACACACACATGCACACCACAAAATAAAAGCAACTGAATAGGCAATCTTCTGTTAATTTAAATGTGCTCCCTGACTGAGATCTGATATGCTAGCCTGAAACAAATTAGTTTAGCCTAGCTATTAACTCCTATAAAGAGGGGATTACAATGGAAATACTTGGAGACCAAAGAGTGGGCAAAACTTACTGTCCCAATAATGGTGCAGCCATGAGACACACTTGTCCAGATTGCCATGTCATGCTAGGGTGGTGGTACGTAGCAGCTATCCCTGACTTGTAGCACCAACCTGGATTTGTGTTTGATTTTTTTTCCTTTTATTATAGTTTTCAAAAAAATTTCTTAACAGTCTCTTTCTCTGTTCCTTTCTTTTCTCTCTTCTCTGGCAAAATTCTCAGATCAGATTGCTCCTTTAAGGCTGTACCAAAGAAAAGGGTGGCAGCGTTTGTTGAAGCAGAACCTATGAGTAAAAATTGCTCAAGTGATCTGAAATGAAAATGCCAGCACTGTGACCCTTGGCAATTTTGCAGAGCCCTTGTTGAGTGACTATGGATGTGAGTGTACATTTTCTAGTGTAACCTACTAGGTTCTGATCATTTTCCAGAATCCAACACTATTTTCTTTGAGCTTTCACCAGGGCTATAATACATTGCCATCTAAATTTATGTTGTAAGCCAGCTGTTTGCTTTCTTGTAATTAGGTGGGTTAGCAGAATTTGTATATCTATCAGACATTCGTAAGACTTGAAATAAATCATTTTGTATAGTACAATATTGTTAAAAGAGACTAGTAAAAAAATTGAAATATTCTATTTAGCCTACAGATTTCAAACAGGCACATATAGATAACTACAAAATTCATTTGAAATCACAATGTGAAGAGAAGAAATTGAGTGATCCAAAATGTACCTCTATTTTAAATGCAGATACAATTTTCATCCATAGAATGCACAGACCTTAAATGTTACAGTTTGATGAGTTTTGACAAATGGATACACTCACTTATATAACCTACAAATCTTTTATAAAGGAATATTTCCATCATTCTAGAAAGTTCCTGGCATACCCCTTAGCAACCAATCATCCCCAAACCTCTCCCCACTAAAAGCAATCACTGTTCGAATATCTCCTGCCATAGATTAGTTTTGCCTCTTCTAAAATTACGCTAAAAAGTAAAGTAAACTTTCGTGATTGACTTCTTTCATTCAGCATAATAGTTTTCAAAGTAATCCTGAGTTTACATGAATCAGTAATTCTTTCATTTTGCTGTAGAATAGTATTTTATTCTATAAATTCAAATTAATTTTGCATGAATATTTGGGTTATCTTCAGTTTGAGGCTATCATAAATAAAATTGCTATGAACATTCTCATAGAAATATTTTGGTCAATGTATATTTTTATTGCTCTTGGATAAATACCTAAGAGTAGAATTGCTGAGTGATAGGGTAAGTCATTGTAACTTTAAATCATACTGCCAAATGGTTTTCTAAATTAGTTGTATCGTTTTACATGCCTGTCTCCAATGTATGAGAATTCTAATTGCTATAAATACTGGTTAATGCTTAGTCTTGTCAGTCTTTTAAAATTTAGTTATTCTAGACAGCATAAACTGTATCTTATTGTGGTTTCAATTTTCATAAGCCTAACAACTAACGATGTTGAACATTTTTTCAGGTCCCATTTGTTTATCTTCCTTCATAAATGTCTGTTCAGGCCTTTTGCCTATTTATTAAAAAGTGTGTTGTATGGGGTTTCTAAGATTGATTTATGAAAGTTCTTTACGTAGTCTGACATAAGTCCATTGTCAAATATATGTGTTGCAAATATTTTCTCCCAGTCTTAGGCTTTTGATGAGCAGAAATTTTCAATATTTATGAGGCATAAATTATCAATTTTTCATTTTAGCTGTTGCATTTTTCTGTTCCAGAATTTTCATTTTTTTAAGTTTCTATTTCTTGACTGCGTTTCCCATCTGACTATTCATCATGTTGATTTTTTCCTTTAAATTCTTAAACATATTTAAACTGCTGTTTTAAACTCTTTGCCTGCTAATTCCAACATCTTTATCATCTCTGGGTCTGTCTCTACTATTATTTTTCCCCCTGGTTATGGAGCACACAATTGCTTTCTTCTATGACTATGTACTAATGTTTTAAGCTAAACATTATGAATGCTGTGTTGTTGAGAGTAAGACTTTTTTAATCTTTATTTAAAGAATATTGAGTATGTCGGTGTTGCGATCCAACTTACACACCAGGATAGATGCGGAGAGGCCTGATGGCCACTCTGAGTTTATTATAACCAGCGTTTCAATATATACGTAGCTTACATCTGTTAAACATACACAGGTGTTCTGGATAATGTAATTAGCAGATGCCAAGAATTCTTAGCGATTTCTCAAGGAGCCCTCCCTCAGCCTCTGTTTGGATATTATCATGCTTTTGCTGTGCTCGTATATTCTTATCTCGGAGCATGCAAGGCCTCCTAGGCAACGGTCCTTCATGCTCCCAATATCGTGTCTCCATCTGTGCCCCTGGATGACCGTGTCTGGCTTAGGTTGCCTCCCTCTGGAGATCTTACCCTTCTTTGGCTAATCAGCCTTCTCACCTCCAGGCCACAGTTTGTTGGCAAGACTTTTCCAGTGATTATTAACCCTTCCTGCATCAGGGGCGGTTACAGAGTATTATTCTAGTGGGAAATTATTTTAATAGTACACCACTTTGATTGTTAGGGTAGGTCTACAATATTCCTTATTCTGAGTCTAGAGTAGCCCTACTCCTAATATACAAACTTTCAGGGACCTATGTTGAATGTCTATAGTATTCAGCAAAGGTTCCAGCTGGTCACACCCCTACCTCTTCCAGAAATATGTGACCTCTAGAGACTATCTTCACTTTCACAGCTTCTCAGCTTTCCCTGTGCCTGTATTTGGTGAAAAACTCAAAAATTATTCTTTGGCATATTTCCTTCTTTGCACAGCTCCTTTATCTCTGGTCCTCACTTCTACAAACCCCTACCCATTTAGCAGCCCTGAATCCAATTTCTGCCTTCTAAACTCAGCAAGACCATCATACTTAGTTTGGGCTCCACCTCTCTACTTTGCAATCTGGAAACTGCCTTCAAAAGAAAGTAATGATGATTATGGGGTTCACTTTGTGTTTTCTTTCTCTCAGAGATCAGAGTCGTGAGTTGTCCTTTGTCGAATGTCTAAAATAGTTGCTTCATATATTGTGTCTTATTCAATCACTGTTTATAGTGAGTGGGCTAGCCCAATGCCAGTTACCCTGTCATGCTACGCTAGGAATCCCTCAAGATCAGCTATTTATGAAAGATAATATGCATCAGTAACACAAAATATAGATGCTAGTCAGTAAAATGTCAAGATATATATAAGGACTTCAAAGTTTTTAATAAAAACTCCACTTAAAAATCCCTACTTTCATAAGAGTAAACTCCCTATTTTCATCAACTCCAATGCACAACAGATTTCTTCTGCATTATGCCCTTCAGCTAAGTGAATATTCAAACATAATGTAAGCAACTTAAAAAAAAATTAGCACTTAAGAAGAGTCAAATACATTGTATACACTCCTGGAAAAAAATATATGAAATGTGATTTTTTGGAAATCAGATCTGAGTTGAGCTATACATGACATTTGATTTCACCGCCTTTCCTCCCTTGACAGTCAGAGCATTTCATGTACGGGCATTTATATATTCAAAGTTGAAGGTAGACTCTGGACTCCTGACCCTTTATAGTTTAAACTAGTCATATGCCAAATTTTCTTCACTGAGCTCAAGCTGTTTCACAACTTGCTTCTGAGTATAATCACTCTTAACCCTTACCACCCTCGCACATACACACACACACAGATTCACACAAATGGCCCTGTCAGGGCAGACCCATCACTGCCTTTGCCAAGGATATAGATAGGCAATGAGCATAATAAAATTTGAATTAGTGCAACGTCTGTTATCATCTTTTTACTATTCCACATAGCTTGGTGTCATCTGGTTTTTCTAATATATATATATATATATACATACTTCTTTTTAAACTGAGAAGACAAACACAATTTTACTGATTTAAATTTAAATTATTAAAGAATAGGATGATCTCTGGATACAAATATGAAGACTACATGTATGAAAATGTATTTTTTGTTGTTGTTACAGGGTAAAGTCTGTTTCTCTTTCTACAAACTTTGTTAGCAGTGGTTGGTGGGAGTGGAAGTGAATGTAGGGAGCAGCAGTGGTTACAGAGAGTATATAAAGCTTCCTGGACAGAGGACAAAAAAATAAAACTGAATCATGTTATAGGAGAAAATGGCTAAAAGCTAAAAACTCTTTCACTAAGAAGCCTTCAAAGGAAGAAAAGAATAGACTAAAAGATGAGTGGAAGCAACAGAGCAGCCAAGCAGAGCACAGGAAAAAGAGATCCTAAATGAGCAGTCCCTTCATCTAGCAGCTGCAATAAGCAGTAACATGAATTAATAATATAAATTCCAGCATGTGTGGTTTATTTTCGAAATCCAACATACTCCAATTTCAGGACATTTTTTCTTAGATCAGGTACTGTGCACAGAGCTGAGGGACTGTTCCAAAATCTTAGCATTTAATTTAAATATCAGAAAGCTGTATCATGGTAAAAATATTTCAGGGTGGATGTTTTGTATTCTTTTGCAAGATGGTCAGTTAGGTGCAACCGTAAGAGGAGACAGAGGTGAGGCTCAGGAAAAAACAAAGTTTATTATACTCACCCATTCTAGAGACAGAAGGCATGGCATGCAGGACCACATGGGAAAGCCACCAGAGTAGTCAGGAAACAGAAAATAAGAGGAAGGGGAACTTTTAGACCAGAGCTTTTATTGAAGTTTCTACAGGAAAGGCAAGGCAGGGTAGGGTGAATGGTTTAGGACTGGCTAGTTTGAGGAATTTCTTCAGTGGGCTTTGGGCTATGGGGGTGGACCCAAGTCACCTGGCTCCTGGCCCTCTGAGGGTTAAGGCAGAGGAATAGTGCCTCCTGGGGTGCCCAGGCCAGAGAGAGGAGGTGGCTCTAGATGGGTTACTTTTCTTATCGAACACATGCACCTAACTGGATCCTTTGTTATTTCTAAGAATTGGATAGCACAAGGAAGGGCAGTCTGCCCCCAGCCAGAGAGGCTTTTTAAGATGTCAAAGCATCATAACATACAGAAAATTAAAAATATTTACAATACAGTGGGAGAGAAGGCTATGCAGCCAACCTGAGGAGAACCTGGTTTATGAACCTCCACAAGAAATGACTGCCCATAATCTGCCCAAGAAGAGAGGCAGGGACCATGCTCAGGCAATGAATGGAGTCTGCTGACAATATTGTCAAAGACATGTGCTGTGCTGGGCTCTCCGGTGGAATTTTTAAAGAGCACTGCTTTTTTGACAACTTATTTCCTGATGGGTAGCAGCCATCCTTGTGAACTGTGTAAGATCAGGTGAAGGGTTATCTGAGAATCCATCCAAAACACATTTAATAGTTGGAAAAGCACACACCCCAGAGAGTGACAGTGAAGCCTTAGATGTCATAGTCTCCCAAATTTGTCTCATGCCACCCCCATCCCTCTTCCTCTCTATCCCTGCCAGTTCCCTTGTACAATAAATTTCCCTTATCCTCAATGCACTTTTTTTTTCCGGTGGTAGATGAAGGTATCTATATCTAAACTAATGCCCCTTGAAAGAACCACACATTGACCATGGAACATTCCCAGCCTGTTTGTATCCTGGCAAAATAAGCCTCCGCTATACTTGGTCAACAGAATTATAGTTTGCACTCTCCCCCCTCCTCTTCTTTTCCTCTTATATTTTGAGTCAGTTAAGAGCTTGACATCCATCAGTTACCACCTCACCTGCTGGCACCTCCTGATTTACCCACAGGGTCTACAGCTGTCTCATGCTCCTGGGGGAAAGAAGAAGAAAAAATCCCAGGATCCTGGCTCTAAAAACTCAATATCAACCAATCTTCACCCATGCGAGAAGTTGCTCTTACACATCTCCTTCTCTTTCTTTTCCTCTGGTTCATGTTATTTGAGCATTGGTTCTTTGACTAACCCACACAGAGAGGGAGGAGAATGAAAAAAGAGGGGCAGAGATTTGAAGAGCAATGTGGGGCCTTAAAGCTAAGATGGGGAGGCAGCCTCCATGCATCTGAGAGGATTCCCGGTCACTACATGACAAGACAATTGAATTGGGAAATCACTGGAACAGATTAAAGCACGACTGACAGGGACTGCATTTAGCTAGGAACTACACAAACAAAAGATTATATCACTAATTACTAACTCCAAGATTACTTCTGGTGGTTTGCTCTGTCTGACAGTTGCCTCTCTAACCTCCATGCTTTTCATCTTGTATCCGTATACTTGGCAACAATTAGAGGAATATTTTCAACTCCATTGATGGAAACAATCAGTTTCTAATTAGGAATCATGTAGAGAATCTATTTGGTAAGCTGCAGTGTTCCTGTAACTTGTCAAAGGCACTTTGTCCCCTACCTAATAGCTATTTCTAGCCCTTTCCTTCTTAATGTCACAGCCCTAAAGCTCTGAGGGTGAAGATGCTAGAATTTTAATATACTTAATTTTCTGTTTTTCATGGAAGCTACTGCAGACCCAAAAGGAAATCTACTGGAAGATGACTAGCAAGATTTTTCTCCCTAAGAAAAGCACATCTGCTAGAGTAAAAGCTTCAATGTTCGTTCTTGCCCAAGCTTCAGCTTTTCTTCCTATTTTTGATACATTTTAGCTTGAGGACTGAGGTTTAGGGCTGCTGTGGCCATCTTCTGACCAGGAAAGCAGACCAATGATGAACTACGGATGACAAAACAGAAAGAAGAGGCTTGGATCTTGAGCCGCTAAGCCAATCACAGGAAAAAGCTACCTAAAGACTTCTTGTTATATGAGGCAATAAATTTCCTTTACTGTCAATGCACTTTTTTTTTCCGGTGGTAGATGAAGGTATCCATATTTAGATGAATGCCTCTTAAAAGAACCCCACATTGACCAGTGGCATGGCAAAGCATCTTATTTCTACTCATTCTCAGTCATTAGTCTCTCCAAATTGACTATCAATAGGAGATAACAAGTACTCCAAAGTGAGCTGTGGAGTTTGAAAGGATCATGGAAATTCAGAAATGGAAAGAATTTGACACTTACTCTCTCTCCTACCTCATCAGCACTCTTTTCTACCATGTTTCTCCTGGCAAGTCATTGAGCTCATGCTCAAGCTTTCTCAAGAGAGAGAACTCATTCCCTCATGAAGCTGCTGAACTCTCCCCTTTTTTTTTTATATTATTTAATTTTCCTACCAGACCATAAAGCAGTGCATTATAAGAGAGAAGGAGGAATTAGATGACATTGATTCTTTCGTTTATGCACATTTCTAAAATGCACTGTTCTACAATGAAACCATTTGAGACTTAGGGGAAGATGACATTAATAAATTTTATATTTTTCTTGTATTTTTATGAATCTTTAACACATTTGTAATTGACTTAAAAGTAAAGAAAGTGAACCAAGATTAATACTATATTGTAAATAACGTGATGAACACAATTAATGTTATTAATAAAACAGGCTTGCTGCACTCAAATTGTTAATTAATGGGATGTTTGCTGCTGAGACCAGCTAGGCAGCAGCTGAAGGGGCGGAAGGAATGAATATACAGAACACGTCTATATGATAGACACAACACACTCTATATTATTTAATGGGACAGGGCACCATCAGCCTCTAGGACTGAGGTGACATCCCTCTGATCACCATGTATTTATTTGTAGGCCAAGAAGTACAAGCATAGCAGGAATTCATGCCAGCAGGAATATGCAAGTCAAAGCTCAGCAGTTCTAATCTTCCCCCCTTCAATGTACCCCGGCCCTGCACAAGGCCATTCTCTGAGGGAATATCCTGGGAACAAACAATCTGGCAAGTTATGCAGACGGCGTTCCGTTCCTGCAAGGGGCCAGCGTTCTTAAGCTCCTTGCCTTCATGTTTGATAAGATACTACCTTCCGGTCTTTGATTCCAAAGCACAAACAATCTAACACAGTAATTTATGAGAATCAGCAAGTTACATATTTCTCAGTCACCCATTTTGTAATTTGTTCTTGCTAAGCTTAAAGCCTTGCAGTAATGTTGCTATGCTCTCCTGCAACAGATGTTAACAATAGAAGACAAAAAAAAGCAAAAATAATTTATCAAAGATGATAAAAACCCCTATGAAGGAATGGGAGATAGAGTGCTATAAAAACATCAAGGAAGAAAACTACAGGAAAAAAACATTGACTACATATGTAAAAATATGCATAAGTAATGTAATATTAAGCATAAATATTTGTCTAAGTATCTATCCAGAACTTGGCTTCACCTAGCAATTTACAATCTTAAAAGAGTCATGCATTTATTTATTTTTCAAATGTTTTCCATTTTATTTTGATTCACAATAATCAGAAGTTTAAAATAAAATTCACTGAAAGAATTTCCTTGGTTAGGAACTTTATTTTGACGTTTGTGCAAAAGGCCATTATAATGTGTTCAGTGATTGATGGGCTGATTTGGAATTTTTTGTGTGCCTGTAATGTCATATTGAGATATTGCATTATTCTAAGATTCCAAATTTTTTAACAAAACTTAATAGAGCCATTCCAGTGTTATTCCACCAAGTGCGAGATATCAAAATTGCAGTATATCTTTAGGCCACAGACATGAACCACACTGTATGAAAATAGAAAACAAGCTCAAGAATTGTATAGTACAGTCATTGATCTTACAAAAGCATCTGTCTGCTGGAGCAAAGCTGAATCCTGCACACCAAAACAGTGTTATACTTATTTAGTGCTCTCTCAATCTTCTAAGACACATGCACCCATCTTTTAAATCTGGAATAAGATTATGTCGTTTCAGACTATGAAATTATCTCCAAAATGCATACTGTGAATTACCTGTTTTGGCAAAGCAATAGACAAGACACCTTGTATTGCATTTTTCTTTGATTCTTTGCATTTTACACAAAAACATCCAGTTGAATGGGGAAAAAACAAACACACTCAAGGTCATGTATCATTAACAAAAGTTTATTTTCTTTAACAAGTTGCACATGTAGGCAAAGTCTAGGTATTCCACCTGTGTCCAATAAGTACCACAAAATATATTAAGCCATCTGTTTTTCCTTATCTTTTTAGGACTAAAATTTCACAGCTAAAATTTGCCCTACTGTCCTCCAATTGCAGAGTACTGATTACCATGCTAAGGTTTAGTGTGTCTACAAACAATTTATGTTTTTATGATCTCACAATTCACCCAAATAGACACATACTGATTTGTCACAAGTTGTGTGAAGTTAGCTTAGAATTTCCAAAAGTAACCTCTGTGAACTTTCATTTTAACATGATACATTTTTTGAGCATTCTCATTTTCAGAACTTTGCTTGCCATTATGCCAAACAAAGTTAATGATCCCTGGAAAGCATAAAGTGGAATGCTAGGTGCTATGTGGTATATATTTTTTGTTTTGTTTTGTTGATCATACTATGAAAATAAAAAGGTTAATTTTATGGCTAAGTACTGTCCAAACCAACTTTGAAAAATGTCACCTCCAGGAACATCACTTTTCTCTGGTTGATAGCCCTTTATATCCTAATCTGAAAGTCAAATGAGCATTTCTAGGCAAAAGAAATAAGAACTAGGGTGTGCCACTGGGTTTATTTTTAATTGGAAAGAGAACTCCTCTTTCTTAAAAGTCAGGTAATGATTTCAATGTGTTTCTAAGCAAGACCTGAATAAAATATTAGACAATCATGCTCAAAAGCTATTAATGGTTTTCTAATCTAATACAAGGGGAGGTAGTTTTGAAAGTAATTGGAGTTTTCCTCATTTGTAGCTGTAGAACTTGTGGGAAATTTACCAAGTATAACATTTTTTGAAATTTTCATCGGCAAAGCACTGAATTTCCAGTTCTTTACATGTGAACAGGAATAATATTCCCATGTATTAACTGATGAATATAACACACTGAAATGTTCTATAGAAATAAATGCACAGTATTCATAAGATAAAATCTGGACCTGCAGAGGGGAGAGAGAGGTCCTTTTACACTGTTTCATTTTCCAACTACTAACCATATTCTGTTATCCTAGGGCAGGGTCTTTCAATCATTTTTATACTTCTGGAGCCAAACTCGAAGAGTACAATCTAATATGTTCTCAGATAAAGAGACTTTTAATTGAATGAATCAATGGAATTATCAATTTGGAATGAAATTGGGATCTACGCCTTTTCAGTTCTGACCAAAAGTCATCGTGAACCACACAATTTGCTTGTCCATAACACATCGCAAATGCTTGCATAGAAAATTACTAAGCAGGGAGAAATGGCTAGCTTTTATTTAAAGAAAGAGTGGTCTGACTTATGCCAGTGTAGGGGAGGAAGACATTTCCTCTACCCACTCTAGGTCCTTCTGGCTGGGCATGAATTAAATTCACATGAGACAGAATAACAGGAGAAAATTAAACAAAGCTTTACAATATGTATATATGAGAGAAGCTCAGGCAAACTGAGCAACTCCCCAAAATGGTGGAAGCTCTCCCCCTAAATTCCACCCTCAGGTAAAGACAAACGAGGATGTTGACGATGGAGGGTGTTGATCATTGGAGGTTACCAAAAAAGCACAGTAAACAAGAGTAAGGTTATTATGCAGATTTAAGTCCTTGCCTTCCACATTGATTAAGAGTTTCTAGAGATAAAGTCATCCTTCTTCTTCCTGGTACAGAGAGGGAGACACCTTTACAGCTGGAGATTTCCTTTACAAATGTAAATGTCTCTTAACAAAGGGCAAGCAAATTTTACTTTTCAGAGTTTCTTTCCTGTCTGTAGTTTTTAAAAGTAACCAGCCCAAAATAATTCTCATGCCAAATAGACGTATCTTGCGGTGGCCAATTCCAGTCCCCCACACCAGAAAGAAAAACAAGCTATGTTGCATGACAGGGCGAGTTGCTCTTTCCCTCCTCTGAACACATTAGTATGAAATGCAGAATTTCCTTAGGTAAAATGGGTGCATGGTGTTTGGGGTTCACGTTTTTAACTGATAACCTTGACAGCTGTGTTAACTTTCAGGATGAAAAAAGAGAATCAGACAAAGTGCCAAAATATAAAAAAATCCAACCATCTTGCCCTTAGAAAGAGGCCTCCGATGCCCTCTAAAAGTAAAGCTCTTTCGAGAATATAAATCCAACTGTGCTCTCAAACTGTAGCTTTTGCATGGTTGAAGCTCAATTAAGGGAGAGTAACTAGGATTTATTTCCATTAGCATACAAAAACTCCATTTAAGGAACGGAACGTTTAAATGGTGACAAAAGAATTGCTTCTCCACTGCATCTTTAAAAGGGCCAGGAACAACATTCTCGTCCTGCTGATATGATTTTTTTCTTCCTGCTGTTCATCCATTCTCCACTTTTGAAGACTAAGTATCTTCTTTATTTTTTAAGAAAACAAACAAGAAATACTAAAATAAATCCTAATCACTTGACCTAGAGACTAATTATAACTACCATTTTAAACATCATAAACATAATCTAAAAAATAAGATACATTTTTAATATACAGTGATGTACTTTTCAACACTAGCAGGATGCATTAAAATAAGCTTGCCTTAAGAGATTTCAATTCATTACTAGGTAGTCATATTTTCACTTTAGTTTTAAAGGCAGAGTTGACAATGCTCTATGAATAAAAACAAAAAGTAAATTCCAGAGTGTGAAAGGGTTGTGAGCCCTTGTTCCCTGGGACGGGAGATCATGCACTGGGCAAATTGATAGCCTGCTGATCCAACTTCAGTGAGTGACAGGGTGGCTAAAGTGAAAAAAAATCTAAAAATATATTGGGCTCTGGCTACCAAGAGGCTTATTAACCACATATAAAAATCAATCTGAGTCTTTTGGATTCTCAATGTAGCCATTTTTAAAGAACATATGAAGGGATTATTAGTCTTCCTGTTCATCTGTTAAAATAAAATAGAGGCTGCAGCTCTCCTCTTCCTCTGGCTACGAACAGTTAGAGAATCAAGTTTGGGCAAGCAAATGCTGCTTCAGATCCTTAATCTCTGCACAGTTCTCCATCTATCACCATGTCAGGCACTCAGTTAAAGGTAAGATTATGTCTGAATTTCAGAGCTGGAAGGGATTGTGGGATCATTTAATTGAATGCTTGATTTTGTAGTTGAATAAAGAGAATCGACATAGTCATTCAGCTATTTAGTAGCATAGCCACAAGTAGAATTCAAACCTTCTGATTCTCCACCAACAGTTTTGGGGTTTTTTTTCTCTCTTCCATCATACTTAACAATGATGATGTTTTGTGAAGGAAAAGTCAGCGGCTTCCAAACATTTTTGAAGATATGGTGAGAAATATAGTTCACAATATTACCACACACACACACATAGACACAGGACTGAAACCAAAATTCCTGGAAACAATACTTACTAGATATGATGCACTCAGGTATTCTTGGTTCCTTTCTCATACGTTATTCTATTTGTTTTTTAATGGTGACTAAGACTCAGTAAAAAAATGATTTTACTGTTCATTAAGGAGGCATGACCTCCCTTTTGAACAATAACTGTAGTCTAACTTTCCTATTTTGTTGTCTTCAAAGAGACATAAAGAACTTTAACTGTAACTTGAGGAACTTATGCCAACAAAGAAGCATCTGGATGGGACCCGAGCCCTCCAGTGGAGGAAGACAGAGGCAAAAGTGACCGTGCTCACTTCACTCCTCATGCATGCCTCTCTCAAATCAATATTCACCCAGGACTGCTTGTCCAAATAACTCTGTGAAGAGGATGATCTGGAGAAGAAGCTTTATTTCCCTAGTATGGCTTCCATCTTCCCTATTTCCTTTTCCTGGGCAGAAACATTTGCATTCCAACCACGTATTACAAAGGTGGAAAATCAGAATAGCTTGTGCTGTAATTACTTTTCCTCTCACAAGTAAATCGGGTTTCCCACATTTTGCTGGATAATTCTATTTGAATAATCCTTAAATACATGCCCATATCTTTCTTTTAGCTCAGTGCCCCATCCCATGGCTCATAGGCAAGCCATTCTTCTATCCAATTCCTCCCTCTAAACAGATAACAGGGAGCCCCGTGGAATACTTACCAGTCCTTTGATTCTGTCTTGGTAGTCACATGAACCTCTGTACCCTACCCTGCTTCCCATATCTCCTCCCACACATTCCCATTCAGTCTCTCTTGCACACTCTTATTTTGTCTGTGTCACACACAGACATACACACGCCCACAGGGATACATATCTCAATCTGGGGGTTAGGGTGTGTAAGCTGACTTGGCTCTTCAGGTAATACAGATATGTGCAGTACCCCATCACCATACATCCCTATCTCCTGTACCTCTGTGCATACACTTGCAGGTCGCGCAACCGCCACAACCCTGTGCAGAGATCAAGTGAAGTTTTACATGGTTAATTCTTTCTATTGGCTAGTTCTGTGATTTTGCCCACTTGCTTTCAACCAAAGCTTAAGCAAAAGTCCAATATGAGAGAGAGGGAGAGGAGGAATCCTTCTGGTTTCAGGGGAATATTGAATGTACATACTGTACTGGCTTTGTGTTGTAACTGCCTTCCACCCATGATCCTCCATCCTCCACCACTACAAGGTAGGCTCACCTCCTTAGAACAGTTTAAAAACTCTCTACCAATGCTCTCAGATGCTACTAGAAAAAAATAGAATATTCTGATCATCTGAAGTGGGAATGGAAAGGAAAGAAAAAAAGGAAGAGAAATAGAGGGAAATGAATTCCTCACTAGGTGTTGGATAATATCTGAAGAGTTAAGAACAAAGCTTCACTGAAGTGTTCGCCACAAATATTGTTGGCTGTTTTGTTTGTATTCATCCTCCTATCAGTTTGTTATCGGTAGCAGTCATAAAAGTGGTAAAAGGGTTTTCAGAAAGGAAGTACTTTATTATGACAAACATCACTCAATGGTTAAGCCATCTCTACATCCCTGAGGCATTCACAGGCCCTCAAAAAGAAGAAAACAAATTAAATTAAAAGGGATCAACACACATCAGACAGCAGTGCCCCTTGGCAAAAAAAGGCATCCTTTCCTCCTTAGCTAAAATCATTTTTCAACCAGTAAAGGAGGAGACTGCTGTGAGGTTGTCTCCCTGCTCTGTGAAGCAGTTACAGAAATGACAGGTGATGCCTTTCCAGCCCTCTGAAGGGTCAGAGAAGGATTTCTACTTCTTCATGTTTGCCCTGCTAAATCTACATCAGATGTAATTGCAAAATAAAAGCTAGTGTTCTCAAAACGTTTCTACTTCTGCCAGTTACCCAGATGATCACCCTAATGAACTTGCCTTATAGACATTCTAGACTTAAAATTAGCACAGCCCCCATAGCTTCCTCGCCACGGTAGAAAGAACCTATCCTAACGCAGTGTACAGTTCTTAGCAAAGACTTATGACTGCCGTGAAACTGTACAAGCAAAGGTGGAGACCAAAAGGTTTCTTGAAAATGTTCTTGTCTGTCCCATACGCCTTTAGTTAATTACGGATGGAAATGTTTAAGGCAACTTACAATGTCAAACCATTACCAGGATAGATTCCTCTTACTGAACATGGAGTGAAAGGTTAAGCCATGAGAAATTTGGCAAGTCTTCTTGGCCAATCTCCGTCAACAATCTGTTTTAGAAGGCCTTCAGTTATCTATGTTCTGCTTTCAGCCTCACCATTTGTTTGAGGGTGATGAGGCAGAATTGTGACACGTTAGACAAGGGTGCTGTCTGCCCGTTCCTCAAACTCAACTGAGGTGAAAAAAAAAACATAAATGATAATGTCTGTCAATCTGGGGTGCTGCAAATAAGTGACACGGAGGCAGCTGTGCCCAGGCACAGAGATTTAATTTAAAACTAGAAGCACTTGGAGAAATGTTGAACAGTATCCCAGAGTCATAAATTGTTTTCTCTAGAATGCTCCAGCAAAATAATTTGAGCTCTTAACTATGGCTTCTTTAGTCCTCTTACCCAGCAAAGTAAGCGATTTGGAGATGTTACAACAGCAAATTGGCATGTGCTACACACCTTTAAAGACTTAAATATCAGAATCACTTCTGCAAGACCAGCTACATTTTAAAGCCAAAGCTTTTATGCAAACACTTCAGAATGTGTGCATTTAGTGTGGCAAACATAATGCATCACTTCATTTGAGAAGAGCAATGTAATTTCCCCCCTTAAAATGTATGTTTTATGCAGAGACTGTTCACATGAATGTTTGTGAAAGGTTTGGTTCCTGAGCAATAACTTAATGAAAAGTAAGCAATTGGTGTCTCATTGCTTGTGGTGTTTGTGGGTAAATCAAAATTCCCAAGCTGAGCAGTGGTTTCTGTTCTGTGTAGTGTAATAACGCAGATGCAGAAGATAACAACTACTTAGAAAGTGTCCTCATGCTGGTCTCCAGTGACAAATTTATTTTCCATAGGTATGACTCAGAATCATGGTAGAACTTGACATTTGTTCCTTCAAAGAAAATTTAGGGCTTTTCTTTGTCATTTAGTTATCATATTATCAACTGTGGACTTCTCTTAGATGGAGGGAAGTCAGAGGCACTGATACAATTTGTCTTAAAAAGTGACCCTATAACTTCCAACTACAGAGTTCTTCACTATTTTATTCAATATTTGATTATGTAAATGAGAAGGAATTCCATGAATCATTTTCACAAACTAATAGAGAAAATTTGGTTTACCAGGATCCAGGATCCATTTTAGGAAGAACCCTATATTTGTTGGGAGAACAAATAAGTAACTAAGACTGAGAGTGATACCACAAGGCCTGTTCAGACAACATGAGATGCAAAAGTCCAACATGGGAATTCATGATATGACTGGAGAAGGGAAGGAGGGAGACCAAGGAGAAAGGAAAAAGGAAGACTATGGAGGATACAGAGAAAGGAGCAAATGAGGCAGTGGATTCTGTGCATAGCAATGAGTGATCATGTCATTTTTAAGTAAACTTGACAAAAATCATAAAAGGTTTGGTATGAGTGGATTTCTTGTTGAAACTACTTGAAAAGCTAAATTCTGCATTCTGTACTGATTTGGAGCAAAATATAAGTGCTAAGTCTAGACTCAGTAGCTGATATGTGAAATGTGATATCTAATACGATTTGTTGACTCCGTGCCCAGGAAACCATCAGGAATATTTTACCATACTTGGAATCCTAGAAAATAAGAGCTCACTCTTATATAAAAAATTAAAAATCCAGATAAATTAAAGAACTCAATATAAACAAATTTCTCCCATAAAAATTGACAAGAAATTAGGGAAATATTTTCTGATCACTAGGTGGAAAGAGAATATTTAGCAGAATAGGGTGAAGGAAAGATCATTATTAAGATAGTGAAATGTATGAATATCAAAAAATATTTTTAAAATTTAAAAGGTAAAAAAATAATTGGTAAAGATTGCTGTGAATATGACATATAGTAAAAATATTCAATAAAAAGACTTATGCAATCAATATAGTAAGTGCTAACACTTTAGGATAAATATGAGCAAAAAAAAATCAGTCCTAGAGAATACATACAAAACAATAGAAGTACTTAATTAGTATGCAAATGCAGAAATACTTAAAGCTGGTGAGTATGTAATGAGATGAGCAAGCTTTTCCTGAAGGCACATAAGGACATAATGTAAGTCTGTATTTGTGACTCTATCCCACTGAAATTATGAGAAATTTGAATGCATTTTTAGTGTAAATATGCCAAATATTCTATTATTATAGTAATATTTGAAATTATCCCAAGTGTCCAGGAATGGTTAAATTATTATGCCATATACTCACGATGGAACATTATGGAGCTGTTGAAATGATGTTTTCAAAGTACAATCAAAAAAGTGATAAAAGGATCACGATATACCATTAGGAGACAAAAAAGTGAAATACAAAATTCTATGTATACTAGAATTCCTATGGTCTCTCTCCATCTCTCTGCCTCTGTGTCTCTCTCTTTGTCTATATTTATTTATTTTATTTATTTTTTGTGAAGAAGATTCACCCTGAGCTAACATCGGTGCCAGTCTTCCTCTACTTTGTATGTGGGACACCTCTACAGCGTGGCTGATGAGTGGAGTAGGTCTGCACCCGAGATCCAAACCCCCGAAGCCAGGGCTGCTGAAGTAGAACTCACAGAACTTTAACTACTCAGCCACAGAGTTGGCCTCTCTTTATTTATATTCAGATAAAGAAAATAGACAACAGATACAGAAAGCTGGTGAGAAATGCAGGAAGTACATATGGTAGTTATATGTGGATTCTCAGAGTAAGAGATTTTCGTTTGCTTCTTCGTACTTTTCCATATTTTTCTAATTGGGCATTTATTTCTTTTGTGATTTTCATTTTGATCATTCTTTTATGAATCATGAAACATTATCCTCTTAAAGCACTGAATAAATAGGAAAAATATAGTCTGAAAGAAAGAGATGCTAAAGTTGGGATGTACCTAAAGAATAAAGTCTTGGATTTTCTGACGCATGATCACACAGTTGAGAAGTAGGCTGAAGATTGCTAGTGTATACATGGTTGCATAAGAGTAGAGACTCCACAAAGTTACACTTCATCATTAAGTATGGAAATGGTCTGTCAAGTAGGTGTAGCCACTATGAGAGCATCTTATTTTGATTATATGCTCTGATATATATATATTAGAACATTATATATATATATACTCACATAGTATATATATGTATGTATGTTATGTGTGTATATATATATGTTTTATTCCAAAGAGTACACTATTGGCTTTTAAGTGAGTTGATACAATGGATTGATCAAGACTAAACTATATGGGAGCCTTTTTGCAAGTTCCGGTTTCATTTATAGTATCATATATTTGAAGCCTAGTTAACATTACCAGATGGGAATCCTATCATCATAGGCTGTGCTTCTGCAGTTTCTGAAACCCTAATAGCCAGAGCCTTGTAGGTGTAAAATATAAAGTTACTGCCATCATCAACACCCAAGGTAGGGTAAACTGAGATCACAATTGTTGGGATTAACATCAATCTGAACTGAGCCAACAGAGTCAAGTCTTCCAGCCTCAGGAAATGTTAAGTTGCAACTAAATCTGTTATTTCCCATCTCTGTTTTCATCAGCCTATTCCCACCAAATTCCTCAGGACTTCAGACTATCAATTTTTTTTTTTTTTGCGTGATAAATTCTAACCTCTCACTCTCACCTGGTTTCTTCCCATCAGCAAATTAGAGGGCTAAATTTCTTTCCCATAAAATGAATGCAAAAAATAATCAATGCCAAATACTCCACTGACCTCTCATGCCTTCCAGCAAATACTAGATTTCCTTCTTCTCTTCACAACAAAACATCTCAAAAGACTTTTCTATAGTTCCTATGTACATTTCATTTTCTCCCAGTCACACAAACCAATGACCTTCATGTTGTTGAATGCAAGAGATAGTTTTTAGTACTTGTCTTATATATATCTTTTTGATAGTTACCCTTGATGCTCACTGCCCTATCCTTCCTCCTTTTTTGGAAGCATTTTCTGCCTCAGCTTCCATAATTTCTGACTAAGTTCCCTAAGTTGGGCCATTCCTGCTCTGTCTCCTGCATATGATCAAACTTCTCCACCAGATCTTTAAATGATAGCTTGGTCTGCATTCTTTGCTTTTTAAATATAGTAATCTCCTCCCAGGTGCTTTTATTAATGCTGATGGCTTTAATTACTACCCCACAAGAATTTTACCAATTTTTATCTCAAGCTCTAGCCTTTTCTCTGAGCATCTATTTAACACCTCTACAAAGATGTTTAAAGGATGCCTCAGAACTGCACCAAATTCATCATCTGTCACACCCACCCCACCCATCACCAATACCTGTAACTTCACTCTATTCTTATATTTCTACCTCATTAAACGGTAACACCTCATGAAGTTGCACAAACTATATATTTAAGCATTATTCATAATACATGCCTCATTATTTCCTTATCCAATTCAATGATAAATCTGGCTGATTCTTGTCTCCTAAAGTATATTCACTTCTTCCTACCTATAGAATATCTTACCTGGTCTCTCCTTCCTCACTCTTCCCTCCCTCCAATCTGCTCTCCATTTTGCAACCAGAATGATATTTTCAAAATGCAAGTTTGTTGATGCCGTTCTCTGCTAGAAACCCCGAAAGGGGTCTCCATTAGTTCGCAAACATCTTTTCTATGTTCTAAAACTCCATTCCTATTCACAGCCCTTGTCTATCTCTCCATTGCCTCTCTCGCCATCTCCATCTGCTTTCTGTCCTCAGTGCATGTTAACTTTCTTCTGCATCTTAAACAAAACATGCTCCATCCTTCCAGAGTATCCGTCCATGCTGTTTCTCACCCTAACTGAAAAGCTTTTCACCAAGACACTTCATACTATTATTTAATTCTTACTCAACTCTTATATCTTAGTTCACGTACCACATATTTTCACATATCACTTCTGTTGCCTTTTAAAACTAAATCTCCCCCAGGATAGGCTAAGTCTCATGATACCCTCACCTTTCTTTCAATGCAATTCTCTCAATTGCAATTTTAAATTGTAGCAACAACTCCTTTACTGCCTAAAACATATTAGGAATGAATGCATGAATAATTAATCAATTAATATGTACTAGGTACTGAGCTGAGAATAGAGATTTTAGGATAAATAAATCCCAGTTCCTATTCCCCTTGCTGATGGGAAAGAAACCCAGGCAAATAATTAAAAGCATAATGCAGCATGATAAGTATTAAAATAAAGAAATGTACCATGCAAGTGTGCAGAGAGGAAGATCCAATTATTTCTGCATGGAAGGGACAGGGCAGGCGGGCTTCAAAGGAAAACTGACCTTTGTGCTGGCCTTTGAAGGCTGATCTGGCGTTAGTGAGGTAAAGACATTGAGAAAAAGATATCTTGAGCATAAAGAACAGTATGAGCAAAGTCAAAAAGGTTCTGCCATGCGTGTCAGGTACAGGGCCTTGGCATGAATGCTTCATTGTGTCTAGAACATGTGGCATAAGGGAGGAAGTGATGCAAGATGAGGTGAAGAGGTAGACTGCCAAGGATCTGAAATACTATGCATGGAACTTTAGACTGCACTTTTTCCGAACACAGTGGGATCTCCTTCTCTCTCTTTCTCTTTCAGATGATATGAGGTATTTGCAAAAGATTGTCGTTAGTGCCTTCGAGTCGATTCCAACTCCTAGTGACCCTGTGGACAGCAGAGCAGAGCCCTGCCCGGTCTTTTTGCACCATCCTCTCACCTTCTGGCCCTATATCAGACAATGCTCCACTGCTATTCATGGAGTTTACATGGCCCGTTTTTTCGGATGTGGGTGGCCAGGTCCCACTTCCTAGTCTGTCTTGGTCTGGAGGCTCTGCTGAAACCTGTCCACCATGGGTGACCCTGCTGGTATTTGAAATACTGGTGGCATAGCTTTCAGCATCATAGTAACACACAGTTGCCACAGTATGACAACTGAGAGATGGGTGGCGGGGCTTCCTGACAGGGAAACAAACCCAGGCTGCAACGGTGAAGGTGTCGAATCTTAACCACCAGACCACCAGGGCTGGCTATTTGAAAAAAATAGTAGGTGATAATATAGAGAGTGTGATGGAGAGGTGTAGCAATATCAGAGTCAGAGAGGCCAGCTGAAATCTGTTACAATCATCCAATGAAATTGTAATAGAGCAGTAGCAATGGAATATAGAGAGAATTTTGCAGGAGAGAGAAATATGATCTGGTTACAGTTGGAATGTGCACCAGGAGAAAGAAAGAAAGAATCAAAGATGTCTAGCTTGGGTGACTGAGTGAATTATAAAAACGCTTACTGAGACCAGAAACATATTAGGAGGAAAACATGTTTCAGAGACAAACGTCACCTTTCTCTGCCTTTGTGGAGCGTACAGTCTAGTAACAGAAAGACATGGTATCACTACCTACACTGTGATAACCATAGGCAGGAAAATCTTGTTTTTCTTAGCAGCTGGAGAGAGAGAGCATCTTAAGGAGAGCCCATCATGTGCACATGAAGTGTCTTGATAAGTCTGATTAGAATCTGGGCTGACAAGTAGGATTTTCAGACCTGGGAACCAACGACATGGAATTTTAAGCCAACACAGAAAAGAAACATTGGCAATCTGGAGGTTGGAGAAAGATCAAAAGAGAGGGAGACACAGTAACCAGCATTAGGGAAGAAACGACCAGCGGGTCTTTGGCGGTGAAATGTTTGTGTTACGTGTGATATTGAACTCTTCTTCAGTTTCTCCTATGAATTCTTCAATATATTCCACATTTCTCACTAACGCCTTGTGGAGAGTGTTTTCTAGGGGAGAATGCAAAGAAGTGCTGGGGTTGTTTCATGCTCGATGCATAGAGAAATCAGAGGAGAGCCATATGTGGGTTTCAAGGCAGTTTAAAAGCCCTGTAAAGAGTATAAAGTAATACATAGAAGCATAGAAGCTTAGTAGGATAAGCCTCCTGTGTGAGATTTCCTAAAACGGAAGAGGCTACAGTCCATGGAAAGGGATGAATCATGAGCAAAGGCACAGAGAGAGAAAATGGTAAGTAAGCTGGGAGGATTAGGGGCGCAGAGGGTGAAAGAAAGAGGGGAATAGTGGGAAACGATTGAAATAATGATTTCAGAACAAAATTTTCAATTCAAAAATTGTCCATATTTGGTTTTTCCCAATAGTACTTGAGAGCAGATTTACACTACTTGCTGTCTAGTCTTTTTAAATATTTTAATACGAATACTTACACAAAGGAATAAGGAATTAAAAATGACCACATATGAGGCAAACAGAAGTTCAGCAGGTCTTCATCATTTTATTGTTGAAAAAAAGTTTTGAACATGCTGAATCTCTTAAATATCCCACTAAAGAAATTTTTGAACAATGCAATTACGAAACAACCATGCACATGAGGTTACCATCCCCTCCTGTCTTCCTGTAACGTTGCCCTGAAAAATGAGATGTTCTTGCTAAAATTCAATGTTTCATAGTTAAAGCAAAGGCTATGTCTCTTGGTTGAGGAAGAATTCGTAGAATTTGCAGTAAGAGTACTCGCCAATGTGGATTTCCTCTCCCTTCACTCAGAATTGTGGCTAATGCTGGTATCTGCTTAATATGACTTTCCACTCAGGGCCAAAGCAAAGACTCCTTCACCTTACAGGGTAGACAAGCAATTATGCGTGACTAATTCTGTAAAGCTCTCATAAAAGATATAAAGATTAGTATCATTACATTTCCATTATTCTTTAATAATTATTAAAACAAAGGACTACCTGCTGTAGATGGCTCAATGGACCTTGTGTTTCCTTCCTCTGCATTTGCGATGAATTGAATAGATGTTATATTTTCAACAAATCAATTGCCTAGCTCCTAATCTACATTATTGTTCTCTTAGAAAAGATGAAACATTTTACTCTTCCGGGCAAGGTATGATAACACATTGAATGAGTACAGGGTTTTTATGCAAATTATTCACTGACGCTAGCGAAACAGAAACATATCACTTAATATCAAAGTTAAATTAGCTAAAAAATTCATTATTTAAAAAAATTTTTTTCTCTCAACTAAGTTTTAAAGCCCAAGATTACAAGCACACCTACAGTTCTTTCTGCATACGTAACATATTTAAGGGAAAAGCATTGCTCCATCCACAATTCTCTTGAAAAAAATCCCTTTTACTCTTTTTCAAGATAGCAAGGAAAATGATACCAATTTTTCTTCCTTTCTATAGCATGTTACAGGACTTCTTGGCTGCTGTACGGCATTTTGGCAGTTCCAACACAGTGAATATGGAGCCATCCAAAAATCTTTAGTGAAAGTGAATAGTGATTGTGTAGGAGGGTTTCTCTCACATTTCATCTTGGACCTTCTCTAGCTCACACTGAGATAAGCTGGCTTTTAGAATCATTTTATTAACATTACTTAACCACGTTAAGGAAAATCACTTTCAGAAAGAATTTAGTCCAACCACCCCAACCCTCGGGGAAATCATTCAGTCAACCTGTCAGACCAGGCTAATAATGGTTTGTGAAGTGCCTGTGGCCTGGTTTAAAACATGAACACACTGAAAACAAACCGCACCCCCCACTATTAAACTTATTGCTGTCATGAGACTGGCTAGCTCAAATACCTGGGAGATAAATATGGAGCTCACAGTTCTCACCAACTCTAAATTTATCCCACAGTTACAGCCAGACCACATTAAAAAGTAATAATAGTAAAACCTTCCTGAATGATGATTGGTTATCCCTGCTGCTATTTTTTAATTCTCTTTACAAACTTATTTTCATTGCTGTGTCAAGATTTATGACTTCCAAGCATAAAATATATCTAAAGTTAAAAGGTAGTGCTATATTCAAGAAATGCGATAGCCCCAGTTCACAGTAAGGCTGCGTTAGTTCAGCAAATCTATCCAAGCACAAATCTAAAAGATGTTTTGATGCATTGCCCTAATTCTCAATAGTAATATGTCAGTTCTCATTAGGTATATAATAAAGTGTATTGCAAGACCTTTTAAGTCAGCCACCATTTTGACATGAACTGATATCAGGATGAACAGCTGTTGCAAAGAAGTGATTCTCAAGAAAAATATAGATGTAATCAACCACTATTGAACAAGAAAAAAAGAACTATGGTGTAAAAAAAATTTAGCAGATGTAAATTTCTCTGTTTGCGGGTAGTCAATTCACTATTCTCTTTCCACAAATATATGAGCGAATCCCTGAGTGTAGTCACCGATGTTCTAATAATTAATGTTCCTTCAAGTCTTCCTCCCCCTACTCTCTGTAATAAATTTTTTCAGTCACTCAAAAAGCAGTGAAAATATTTTATCTGTCACACCAAAAGCAAAATTGTGAAAAAAATAAATAAAAATTATAAGAGAGTCAGATACAAAAGATTTCAACTTCTGAAGCATAGTATCAGGTTTTTTTTTAGAAAAGCTTTCCATAATAATGCCCTTAATCCTATATGTGCCCAAACATGCTTGAATAAATGTAGCAAAAGATAGCCAACCCACACAAAGTATTAGGAAAAGTGTCCCCCAAAGGAAAAAAGTCGAGTCTAAATGAGGATGAAAAGAAAACAGAGAGACATCACAAGTTATCTTCACAAAAACAACTATGTTAATTAATCTACAATAAACATTAACATTAGCAATCATCGTTAAATGCATGAAATATAAAAATAACTTTTAAATCATAATTCTAAAAAATACTATTATGCAACTAGTTCTTGCAAACTTGTTGTTTTTCAAATAGAAACATACTTTCTTACCTACGTATAATTTTTCATTTACTTTCAAGTGACAGACACACCTACTAGGACACCCTTCTATTTATTCAAGAAGCATTTTTGAAAGCCCAGTATGTGCCAGAATCTGTGCAGGTACTCCTATGAAAAGAGATGTGAAGGGCCGACCCTGTGGCACAGCGGTTAAGTTCGCACGGTCTGCTTCAGCTGCCCAGGGTTCGTAGGTTTGGATCCCGGGTGAGGACACAGCACCGCTTGGGAGCCATGCTGTGGTAGGCGTCCCACGTATAAAGTAGAGGAAGATGGGCATGGATGTTAGCTCAGGGCCAGTCTTCCTCAGCAAAAAGAGGAGGATTGGCAGCAGATGTTAGCTCAGAGCTAATCTTCCTCAAAAAAAGAAGAAAGAAAAGAAATATGAATAGCTACCTTTAATGTATCTTTTTTTCCAAGGTTAGGTTTTGCATATTTGATCTCCTAGAGAGGACCCAAAATACGTTAATAGGATATATATCAGAAACAGTATTTGCTGACATAAGCATGCATTGTGTGGATTTATTCAGTGTGAATAAGTCAGAAGACCAGAGAAATATCAACCTGGCACCCAGAATCAATGCAGGCTGAATGGAGCATAAGAAAAACAAGACAGCACAATCAGGAAAGGAAACTGTTTCTCTCAGGTAGCAACACCATGCTGGAAAAAGCCAGTGCAAAGTGTTTCTATAAACATGAAGATAGCATCATACTTTAGCAGTGATAGCAGTGTAATTATGACTGTTTTGTTTAATGTTGTTTTAGGCTTTTAATTCCTTTGCATATGCTGCAAAATTACAATATTAGAAAGTTGAGTCAAACACAAATCAACTGAGAATCATTATAGTCATTGAGTAAAGTATTTGCGTTTCTTGAACACCATGAAAAACCCTTAAAAATCATCTCTGGGCTGGCCCCATGGCTTAGTGGTTAAGTTTGGCATGCTCTTCCTCGGCACCCTGGGTTCGCAGGTTTGGATCCTGGGTGCAAACCTACACTACTCGTCAGCCATGCTGTGGTGGTGACCCACATACAAAGTAGAGGAAGATTGGCACAGATGTTAGCTCAGGGCAAATCTTCCTCAGGAAAAAAAAACAATCATCTCAATTTATATGACTGTTAAAAGTTGGAGGTGTCTAACTCTCCTCACTCAAGGAAATTTGACTACCCACCTTTACACCCCATTCAAACTTCTGTCATAGCGCAAAACATTTTATTGCACTTCTTTATAAATCTGCCTCATTTGACATGCTATGATTATCTGCAGGGTAAGGTTCTTGTCTTATGCAATGTGGTACCCATGATGCATGGACTGTAATAGGATTTCCTAAACAAGAAATAAGAAATTTGTATTTGAATTTGATTTTTAAATGACCAAAGTCAAAAAAGAAAATAAAACCAGAGTGTTACCAATATTTTGTTTTGGAAAAATCAGTTTTATTTGAAAATGTGATATTTCTCATTACTATTGCTATGCTTCTGTTGGCTAATATTGCAAAGCCTATATCTTTAAATTCTGCATATATAATTAGGTCTCAGTATGACACAGACCAAGTCACTCAACTGCTCTGTTAGTAGTAAAATTTATTCTAATTTATCTTACAGGAAGGTTGAAGAAACCAGCTAGGAAGCAAATTATAATATAAAAGACTCTATAAAGATTAATAGGCAAGAATACGACTCATAAAAAGTGATTATAATGAAATAAAATAATGCAGTCAACAGCAACTTATATTGCAAACAAAACATCTGCTCAAACAACTTTGAAGTTATTTCAATGACTATTTATCCTAACAGAATTATATCCAGATCACAGCTGATATTTATTCTTGTAGCTCCTGAATACACTTCTGAGATTACCTGTCTAATACACCTTATGTTGTAATAATTAATAAATCATTGAAGCTATAAAGCTCATTATTTATTTTAATGTCCGCAACTCTGAAACAAGACAATGAATTCATAAGCTAGGAGAAAGAGATTATTTGAAGTGAGATATATTTGGTGAGCTATAAAGATCCAAGGGTTTGTGGGTTGCAAAGATTTCTTTGTCTCAAGATCTCTTTTGTCTCACCATTTTATTTTGAAAAATATCAAGCTTACATAAAAATAGTACGCGGAATACCATATTAAGCTATCTACATTCACCAACTGCTAACATTTTGCCACAGGTGCCCTATGTCTACACACCCAGATAATATTCACCTCCAAATACTAAATACTCCACCTGGTACCTTCTAAGAAGCAGGAAACAAGGACATTCTCTACCTAACCACGGTACCACGCTCGAGAAATAAAACATCGACACTATTAGCTTAATACAGTGTTTCTCAAATTGCCCGTGGAGAGGTATCAGTATTCCTTACGTCCAATCAATTGACAAAGAATACTTCAGTGAGATAAAATAAAAATGAATTCCTAAAAAGTGAGGAAGCACCTATATGCTACAACAATGTCAAATTAGTATAGAAATTTCCAATTGCTTACTCTCAGCTTCTGTACTTATCTCTATGTGGATCAAGAAAAAAAGAACTCATTGCTCGGCAATGCCTTCAGGAGCACATTTTGAGTAGCACTATTACGGTACTGAGTAAATATTCAAATGTCCCCAGTTACCCCACCAATTACGCTTATGATGTGATCCAATCAAGAATCACGTCTCTTTATTCTCCTTTAATTTAAGAAAGTGAGGCTTCGTCTTTTTTTTTTTTTTTTTTTTTCTGACGTTTATAACATTGACCTTTTGGAAGAATCCAAGTTAGTTGATTTGTAGAATTCCCCATAATGTGGTTTTGTTTGGGGCTACCTCACGATTAATTTCATTTGAATCTCTTTGTGTCAGAATATTACAATTGGCGAGTCTGTGCCCTTCCTGGTGTAAGATATTAAAAGGCACATAATGTTGGTTTGTCCCATTATTGATAATGTTAATATTGTGTCTGTCAGATTTGATTATGTATATAACTGTTTCCTGTTGTAATTAATGAATAATCTGTTTGATGATACTTTGTCATAATATAACTATCTTGTTCCCCAACAACATTTCGCCCAATGCTTTTATTATCTATTTATGAGACTTGCCTGAAATAATTATTATATTTTAGGTGAAAATGATAACTTTTAATTCTGTCCTTTTCTTTATTTATTAGCTAGCATTCTGTAAAGAAGAGCTTTCCTTTGTTCCTTCACTTTATTTTGGGAGAAGTATCTCTGTGGACTCATGGATTCTTTTATTCTTTTTCACTTAATGTGCTACAATCTATTATCATCATAATCCATTTTGAAGTTCAAATTGTTTGAAATTTGGCCAGTGAGGTTTTCTTCAGGCCGGTTACTATGCCCTTGTGACATGTCCCCATAAGTTTGTGAGTACTTCCTCACTTTCTAATACCAAAAGGTGTTCCAAACTAACCATGTACTTCCCTTGCCCAAGACTAAGAGTAAACCATTTCTGATTCCTCATTTCTTTGAGTAGGGAATGGTATTCAAAAACCAAGATCTGGGTCCTAGGGGCACTCATTACTCTCGCATGTTACATTTTTTAGATACATACAAAGGTGTTGACATTTTTTTGAATCCTCCTGTCACCATCCCAACCAGTACAAAAGAATTGTTTCACACATGGAAAGGTTTAGTATGAACTCTATTAGAAGAGATTTACTACTGAGAAGTTGTTGAGTTAAAATGTCATATACATTTAGACATTTAAACACTTATAACTAGGGCTATGTTGTCATACCTTATAGAGGTGAAGTTTATAATGCATAAAGATGTAAAATCTTGTTTCTATCTTTTCAGGAGTGATATTTTCACACTTTCCCAGTGCCCCTGATAAGATGTGATGGATCTCTCTCTCCTTACAACCCTAATAGGATGTTGTTTCTTAATAGTCCATGAATACATAGGACACTATGTCTCCTGCTATGAAAATTTCTGCCTGTTGCTCATCTAACCTTAACTAAATTTGCACCTTTGAAAAACATGTTACTTGGTTTCTCAAAGTATCTATTTCTATATGAATAATATTCTTTCTTCATAAGATTGATACAAAGATTGAAATTTCATAGAATGACCTCAGAAATTGTGACCTTAAATCAAACAAAATCAAAAGAACGACCCAAAATCTAGTTAGTGGTATTTGAAATATCCATAAATGTTTGGGATTCTGAGAATGCAGGATTCAGTCAAGATCAAAGGGTTTAAGCATAAGGCAGAAAACACATTTACATATTCTATCAAGTTAAGACCTTTAGACCTACTCATGAAGATATTTAAATATCCTAATAGATTTTAAAATGCAAAATCCAATAAAACGATCAACTTGAGAAAATTGTCAGGCTTCCATGATTCCACCAAGCCAGAAGCTAAAATAGAGTTTTATGTTACTTAACCACTGTATTCTTGAAATTTGAACCCCAGGACATAGTTTGTTTGGTTTTTCCCCCAAAGATTTTATTTTTTTCCTTTTTCTCCACAAACCCGCCTGGTACGTAGTTGCATATTCTTCGTTGTGGGTCCTTCTAGTTGTGGCATGTGGGACGCTGCCTCAGCATGGTTTGATGAGCAGTGCCATGTCCGCACCCAGGATTTGAACCAACAAAACACTGGGCCACCTGCAGCGGAGCGCACGAACTTAACCACTCGGCCACAGGGCCAGCCCACATAGTTTTTTATTAATAAAAATGCAGAGCACTAGGCAGGGGAGATAGTACAAAGAACAACCTGGACATTTGAAACTTCAAGTCACATAATAGGCCAAATGCTCAGACAGTAGGGAACCTCAATTGTCCAAGACAGTAATTTTCTTCCTAATAGTCAACATCTTTCAAAAGGGAAAGACTTCATATTAAACATGGACATGTTTAAAAGTAAACACAGTAGAGGCTTCTGGTTTCAACTCCAATATATAAAGAAATGAGAATGTGTCATTTCTATTCCTATAACGAGCAAATCTAGATAAACGGAAAACCAGTTACTTCTCTTAGACCTAGAAGAGGACTGAGATTATGGACAAATTGCTACCCTGAGATCTAAAGAGATAGGCGCATCCAGAAAGACACACCAACAGAGATCTGCCTACCTGGAGCAGAAGCCAGTGGAGCCATAAACTGGTAGGCACACCTAAAGGGTAATTTTAGCAAATTACTGGAGACTGAGTGTGGTCTGGAGTGAAAGTGAGAAACTCCTGGTGGCCACAGTCATAGAAGGGCATCCACACTTTCATGGAATCTCTGTCCAGCAACTCCACATGTTCTCAAGGTGCATGGAGGCTCTGATAGTGGGAGAGGAAGAGTAATATCGTAAAACATGCCTAAAGCCTTCTCCATAAAAATGGCCTACTCTCCAGGAGAAAGAACTTTGCCAGAGCACAATTCTAAAATTTTATCCCTGCTGGGAGAAAGGAATTTCTCCTCATTTCATCTCCCTTGAGCCTTCTGGTCTCAGTGAAGCAGGGAGAAAACAGAGTCAACAAGGAAAAAGATTGAGAAGGCTAGAGCCGGTGGGGGAGTGGGGGGACAGTGAGCTATACCACTGGAGAAACATTTGTGAAAGTCCCAGAACCAAGAGAAAAAGACAATGAAAGACTGAGATTTAATCAGCTTTAGCCTAAAGCTGTAGAAAAGGCATAATAAAAGAATTCATAAAAATTAGAGCAGAAATCAATGAAACTGAAAATAGGAAATCAATTGAGACAATCAACAAAACCAAAAGCTAGTTCTTTGAAAAGATCAGTAAAATTGATAAACCATCAGTCAAGTTAACCAAGAAAGTAGAGAAAAGACAAAAATTACCAATACCAAAAATGAAAAAGGAGTTTAAATGACTAATAAAGTAACACTATGAACAAATCCAGAACCACAAATTTATTATCTAGACAAAATGGACCAATTCCTTGAAAGACACAAACTACCAAAACTTACACATGCAAAAATAAATAACCTGAACAGGCCTATATCAACTACAGAAATTAAATAAATAATTAATGACATTCCAAAAAAGAAAGCATCGAGCTCAGATGGTTTCACTCATGAATTCTACCAAATATTTGATGAAGAAATAATACCAATCTCCACAATCACTTCCAGAAAATAGAAGCAGAGTAAATATTCTCTGACTCATTCTGAGGCCAGTGTTACTTTAATACAAAACCAGATAAAAATATCACAAGAAAACTACAGACCAGTATTTCTCATGAGCATAGAAAAAAAAATCTGCAAGTAAATATTAGCAAATCAAATCCAACAATGTATAACAAGAATTATATACCATGGTCAAGTGGGATTCAGTCCCAGTATGCAAGGCTAGTTCAGCATTTGAAAATCAGTGTAATCTGCCATATCAATGACATAAAGAAGAGAAATCATATGCACATCAATTAATGCAGGAGAAAACACTTCATGAAACCCAACACCCATTCATGATAAAAATACTCAGCAAACTAAAAGAAGAGGGAAGCATCCTCAACCTGATAAAGACCATCTACCAAAATCCTATAGCTAAAGTAATACATAATGGTAAGAAACTGGAGACTTTTAAGATTGGGAACAAGGCAAGAATGTCCTCTCTCATTTTTATTGTATCTCATAATAGTTTTAATTTGCATTTCTCTAATGGTTAGTAATGCTAACCGTATTTTCTTGTGTTTATTTTCCATTTAATATGTCTTCTTCAGTGAAGTGTTCTGTTCTTTTGTGCACTTTCTAATTGAACTGTTTGGTTTTTTTACTTTTGAATTTAGAGAGTTTTTCATATATTCTGAATCTGAGTTCCTTGCCAAACATAAGATTTGAAAATATTTTCTCCCAGTTGGTGGCTTGTCTTTTCTTTGTCTTAACAGGGTCTTTCACAGAGCAAAAGTTTTTAATTTTGATGAAGTCCAATTTATCAATTTTTTTTTATGGATTGTAGCTTTGATGCCATGTCTAAGAACTTGTCACCTAACACGAAGTCATGCAGATTTTCTACTTTATTCTCTTCTGAAAGTTTTGTAGTTTTATCTTTTACATTTAGGTCGAAACAATCAATTTTGAACTCAGTTTTATATTTGAGAGGTTTAGATCAAGGTTGATTTTGGTTGATTATTGATGTCCAATTGTTCCGGCACATTTTGTGAGAAGATTATCCTTCCTCCATTGAATTACTTTTGCACTTTTGTCAAAAAACTGTAACTTGAATTTAGCATGCATAAACTTACTGAGCTGTCAATTTAAAAATCACAAGTCCAAAGCCATCATGTGGCATACTGAGACATTTAGAAGAACTCTAGCTTCACCTCATTGAAAAGTTTAATTTGTTAGATTTATAAGAAATTTTTTTGGAGGATGGAGAATTATTTTATTTTTCTTTTTTCAACTTTATTGAGACATCACATGTCCTATTGACAAATAAGAATTGTATATATTTAAGGTGTACAAATCAATGTTTTGATTTTTAAGTACTCCAAAGGGTTTATTTGTTAGTCAGACAATTGAAATACCTTAAAAGGAAATCAATCATATTAAGTGTAGAAATGTAGCTTAAAATGAGTGAAAAGTGATTAACTAAATATGTAAATGATACCAAATATTATTAAAAAGCCCCTCAAAAATAATTGCTAAAATTTTCTAGACCCATCAATAGACTAAGTCACACAAGCTGCACTTACATACTTAAAGCGTGTATTTTGAATTTATAAGTTTGATAAATTGAACACTAATTTTAAAAAGTAAAATAACACCTATTAAAATAGCTGAACTTTAAAATAACTGTAATATCAAATGCTGGAGAGGATGCAGAGAAGCTGAATTCTTCATACATTGCTATCAGGAATGTAAAATGGTGCAACTACTCTGGAGAACAGTTTGGCAGTTTCTTACAAAAGTAAATATGTACTTACCATATGACCCAGCAATTCCACTCTTGGGCATTTATCCAAGAGAAATGAAAATTTTGTTCATATATAAACTTGTACACAAATGCTTATAGCAGCTTTATTTGTAATAACCAAAAACTGGAAACAACCCAAATATCCTACAACAGGTGAATGGTTAAACAAGTTGTGATATAATCATACCATGGAATACTACTCAAGAGTAAAAAAAAGAATGAACTATTGAGAGATGCAACAGCTTGAAGGCAATTATGCTAAGCAAAAAATCTAATCTTCAAAGATTACCTATAGTAAGGTTTCATTCATATAACATTATTGGACAAAATTATGGAGATGGAGAACAGATTAGTGGTGAGCAGGAGTGAGGGACTGGCAGCAAGAGCGGAAAGGGAGGTGGTGTGTCTACAGAAGGCAGCATGAAGAATCCTTATAGTGACGGAACTGTGTGTATCTTGAAGTGGTGGCAGTCACACAAATCTGCACATATTACATAGAACGCACACATGCAAATGAGTGCATGTAAAGCTGGTGAAATCTGAGTATCAATGTCAATATCCTGGTTGTTTTACTGTACTCTAGATTTGCAAGATATTGCCATTGAGAGAAACCAGGTGAAATACATACAGAATCCCTCTATATTATTCCTTACAGTGGCACACAAATCTACAATTAAATTTTTTAAACTTAAAATTTAAAAGAATAGTAAATCTACAAATAGTCCCTTCTGTGTAGACACACACACACACACACTTAATCACAATCCCTTAAAGCATCAAAACATGCCTACACTAACATAAAGATATACAGAAATTGTTTAGAACAATGGATGAAAATATAGTATGCAATTCACAGACTGTACCTTCTGTCACTGTTGTCTCTATTATTACTACGTCTATAAAGGTTATCATTAATTTAACGTTTGGAACTGGTATTTGCTCTTATGCCTGATACTCTTCCTTCAAACATCTTCTCGCCTAACTTCCTCACTGTTTTTAGGTATGAGAGTTTTACCACAGAAACCACCACTTCTTTGACCAATCTGTCTCAAATAACCCTGCCTGATCTTTCCACCTTTTATTTCTCCCCTCCATCCTTTCCTCTATTTATTTTTCTTCTTAGCACTTGTGACCAAATGAAATATTGCATTTTTCTGTGTTAACTTGTTTATTCTCTATTCCCCGCCTTAGAAAGCAAGCTCTGCGAGCACAGGGCTTCATCTGGTTTTCTTCCCTGTTGCATCCTCAGTTCTCACAAAGTGCCTGGCATGATAAAGCCTCAGGATTTATTAAGTAAGTAAACATTGCAATGAACTGATGAATGTTGATATTAAATATTAAAATGCAAACACTAATTTTTCTCCATTTTTAAGTAACAGCTTCTGATATGTGAGAAGAATGCTAGATGTCTTAGAAATCTCTTTTCAAATTTTTTATTAAAATACTCATAAAACTATTTTTGAAAGACTCTTCTATGCACTTCAACATCAAAAAAAAAAGATCAATGAAATGTTGCGTTCTTCTAGGGTTTGACACAATTCTCCTTATGCCTTATTCATGAGTTAGGGTCCCTTTTGGAATCTGCTCTCTTAATTTCACTTCTCTGCTTCCACTAGCTGTTCCAGTTAAATGGTTCTTGGAGTTCCACCTCGTAAGGTGGAAGCTCAGTTGCCTCAGACCAAATTTGCATTTTGCCTTTGGGTTCCATATAAAGTCTCTTCCTTGAAGTTTCTTTCTGCCTCTTCATGCAAGAACTTTGGAATTCATCTAGCTGCCTAAGTAGAAGCCTCCCCATCTTTTCCTCCCAGGATAGCTACAAGTCACTTTATGTTCCCTAGAGAGAGGAAATGGCATTTTAAAAATATCTACTGTGCACCACAACTGTTTTAGAGGTGATACACACTAACTTTCCTTCTGCTTCAGTTCTTAAAGGAACATCTTTTCCACCAAAGTCCACCATGAAATGGGTTCCAGCAACTTTCCCAATAAATAGGAAAAAGAAACTTGCATAGGATCTATGGAAGATTACAGGTTCCTACTAGTTTTTGAGTATTCTAAAAATGCTGTATATGCTTCAGGATATTAGAAGGGCTGAGGCTCCAACAGATAGTTACCAGACAGCAAAGTGAAAGTAAAACCGCTCCCACTCTAAATGATGCGGGATTTACACAAGGATGCTGGAAAACCTATTTCATGATTTCTGGAGACCGTAAGCTTTGAAAAAGCAGTCAGAGAGGAGATTGATGAGGAATACTGTAAAATATAAGGCACTCCAAGATAATGTAAATTCAATACTACTGGTAGCTGGCTCCCATCCTCTACCTAGCTTTCCATTCTCAAAATGCCCAGCACACGATGTGAGGTTGGGTAGGATATTGATCATTTGTGACAAGGTAGGGTCAGTTTTATTTGGTGTAAGTTTGACTGTCTTTATATCCTAATGAAAAAGTATTGTTTTTCATTAAACTCAAAACAGTACACACTTACAGTTTATAGATTTGAATTCTGGAACCCAAATTTGTGTCCTTGTGGGAATTTTACTATGTATCTTTGGCAGAAGCTCTTGTCCTCCTAGGAGGCCTTTCTAACCCCAAGCCTAGCTGGAAGAGAGGGATGGTGTGAGGAAGACAGCCCAGCCTTCAATAGGACTAATCAAAGTGTGTGGGAGTGTATGCTAACAGTTGGGCGCTCTAGAGGACCAGGACCTGACCCATGCACACAGTAGCCTGTGAGCTGATGTCTGACCCTTGCTTGGGCAGAGGAGGGCTGGCTTAACTCACTTGGTGGCAGAGCGTTGGGTCTGGTCTGTGTCCCTGAGTTCAACAGAGCAGAAGAAACTGAGTCTTCTCCCAGAACAAGATGTAGGACATGTGGGAGAAAACACTGTCATGAGTGCTGTCCAATATCCTGGGTCCTGTCCAATAGTGTGGTCTAAGGTCTACACAGACTACAGCAGAAAGATGCAGCAATAGCAGTAGGTGGATATCAGGTGGCTTAGAAAGGAATCCCAAACCACCATAGGACTGAGCTGCATCCTCCGGGAAACTGCAGGAGAGGAGCTAGGAGGCACCCTCTGAACTGAAGCACGCATTAAACACATCACGAGGAAAGAAAGGCAACTTGGACAATCTGCCAAGGCCAACAGTCTGTCACAATACCAAGCAATGGTTGTCCTATCCTCTTAATCTCTTCCCCAACTTGACCCCAGGCAGAGTGGAAGAGCAGCAGGTGAGTATGGGTAGAGGACCCCACCTTCTCCGTTATAAGTCTCCAGTCTGAAGCAGGTCCAAATTAAGAGAAGGAAGATTATGCTATAAAAGTTAGGAGCTCCAATTATTATACAGTATTAGACACTTCAATTAGTTAACTGAGACAATATTTGTGACTTAAAGTTTTTTTAGAACCATGTCTTATCTAAAAATCTGACTTCTTATCTTGGGCCAAATGGAGTTTTCTTCCAGGGGCAGGAGAAAATTACCCCGACTGAATGTGCAAGAAAAGAAAAGAAAATTTCATTCTGATTAAAATCCATGTATCATGCCTATTCAATATGCTGGCCACACATACATGATGCTATTTACACCTCACAGCATCTTTGAGAGCTAGGCATGCAATTTGTGCTGTTGTGATGAGCCACATGCTCAAAAAGGCCTTGTGCTTGTTTTTGTTTTTTTTGTTTGTTTTTGAGGAAGATTAGCCCTGAGCTAACTACTGCCAGTCCTCCTCTTTTGCTGAGGAAGCCTGTCGCTGAGCTAACATCGTGCCCATCTTCCTCTACTTTATACGTGGGACGCCTGCCACAGCATGGCTTGATGAGTGGGGCCATGTACGCACCCGGGATCCAAACTGGCAAATGCCCGCGCCACCGAGAAGCGGAACGTGCAAACTTAACCGCTGTACCACCAGGCCGGCCCCCTTGCGCTTGGTGTAATGCTCTGTTCTTGCTCTCTTGAAATCCTCAATAATTTTGGGAAAAGGAGCACCACATTTTCATTTCGCACTGTACCCTATAAATTACGTAGTTGGTCCTACAAAAAAGATTTGGGGATGCTTGCCATGTTCAACTTCTTGACCTGGATTGGAATTATATGGTGTCAACTTTTAACAATTTGTTATACTGTACATATGCTTATGCAATTTTTGGCATGTATTTTTGTATTAAATAATTTTAAATGTTAAAAATAAATCCTTCCCCAGAAACAGTTTTACTCCAGAAAATGCAAAAAGAATTTTTAATTTCTGACTTACATTCTCAGTGAGACGTAAAGTCATGTTTCTGTCAAATAAGCAAAAATAAGAAGAGAGTAAACTTAAATTTTTTAAATTTAAGAATTGAAATAATGAGGCTGGCCTGGTGGCACAGCATTTAAGTGTGCAAGTTCTGCTTCTTGGCGGCCCGGGGTTTGCCGGTTCGGATCCCCAGTGTGGCACTGCTGGGCAAAAGCCATGCTGTGGTAGGCATCCCACGTATAAAGTAGAGGAAGATGGCCATGGATGTTAGCTCCGGGCCAGTCTTCCTCAGCAAAAAGAGGAGGACTGGCAGTAGTTAGCTCATGGCTGATCTTCCTCGGGGAAAAAGAAGAATTGAAGTAAAACCTCTACTGGTGGGTCAGCCCAGTGGCACAGGAGTTAAGTTCGTGCGTTTCACTTCAGGTGGTCTGCAGCTTGGTGTTTCAGATCCCAGGCATGGACGTACACACCACTTATCAAGCCATGCTGTAGCAGGCATCCCACATATAAAGTAGAGGAAGATAGGCACAGATGTTAGCTCAGGGCCAGTCTTCCTCAGCAAAAAGAGGAGGATTGGCAGCAGATGTTAGCTCAGGGCTAATCTTTCTAAAAAAAAAAAAAAAAAAACCTCTCTTGGAAACACCAAATAGCAGACTTGACACAGCAGAAAAATAAATTTTTAAGAAGAAAAGGATAAGCTTAAGATGTAATCCTACAACTCAGAATGAAGATGTATGAACGTGAGAGAAGATAATAGAAATTCAGGTTAAATGACAGAGATTCAGATTACAAATAATGGTCATCAAAAAAAGAGGAAAAAAAAGGATCAAAGTAAATTATAATAAAAATATATCTTTCCAGAGTTGAAAGGTCCTGACACCGAAGAAACTAAGAAGGATCACTGTGTTCATGGCAAATTTAATAAGCAGTGTGTTTCCTGTTAACTTTATTGTGTGAACCCCAAGAAAATAAAAGTTATCTTGAAACTTCTAAACTGAAAAAAAAAATAATCTCCCAAGAATTAATGTATAATAGAGAAAGTTCCATTTTTTTGTTCTTTTCTCTGCAGAAAACAATAAATATCTTTGTGTTTTTGGCAGTGGCGACAGAGGGAGGTGATGACACAAAAAGGCATGGTAACCAGCCAAGCTGGCATTCGTGACTGAGAGCAGAATGGCAATCGCAGACCTTCATTGCTTCAGAAAATATACTCAAATACTACTATGAAAGAGATTAAAGATGTTAATTAGTCTACTGGAAAATGAAAACGAATCGAATTTAATACTCTATCATTGGGAAGTCATGGTAGAATAGGAAAGAACTAGCGTTAAACACTGAAACTTATAAGAGAAATAACTTCAGAAATCACTAAATGTTACTAGGAGAAAGGTTGATGTGATAAGTAAATAATTGATGTAACTATGGAAACTAACATAGGAGACAAATGACAAAATATGCTTTAATAAAAGAGCACTTGTAAATAACAAGGCTTTCAACCTCAGATTAGATTAATGGAAAGTACATAAGATAGAAAGGAAAAGGAGCAAAAGTACCATATTGCTTGCTTTTCCACAAAACAGAGTTAAGTTGTAATTTTTTGTTCTCATAAAAGCATCACAAATACAACTTTAAGAAATCTACAAAAATTGGTAAATTTGCCACTAATAAAGTTAAAACCAAATTCTCCATTTTCCAAATTATTGTAAAAGATAAGAACATATGAACATTTTCTATTCAATAGAACGCAAAAAAGAAAGAGAAACCATGGCTAAAAGAGGCATAAAATTAACACAAGTCAGACCCAGCAAAACAATTAGAATCAATTACAATAAAGTTAAGTTCAAAATTAATCACATGGTTCAAACAAAAATACCCTGAAGACTTGGAATAGTCCTAAATGACTGCTATTTTAGAGGAAATACAGTACAAAATACAGGACTATACAGAAAATTAAAGAAACAAAAAACTGTATCTTGATGAACGTGGTTGTTAACTTGTAAATGAAGTGATAGAGAACAGAGGAGAGCCAAATCTACATAACCCTAGTTTATTTTCTCTCCCTTTTGCTAATTCAGTCAGAAGACCTGAATCGCCTCATGAGAAGAACAGGCAGAGGTCAGCCACTACATTCCAAGAGTTCCGTTTTCTAAAAAGGCCCCTTCCAGACCAGGGAGCTTCCATTCTTATGCGAACATAAATGTTGCCTGGCCCTCACGTGAATGCACAGGGCCAGACCAGGGCGGGGCTTCCCTCTACTGGCACATGAGCCGCAGTGGACCACGAGTTCTCTACTCTCCTCTAAACTGTAGAACAGTGAGATTTTGGCTGATCTGCCTGTGCTGTACTCTTCTCTGCTATAAATTTCCTCCCATAAATCCCGTATTAAATCTATTCTACTTCGCTAGTGAGGCCGTCCATGATTGCTTTGCACAACAAGAAGCCAACAATTTATTATGCCAAAAGATATTCATCTGAGGAATGATAAGTGGATTAAGTTTATAAAATTGATTAACATCATACGCCACATAAAAAAGATAAATAAGAAAAATTTGTTTTATCCCTTTAATGGAGTGGCAAAAAGGCATTTGATAAAATGTTATGCCCATTTATATTTTAAAACCCTTTGAAAAGGACAAGAAAGATGGGTTCAGAGTGTTTATTTCAAAATAATGTCTACTTTCATACTCAGTAGAGAAGGTGCTAAAGTCTTTTCCTTTCAAATCAGTAGTAAAAGAAATAAGATTTCTATCTAATTCAAAATTAACAATATTCAAGAAATTCTTATCAACTTCATAATTTAGGAACCAAAAATAAGTGAAACTATAATAGAAAGAAGTAGAAAATATTTTTGCTGGTTGCAGAAGATATGACACAGAAGCCCTAGAAAAGTAGTCAATTGAAAAATAGAATTCATAGAGAAATTCAGCAGAGGAATAGTAAAAGATAGATATGAAAAACATCAGTTCCAGTTCTATACACCAAATTCAAGAATTCTCATTAGAAATAGCAACAAAAAACTAAGTAGGAATTATCCCAATGAGAAAAGAGAGTGATGCATAGAGGTGAAACTGTAAAAAACTATTTTATAATTATATCTAAGAAAAAAAGCATATCCAGTATTCCTTTATCTTTCTCAATAGTGTCAAGATTTTAAATCTTCCCAGATTAATGCAAAGGTTTAATGTGATTAGAATGAAATTGTAATGGGCTCCGTTTTGAATATTAAGGAAATAGTTTAAACTCCATCTGTTAGAATACCACATGAGAATATCTTTGAAATTTTTCAAAAGAAAAACAGCAAACCACATATTTAAAACAAGGTGTACAGTTACAGTAATTAAAACACTGGTCTACTTATCTACAGATAAGCATACAGGGTATTGCAATAGAGAAATTGACCAAAAAGAAGTTCTATTACATATATGATAAAAGAGGCATCACAAATCAAGGAATGATGAAAAGATCATCCAATAAACGGCCCTGGGAGGAGGGGATCCATGTATATCTTCAGTTCATACCATTCAACATAATTCATTTCTGATGAATTAAAAAATTAAATTTTGATAGAGAAAATTGATCTGAATATCCATTTTTGAAGAAAGGCTGATTTTCTGATTAAGCAAACATGCAAAAGAAAAGAAGAGAGAGAGAAAATAACCCTATACTTAACTCCTTAAAAATAGAAACTTTTCCATGTGAAAAAGTTAATGGAAAATGAAAGGTAAATAAAAGATTGAGTTCAAATTTACAAAGGTGTAATATTCTTATAAACCCCACTGCTGTCCTCATTTTCATCTACTTGACAACTACTGAGATGAGCACGGTCTCACAGGTTCACTTCACAGTTGTCATTCCACCCTAGTATACTACCTGTTTATATTATTTTACCATGTATCTGTTAGAGTTTTAATATTTTCTAATTATTTCACCTTTGGGGAAAATATTTTCAATAAATAAAGCAAAGCATGTAATAGTTTTAGTGTACAACATTAATTTTAAAAACACCGAGCCCCAATTAGTTATCAAAGAAATGGAAACCAAAGCTACAGTGAAAAATGGTTGCCTGCCTGTTAAATTAGCAAATGTTAAAAAAATAAATAAATAACTCTCCAAACTGGCTTGGGTAAAATAGAAATTTTCTCTCATTTGTATTTGGTAACAGTGGAAGTTGAAATTACAATTAGCAGAGCAAGTTATAGTTATAAGCAATACTTATAAAAATTTTAATGATAGTAAGCCCATATCCTAAAAACAAGCAAGCAACCAACCAACCTTAAAATATGGAAAAGACTATTTAAAAAATTTCTAAATAGCCTATATATCCAACAGCACAAGAAAGAGAAAGCAAATTATGGCACTCATACAGGGAACTCAATGTTGTCATTAAAATGATGATTATGAAGATTACACAACAGCATGGAAATACTTATGATAATTTTATCACAGGAAAACACAAACGCAAAATAAAAATTGATGCACACAGTAGCAAAAGAACAAAATGGAAAGAAATGCACTAACTCAATAACCTGGTGGTTTGTTTCTAAACAACAAAAAGAAAGTCCAACTCCTTTAAGTTACAAACTGAAGTCTCTACTCAGTAATTAAAAGTATCCAGTTCAATATATTAATACACATTCTGTTCCCCATTCCAAAATAACCTCTTACTCCCACGCCAGCTGGAGCTGGAACCCGGGAGGTGCGGAGGAAGAAGGATTTCTTATCTCTGTTTCCTGCTCTTCCTCCCTAGATTGCTAATTTGGGATTTAGGCTCCTCTTGTTGTTGGTGTCCCCTCACCCTCTGAAGTGGTCTTCTTAGGCAGGATTTTTTTTTTAATACGTTATTTTTTAGAGCAGCTTTAGAATCATAGCAAATTTGAGCAGGAAGGTATAGAAAGTTCCCATATCTTCCTGCCCACACACGCATAGTCTCCCCTGCTATCAACATCCCCCACCAGAGTGGGACATTTTTTACAATTGATGAACCTACGTTGACACATCATCACCCAGAATCCACAGTTTACATTAGGGTTTGCTCTTGGTGACACACTCTATGGGTTTGGACAAGGGTATATTGACAAGTATCTGCCAATGTAGTATCACACAGAGTAGTTTCTCTGCCCTAGAAATATTCTGTGCTCCCTAACGCCTGATTAGACAGAATTTTAATCAGCTCTCTCTCTCCTGTGGCCCCATGTGGTCCATGGGAAATGCACACCCATCCTTTGCCCAGCTGAGATCGCAGTAACCAGCAGTGGCACTGTACCCCTCTGCCTCACTCTAGGCCTTCAGACCTGAATGAAAGGAAGCCACGGAGAGCACTCTGAGCTGCTGGAAGCCTGCCTCTCTAGGCTTGAAGCAGAGAAGCCACCCCTCCCCTCTCTAGGAACTTGGGAGCCACACAAGTGTCGCTTCCCTCACCAGAGTAGTCTCACAAGTCACTTTCTCTCTCCATTTTCTTCCCCCTTTTACATTCTTGAAATGGTCAAGGGGTTCAAGAGCTGTTGACAGGATTCTCGGATGACCACTTTGAGGTTTCCTCTTAGGGTCTCATCAGATGCTTCATTTTAACAAGTTGTCATAAAACCACATAGCACAGAGGAGCCTGTCACTGTTGTTTTCAATTTGTTTTAGTGGTTAAAAAATAAATTTATAAATAATGAAAAGAAATAAAAAATCCAATTAGAAATCAAAACTTCAAGATCTTTCTTGAACCTTTACTACTTATATGCCTTGGTCAGCGTCCTTAAACTTCCTGAGTTTCTATTTCCTCATCTAAAATTGTGATAATAAATAATAGCTGTTCTACAGGATGCTATCATAAACAGATAACTTGTTTACTACAAATATTATATGAACACTAGCTAGCCTTATTGTAACAACTTACTATTTCATATACAGAAATATTCTAATATGTTCTGTTTTCTTCTTCATACAAGTGACTTGCTTCGCTCCTCTCAGAGGTGGAGTGCTCAGGAGTGAAATAATCAGAAGTGAATACCAAAGTCAAAATTTACTGTTACAATTTATTCATTGGGGCTAATCAGAATATCCTTGGTGCCATTAAAAAAAAAAAAACACCTGTTAACACGTGAAAAAAACGACAGCTTGTAAGAGTTTTTTATTTAACAGAAATTAGCAAAAATGAGATGTAAAGCCTCTGAAAACAAAAGCACATCAAAGGTTTTCTTTTAATGAGCATAAAAGACATTGCTGGGGTTAGACACTTAAAAACCCAGTGAAATGAGTCTAGTGTTGAAAGGAGTTTTCTGTTGAAGACTATTGCTTTTATTCAGATTCAGAGGAAATTGTTTATTTTAGTTAGACAATGAATTTCTTCCTTAAGAATAATTTCCCTGTAAAGTTATTCTTATCAGTGGCAATTTATATCTAATGTTAGGACAGAATCATAACAGAAGCACTTCGTTCCGGGTTTTCCCAGGGCGGTTCCCTCAAGCTGGGAATCCTTGAATGCGCAATACAGAGGAAGGAAAGCCTAGAGCAGAAGGACCTTAAAAGCTTGAGCCCTGCTGGCCGCATCTCTGTTTCTTTCCTCTCATCATATCTCCTCCTATCTCCCTCCTTCCCTGATGAGCTCCCTAACAGATCTCCTCCGGGTCCGGATATGATCATTCTTCGCCAAGGAAGAAGCTCCATTCTAAAGGAATCTTTGGTGCGTTGAAGAGCAAACATTTTTGGCACAGGGACCTCTGGAGCTCCTTGCCCATTTAAATTCCACTCTCTTTTTCTGCTCCCCTCAGCACACAGGCCATTCTGTTAAGCAAATGGATTTCCCCCTGTTTAGCAGCCTTCAGTCTACCCCTGCCTTTCCTGGCTGCAATCTCACTTTCACAGCTGAAATATGGGTAAAAACAGACTAAAAAACAAAGCAGTGTTTTTATTTGGGAGATCTAAGCAAGGCAAATATTTAAAGCCAATAATGGTACACTCCCAAAAAGAGAGTCTTCTTCACATATTTCCTAATAATGGAGAAATTATATGAAATTATATATATGTGTTTGTACACTACACACACACACATACATATGTGTATATATCTTCTGAAGATATGCATATCTTCAGAAAACATTAATAAAATAATTTTGAAATATGAGTCATTACATTTTAATAACTATAGTATTAGTAATGAAGTGTGGTAGTTCAATGTAACATGGAAATGTTTACAGTGTTTTTCACAAAATTATACAATTTTAAGCTTAAGTCATTCAGAATTACCCTAGTATCTTATATGTGAGGACCGTGAGTGATGAAGTGACTTGTCCAAAGGACTTTGCAAAATCAGAACAAGAGTTGAGGGCTCTTCACTCCTGGCCCTTTGGATGTGTATGTGTGTGTTTTACACAAGATCACACACTTCCTAGGTTTTGTTACAAATCTTGTTAGAAAGTATTTATTGAAATTATCAATGTGAGACCTACCTGGGGCCATTGTAACGCCCTTAAGGATCAAAAGAGATGAACAAGAGAAGGAGAGAATCTACCAGGGTTCCTATCCTCCTGCTGACCTTATATTCCCCATATGGCAACTGGTAACACCCATCTTGGTCCCTTCACTCCCTCAGGAATCATCACTCAGATTTTTGATGTGAACGAGTGGACCCCGCATTCCCCTCATGTTGTCGCACTAACGGTTCCTGCCATATTATCCACCAAATTACTGGGTGTGCTTCACTGCTTCACTCCCTGCCCCTCACCCACCATATCCCCAAATTCTCACTAAGCGTGCAGGCTTTGGCCTGTGTTTTGGAATCACCCCAACAAAGCTCTCCAGTTTCTCCACAGAAAAGACAAACCTCAGCTTCCCAGCAGTGGCCCCCCTGCCATTCCTGTAAATACACAGCTTCTTAGAATGCCAGGGCCACTTGCTGCCTAAACTCCATGAGTGTACCTCACGGAGGTAGGGGACTGCTGTGCTTGCTGCCCACACATTGCCACTCTACCCAGGGACTGTGATTACTCCTAGTCCTTCAGGTTAGGGGTACTCACTCAATAGGAGACTTTGGGTCCAGAGGGAGATTAATCTTCAGACCCTGAGGAGAAGCCCAAGTCTCTCAGGGCAATCTGACTTCCCTCCTAATATGGGAGACATCACCCAATACAGAGCAGAGAACCAGTGAAGGGCCATCACCCTGAAAGGACTGTAAATTCATCACCTCAGGATCCTACATGTAGCCTTCTCCCCTCAACGCACTCCTCCCCTTCCCCACCCACCTTCCGCTCAGCCCTGGGGCCCAACGAATAGTCCAATGAATATTTACAAGTCCCTTTGCTTAACTAAGTTCTTTATGGGATGATAATATAAAATTGGCATTCAGGAGTAATGAACAGCCATTGTAAATAAATATTTTCCCATTTATATGTCAGATATGTTTTGCTATCTCTTTTCATTATTTACTTATGTATTCAAAAAATTTGTACAAATATATGAAATTATACATTGGCCAAACTAAAACTATAACTAAACTTAATTTGTTACTTTGGGAAATAGAGAAAATCAAATCTTAGACTCTGGAATCAATCTGCCTGTGTTCATACTCCAACTCCAGTGTTTGCTCGCTCTGTGACTGAGGCAGGCTATTTAATTCACCTGAACCTGGTTGTTCTCACGTGTAAAGTGCAGATAATAACAGCACCCACTGAACAGAGGTGTTCTGTACAGAAGTTGGTGCATGAAAAATGTTTAGCACAGCAGCTGGTGCATGTGAGCACTTAGTCAATGTATCCTATATTTCCAAAAGGAAGGACACGTGTTCCAATTACAAAGAAAAGACTGTAAGGAAACAATCCAAATGTCCTTCAGCAGATGAATGAATTAAAAAATTGTGGTATGTCATATCATGGAATACTACTCAGCAATAAAAAGGAATGAACTATTGATACACACAACAACCTGGTGGATCTCAAGGACATAACACTGAGTAAAGAAGTCAATTATGTAATTTCACGTACTCTACATTTCCACTTACGTAACATTCTTGAAATGACAAAATAATAAAGGTGGAGAGCAGACTAGAGTTTTCCAGAAGTTTAGAGAGGGAAAGGGAGTAAAATGACTTTGGCTATAAAAAGATATCACAAGAGATCCTGGTGATGCAAATGTTCTGTATCTTGACTGTGGTGTTGGTCACACAAATCTGCTGATGTGATAAAATTGGAGAGAACTAAATATACACATACATGCACAAAAGAATGCATGTAAAACTGATGAGATCTAAGTTCCATGGATTGTGTCAATGTCAATTTCCTGGTTGTGATATTGTACCACAGTTTTGCAAGATGCTACCTTTGGGGGAAATTGAGTGAAAGTTCCATGGAGTCATGGTATTTTTTCATACAATGCATGTGAATCTACAGTTATCTCAAAACAGAAGGTAAAAAAACAAATAATGCCAAAATAATTTTCTGGGGCTCCTTTAATTAAGTCATTCTGCCTTTGGTCTTTTCTTATTCAAGAAGGATACCTGAGAAAAATCTCTAAATAAAAAAAAAACTGGTAAAAATCTATTTTAAAGTTATTGAGAATCCTTTAAAAATTACATAAGCTTAGAAGTGATAGGCAAACAGATTACTTTGCCTTTTCCTTCGAAAAGGAAGGATAAAATTGGGCATTCATTGACAACTTACTTACAACCTATAGACTGTTGTTAGTTAGTGCTGACTGTCCTGATTCCAGCCATCAAATCCAAAAATAGCTCATCCTGGACTCCTGACATCTACAATGCAAAAGTCTAAGATCAATTGTGCCTAAGAACTTTATATACACACACACAAGAACAAATAAAGGAAAAGTGGCAAGAATCAGGAGGAAATGGGAGAGGAAACAGAGAGATTTTGTTTGTAGATGTCTTCCTGCCCTTCCAACCTGGTTTACTTACAATGCCAGATGTTTCTTCTTTGGTCTTCCTCAAGTTGTTTACCAGATTCTAAGACTGGGTTTTGTAGGTCACCAGGGAAGGAAATGCTGACTGCTTGTGTCTACCTGCGTAGCACTGGCCAGGCTGGATCAACGTGTCCATGGTCCTGTGAGTATTCTAGAGGGCCTGGTATTTGCTTCAGTGCTGTTTGTTGGACAACTGGTAGCCCCTTGCTGTTGTGATGCTCTGCATTATTATACCTTCACCAATTTGTTTACAAGTTTTCCGTCTCATCTATGACACTAGCAAAAGTTCTCTCTATTTCCCCTGTCTCCCGGAAGTCCTTCATTCAAGCAGCCATAGACCAGTTGGTGCCATGATGTCCTCAAAACTCCAGATGCCACCACCACCTTGATAATAACATATTGTGTATAGCACAGTTTAAAAGCAGGAGGAGCTGTGCAATTAGCTATATATAAAAAAAAAAATCACTATGTTAGGGGCTGGCCCGGTGGTGTAGTGGTTAAGTTCACACTCTACTTCAGTGGTCCAGGGTTCACTGGTTCAGATGCCGGGTACAGACCTGCACACTGGTTATCAAGCTGTGTTGTGGCAGGCATCCCATATATAAGTGGAGGAAGATGGGCACGAATGCTAGCTCAGGGCTAATCTTCCTCAAAAAACAAACAAAAAAAAAACTGTGCTAAATATCAACCTTCAATTAGTGTAATTCAAATTGTCTAGTAGAACAGAGCTTTTCAAACTACTTGAGTTGAAGAACCAATCACAGACGGACACGTCTATAAAATTCAATAAAAAGATTATTAGAAAAGTGAAAAAAAATGAAGACATAAAAAAATAAGCCCCAAATTTTACTAGTAAATTGATATAGAATTACTCTATGAAATTGCTATAAAAATGTTCAAACACTTAACTCTCCATTTCTGTGCTAATTTCAGCATAAGCAGTTCATGAGCCAACACTGCTCCACCAACCACATTTTGAGTAGCGCTGAACTAGAAGACATTCTGCCATCCAATCATCCTTCCTCACTTCCTTAATCCTTTTCAATACCTACTTCAGACAGCCCCTCTCCACTTTCTTTTCTCTGTTGTTGCTCTTGGCAAAGGAAGACTATCAGAAAAAGCCCCCAAGTCTCCTTGATCCTCCACATGCACATGTTCTCTCATTTAATTAAAAAAAAAAAAGAAGAAAATTGGTGGATCCAAATTTATTAAGCCTGATGCTTGATCTTTACTTTCTCAATGGTTGAAAGGACTCTGTAAGGTAGGAATTATCTCAGGGAAATCAAAGTTAGTCAACTTGTAAGTAGCAGGACCAGACATTAAATCTTGATTTTTTTTCAAAACCTGAATGTTCTCTGAACTGCTTCTGTCTCCTACCGCAACGTTCTAAGAAGATTATTGTGCCTGTTTAAATCACTTTGGTATGTAGTCATCTACGTTTTCTAACATAAAGAGTTCAGTACATTGTTTAGAGTTCCTTCCATTGCTGTTTAATAATTCATTTATGCATTTCTTTTCTACCCCAAAGAAAGCATACTTTCTTTGAAGGCAGAGATTTCGCCTATTAACTTTTTATATCATCCACAGCATCAAGTACAGGACATAAACCAACATTCAGTAAACATGGAATTAGGAAACTAACATCAGTTTTCATATTGTTAGTTGAAATATTATTTATGCATAATATATTATTTTCAGAGAGAACTAAAATAATACTTCAAAGCAAAAGGAATATTTTAAGCACAGAAAGAAAAATATGACTACGTAATTTTAATGCTCTTTGATGATTAAAAAGGCTTTCCGACATCTCAGAAATCAGTTTTTATTGCCTTGGCAAAATATGTGTAACAGGGCAGTTACAATTATTTACTTTTTTCCTGAATTGGACCATCACAGTTATCTTGGAGGACCCTGAAAAGAGGGTTGAATTCATCCCTGGTTAATAAGGACTCTCAGTCAATAACAAGAATACCCCGGCTGTTAGGCTAACCTCAAGAAGCAACTAATGACCCAAGTTGGATGGTTTTCCAATGTACACTGCCTTCTTGGACTCGCTTTTCAGTTGACAGAATCCCTACATCTGCTTTAAAAGCTTTCTACATTTTATTTTTCCAAAGCCTCTTTAAACATTGCCTATGCGCACTGAAGCTTTTTCAAACAAATCGGAGCTTTGTATGTCACCAAAGCAGCTGTGAGGACTTTACGTTTTCACAGAGGGAATGAAAGATGTAGGCTGTAAAGGGTGGCCTATGAGAATCTTTGTACTTATAAATAAAACGACTTAATAAGCTTATTCATGCAAACAAAATAATGGGAAATGATAAAAACCATGGAAAATAATTTGCTATCTTGACTAGTGTAATTATGTCAATAGAATCCATCTACTCCTGTGGAAGAGAAAAATGAAAATAAATAACAGCAATGCTCTAAATCTCTGAAATCTCACACGTTAGAAAACTATACTTATGCTCCCCATTAAGGTTCTAGGCAAAATTTTCATGGATCGGGTTGATGCATAATTATATAATTCCAAAAATTTTTCCAAGTGTTCTAGGCCGTCTTTAAAGTGCCAAATTGTAATATATACAAAATGTAACAAATATGATTGTGGAAAATTATGATGAACATATTACATCTTGATAACAGCCTCTTTATTCATAGTCTGTGTCCTGAGTAATCAAATTAAGCATATATTTCTAAGAAAAACACACTACTTTGCTAGGTATTTAATTGCACAGTACCTATTTAATCCCTATTCCCAGCATACCTGGGAACAATTTCCAATGTATCTACAGAGTGAATTATTTTATTGGTAAAATCCTCCTCATTATTTAGCCAATATTAATAACCTTCAGCAAAAAGTGACCATTAAATTATATATTCTTGATAGAATAGAAAATTCCTCATGAAATGACTCATATGTTCTGGAAAAGTAAACATTTGAATCGATAACAAAATATAAGAAATTCAGTTCATAAACTATATAACGACTAGATTTTCCTTTGTTTATCAGTTCTAGACGTACCGTAGCTCTTTCCATTATCCTGCTCTATTTCTTACGACAAGGAAGTAGGTATCCTGTGGCCAACTGGCACCCAGTGGGTTCTTGTGAGCATTTATTAAATGAATGAGTAAATAAAAGAATGAGTAGATGAACGGCTGAATAAGAATACTAATATAACTATGCCTACCCAGGACTGAACAGAATGTTAAAATAGCTTTTCTACTTCCAGCATGCTGATTTCCCAACTCTAGGCATTAAATAAGGACTTGTCATTTTTATTAAAACAACATAGTTAACACTCCCTACTCCTCCAAAAGAATACCAGAATTGCATTTGTTCATTTTAAATTAGTAAAGTTTTACTGCATTCCTTATTTTTCACCTTAAGAATGTCTGCTCAACTGGAAGGATTTTTAATTTCTTCCATAGACTTTCACAAATATCACTTCCATTATGCAATAAGTCCATTTTTCCCTCTTCATTTTACATTTCAGTGTTTGACAGGCTATGTTTACCAACCAGCAACAAACAGACAAAACAAAGCGGAACAAGCGAGTATAAGTACCAGAGGGAAGCCTGATCCCTCCAAGGCTTAAGAGAAAATGAAGACTCCAACATACAGCATTAACCCTGTCACCACTAGCTTGAGCACAGAGGGTAGTGCTGAAGAGCATGGGCTCTGCTGTTGGAGTCCCTGGGTCTGAATCCCAGCCTCACCCTTCTTAGCTTTGTTTCAAAGCACAAGCAACCTCTCTGAGCTTCAGTTTTCTCATAGGTACAATGTGGGGAATAATAGCATCTACCTCGTAAGCGTATTTGGAGAATTAAATGAGCACATGCATACAATGTGTTCAATAAATGTTAGCTATTTATTTTCATTGCAGAGAATCCACATTCTTTTTCTGGAAAATAAACAACATTTTAAAATTGCATGCATTTTCCAGTGTCAGTACCCTCAAAGTGATTTGTGAATTAAGTACTTTTTCTTTTTCTAAATTTAATGTAGATTATACTTTTGTATTTAATTCTTGTTCTAGCATTATTATAGGCATACTTGTGGAGGGCAAGAGTGGAAGAATTATACCTAACGAAGATCCCATCCTTGAAAAAACAGGGTCATTTCTTCTAGAAGGCAAGAAGCTGGCATTGACATCCTTTCATTTGCCCTTTGTTCCCAATTGCCATCCCTTCCCTCCTTTTCATATTCCCCTCCCTGAAGGCTCATGATGCTACCTCAATATAAAACAAGTTGACTAAAACAAATTATCACTGAATTATTAAAGCTATGTCACACTTCCCACAATGTTTACATTTTAAAAGAGGCTTTTCTGTAATAGCTATGCTTAATATATTGTGTAAAGCTCAAATAGTGAAATTTTAGTCTCTGTAGTATCAACTGTACAATAGAGAGAGATAATCTTAGCGTATACAGGGCAAGTACACATTTTACAAGAGGCAAGAGAGGTGAACCTGAAAATGACGGCCTGCTAAGTCTAATATCAACAGAAAAATAATAAAACAGACCCAACGAGATGGAATTTATCAAAATCTGGAGGATGATGGAATCATGAGCAATAAGCAACATGGTTTTATAAAGAGCAAATCATGCCCGACACAATCAATAGCTCTTTTCAGCAGAATGACAAAATTAGAGGATGAAGGGAATCAGGTAAATGTTGCCTATTTGCACTGTCACAATGCATTTAAAATGGTCCCTGTGAATTTTAAATTCAACTATAGATAAAACTGATTCAGCTCTGAATGCTTTCTAAAAAGGCCTGAAAAAAAAGTAAAATATCATAGATAATGACAATGGAGGCCACTGTGGGACACGAGTTAATAAAGCTCATTCACTGCGTTTCCTAAACTGATGAAAGGGAAAAGTGTATCAGGATTGTGTATAACGTGCTTAGTGAACAGCGCATTTCATGGAGCACAATTAGGCAGATTTTAAAATACAATGGATAATCTAAAAAGATCCGTAGTGAGACCCCTGCAGCTACTACCTCTTGACTGAAATAAAACAGACTGAGCTCAAGGCAAAGCTCTCAGGAAGAAGAATCAAGAAATCCTTGGTTGTGTTCTCCTTTCACCTTCTCTAACTGCAGTCTTCCCCTCGTCTTACTGTCTGGACTTCATTCCCCAGCCCTGACTTCAGGGTGGAACGTGATTCAGCAGGAATCTGATGATGCCCACTGACTACATTGACTCTTTGACTAGAGCTTGATGGCGTGAGTTTATAGACACTTCTTCAACTGACACCCCTGTTCTTAGCTAAGAACAAACATAATTGCAGCCTTGACTCAGAGATGCTCTCCTAGCCCACAGTCTGATCAGAGAGAGACAAGAAATAAATAACTAAAGAGCGATGAAATAAGAGTAATAATGCAAATGTACAGAAAGCTCTAGAGCAACTCAAATCAAATAATAAGAGATTGTCACAGGGAATTGGGTAAACTTTCAGAAAGGAAATATTTGAACTGGCTTGAAGGCCAGGTAGATGAAGGGTAGGAACTGAGGTGTCCGCCACATACAGGAACAGCAAACAGGGGAACTCTCCTCATGGATATAACGAAAAGAATAACTCCTGTTCAGTCTAGCTCAGAATGCTGCTTTGAAGGGTAGGTAGAATGACTCACATGACAGAATTTTGTAAAACAACATATAAATATGAAAGATTTTAATTATATTATGAGCAGTTTAAAAATTGCTTTGAAATAAAATTACCTAGTCGGATAAAAACTAGTTGAAGCTTAAGCCCAACACCAGCCTAAACATGGCAGCATTCACATTACCAAACTTTATCCACCTCTCTAACTCTGCTTCCAAATGATGAGTAGGGGAGGGAGAGGCCGCATGCAGAGCAGAGCCTGAGTTTTGTTATGGGTAGACGTGCTCCAAAACAGAGCCTGACTCACATGTGTGGGATATGAAACCTCCTACAGATCAGCATGGATTTACAGGCAGCAGCTGCCACTATCCTCCTCTGCAGTTATGTTCACGGTGAAGAGCGGGTATCAGTGTTCCCATCATCTAAGCTTGAATGCTTGAAATCACCTTTGATGCCTCCTCCCTGTACTGTGATTTCATAGTAACTTATCATGTGCCTTGTACTCATCCTTCATTCCCTTTCATGCTGGCACCAACAATCCACCCTCTCACTTGAACAATTACAAGGCTCCCTACCTGGGGTCTTCCATGGGCTATCTTGCCTCTCTCCTTCCTCCAGTCCATCCTCCATACCCACTTGGTGTATAAAGATACTGCTTTTGTCCTGTGGCATTTCTATTCAAAATTCATCAACAGCTCCCCACTGCTTACATCAGTGACTCTCAAACTTCATCTGTTTGAAAATGCTGTCTGATATTTGCTTAAAATGCAGATTCCATATGCTCCTTCCCATTCTGACTCAGCAGTGGTGTGGTCCTAGAATCTTCATTTTTTAGCATAGAAAAATTTGGTACTGGTTTTATTATGAAGTGCTCTAAGAACAGGCCTGTGACGGAGATCAGCTCTTTTTGGTCTATACCTGAACTTTAAATACCTGTTACCAAGTGTCATTTAGAGTCCTTTGGACATAATCACTTTATTTAGGCATGATTACCAAAAATAGAAATATAATGGATAATTTATATATGTCTATAATGCATATCTGTCTATCCATTTGTCTATCTATCTAAACATATAGTACTCTATAAATAAAGTTGCAGCTGAGATGTCTTTCTGCCACCCTTAGGGGCTACTAACTAGTCCAAGGATATCAGTTGAAATGGCTCACAGGTAACAATTAAAGATGCTAAATTCTGTATAGTCATGTTCAAAGGAAGCTTGATTTATGGTGTTAGGATCTCACAGTTTAAATAAGTCTCCAAAAAGCAACTTTTCTTGCCAGGAAGGATGGGTTGTCTTCCTGAGAAGGGTTAAGTCCTGAGATAATTACTTCTTTGCCCTTTCCTCCATGTGGTGAGGCTGGTAGTGGTGGAAATTTTAAATTATTTCTCTTATCATGATGTTCCATCCATCAACTCCAAAACTGGAAACTGATACTTGGCTTCTATCCGAAAATGGTAAAGCGATCAGGCAGCAATGTGCTCCACTGTGGCCAGGAAATGGTCAGGAGAATAAGAGGGAAAGCAAGAGGCACACTGCATAGGAATAGCCTACACTCCTGGAAATCAGCACTCAAGGATTCATAAATTGGATGTGAGTCCAAAGTATACCACCTTAGGTAACTGGGACTTACATCAACTTTCCAGTCACCCGCTGGAGAGGAGCCTAGAAGCAAGAGGTGTGAGGGCACATACCAAAAGAACCACCAAATGAACCACAGGGAAGATCCAGCATTTCGCGGCCTGCAGTCCTGAAAGAACCAATGGCCACACTGGTTGGACAATTGTATGGCAATCAAAAGAATGGGCTGTCCCCTCCTGTAGCTACTAACAGGACCTGGGGCTGAGAGAGGCCTGACACTCTCCCAGGCCATCAGTTTTTAACAATTTAAAATCAGCTTCCCTGGTTTTGTAGAACCTCTGCTGTGTCTTTGGGAGAGAAGGCATCGAATTAGAGAGTGTGTAATAATATCCAAAGTTGACTGATCCAAACTAGAAGCCCTAAGTGTTACGGGAATAAGAGTAACGTCTATCAGAAGATATGGTAACACAGTCGATAACTTCAAATCCGAAACATAAACAGCTGCTTAGGATAGTCTCCATTTTTTAAAAAACAGGACCATAAACATACGATAAAATTAAATCAAGTGTAATTCCAAAGTACATATCAACAATTCTTTTTAGTTTTGAATTACCATCAGTGCAACAAGGTACAGAGAAAAAAGTTTCAAATGGGAATCAAAGACCACCAGAATATTGAAAAACTAGATGAGTGATATAACCATTATGAGCTATAGCTTTATATCTGTGAATTAACAGCAATAATTATCATAGTACCTGCTAAAACCAGACCATTGAAACAAGTAAGATACATCATGTTATCATCCATAGTATTATTAGACTTTCTGAATTCACTATTCAACTCTCAATTTTTGGTAGAGATATTGAAAATGAAAACTCCATATAACACCAAATCTTATTTTACTCATTAAAAGTTTCTGCCAAGTTGATCTCTTTCACAATATTTTAGGGTATTCACTAACACTTAAATCTAAAATTTCTTTTCCAAATGAGAGAATTGGACTGTATGTTTTCTAAATTCCCCTTCAGCTCTTAAGATTTTATATTTTATCTTTTCCCTTCTCTCTTAGAACACCTTTTTATGAGAACTGTTAGTAAGTGTGAGCAGAGCTAATGAGGAGTAAAATAATCAAATGGGAGCAGAAATCTGGAAGGGGGAGAAATAGAGGGCAAAAATTTGAAGAGAAAGACTGAAAATCAACTAAAGAAGTAACCAAAAGGGGCCAGACCGGTGGTGCAGCGGTTAAGTTCACACTTTCTGCTTCAGCAGCCTGGGGATCGCCGGTTCAGATCCTGGCCGTGGATCTATGCACCGCTTATCAAGCCTTGTTGTGGCAGGCGTCCCACATATAAAATAGAGGAAGATGGGTGTGGATCTTAGCTCATGACCAGTCTTCCTCAGCAAAAAGAGGAAGATTGGCAGCAGATGTTAGCTTAGGGCTAATCTTCACCAAAAAATAAATAAATAAAGGAAGGAAGAAGTAACCAACAGTTAACTTTCTGTTCCTCTTACTTAGTACAGTATTCTATTAGAAATATTTCACTCAATTATTGGATTGCCTAAAACAAACAAAATCTTTGATATTGATTACAGTTGAAGCTAAAACGTCCATGGATAATAAGACAGAAGGTGATTATCATTTCCTGACTCATATATGATATAAAAGGATCACCAGTCTGAGATAAAATAGTGCGAGAACTTGATGTTACCTGTTGTGAATTTGAACTGTCTAGAAAGCAGTAGTCCCAGGAGTCAGTTTTTTGGCAACTTGGTGGCGCAGCATAAGGCGTTCTCCACTTTTTACGTTTCAAGCAGATTGGGCTGAAGTATTGCTGGAACAAATCATAACGACAGAGCCTGATCCAGTGTTTGTGAAGTTCCTCTCCCAGCAAGTTGGTGAGTCCCTTGATTCAAGGATAGATATTGAGTTACAGACACCTGGCAATGCAAAGCTTTGATTTTTGTCCACAAACCCTAAATTACCTATGAATGCAACTCAAATATCAATGTTAAATAACTTGTAAAGGAAACATAGTAATGTAGAGATTGCTCAAGTAATCAGGTAGGAAGCGAGGAAGCCCAAAGAGAGAATTTCACATCAGAAACCTGTTCTCTTTTCCCACTGAGGCTAAAGTAACTACGAATCATTTTAATTAATCTGCCATAAAATGACACAGCCTAAATGAGTTCAAAGGATTTCAATTCAATCCATAGTGCATCACAAATACCACCATGAACCAGAGCCAATGCTGCAGCCTTAAATCTGAGAGACATGCAGATAAGAAGACAGGTGTATGCAGAAAAGAATAAAGTATAGTAGAAACCAATTACAGCAAAGCCGTTTTTCTTCCATAAGAAAAGAATTTTATTATAAAAAGAAAAATTACTACAACGAAAGGGACCGTGATTTCTCTAATGATTGAAGTATCTACATACTTTCTTGATGAAATGAATTTCACTCAGGGTGAATTATAAATAAATTGTCCAACTTGCCATGAATATTATAGTTCTACTAAGAATCATAGCACCTGCACTGAAAGACACGTTCACCACCCCATGTCCTAAACAATCCCATGTATTTAATGGGGCAGTTATAATTAATATCGTGTTTTGATATCTAAGATTAAATATGCAGATGGTGACAAAAGTCTAGGGTACATCTGGTTCCAAATAAGAGCCTGACAAAGGCTTTCTTTCCTGATTTCCTACTTAAATATTTGACAGGGTACAGAGATCTAATATATAATTTTGCAGGTGAACATCACCACCCAGCTAATCCGACTGTGGATATCTTTATATCTCAGATCTATAGTACTCTTTCCAGCTTCAGCAGATTGCTCTTGGTGGCAGCTGAACACTTAAGAACAGCAAAGATGTATTATTAGCAAAAATCTGGCTCATTATTCAATTATCAATGGCTGGTTGAACTCTCAAAGTAGACTAAGTATGGAGTTGATAAGTAGGTAGAAGTTCTCAAAATGTTCTAAAATAGTAATATCACAAAAAGAAGCTTTTCTGGATGTTTTTTGTTTTTGCTAAGCTGTATCTGTCTTTTTCTCATTCAACATAACTAAGACCATATTGTGTCAAAATGTATTTTAGGCTGTTGATATTTCAGGTGTGATCATAATCATGTTTAAAATAAAAAATAGATAAAGGGAAAGATGGGTTTTTACTTTTAATTAAAAAAAAATGTGTTAGACAATGCATTTTAGCTGGTATTTGACTCAACAATACAATTTATTACCATTATTATGAACTCAGTATTATCTGTATGACTTTGAGAAAGTTCTTTAATTTTGCTGGCTTTCAATTATGGTGACAATGATAAGGATGCTTCATGATATTTCCTAATGATTAAATATGTCATTGAACCTTGTGTGGTTCCAGACATAAGGCAGATATTTGTTATATTTCTTTCTGCTTTGAGTAAACATTTCTTTCTCTCCTTCTTTGCCACCTTCGTCCTCTACTCCTTATTTCCTTTCTTCCTTCCTGACGATAAGGTTTTCATATTTGCAGAAGGGCAAAAAAGTTAGAAATTTAGACCCCTTCCATTTCTGTCACTATACCGTAGTCTTTCATGCCTCCATGACAAGCGTTACCATGTTGTATTGTATTTGTCTTTACTTGTCTGTTTTTCTACTTGACTATAAATGTCTGTAAAAGCACGAACATATATTTTCATCCTTATATCCTTAGATCCTAGTACATTTAGAACACATAATAAACTAGCAATAGGAGCTTGTTGAGCAAATCAATATTGGGAATGTAAAATGTGATCCCTGCTCCTCAGGTAGAGAACATATAAAATATAATTGTTCAAACCCTTGCTCGCATAATTCTATGCAGATTATAAAATGCTCCCATGTACATACTTCATCCTTTTAAGCTATCCAACAATCTCGAGGCATATGTTAGCATGACAAAAGAAGTCAAAAGACCTGTGCTCAAAACACATTACCAGTCACCTGGCCTGAACCTATGACTCTGAGCCTGTCTTCTCATCTTCAAATAAGATTAACATCTGTCCTGCCTCCCTGGTAGGAGTGTTGTGGGGATCAAATGAGAGAATGTACATCAAAATGAGTGTGAACTTTAAAAATATACATGTAGGAAATGTCTACAAATCTTATTTTAAAAAAGATAGGTTAAATATAATTAATTGGTTATTAGACGTCATCTTCATTTGACAATTTAAAAAACATGACGACTAAAAGGCCCTATTTTGTACAGAGAGATTGACAGTTGAGATTGATATAATGGGAGTAGTTAGTGAAGGGTGCCTATAAGAAGTCAGAGTGCATCTGAGCCCTGAAGTCTGGTATAACCTGGACAGGAAACAAGCGAAAGGTCTGAGGGGACTGGCAAGAACGTTTTGAACTAAGGCTTAAAGTGTAGCACAAGCAGATTATTTGGGGAAGAATAAAAAGATCATCCTTGCTGAAATGGAGTGTTCATATTTGGAAATAGTAGGAGACGAACTCGGATAGTGTGGAGGACTTTGAACGTCAGGGTAAGTTTCAATTTTTTTCACGTAGATAATAGTGTATTTCATGTATGTAAAATAATATTTTATGTAACCAATAATATATTATGAAGCAAATTGAATTTTAGGAAAATAAACCCAGTTATATCCATTGGATTGGAGATGGAAGATTACAACACAGAGATTGGTTAAAAGGCTATTACCATGTGGCAATAATGGAAGGAAGGAAGAAAGGAATGAGGGAGAGAAAGAAGAAAGGAAGGAGGGAAGGAAACCTATTATAGTCTATTCAGAAATAAAGACCAACAAAAAGATTAAGGAGTAAAGTGATGATGGAAAGTGGGAGGAGAAGTAATGAATTCAACATCATAAGTAAGGAGCTTGGAGTCAGTATAAATTTCAGATATGTACAGAATGGCCTTAGGACACAAGAGTGAGACACGCTTCATTGGCTAGATGGGTGGTGGTGAGTCTGTGAGTCCTAAGGATGAACAGCCCTCAGGAGGAGGCCCATGATATCAAGTCTTTGTTGGTATGGGTAAGTAAACATGAGTATAGCATTATAGGAGAATTCAGTCGTTGAGAATACAGCATTGGAAAATCAAGATCTTATTTATACTTAAATTGTATGAACATAATAATATTATAACCTAGATATGAGACCCAAATATATAAGATTTTACCCCTACAGATTAACATACAGTAAGAATAATAAAGGAGTCCATGGAAAGATAACTATCGATAATAGGATATCAACATTTTGGTCTATTAGCTCTAAAATCATTACTAAATAATTGCTAGATCCTTAATTAAAGAGAAGAAAAAAGGAGGGCAAAGAACTCACCCCAAAATCTTTTGGAGAAAGCTAATTAACGGGAGGTCTAACACTCAGATTAGGAATAAACACACACAAAGAGAATGTGATGGTTAATTTTATGTGTTAACTTGGCCAGGCTATGGTGCCTAGATATTTAATCAAATATTATTTTGAATGTTTCTGTAAGGGTGTCTTTGGATGAGATTAATATTTAAATTAGTGGACATTGAGGAAAACAGATTGCCCTCCAAAACATGGTTGGGCCTCATCCAATCAGCTGAAGGCCTGAATAGAACAAAAGACTGACCTCCCCTATGCAAGAGAGACTTCTGCCAGCAGATGGTCTTTGAACTTGAACTGCACATCGGCTCTTCTCTGGATCTCCAGCCTAGTGGCCTACCCTACAGATTTTGGACTTCCCAGTCTCCGTAATTGCAGAAGCCAATTCCTTAAAATAAATCTGTCTCTCTCTCCATCTTATTGATTCTATTTCTCTGAAGAACACTGACTAACACAGAGAGCGAAACACCCATAAGAGCAACATCGCCCCAGTGTTGAATATGCAGTGGGTAAGACACATGAACATTCAGCTAAGTGGATATTATGCAAATATTCAATAATTTAGTCTGTATACAAGACTGAATCTTTCTGGGTTGAAACTGACTCTAAAGTTTGAAATATCCTGTATGAATAGTATAACTTCTACAGTATAAATTCTGCAGAAAGTTAGAAATTCTCTTATTTTTGTATTTTGTAACCAGTCATGGAAGAACATCACAGGACATAAGAAAGATCATTCAATTTTGGAGCAAATCAAAGTAATTTTAGATATTTAGTAGCTCTTTCTTTCTACTTTTAAAATAATAGCATAAATGAAAACAAATATTTGAAGTTATAATTGATAGGACACTTCATTTTCATAAACTTTGCAGTTTACAAAACACTTAAGTGAATGTTATGGTTATATTTATTGATAGATATATACTAACAGATGTTTGTAAAGCTTTTTCATAAACTGTAAAATACAGATGCAAAAGTAAAGTATTGATAGCTATTTATAGTCATTTTATTGAACAATTTTAACTTGCTCAGTTATGTTCTTGAAAAAGTTTTATTTTTCTCCAATTCTTGTCAAATCTTTTCTGTTCATTAATGATATCTTAGGCAGATTCCCTAGATTTGAGGCCACTTTAAAGCATAAAAATACAATTGAGAGTAATTTCAAACCCCAATCTTCTATTCCCCTTTATCCCCAAAACCAACCATGAGCCTTTGAAGTGGGAGGTGAGAATGACTGGCTCTTCATGCCTCCTACTGCTCATTCTGGTTTTAGCGTCTCTCAGGACGAAGATACAGGAGGATGGAAGAAAAAGGGCAAGAGTTTCTTCCCTTGGCTGCAATCCTATGCTGTCTGTCTCTGTACTGCAGCTAAGTGGCCCTGATGCCCTCACTGGGGAGGTGTTCACTGCTAACTCTCCCACCACCACCTACCTACTTCATACTTCCCTGAAATAGATGAGGAAGCCATAGCATGGAATTTTCTAACCCTCTTCAACTTCTACCAGGGCTTCAAACCACAGGCAGTCACTGTGGGGCCCCTAGCCTTGTGGCCAGTCAGCCCCTTTGGTTAGGATAACAGCTAAAATAGGACAGAGGCAGACTGGCAAGTCCACTGCCTAACCAGAATCCTTAAGATGGAATACACACTAATCATACCTTCTGGAGAGCATCCCCCAAATCTATTTCTGATTCTGTTGGATCTTTCCCCCTTGTTTGGCTTAGGTGTATTAGTTAGCTATTGCTGCATAAGAAACTGCACAAATTTGTAGTGCTCTTAAAACAACATCTATTATTTCTCATAAGTCTGCACCCAACAAAAGAGTCTTGCTGAGCTTCTCTCAGCTGGGTTCACTCATGCACCTGCAGTCAGCAGCAGGTAAGCTTGGAACTAACTGTTCTCCTAGGGCCCCAGCAGGAAGGCTCAGCTCTCCTCCATGTGTCTCCCATCTGGCAGGCTAACTGGGTTTATTCTCTTGAAAATGGCAGGATTCCAAGAGGGAGAGAGGAAGGCACCTTGAGGCATAGGGGTAGACTTGGAACTGCATCACTTCTGCTATTATTCTTTTGACCAAAACAAGAGTCACAAGGTCATCACAGGTTCAAGATGTGGAGAAACAGACTCCACTTTTTGATGGCAGAAGCGGCAAGGTTACATTGCAGAGAGCAAGAACAAAGGGAAGGATGGAAACTTCGGGTAATTTTGGAAATCAAATTACCATAGAAGCCCTCTGGACACAATTATTCACATCCATCCCACAGGCTAAATATACTCATCACCTCCCAAGACCTCCCAAAGGCTCACCTAATCATGGCATCATGATTGTGACATACATTAGTTTTTTTTGTGGTTCCTTGTGATCCAGAGATATTTGAACTAAAAAGAAAAGCCTCTCATAACCCAAAATACGAAAATGAACCTACAAAAGAATAACCGCAACAACATCCCCATTTAAAAATGTGGAGAATGAGAGGAACAGAGTAATCACTACTCAATGTCAGTTCTGAAGTCCTTCTGGGAAAACATTGCCAGGATCCTCCGTTCCAGTTTTGGGTAATATTCCTTGATCAGATCCTAGTTTTACTCCCCGGGAATGACTCTCTTGTCCAATGTTCTCCTCAGATGTTTCTATCGCCCTCTTGTCTATAGGTTCTGGGATATCCTTCTTTATTCATCACAGGGCCTGAGTTTGCAGCTGAGTAGCTCTTTCTCAACTAGATTTCTATGTAAACAAAGTTGAGGATACAGAGTTACTTTTGCAATTTGAACAGTGTCAGTCCCTTCTAGTCCAACCTTGCTGATCTTTTGTCAATATAACCCACTTTAAACTGTTGCGGGCTTTCCATGTATCTGATTATTCTCCATGTCATGTTCCAAAAGTCACATTCAAAATTGGTTTTTGGTCTCTCTCGCTAGATTTAATCACTGTTACTTTGGGATCAGACTTCTGTAGGACCACACCCGTAAATTTTCTTCTGATCCCGTCAGTTGCTCCATAATTTCTACTTTCGAGGAGTTTGGGATTGACAATCAGGTTGGGAGAAGGAATTAGCAGACTTTTCTAAAAGCTGCCTTTGCATAGCACTTAACACAAGACTGAAAAAAACTTCAATAGTCCACCTGAAAAAATGGGTGGCAAAGTCGATGAAAATTATGCAGAGAGTTAACCACCACCCCCTACCGCCAAGCCACACTTGGTGATGCCTTTCCTCCAAATCTAGTGCTTCTCCCGCTATACAGGCTTGCCTCTTGCAGTGGGTGGTATTATGTCCTCCAAAAAGATATTCTGATGTCCTGACCCCCAGTACCTGTGAGTATGACCTTACTTGGAAATAGGATCTTTACCCATGTAATCAAGTTAAGATAAGGTCATACTGGTTAAGGGTGGGCACTAATTGGAAAAATGGTGTCCTTAAGTCCTTATAAGAAGAGGGAAATTTGGACACAGACAAAGAGATACATAGGGAAGAATGCCATGTGACAAAGGAAGCAGAGATGGGATGATGTATCCATAAGCCTAGGAAAACAAAGGATTGCCGGCAACAACCAGAAGCTAGGAAGAGGCAAGACAGCATCATCCTCTAGAGCCTTTGAAGAGACCACAGCCCAGCTGATATCTTGATTTCAAGCTTCTAACCTCCAGAACGGTGAGACAATACATTTCTGTTGTTTTAAGTCACCCATTTGTCACAATTTGTTATAGCAGCCTTAGGATACGCCTTTCAACTTCTTCCAAATTTTTACAAACTTCTTTCATGATAAGTACCATAGTGTACACCTTGTATAATCTCATGAAGAGAAAGAGAATCACAGACTAGTCAACATTTCATATTTCTTAGAACAAAGAAGAGAAGAGTCAGAAGGAACAAAGAGCCCTCGCTTTAGAAATTGTTTTTTCTCTTGAATTCTCACAAATTCAGCCCTCTTGCCTAAAACAGCCACTTGAAGCTAATCTCAAAGCTTCCAGTACAATTTTATTTGATTTATTTTACTTAAAGACCACCTCTATCGGGCGACTGACTTTGTTCCATCCCCTTGGGCTGTTGCAGAAAGCAGGTTTCACAGTGTTTCTTTCATTGTTCTGCTTGGGAATCTAAAACCTGTACATCCTAAAAGAAACCAACCTGAAATTGCCAAGCAAGGCAATAACAAAACATATTTCATACACTTTTGAGAAAAAATATCCAGGGAAGAAAAATGAGGAGAATAAAATAGTCTGTTTATCTGAAAACTATGTTTTTGCATGCTAAGTACTACGTTTATAGAGCCAATATATCATGTCCACCAATAAGTGGAAGTGAAGCATGTTTCTTCCACACATTGTTTGACACGGAAAGTGAGTATTTTATTGGCATTAGGTGATTTAAACTCACATAGTGGTGTCTGGAGTGTATTAGCAGCATGCCACTCAAAGACTAAATTGTTCGGCAATTTGAGTACTAGAGGGAAGCCGTCCAAAATAATTCAGAAGTGGAGCAAGAAAGGAAAGCGTGGGGAAGTTGCTTTATGTTAGACATATGTAGTTGTCATTAAGATGATACTGATAAAAGCTAAGAAACCTGGGACCCAGTTTGCTAGATACTAGTTTATATGGCAGAATTGCAGGCAATGACCTGGGAATAAATACTGCTCCAACAACATATACAGAACTGACACCTACTCAGGTAATCTCTTGGATTCATTCTTCCTATTTTTTCTCCGGCTCTTCTATAATAAACAGCATGTGATGGGACTCACACACATACACGCATATTTATTACCATGAACACAGAGTGCATTGCGGTTAAAAGTGTCTCTAGAGTTAGACTACCTGAATTTGAATCCCAGGTTCACCATTTACTGCTGTGCAGTGTTTGTAAAATAGAGATTTATTTATCTTTAAAATAGAGTTTATACAATTTACTTCTCATACATACTATTGTGATGAGCATTAAAGGAGATAATGCAGCCTGAAGCACAGAATAAGCAGTCAATAAATGTCACATATCATCATCATCATCACTATTATTATCTACATTTATATCCTTGGTTATCAATGTATGTCTGTACAACTAGAAGTATCTGAAGGTTTGTATATAAACTTAGGGGCCTATGAGCTTAAGCTAAGCTTGGAATTTCAGGAAATTATATTAATTTTTCCTTTAAAAATATTGTACTGACAACACCTGGCAAGAATGTGGAGCAACAGGAACTCTCATTCGTTGCTGGTGGGAATGCAAAATGCTACAGACACTTTGGAAGACGGTTTGGCGGTTTCTTGCAAAGCTAAACATACTCTTACCATATGATGCAACAATTGCACTTCTTGGTATTTACCAAAAGGGGTTGAAAACTTATGTTCACACTAAAACCTGCACCTGGATGTTTATAGCAGCTTTATTCACAATTGCCAAAGCTTGGAAACAACCAAGATGCCCTTCAGTAGGTGAAAGTGTAAACAAGCCATAGCATATCCAGACAATGGAATATTATTCAGGGCCAAAATAAATGAGTATCAAGATATGAAAAGACACAGTATACACTTAAATGCATGGTACTAAGTGAAAGAAGCCAATCTGAAAAGACTGATTGATTGCAACTACATGACATTCTGGAAAAGGGAAAACAATGGAGACATAAAAAGATCAGTGGTTATGGAGGGGGGTAGGGATAAATAGGTGGAGCACAGAGGATTTCTAGGACAATGAAACTACCTTGCATGATACTATAATGCTGGATACACGTTATTATATATTTGTCCAAACTTACAGAATGTACAACACCAAGAATGAACCCTAAGATACACAATGGACTTTGGGTGATCATGAAGTGTCAATGTAGGTTCGTCAAATACAACAAATATACCACTCTGGTGGGGATGTCAGCAATGGGGGAGACTATATGTATGTGAGGGCAGGGAATACATGGGAAATCTCTGTACCGTCCATTCAGTTTTGCTGTGGACCTAAAACTGCTCTAAAAAAATAAAATCTTGGGGCTGGCCCCGTGGCCGAGTGGTTAAGTTCGCGCACTCCGCTGCAGGCGGCCCAGTGTTTCCTTGGATTGAATCCTGGTTGCGGACATGGCACTGCTCATCAGGCCACGCTGAGGCAGCATCCCACATGCCACAACTAGAAGGACCCACAACGAAGAACATAACACAACTATGTACTGGGGATCTTTGTGGAGAAAAAGGAAAAAAATAAAATCTTTAAAAAAAAATTCTAAAAAATAAAGTCTTAAAAAATATATACTATGAAATAAAACTCAGGAAAATGTCTCAGAGCCCAAAGTTAATCAAGTGGCCACTTAAGTAATAGAGAAAATCTGTTCAATATTGACAAATCTTGTCAGTTAGTGAATCTAGATAAAACAGCACTGTCTCATCTACCCATTGATGGACCATTTGATGCACACTCTGAAGGAGGAGACAATATGATTAAGGGCAAAAAGTAACTAACGCCAAAGGTGTTGAGTGAGAGTAACAAATCAGTCAATTTGTCTGTCTCCATATGTGGTGGTAACAAAGCGCACTAGACCTGAAACTAAGCCCAGCTCCACCCCCTGACCTGGACTTCTCGGAGCCTCAATGTTGGGCTAGCTGGTTTCATTTCAAGCATAAGCAAAGGTTTATGCGATATTAAGTGAGTAACTTCATGTTAAAGTGCTTTCTAGGAGTCTTCAAAGCTAGATAATAATAATAGCATTTATTATTAAATTCATTATCAGAGATCACATTAATATGAGGTAAAAAAATAAATAAAACTGGAAATGCCAGTCTAGAGTAGTTGGACTCTCCACTCCAGCCCTTGGAAAGCCAGTGAAGAAATTTTAAGTGAAATGATTCAAGTGGCGTTTCAATGGGTTGCTCTTGCAGCTATGTGTGGCCTTATTTTTTGTGGGTCATGTTTTTCTTCTTGCAAGTCAGATGGGATCACAAATAAAGCTCTAGGGGATATGTTTTCGCTCCTTAGAATTTTCTATAGAAAATAAACATTAGAACACAACTTATGACATTTTTAAACATGATTTCCTTGCTATCAGTCAGTCTTATAGTGCTACAAATGAAGACACTTATGCGAAGGTGGTTTTAAAAACCTATCAGAAATGGATTTTTTTTCATGTAATAGCATTTGGCTCTATTTTTTTTTTTTTTTTTTTTGAGAAAGATCAGCCCCTAGCTAACATGTGCCACCAATCCTCCTCTTTTTGCTGAGGAAGATTGGCCCTGAGCTAATATCTGTGCCCATCTTCCTCTATTGTATATGTGAGACGCCTGCCACAGCATGGCTTGATAAGGGGCTCATAGGTCCGCACCCAGGATCCAAACCGGCAAACCCTGGGCCACTGAAGTGGGATGTGCAAACTTAACCACTGTGGCACCAGGCTGGCCCCTGTTTGGCTATATTTTTAAAGAAACATTATGTTTTTTCTGTGGCTATAAGTGCATTGCATTTGACTTCTACCATATCCTGTACCTGTGTAGTATTGTATTATTGTTCAAAATATTTGCTGCCCCTCCCTGCGGGCTGACTGGAGATTGTTATTAAGTTTGTCTCTATGATTTTCTTAGACTAATAAAACATGAATGGGGGTGACATTAGTCACTTCCAAACAGAAGCTATAAAAGCCTTCATGTGGTTCCACCATCTTCTCTTTTCTCACTGCCAAGGGAGAATGAAATAATAAAAGCTTTCGTACTTCTAGAAAAAAACTGTTCTGAAGCCATGGGAACAAGTAAATGCCAGAATTCTTTAAATCTAGTTAATCAGTCAATGACAGTTCCATAGCCATGGTAATAATCACAACTGCTTGGGAACACTGGCCAATCAGTGACAGCATTTTACTCCCAAAAGTCCTTAAGTAGGGAATGGACTTGTAAAAGCAATAGTCTCTGCATGTCAACTAGTGAACAGCAGTCTCACCACAGTATCCATGCTTCTACCGCTGATGTCAGCACACTCTCATCCAGGTCAGCCAGTCCCCAAATTCCTTCCCAAAAGCTCTAAAAGAGATCAGTTCCCTGCTTTGCTTGAAGAATGTATGCCTGATCTGCATAGCTTTCTCCCACTTAAATAAGCAATAAATTCAGCTTAAGGTTTTGTTTCAGATATTGAGTGATTGTTTTATCCTTTGACACACAAAATAAAAAATGGCCAGATAGGGGCTACCCTGTTGGTCCCCCCAGAGAAGAGAATGAGGAGCAGAGCCATGGTCAACACATAATAGACATAGAATGTGAGTGAGAACTTTTATTGTGTAAGCCACTCAGACTTTCAGGTAGTCTGTTAGCACAGACTAACTTAGACTAAGCTGAATTACACACCCCATAAATGTAAGTTATAGCTATGGGGAATTACATAAAGAAAGCAGGCACTTATAACTTACCTCCCATCCCCCCTTAAAAGATGAATTTTCCTCTTACAGGATCAGATTTCTCTTCCCTCATCTAATATAATCTTTACAGTTTCCATGTTTCAGCACAACATTTTAAAAGGTTCATTTTATTCTTTCATCATGAAATTATTTTTTCTGTCAAATATATAATTTTAAAAGATTTCTCCTGTGCAAAAGGGCTTTGCCAAAATGATAACAAGAACAACGTGAGTAAAAAATATAAAGAAATATAAAAATACAGCAACAAAAGAAATAAAATACTTCATAATACTTTATCCAGTCATAAATTTTCAATTCTTAAGCAATTTCCCCCATAGGACTCTGTATTCAGTTTTAAAATGAAAACAAATAAGGAAATTAAATTTGTCTTTAAAACATTAAATTTTACTAGAATGTATCTACTACAAAGGGAAATAGTATGCTTATATTTGTATCTCGTTGGATATATGATTTCATTATTTGGTTGTATCTCATGGAATTCATTTTGAAGGACAGTTAATCATAAAAATTCAGTTATCATGGATCCCATTGAGTCATTTAACAAATATACGATGAGAACATATTACATGTAAAGAACAAGATTAAATGCTGTTAGTTTTCCAAAATAAATGACACAGAACTTACCTTCAGGTCTAAAAGTAGAAAAGAGAAAATTTAGTGTATAATCATAATAAAATGTTAGATTGATAAAGGGCATCCAAGATATAGATAAAATGATATGCAAAATCCGAAAGATGAAGATTCACAACTGAGGAAAATCAGAGAAGGGTCATGGAGCAAGTGCATTGAAACTGAGCCCAGAAATACAGGTAGGAAATACACACACGAGCCTGGCTCTCAGCCATATAAGCAAGGCAGAATCACTCCTCTCTTCAAGGTTGCCTTGATCTAGCAAGGCAGAGCTCTTCTCCCAATAACATGATTCATCATTTTCCTGTTGTGTATCATCAATACCCTCTGAGGACTGGCAGGAGGAAAAGAGGGTTATGTTTTAGGATCTGTTCTCAAGTTTTCTCCATTCACTTAGGCAGCATAATTTAACCCAACTACTTCCTCTAACAAATCTTAGTGAAGGAGGAATTTCAAAGCATACAGGTCATTGGAAATTAATTCAGGATCTAGACATCTCTGAACTGTTGGCCTACAAAGGCCCAGCTTTGTCAATACCTTGACTCAGAATTTTTCTCAAAGCAGACTACCTTTCTATATTTTATTTCCTCTCTATGGGTCAGAGCTTAAATCCAAAGCACTGAACCCCAGCCAGGGATTAATAGTGGTGAAAATTGTTAGCTAACCAGATTTGATAGAGCAGTGGACTGATAAGGCTTGATTATAGGCCTCATAATTCACTGGAAAAAATTCATTAGTCAACATTTTCTCTGATACTCCCTTCCTAGTAATAGTCAAAGCAGAGTTCTACAGCCCTTTCCTACGATTACTTTTCTCACTTGAGAAATTCCGAGACAAAGGGATTAAAAGAAAAGCAAATCCTTCACCCCATATCTCACCTACAAAAGTGGGCAGCAACACGATTCGGAGAAATTTCCTGAAGTCGTAATGAAATTTATAGCAGAACAAAAGCCACCTGGACCTATTATTTATTTTGCAAAGCAAAGTAAGACCTTTAAAAAAATTCATATTCAATTTTATTAAGCAATATTAAAAAGTAATAGAGCTTCCAGGACACACAGGAATATAGTGCACATATCTTTATATGCAGTTGTGCATAAATCATCCCTTTTTTTTTTTTTTCAGATGAACAGAATCAGAACTTCATGGCACTTTCAGAAAATACCCACTTAACTCTCAAGCATAATCCTATAAAAGAATGCTTATCAAATTCCCCAGAATAAAAATCCAGCCTAAATATGAAGACTTTGCCATTATGGAGACATTCTTCAACCTTTTGACTTCATGGAGTTAGTATCACTGCCATCATTATTGCTTAAAGTAAATGGAATAATGGCCAGTTCCTGGGAAAAACAGTAAATTAACTGGCAGAGCCCATGAACATGAATGAAGCTAAAGTCCCAATGTTTAAAAAAATTTTTTTAATCCCTGGAGCTAAAAAATTCTTTATCAGCAGTCACCTTCTAAAAAGAGACAAAAGCAGCCTCGAAACTCCCCATAGCAACTTTATTAATGGACCAAACTAGAAGAAAAAATACTGGGCAATTGATTCAAATGTCCTCGGCCCCAGACTCAATACACTACGTACACCAGTTTCTAGTTGAGATGAGGTCACCTTCTTTTCCTCAGTTTCTTCGCCTAAAACTCGAAATCAAATCTCAGCCTAGAATTGCTCAAGCATCTAATTCAAGAACACATGTAGAAGCATTCTGTAAACTGTAAAATATAAGAGGTCACTCTTACCATACTTTTATAAACTCTGTATAACCTTGAGTTCTTACATACGTGGCTCGTTGGTCGACCTCATGGATATTTCCTTCTAGACCATCTTGGCATTGACTTTCTTGGTACTGCTAGATACGTCCTTACCCTCTCTTCTTTTCATTCTTCCCGCTTTAAAACTGAGTTCATCTCCACCAGTCACAAATATCTGTGAATCACATAAATGTTTCAAAAGTTCTTTGAGAGACTCGGAACAAAAAGCAGTGTACAAATTCAAAGTGCTAGTCAGATTTTCATGACACTAAAATATTACCACATCTCTCTGGAATTTGTAGGGCTTTTCTATCCTTAGGTCACAAACAGAAGAAGTTGCATGAGCGTTACTGGGTCCTTGAGAGCAGTTCCAGGCAGCCATCTACGCACACAGACTGGGCCCAAAGCTGGATACAGAGCCTCAGAATTCCATTATGGGATCGTTGGAGGAGGCTGCTTTTTCTGCATCCATAATGAATAAATTATCTCAGACTTCCCGACTGTTTTGAAACTAGACATATGACACTTAAACTTGAGTGAGGTAAGCAATTGCTGAAGAACTGACAGTCTGTGCCAACAAAAAAAGTTCAGAATATTCCCTTCTTCACTGGGTACATTTAACCATGTGAGGAAAAGAGGAACCAATCTATGTTTCAATTAGTTCCCAGTGACTCCAGCAAGCTGCCCTGGATTAATCAAATTCTGGCTTTTGGGGGGAAGGATTTACTTAAAATCAAATTGATCTGTTGTTCTCTTATTATCATTGGTAAATCTATATTTACTCTGCTTTAGGGCTTCTGAAGAGTAATAAATTATCACCACTCCTGCCGTCTGCCTGAGTCTCAAGTCACACTTGAAATGAGTTTAATATTTAGAGCCCCTTTCAAAAGTACTGTTGCTTGCAGCCACTCAGTCGTAAACTTTCCGACAACAGCAACAAAAAAACGCCACGACTGAGGCAAGATTTCACCAAGGCAGAGTCAGACTGTAAATTTTCTTCTTGACTTTTGGGGACGAGGAAGATGCTTTCACCAAACAAAAGCAAAATTAGAATGAGAGGAGGGTGAGAGGTTGGGGGGGGAGGGGGGGGAAAGCAGTGGGGATGGCATCTATGTTCTTTCTGAAGTAATTTTTCCATCCACTATCATTTCCAGCTAGTGGAACATTCTTCCTAGGTTCTGCCTTTCCTTTCTTTTGCTGGATGCTGACAATGGCCTCCCCTGTTCAGAACACACTCCGCAGGTGTTGCTTCAAAAAGCGTGCACATCACTCAGTCTTCTCATCATCTCCAGGGACTGTTGTTTTTTTGTCCCTCACGGGACAAAGGCTCTGATAAAACTTCAAGGATCTGATGTTTAAATACAGATTCCTGCATTTAAAGAGCATCATTGTGGCTCTGCCTGCCAAGAGAGCCAGACTGCTAATTTGACACATCAAATGAACCTTTGGACTATGAGGGGTTAACCCAGTCTGCCAGCCAAGCCAGGGGAAAGAAGCTGCCTCCCAGATGCCAGCGCTAGAAAAATTAATCCTGGAGCTTAGCATCTGGATGCTTCACCTGCCAGGCGGGCCCCAGTAGGTCTTTTTTATCACTGGGCCAGATTAAAAGAGAATGATGAGCAGAAGCAGTTCCGCACCACCAGTGACAAAAAGAAAAAGGGAAGAGACGTCCTCCACAGAGAGCAAATCTACCGACAGCCTCCAGGTGCTGATGTCCTGGAAACAGTGGACGGGAGCACTGTGCTATGTCCAGACATCAACTGAGCTGTCTGGCTGCTGGAGAAAGACTCAGGAACATCAGAAGCCACAGGGTAGGGCAGACTGAACATGTCCAGCTACGTTCAGGGTGCCACCTGTCAAGTTTTCACCTGAGCAGACAGAATTTTTAAGTATGTTCTTTGGTTTCAGGCTGCTGGCAACATTTGTCAGGACATCCCTCCCTGGTTTTTTTCCCCCCTGCCTTGTTTGTTTTGCACTTAACAGAAAAATCAAACTTTCCCATATCCGTGTGTCCTCTTGATCTTCTTGTCTTAAGAAAAATTTTAAACTCCAAACTTCTCTGGTCTTCGTAGGTGTTTGTTTTTTATATTTTAAAAATTCTGGTATGTTTAACATGTTGTTTTAAACATTAGAAATACAGTTACGTTATTGGGGAATTGGCCAGTGCTGGAAAAACAGTGCACTCCACCTCTCTAGACGAATTTGATGGGAGAGCAGAAGGCTGAAAAAACAGGAAGGAGGGCCAGGAGGACAGACCTGACTTGCAGGGCAAGAACCTCAAAGAAATAATGAGGTCCCAGGAGAGGTGGACCTCTGATGTAGGGAATTGAATCCTTTTCCAAAGCTTTCATAAGATGCATTTTTCTTTCTACTGCCAGATAAAGGTCTGTGTTTGTACAGGAGAAGAAAGAAGGGAGGGAGTGGAAACATTTGATGAAAAATGGAGGGGGAATGGCTCAGCGCTTTGCTTAGGTTTCAGGTAGGGTTTCCAAAAGTACCATGAGCAATTTAAACAATAAAAGTCTCTGCAATTAAGGAATAAACCAGGATGGAAACACACCTTTCAAGAGCTATTATTGGAAACAATGTTGTTTCTATTTAACAGACACAGCTAAAAGTGGGTGGCAAAGTAACACTTCATAAATTAGATCTCTGAATATGAAGCCATATTTTCTAAGTTTATGAGCTGGTGTTTTTACAAATGGAATATCTAAACTCTAATGTAAATTGCTTGAATTTGTGTGTGTCCTCTGAAAAAGAATAGCTGGCAAGCCAAATCTCAAGTTTTAGATTTATGTTCTCATAGCAAGATAAAATAATTATTTCTAAATGCGAATGGAAAATGCTTAGGACTGTTTGAATCTAAGCATGGTTAGTTGGCTTTTCTACAGGAATGACTTTTTAAAAAATCAACCTGTTCTATAAGGAAATGACACCCTCCTCAACTTCATCCCTCCTTCTCATTACTATGGGTGATTCTCTTATCATTTTGGAAACTATATATCCAAGCTTGCCTAGGATGGCCCCAGCTTATTCTTGCTATCCTGGTCAAATTCTTAACAGCACCTTTTATTCTCATGAGCATCCTGGTTTGGATGATAACTTATGTTGCCTTCTTACTTAGAGAGAACTGCAGTGCTCTGATGCACATAGGTTGAAGTCATAGACAGGCTTGGAAAGCCAGGAACTGACCAGAACAGCAGTCCTCGGGTGAGGCATGGACCTAAGCACAGGGCCCATGAAGGAGAGCCCAAACCGAGCTCAGTTGGAACTAGTAAGCCAGTGGCTCGTAGCTCCTAGTGTATCCCTTCACACTTTTTTTTATTATTGTTGTTAAAGTTTCAGTTCATATCTGTAGATCCTAGTTGTTAGTTTAGTTCTCTAAATGAGCCGCCACCACAGTATGACAACTGACAGGTGGATGGTGTAGTTCCACGACCGGGAAACAAATCCGGGCCGTGGCAGTGAGCGCACCGAATCTTAATTACTAGAGCACCATGGCTGGCTCGTCCCTTCACATTTAATAAAGTCTGGTTAGATGCTCAGAGTGCCCTCACCTAAATTATGCAGAATTGAACAAATGATCAGTGCCCACTTTATGTTTATGTTTAGTGAGCAAATATATATAATATCTACCATACACAATGCATTCTTCTTTAAGAGGGGATCAAACACATAACATCAATGATGTTTCAACCTCATAGAAAATATAAAACACACATGCATTCATACACAACTAACGTTTCAATGTTATAACATACTAAACTTTCTCACACCCTTTATTTTATCTGATCTTCTGGAAAGCATATTTTACAGTGAACAAAACCAAATTCAGAGAGATTCAGTGAGTCATTCAAGATCAGACAGCAAAGTAAGTAACAAAGCCAAGGTTCAAATTCATAGCTCCTAACCAAAGTTTCTTTGGCAATAGTTCTATTTCTTATAGGATGAGCTACACACAGGAAAGGATATGATCCAAGATTTCAATATGGCAAGAGGCAGAAGAGTAGAGGAAAAGAAGATTCTAGTCACAGGCCCTGTTAATTTAGACAAAGTTCTTGAGTTTCTATATCCTCCTTTGTGAAACAGATTAAATAGTTATAATACTCCATGACTTATCTCCCCTCCATGGTATCCCACAATGAAACAACCTTGAAAACTCAAAAAATGGTTCAAAGTTTATTCCCATCAGATACTAGAAATAATTAACGACTCCAAAGAAATTGTAACTAAACAAGGCATTTTTCTAAGGAAAAATACTAGGACTGGGCAGGAGGTAGCCAGACATCTATACTGGTACAGCCATACGAGTTAGTAAAATTTTGAAATTTTAATTTCAGCTGCCTAATTGCCACTTGCTCTAGTCCCTTGAGTGTTCCAGCCCCTCCCCTTGGATCTTCCAGATCTCTCCATGAGTCAGAAACTGAAGGGTTAACTTTGGCGGGTTAGTGCTTCAGTGCCAAAGCCAGAACCAGCCTTACTAATACGACTTCCGTCCTGCCTCATTGGAGACATTCCTGACCAATAAATGGAAGACTCCACTATGTGTTTGCAGTTCGCTTTCTGATGTAGCCAGAGTCATGTTGCCCACATGAGCCTACGTTCCTGCGATCCATGCCCATGTGAAAATAGTACCACCCTTTCTACCCATTGCAAGATAATAATTCCTGGAAATATAAAACATGTGGCTGGAAAGCGAAGCTTATGAAAATGTGATGCTTGACCTCCAGGGGCCTTAATGCAGCTGTAGAGATGGTCTAAGCTTGAGAGATCTGGGAGCAGTGAGAAGGTTGTTGATTATTTATTCACTATCATTGGCAAAGGAAAAAATAACGAGTGCTTCAATTATCCAGGAATTTATTCCTCAGCTCACAGCAATGTAATGCAATTGGAGCAGGAAACAGATCCCTCCAAAGCCAGCTGAACCTTATTACAGAAAGGCCATCTAAACACTAGGAATTTCAGAGACTCTTAACACCAACAACACTTGCCTCTGGTTTAAAATCTGAGACAGCTCCAACAGCTGTGAAGTGGACAGTGAGGCTAATCCAAGAGAAACTGCCAACACTGTTTGCATCCAAATGTCATGGTGGGACATACTCTGCTCATTCAGGGAAAGAAAACAATAAAACCAAAGAAAGGTAGGCATGATACTTATGAAAATAGTCTGCACTTTAAAAAAGGGTAAGGATGTAAGTACTAAAAATGCAAAAGAAAAGTATACTTTTGAAAAAAGATCTATTACAGAAAATGGTAAAATAATAAATTCTTTCTTGCAAGAACCTTATTCCCAATGAAACTGAAGAAAACATAGATCTATGAAGCAATATAATGTTAACATTTAGATAGAAAAGAAACTGGATCAGGGAGTTTTAAAAAAAGAACAAAAGACTATAATGATATAAAATTACAATAAAAGTAAATCATTCATTCAATATGTCTTTACAAAGAGCTAGGCACTCTCAGGATAAAGGATGAGCAAGATATTATTAGCAATATTATAGAAAATTAAGTCAGTCCAATAGGCAACGAACTTAAGAAGCACTTCAAGAAGGCAGAAGGTGTTGGTTCATAAACTAGCCCCTGTACACAGAGCACAAGGGGAAACTGAGGAAAGGAGCAGACCACACCAGATGGGTAGGTGGCAGTTTAACAAACAAGAGAAGTTAACTTAGAAGACTTGTCCTGGGCAGCAGCAATATGAGCAGATCTCTACACATGCTCGCCAAAATCTAAAAGCTTGTATAGAGGACTTACTTGGGTTCAGTCACGTATTCAGTCCAGATGATCTCAGCAACACCTTACTCGCAAGGCTGTGTCCTTGAAACCCGTTCCTACTGTGGGCAGAAGTACCTTCCAAGGCCAGGGGAGGAGGTAAGGAGCCTCTGATTGCCAGCATCCAACTCATGGGTCAACCAGCAGTCACATCCTCTCAATGACCTCCTCCAACAGAAAGAGAAGATAAGAAAAGTTTTGTAATTAAAATGGAAGGCAGAAAATAAAGATATAAGAAATGGATAATTGATTTCCTGAAAAAAAACACAACAAATATGACAGAATAAAAAATAAATGGTATAAAAGAGTAAAGCTTTCCTAATAGAGTCAAATGTTCTTATGTTTCCCCAATACGTTAAAATGTTTGTAATGTTTGCCTAAGTTATGTAAGGGAATCTAGGAAAGATTTCAAGAAAGACCTCAGGTCTTACATCAAAAGGTCTTACCTTTTTCTTATCATATTCTGGCGAAGTTGTGAATTTTTAAGACAGAAAGAGCAAATCCTACATTCCTGAGGCTGGGGGCAGGCCACACAGGAGTTCCAGCTCTCAGAAGAAAACCTCTGCCACTGGCCCTGGGCTTCTCTATAGCCTTAAAAATCATTTTCAAAAAGTTAAAAAAAAAAAAAAACACAACTTGGAGATATGTATTTTGGGGGAAAATAAAAAAAAGAGTTGCCACCAAACCCTGTGTTCTGCCAAGTGATCATTCAAGTAATGAGACAGGAGAAAATTATTCTTCGTAACGCACAGGCTCACAAAAGACATCCCCAGAGTTCTTTCTGAAAACGTTAACTGTTAAAAAGATCAATTAAAAAGAGAGCCAAGAAGTGAAGCTATGATATAAAAGGATGTACGGAAGGCATGGAACTCACTTCAACGTGATAATAATTGTAAAAGAAAATATGAAAAATGATTTAGAAAGAATAGGTACTTAGTGTTAATATATAATAATTTAATAATATCCTTTCATTCCGAAATCCCCTATCTAATCAAAAACGCTATGAAGCAGAAAGTGTGGATGAAAGTGGGCACTCGTGTAGCAGGAGGGTGGCAACCGTTTCTGGTTCATTCATGACACTGATAATCAGCAAAATATATGTTCAAATATGCCATTTTTTAATTTTAAAAGTAACCTCTAAAATACTGTTTTCAGAGGCTTTTTTCTTCCAAAAGATTAAGCCAAAAAAATTTAAATGAACACATTTCATATGACAGAAAGAGCAAAGAAAATTTTAAGAGAAGCAAAACACACAAAACAGCAAAATATAGAAATCTCCAAAGTGACAAAATAAAATCAGATGTAACATTTATAATCATAAACACCTCTGCTGAAAGATAGCTCTTAGACTCGGCCTCAAAACAGAAGCCAGTGGCGATAGGCCTCCTAAAACAAAATAGCAAAGAAAGGTTACAAGCAAATGTTTGAACAAAATGCTGCAGTTCAATCCAAGGAAAAAGAAACAGCCACATTATGTTAATAACAGAAAAGAAGCCTTCAACAAAAATTAAAATATGCATAATCTTATTTTTATATGAAGACACAATCTATACTAATGACACTGGAGTCATAAACAATTATACTTTATAATGTAATATAAAATAAATGAAGCAAAACCAATTAAAAATAAATAGAAACAATATAGGAGGTAGAGATTTTAACACAATGTTCACAGGCTTTAATAAGTAAATAATATTAAAAATGATATGAAAAATCCTAAATACTTAATAATGTTTTCAACATATTTATATTGAACTCTATATGGAAAATGGAAATACATGCACTTCTTTTTCTCAAGGATCTGTGGAACTTTTGCAAAAATAGTTCTTATATGATGCCATTAAAAAAAGTATAAGTAAAATTAAAAGAAAACTCCAAAAATTCCATGGTAAACATTCTTTGAAACTAATACACACGCAAAAAAAAATAAATAAATAAAAAAAACCGTACAAATAAATATCAAAACATCACACAAAAATTTCAAATATTTGAAAAATTTATCAGCCTCATAAAGAGCTATACTAAAAATCAAAATAACCATTATAGAAAAATTTTTAAGTAGCACAAATGTTAAAACTGCATGCAAAACACCTGGGAAATGGCCAAAGTTACTCAAAAGACTAATTTTCTTGATCTTAAATGTTTTTGTTATTTAAAAAAAGAAAAAAGAAATAAAGGAGAAAAATGTTAACTAAATCTGTAATTCCACAAATTGTAAAGGAAGAATAACAAAATAATTTTAGGGAAATTAGAAGAAACGATTTTTTTTAAATGCGTGAATCAACAATTTAAGGTAAAAATTAAAAAGCAGAATTAATGAATCTAAAAAGGAGTTATTTGAAAATAAAAGAAATCAGTCAAAATAACTAGTCTCTAAAAGAATGTAATTTAAAATAAAATCCTAATACTAAAATTTAGAATGAGACAGGATACATAGCACAGTACACAAACGATTAAAAATAATACCAGGTATTAGCCTATGCTAAATCTTTGAAAATATCAGTATAAAAGACATTTTTCTTCCTAGGAAATATAATTAACAAAATTGACCCAGAAGAGGTAGAAATCACTGAAGGAATCTAAAAGTTAATTAGTTAATCACTCGGCAAAAATGTGCCAAATTAAAGCAACAAGGTATAGTGCTATACAACCCCTCTGGAAAATAAAAATATATGATTAGTTTTCCAGTTTATGTTACTATTTTTTGCATAACCTTAATATCTAAATATAACAATAGATAAAATAGAAATTCGGGCCAACTTCACATATACATACACATTTGAAAATTTTAAGTAAAAATTGGTGAAATTTATTACAGCATTATATTTCAAAAATGGTTCACCATGATTGTCAGATCTATTTTTGTAATGCAGTCAAACCTTATTTTATATTAAGAAATCTAAGTTATCAAATAATCGAAAAGAAAACAAAAGTTACTTCAATCCATACTGAAAGGAATTTGCTAAAATTCTACACATATCCCAACATAGTAACAAAGATTCTCCAAAAAAACTGAGATCCAGGAAATCTCCAAAAAATCACAGCAAGAATTTCAGAGTCCTCTCATCTAAATTTGCTATTATATCACTCTATATACGGCTGCATTGTGAACTGAGACCCAACTGACAAGTCTAGCCCTTCCATCAGCTTAGGTTACTTGATTCAAAGAAGATTCCTCATCCATATCCCTAATAAAAATCTATCCTGATGAAAGCTTCTTATAGTAATGAAACTGGCTCAACACAAGGTTGACTTAAGGGAAGCCATATGGTAGAAAAGAGACCATGTTGTAACTTTGAACAACCTCTAACTAACTAACCCAGCTGGATTTGCACCTTCCAGGAGATCCACCTGATCTGTAGATTTTATGACCCCTGCTAGTGCATATACCTCCCAGCTGTGGTAAGACGATAACTTCATTCTGTTGAGTTCCCTAGGAATGTGATGACCGCCCCCAAACAGAGAGTCTATGCTGATAGCCATCATCAACGAAACGGAAAGATCTAGTGTGGCGATTCCCAGTCTGTAACACCAGAGGGTCAACACTCTTAACCCCTCCCCTATAACCCACTGGCCTATATAACTGCTTCAAGATTGTGTGCCCTCCTTAAGACGATTCTTTTGGACATTAGTCAGCCATCTTCCCTCTTGCTAGCAAGCTGTAATAAAATGCTCTTTCTCTGACACCATCTTGCCTCTTGAAGATTTGCTTTTGTCTTGCAGCAAGCAGACCGTGCCCTCTGTGCCATAACAGTAACACTGCGGTCCACTGCCTAGATCCTCCCTTCCAGGAAGAACTTGGTGCCCTAACGCTGGGAGCCAGCCCTCTTCTTTCAGCCAGTTAGGGATCATCTCAAATGCAGAGAACTGCCTCAACCCGGGTCAGACCTTTTCTGAGGTAGCCCACATTCAACACAGGAGTATAAAGTGCTGGCCATCCTGACTGAACCCAGGACAACTCTGAAGGGCCGGTCTTGCCCTGGAGCTTTGGGATCAACAGAAACAATCACTGGGACTGTATTGCAGCTCAGCCTCTTCCTCTGCCCAACCCTGCTTTCTTCCCTTCCATTGCACAAGTGTTCATCCAAAAGGTGCTCCTTAATAAGCATCCTGCCAGCTAAACTCCATCTCAAGAGTCTGCTTCTTAAGTAACTTGACCTATAATATTATAACAAAATGATGTTATCTTATTCAGTGCCTGCCCCTAACATTAGGCCAGGCATTACCTCTTGGGGCAGGGACTTTAGAAAAGTGTCAGGAACACAGTCCTGCATTGCCACCTCAGGGATAGCGACTCATCTTTGTTCAATTTCTGATGCATTGTTCAGAGCCTCAGTTTCTCATCTGTAAAGTGTAGAAATCTAAGAGATTTTCCGATTCTAAAATCTCATATGATGACATTTTCAAGCAAATATACTAGATTTAGGACTTTAATATCCACACACCCATTTAGCTGGTTTTCTGAACATAATAATATAATCACTTAGGAAAAATAAATTGTTGGATAGTTTGAGGTCGACCCCAGAATAGTTATTTAGGGAGCCAGTTGGATTAGGAGAGGTAGTGAACATTATCTTCATTTATTCATCTACCAACTTATTTATTCATCAACTACTTATTGAGCAACTACCATGTGCCAAGTAGTATGAGATGTTCTAAAATCAGTAAGACATAGCCTCTACCCTTGAGAAGCCAACAATTTAATGAAGAAAATGGATATCTAAAAATAATATAACAATAATCCACTAAGATAATTTCAGCAATAAAAAGCTATACATACATACCTATGATAAAGTTTAATTTATAAATTTGGCACTGTAAGAGATTAACAACAATAACTAATAATAAAATAGAACAATTATAACAGTATACTGTAATAAAAGTTTCCATAGATCTTAGAAACCTCAACATATGATTTCCTTTCTCATTAAGTTGAGAGTTTTCACCTTTTCACTTAGAGGAAGCATTTTAGGGCTTCACTTTGGAATACCCAATTGTCATCAGCACTACTAGTGTGCTTTGGGGACATTATTAAGTAAAATAAGGGTTACTTGAATGCAAGCACTGCGATATCATGATGATGGGTCTGATAACCGAGAGGACTACTAAGTGACTAATGGGTAGCATGAACCGTGTGGATACACTGGACAGAGGAATGATTCACGTCCAGGGCTGAACAGAGCAGGATGACATGAGATTTCATCACATTACTCAGGACGGCATCAATTTAAAACTTATGAATTGCTTATTTCTGGAATTTTCCATTTAATATTTTCTAACTGATTGACTGCAAGTAACAGAACCCACGGAAAGTGAAACCATGGATAAACAGGGACTACTGTGTAAGCCGATAAGTGTCTCAAAGCATGTTCAAAAAAGGCTTAGCAAATCCATTCAAGCAGTGATAACTGTGCCTCACTGAGCTGCCCTACCCTTCTCCCACATGCTCAAGATTATGATTCTCTAGATGTAGGGCATGGTCCAGAAATCTGCCAGCCAATCTGATCGTGTTGACTTGCAGCTGGAGTCTGCAGATTACACTTCAAGAGCTACCAGGGGTGCCAATACTTTCTAATATGCCTAGGACAGCCTTACTTTCACCTATTATCACAGCATAATTAGCAATAATTTCCCCATTCGCTCTCAGAAGTGTGCTTGTTTGGAGGGTAAATTATTCCTGTCATTCTGGTCTCACATAGGTATCATGAAGGTGCCCCTGGACCACAGAGAATAGGAATAAGGAATAAGGAATGGTCTAAGGAGGGAAGGCTCTGGCCCCTCCCCTGATTCAGCTGGATCAGTGTTAGACATTAGGCCTCTGCTAGAGATTTTTTCTGAAGAACAAGTTCTGATACCTACAAATGGAAATGAAAATAGAAAATCATTGAATGATTTTAACATGCACTGACACGGTCAGATGGGTGGATGACCTTAACAGACAGAACATCTTGGTAGCTGTATAGACTATGAAGTAGAAGTGGGCAATCCAAATAGGAAGCTGGTCAGCTGTCCAGTGGAGGAATGATGGAAGCCCTAAATAAGATAATGAGATGATGGGAAATATTTGAGAAATTTTGAAATTGGCATGACTTAGTAATTAATTTTATAGAAGTGGGGTGAAAGACAGGAGTAAGTTATGGATGACTCCCATGTGAACATAAACCACTAAATAAAAGACCCCAGGATACATTCCGTGAATGCTTTATTATTTAACGGCTTAGGAAAATCTTCTGCAAAGGGCAAAGAGGATTTAGTGAGAAAGGCCAAATCTCTTGCCTACATATACGATAATAACAGCATTTTATTCCACTTATAAGAATGTTCTGTTTCATTAAACTTTACTAAGCATTTTTAGATTGTCAGATCATACCCAAAAAATAAAACGATAATGCTGAGATCCAGAATCATAATGAAGCCAAAATTTACTAGTGTTGTATATAAGTGTTTAATCTTAATTCTAAACTGGAATGAATTCAGGATTTGGAGAACTGAAGATTACACAATTTTGAGAGATATCTTTTTAAAAAAAGAATACCAAATTGGGTATAAAAATAAATTTTTACTTAAGAAAATAAAAATTATAAATTACAAGTTTTAAAAATATGAAAATATCACAAACAAAACACAGAAAATACAAGATAATATATTTACTAATTATCTGCTTAACATCTCCCTATAATACTTTTCCCGTATAATTGGCTATATCCTCTTTGATCACCTCTTCATAAGACAAGATTCTATATCATTTTCTATAGCAGAGTTTCTCAGGTTTCAAAATCTTGGCACTATTAACACTTTGAGCTGGGTAATTTTTTGTTGGGAGCAGGCAAAATGGAGAGGGGAGACACGCTGTCCTATGCATTGTAGGAATTCTCGCAGCATCTCTGACCTTTACCTACTAGATGCCAGTAGCATCCCCATAGTTGTGACCATCAAAAATGTCTCCAGATATTGTCAGATATTCCCGGGGTTGGGGGGATCACACCTGGTTGAGAATTGCTGTTGCGTAGAAAAAAGAGAACATGTCTCAGTCGGCTAGGCTGCCATAACAAAATATTGTAGACGGGCTTTTCAGTTCGAGCACGAAGATGGTGAAGCCCAATGCCGAGAAGCCTGAGGAGTTCAAGTCCGGCATCTCCCAGACGCTTCTTTAGCTGGAGCTGAATTCGGACCTTAAGGCCCAGCTGAGGGAGCTGAACATCACGGCAGCCAAGGAAATACAAGTTGGTGGTGGTCGGAAAGCTATTTTCTTTATTCCTGTTCCTCAACTGAAATCTTTCCAGAAAACCCAAGTCTGGCTAGTACGCGAATTCGAGAAAAAGTTCAGTGGGAAGCACGTAGTCTTCACTGCTCAGGGGAGAATTCTGCCTAAGCCAACTCAAAAAACCCGCACAAAAAACAGGCCAAAGCATCCCAGGAGCCGCACTCTGACTGCCATGCACGATGCGATCCTGGAGGAGTTGATTTTCCCAAAGGAAATTGTGAAACGTCATGAAACTGGATGGCAGCCAGCTCACAAAGGTCCATCTGGACCAGGCATAGCAGAACAATGTGGAACACGAGGTTGAAACTTTTCATGGTGTTTATAAGAAGCTCACGGGCAAAGACGTTAATTATGAATTCCCACAGTTTCAGTTGTAAACAAAAATGACTAAATAAAATATCATTCACAATAAAAGACAGAACGAAAACCCAAAAAAACCACAGAAATTTATTTTCTCACAATTCTGGAGGCTGAAAAGACCAAGATCAAGGTTCAGACAGGGTTCCCTTGCTGGCGAGGACCCTCTGCCTGGCCTACAGACAGCTGCCTTCTCACTGTGTCCTTACATGGTGGCGGGAGGGGGGAGGGCAAGCTCTGATATCTCCTTATTAGGACATTAATCCTATGGACCCATTCTTATGACCTCATTTTATCTTAACTACCTTCTTCTTGTTCCCATCTCCAAATACAGTCACACTGAGCATTAAGGTCTCAACATACAAAATTTTGGGGAAATACAATTCAGTCCATTCACAGATAGATAATCAAATCTTTTCTCTAGCATGATGGACCAAAAGAAATTTTTTCAGTGTTTTGCAAAAGTTTCTATAAGCTTCACGTCTCTTTACTGGTAATGTGTAAATTTTTAGAATTGCTAAATTTGAGAAAATATCAAGTGTCTTTCATAACTAATCTATAAGATTTTAAGACATTTCAAATTTTCTGGAACAATGATTAATCTTGTGTTCTTTGAATTAATGCCACTTGTTTACCAGTTTGTCACAGATGTCTTTATTGTAGCAGTATGAGTTTTACGTTACTACTGTAGAAGTCAGATTTTCATGTCACATCAGCAAGACATTAATACGAAATCTGCATAGGTCAAGCTGTCTCAGACAGGGGGAACAGCACAAACAAAGGTCTGTCCCGGCAATGACAGTCTATTTGGGTGGAGTGTGGTATCTATCAGTAGGGCTGCAGTGGATGAGAACATTAGAAAAAACGCTCTGGAGTCAGGATGGGAGGTGGGAAATATTGTCAAATGCTAGGAAGTCATTGAAAATAGATGACCTTGATCTGAAGTTTGGATTAAGGAATCAAAGAATATTTGATGGACTACTAGGCAGATGAAAGGCAACACAGTGTAGTGTAAAAATCATTGGTATCAGAGTCAGTCAAACCTTAGTTTAAACAAAGATCTGACAGAGACTAGTTTGTGAAATCTTTAACTGTGTCATTTCAGAGAGCTAGACACCAAGATGGAATTAGATGTGCAAGAGATTTATTGAGGGGAATGCCCACGGGAGATAAAGAAGAGGGGGAACAGAAGGTATAGAGAACCTTTCAAATATGATGAAGATCTGATACCTGTGAAAGGAAAGAGAGAAGGAAGGAGAATCCTAAGACTGCAGTGCAGCTCTGAGAAAGCCACGGCTCCAGGGCACAGATTGCCCATTCTGCATCGGGCAGGAATGGTCTGGCTCTAGAGCTCCAGCCATGCTCAGTCATTGGCTGAGAGCAGCTTAGGGAGAGCATGGTCTTGGCGTGATTCTGTGGTAGATCTGAAGGTGCAGTAGCTGGAGGAAATATGACAACGTGTTCTCTAGAAGGGAGATCTAAGCTGTGCACCTTCAAGGCTGGCCCACCAGGCATGGCTTGCTCATAGAAGTAATTGCTAGGCACGTAAATCCATTCCAATAAACCTAAACTAAATGTATCTCACTCACATTCTCCTTAGTCATATCCAAATAAATGTCCTGGCCCACTGCAATACCATCAGACATGAGTGGAAATATGACAGAGTCAGGGTGAAAAGACACAGTGGTCTTCATGGGCTGCAGTTAAAACATCTTACTTTTGCAAATTTACCAAAGTGTATGTCTATGTGAACACATTGCTGGAGCCACTGCCAGGGCATCAAAAGGGGCCCATGCAAATGAAGACCCTGAAACTTAAGATTCTTTAGCTTCATATAAATCCATTTCTCATGCCAGCGATGGTCGTAATTTTTTATTGAACAGGACTAGCATTGAGACTTAGTCCCACTCCTAAATCCCCAAAGCTTTCAGCTAACTAATACTAGGACAGGATGAGTGGATCTGGAAAAACAGAAGTGCTATCCCCTCCTAGAATACAAAATCCCCAAGTTCAATGGGACCAGGGAGCTCTCATTTTTCAACTTGGGCCAGATCCCAATATCTAAGGGTTTGATTTAAGGGAGAAAGGCAGGTGCACCTGGGATGAGGAAGTTCAATGCGGGGCAGTTCTCAGTACAATGTGTAGGAGAGCTCCAGATAAGAGAGGTCCATATAGGACAACATAAACCAAAAAAGACCAAAAGTGGGATCCAAACCAGGTTAAGGGGCTGGCAGGATCTAAAAGAGGGACCTAGAGTCCTAGTCAACAGGTAGGGCTAGCCTCTAGACTTAGGGGAGGGGCTAAAGTGTTGAGGAGAGCACCAGTAAGCCAGACCTCCTGGTCAGCTGCCTGACTCTACTGGTGCATAGTGAGGATGGACAAGCTAGACTGTGAATTCACTATCACTGGTGAGGAAGGAGCTGCTGAACTGTTACCACAGGTTCCCCATTGCCTCAGGGGTGGATTAAGGGAAGACAGGCTTTTATTACCCACACCTAGGAAGAGCAGGGCAAGGAAGACAGGTAATGAATGGGGAATTACATCCATGCTGAGCAAGACTATCAGGCATCCAAGCCTCAAAGCTCTAAATGTCCTAATCACCATCTCCAAGCTATCAAGATACTAATAAAAGGAACGCTTAGCCAAGAGGAGACCCTGAGAGGCACAGAAAAAGAGTTACCAGAGGAGGACGAAAACAACTATGGTGAGTGTGTACACTAGCACATCCACTTTACTCGTATAAAATGAGATGTAAACAAGTTAGAAAATAATCCTGTAGGAGAGATCAAGAGAAAAAGCAAAATAGCAACAGAGAAATGGCAAAGAGTTCCTCAGGAGAGTCACAGAGAAGTGGCCCTTTACAATTGCAGCATTTGTATAAAATCCAGGAGTAAGCAACAAAATTGCCACATCTTTAAGTTTAAATATCTCTTTCTTAAACAGAGTTAATTTGTGTCCCAGGTACCTGGTTATGGGTCTCATGTTTCCCCTAAAAAATACCTTAGAACCTATAAGTGGGCAGAAGGAATTAGGGATTTTCTCCAGCCATAAATTATTTATCACCTTATTCCGCTCTCTCTTTACCTTCATTGGGATGCTTCCAAAGTGACAAAGAAACCTATTTACTGTTAATTGATTACCACTCTAAATTCATTGACATTGCAGCAGTAACAAGCATCTGAAGTAGTTCGGTTGAGATTAGCTGTATCACATCACAGGAGAGGAGGCAAGATGTGGCTACCATAAGTTCTCACTGACAGTGGACTTCCAATTTCAAGTGCATATGCTTCGAAATTCAATACGACAGTCTTAATTTGTCTGAAAGACAAGTTAAAGTGCAGAGCTTCATCTTTGCAGCACAAATGATGGTCCATGGGAATTGTCAGGAAGAAAGAGTCCTTACCTGTTCCACTATATGTTAAAACTTACTAAAAATAGATAAAAACTCTTGAGAACATATCTGTTGATGGCATTGAAAAAGTTTTCATTTTTATTCAATTCTAGCTCCCCAAATATAATAAGCATTAACCTTTAAAGCAAATAAAATAAATGCAGCAGAATCTAGTGTTACATGGGAATAAGACAAAAATTCTACACTAAAAATGAGCACTATGAAGATGCATTTTATTTCACAGTATTTTTGCTGGAAATGCGTTGTTCATAATATTATCCATTCAATAGTAAGGTTTTACTGTAGAAATTGCAACTCGCCAAAATTGGGAATATTTCTTATCAAAGCCCTAGTTAATTGTAAGAGTGCCTGATGTCAGCAGTTACAAGAGCAAAGAAAAAATAGATAAAATTAATATACTTAAGAACTTTAACCCAACGTACAAGAATGACGTTATATCGCAAATATTTTTAACATCAATTTATTCATTCAACAAATACAAATTGAATTCCTAGTTCAAGGCAAGCATTATTCTAACTGGAAGCAAATCTGAGAAAAAGCTCACGTCCTTATAGATTGTACATGCAAAGCAGGATGGAGAGTGTTGTGGGAAAAACTGTAAATAAATGTATTCAATGTTAAGCAATGATGCACGCTATGGAGGAAAGTGAGTTGAAGTTTGAGGAGAGTGTTGCCATTTTATAATAAGTAGTCAAGAAAGACTTTCTGACAAGGTGTTATTTTAGCAGAAATGTCAAACAAGTGTGGAAATAAACCACTTACCTATCTGGGAGAAGAGAGTTCTATGCAGAAAGAATAGCAAGATGACAGTTTATTGGCATGTTTGAGAACTAAAATGTGGCCAATGTGACTAGCGCCAAGTAGGTGGGGGAGAAAAGTTGGCCATGATGTCAGAGTTCGGATCAAGCAGGGTGAGGGAAGCCATTGTATAGACTTTGGATTTTACATTGTAAGTGGGCCAGTCTGGCTCCTCTGAAAAGAATGAGAACAAGAGGATGGGGAGAAGGTGGGGGGCGGGAGGGGCAGGTAAGACGACTAGTTACAAGGTTATTGCCGTAGTCCATTTAAAAGATGTTGGGAGGTGACAGTGGAGGGTGTGACAATTCAAAGGCAGGACTGACGTATATCCCGATGTCAATTTCCATAGAGAAAGAGGAGTCAAGGATAGCTGAGGTTTATGTCCTGGAGTTGCCATTTGTTAAGAAAGGGAAGGCTGTAGAGGAAGGTGTGCAGATTTGAGGCGGGAAAGTTGAGTTCCATTTTGATCACATCAGAATTGAGATGGCTATTAGATATCAAAGGGGAAATGCATGTGTGTATGTGTATGTCTTTCACTGGTCCTATTACTGAGAAAAATCATTGTTACTTCTAGTAAGGATTGAATCATGGATTAAAAAAAAAAAATCTGAGGAGGAGATGCCTGAGGCATGGTGGAAATACTGAAAGACTACCAAACTGAAAGAGTTAAAATGCCACTAGCTGAAAGATCTCAGGGTGTCAAAGAACCTTTCAGAGACTCAGGAGTCTCTCATCTCTAAAATAAAGAAGGAGGACTAAATTCCATGAATGGATGACTCAGCTCTTCCAAATTCAAAGAGGATATAACTCCTCCCAAACCATTCCCCACAAATAGATCCCTCTTGTCCATCCCAGAAAGAAAACACTATTTTGTAGATGATGACAATTTCCTCCTATGGGACTCAGGACTTGTTTCAAGGCTAAAGTTCAGAAAGGCCTGTGCAGAGGCCACACAATGGAGAGGGAGAAATGCACAAGCATCAGTTCCGGCGTGTTCCAATCCTGGCTCTTCTGGCAGGAGCTTGGTAACCTTGCTCAGATCTCAAGAAGTCTGAAGTGTCCTTATTTATAAGAGAAACCAAATAATATTGTTCTCACATAGTGGCTGTGAAGATCTAAGAATTAAAGAATTTAACACCACGTAATATGGTATATAGTATAGTGTGATTTAGACTCTACCATATGATTAAGAACATACCATAATTGTTAGTTCCCTCCTTTCTCATTCCTATCTCCCCACTCGACAGCTAGAGGGGAGCTGGACAAGAACCAAGTCCTTTTGTGTCAGGATATGATTAGTCATGTAGTGAATGAGTGAGAGCTCTCAAGGATCGAATTAATTTACACAGTGGGGAGGCCAAGAGAACTATATTTTTAGCATCTACTATATGCTAGGTATTTTGTAAACATTGCTTGAATTAATCTCCATAACAAACATACAAGGTAAATATTTTCATCCTATTTAATAAATAAGGAATCTGAGGCTCTGAAAGGTTAAGTAATTCAAGTAACTCACCCAAGATCATGCAACCAGCAGTTGTTTCACAGACATGCTTGATTCTGCAACCTCTTTTCACTCCATCGCTTTTTCTCTCTTGATGCTGTTCCCCACCCTGCCTGGGTTGCCTAGCACTGTTTTGAAACATTATGGTGGGACCAGGTCTCCAGACTAAGAATAGCCTGTGAACATGACCTGTCTAGACACGTGCCTGTCCTTGCCTCTCTCTTCTCTGAGTCCCACCTGCCACTGTGCTCTGTCTGCACTTCAGTTTTTATGATCAAAGCCCCTCTTTAAATCACTGTTATTCCTGATCAGTCATCTAGGCATGTCTCCAGCCGGCAGCCTGGTCTACAAATCTACCAGCAATCTCCTTTGACCATTGGTATTCAACTTTGTAGAAACCTAGACGTCATCTTTAAGTTTTCCCTCTGTCACTCCTTATGTCCAATTCATCACCAAGCTCTGTTGTTTCTACATCCAAAATAACTCTTGAATCTTCCCACTTCTCTCTCTTTCTATAACCATCATCCTACTCCAGGTCATCAATCACCTCTCACCTGGATTTCTGTAACAGCCTCCTTACTGTTCTTCCTAATTTCTCTCTTCCCCAACCTTAATCTAGTCTCCATATAACAAAGTAAGATTTTTAAAGCAGAAACGAATTAGGCACCACTCCCTCCCCCTTTAAAATAACTTCCAGAGCTTGCCACTGCACTTCAAATATAATCCTTGGCCTTTTGGGTAGCATATACCACCCACAGGCCTGCATGACCCGGCTCTTACTCTGCTTGCCCCAGTCATAGCAGCCTCCTTCTACTTCCAGGAGAGGCAAAGCTCCTTTCTCTCTGAGATGTCACGCTGCTTCCCCTCCTCAAGCGCGCCCAGCTATTTCTCGTCCTTCCGGTTCCTACATAAATGTTACCTCTCTTTCTACACTCATTTCCATCGCTTTATAACAATTCACAGCTTGTCATTGCATATAGTTGGCTGCCAAAAGAAAGGAGAAAAGCCTTCGAGGCAGAGGTAAGAGAAAATGCAAGCATGTGCAAGGGTTCTGACCTGAGGCAGGAAAAAGACACGTGTGTTTGTGAAATTGAAAGGAAAATTTTTCAAAAGATGGCTTTTGTGTCTCCCATCAAGACTGTAGACTCCATGGATGCAGAGTCATATCTGTCTCCTTCACCTGTTCACGTAGCCTGGTACATACATGGCCTGATACATCGGAGTCACCCAGTACACATGCAGGACACGACTTATCGCCCTTAAAATCAGGTGTAAGTCACTCTGGATATTACTGATTAGTGCTTACTCAGTTTAATCTTTTTCTCAACAGCACAGAAAATATGTGGTATTTTCCTCAGAAGCTTGTATTACCTACCTCACATACACATGCTTTATTTGTAGGTACTGATGCTTATCTGCGCATAATTTTGTTATCTTGGTTCAGACTTAACCTTCATTTAATGAATCCATCACCCACTTTCTTCTCTAAACTGTGCTCCTACCCCAGCTCTGCTCTCCACAGGCTGTGGTCGATCGGAAATGTCATGTGGCCTCATCTTGGCTGACACGTAACTCACAAAAATAAGTATGTTGGCAATTCTTTCTCGGACTTGCTACTCTGACAAAGGCCTTATGAATATTTTATAAATATTTACTGATGGTGTGATTACAAAGAACTAATAAGCCTGACTTCTTATTTCATGAAATTTATTTCAAAAGTCTGCATTTATTCAACCTAAAATTGTTATTTATACAATGATATTTGTATTAATTTTCAAAAAGCCAAGGTAAAGACATAAAGTGGTAAATAGCATATTTTAGAATTCTGTGGAATTCAGAATAAATCCAATGTAAATATAAAATAACAGCTATTATTGAACACCTATTTAGTGTTTATATTTGTGCTAAATTATTTCACATATATCTTTAGTCCTATACAGAAGATATTATTAGGTTTTATAAAAGAGAAAATTTAGGTTTACTGAAATTAAGAAAATTTTTCAATAGCATAGAGTGGCAGAACCACAACTGTAATCACAAACCGGAGTCAGTTTAATGAATGAAGACCCTAGTTTTACAAGTAATTGAGTTTATGGGACCAGAATGTAAGTAAAGATATCTAGTTTTAAAAATGATCAGGTTTCGGGGCTGGCCCCGTGGCTGAATGGTTAAGTTCACACGCTCTGCTGCAGGCAGCCCAGTGTTTCGTTGGTTTGAATCCTGTGCGCGGACATGGCACTGCTCATTGAACCACACTGAGGCAGCGTCCCACATGCCACAACTAGAAGGACACACAATGAAGAATATACAACTATGTACTGGGGGGCTTTGGGGAGAAAAAGGAAAAAATAAAATCTTTTAGAAAAAATGATCGGGTTTGTCGTCTATTGCTATGCTAATGCTACAGGAAAATAGCTCCAAGATCTCAGTGGCTGAAGCAATGAGCATTTGTTTTTTTCATTCATGGGACTATGCATCAACAGTGGTTCCGCTGATCTTGGCTGATCTCACTTAGATTCTTCTGGGCTTGGCTGGACTCCAGTTGCAAGTCAAATTCAGGTCTGTTCTACATTTCTTCATCATTCTGAGGCAAGAACTACCTGGGACAGGGGGCAGAAGTACAAGAGACTAAAACAAGTGGCAGCAAATGACAACACATTTAAAGCTTTTGGTTACTTTCACATTTCACTGGCCAAAGCAGGTGACATGACCAGGTCCAAGTCAAGTAGCCAAGGAATTACATTTCACCAAATGGACTATGTGAGGTACTACAAAGTTACATAGTAAAAAGCATGAATGTATAAACCTATAATAAGAAGAGAGTGAAGAACTGGGAACCGTAGTACAATCCACTACAGCATTCATGTCTAGCTGCTGAGTTCAAGGAGCAGTCTTGGATCCAGCTACTTAAAGACAAAATAAAAGGAATAGATTAGATCAACTCTTTTAAAACCAGTTTATTGACAAAAATACTTATTCTGAGATGTGCATTTACATATAAACTTAAAGATAAGTACATACAACTATTTTGAGAATATTATTAAAAGAATGTATCAAAAAATAGAAGCTGGCAGTTCCAAAACTCTCCTATCCAATGTAAAATTGATTTACAGCAAGTCATTTTTAAACTGTCACATCAATAGCCATTAGCTACTAAAATTTATCATAAGGTGTTAATTCGTAGGTCTTGCCAGTAGAAAGATATTAAAGATCAATACAAAAATAATGAGATCCTATTTAATATGGATTTAATATGATAGGCTGGAAGAAAGTGTTCAAATTCATGAACGTACAAAAAGCTAGGAACTATCTTGAAAAAGTTGCTCATATTGTAGTATCTCTGAAAAAGTAAGAAAGCTACAATTTATAAAAGATGATCAAAGATCTTGGGTAAAATTTTTAAATGCTAGAAATGAAGTGAGAAAGGAAGAAACACATGCACAAAATCACTCAATTAATATCTTAGGCTGCCCTGGTGGTGTAGCAGTTAAGTTCACATGCTCTGCTTTAGCCCGGGGATCACCGGTTCAGATCCCGGGTGTGGACATATGCACCACTTATCAAGCCATGCTATGGCAAGTATCCCACATATAAAATAGAGGAAGATAGGCATGGATGTTAGCTCAGGGCCAGCCTTCCTCAGCAAAAAGAGGAGGATTGGTGGCAGATGTTAGCTTAGGGCTAACCTTCCTCAAAAAGGAAAATCTTAGGCCAAAGGAGATAAGAGCAAAAATTACAACAGCAAAAAGCCACCAAAATATTAATATGAATAACACAATTAAATGACCTTTCATACCTATTGTAAAACTAAAAATAAAACAAGCAGATAACAAGTGAAAATATTCATCATTGCCATTAGGTGAACATCATTCCAAACATCTTATGCACATCCTATCTATATACAAGGAAGAGAGGGAGGGAGGGAGGGAGGGAAGAAAGGAGAGGGGAAAGAAAGAAAAAGGGAAAGAGAGAGAAAAATTTTTCAAATCTGGAACCATACCAATGTTACTTTTAACAAACAAATGTTAAATTTCCTTTGAATTATTTTTCCTTTGAAAAAAATGCAACTGAAGAGAATGCTGAACTTAAACTTTTTCTCTACCAGAGAGATATTAGCATTTTAAATATTAAGAAATTGGCTTTAAATTTTTAAGAGGTTGGAATCATTATGCTATTTAACAAACATATGTTAACTTCAGAAGAACATACCAATGCCTTGCTACAAAAGATGAAGAAATTAGTCTACTTCCAATTCTTCCCACTTCTTGATTTTTTTAAAAATTGTACTCAATTACTTCATCGTGGTTTATAACATTTACCTTTTCCTACCTCGTCTCCCACTGGCTCAAGGCAGCCATGATAAGTCTCTTGTTATTTCTTATTCCTGCCAAGGTCGTTCCTGCCTTGGGTTCCTCTTACTTACTTCTCCCTCTTCCTGGCACTTTCTGACCCCAAATATTTGCCAGGCTGATATATTTTTGATATTCAGGTCTCAGCTCAAATGTCACCCTCAAACAGAGGCTTCCCTGACCTCTGACCTGCAAGATGCTCCACGTATCACCTCGTTTTATTTTCTTTAGAGCATTTATCATTATCAAAAATTCCCTTGTTCACACTTTATTTTCTGTCTTCCACACTACTGTGTAAATTCCATGATAGCAGAAATGCTTAGTTACCACTTCTTTTCAGGACTGTGACCCTTGGGAGGAAATCTGTAGTTTTCTCTGGATTGGAGAAGACTTGCAGAAGATCCCTGCAAACTCTCTTGTCTCAAGCTAGGCAGTCAGGATTCGGGAGTTTTATTTAATATTTTGCAGTTTCGTGTGGTTTCTCTATCCTCGTTGCACTAATGACAGTTTTTAAAGGGTTTACCTCTATTTTTCTTCTTGTTGCTCTTCCAGATTTTGACACATTTTAAGAGAGGAAATTTAACTAAAATCCTTCCACACCAACATCACCAATTTGCATCCTGCAAACATAGTAAATATTTTAATTTTCCTCTTCAATTTGTTTATACAAGACTGAACTTAAAAGGAAGAGGTGATGATGGAAGCTAAGCAATGTGAACCACTTACCACCATTGTGAGTAGCCGATGCCTTTGGGAGTCAAACAAAGAACATAGACTCTTTCTCCCATAAAAAATGAATAGGCAGACCCATAAACGCAGTCCCTGGAAGTCCATTCATGGGCTCCTTTGAGAACCATGAACCACATATAAAGAACTCTGAGGGAATATGGATTTTAGGTCCGATTTCTCCACATTAACATTTTGAACCTCTCTCTCAATATACATGTAATACATTTTTCAATAATCTGAATTATTCAAGCCAAAATAAATTCTGCCACACTCTACCAGGAATTATCTAATTATAGCTATGACAATAAGTTAAAATTGGTAAAGTGTTAAGAACAGTGCCTGGCATATATGGAGCACTATATACATGTTTGACAAATGTATTAAAAAATCAAACTGTTTTGAAATAACCCTGGTGCTCTTCTTAGCTGCTCAAGACATATGGATGCTGTGTAGCATAATTGCTAGTGAAACAAAATATATGCCCTGGTACCTATATTCCAAATGCATGCTACTACTGCAAAAAAAACATGAGCTAAGCTGACACAGCGGTGCAGCGATTTTACGGCTGTGATGTCAAGGACGGTAGAGAAACTCAAGCAGAAACTACATAGTTGATTTCAAACCCTTCCCAGGAACCCAAGAGTATAAGCTTCTCCCTTTTCCTAGTCCAGAGTTCCTGATTTCTTGGCTTTTCTTCCAAGTTGTCATGGTGCTAGTAAGTACCAGAGAGGTAAGATAGACATAGAATATTGGCGTGATAAGATTATGTAGGAGTAGCAGTACCTGGAAGTCTTCTTCTCCATGCAACCTGATTAATCTATTTGTATAAAAGTTATGTTCTTTCCATTAATTGCTCTTTTTTTTTTTTTTTCAGTGAGGAAGATTGGCCCTGAGCTAACATCTGTGCCAATCTTCCTCTGTTTTTTTTGTATGTGGGATGCCGCCACAGCATGATTTGACGAGTGGTGCGTGAGATTGTGCCCAGGATCCGAACCCGCAAACCCTGGACTACAGAAGCAGAGCAAACGAATTTAACCCACTACATCAGTGGGCTGGCCCCTGCATTCATTACATATTTTTTGGAACAAAATCTTCCAAATTGCTCCTAGACTTTTCCCAAAGTGGAAGCAATTAGGTTCCCTCTCTTTAAAAATCTGCGTGTTTTGTCCCTAAGTATAATGTTATTACCATTAACTAAGTGTACTCTTGCGAAGACAACCAGAAATGGGGTATCTGTCATCAATGGGGCAACTTTGATCAAGAACTTGAACTCCATTTGGTCAGAGCATTTCTCATTATTGACTGCCTTCACACTTGGGTTAGAATACCGCAAATCTTTCCACAGCGCAGCAATTTCTTTCCTAGTTGTGTCTCTCATTCCTCAAAATCTGGATGACCTGCACAGATTTGTCCCTCTGACCCACACTTCTTCCTCAACATCTCTCTATTTTTAAGAAATTTCTAAAATTGTATTTCCTCACTAAAAAAAGAAAAAGCCCATTGTTGAATTTTACCTTTTAAGAAACAACTGCTTATACAATATTCTTGAAGAATAATGATACTCTCCTTTATTATCCTTCTCATATGAAACTATATAAAATGTCACAACTTGCAGTTTCTTCTTAATCTATGCAGTGACGTTCCCCTCCCCTAACACAGTTGCTGAATACAGAAGCACATCTTTTGACCACTGTAGATAACTTTGCTCTTTTTCTTTGTTTCCCACAGGCAAAAAAAATCCTGAAATTTCTCCAAGATGGGCTAATGTATCCTCCAGCAGCAGCTCAGATGTTGGTCATACCACCTAAACCAAAGGAGCCTTTTCTATATATCCCCAGACCATGAAGCTTCTATGTCTTTATGTGCCTACACTACCCCTCTGACTGTCAGTCGTTCAGGGTTGCTGCATTAGCACACAACAGAAAAAAGAGGGCTTTTTAACTGCCAAACGTACCTCAGTCCAACGCCCCCTTGAGCCTAGTTTTATACACTAATAGTTGACCTCAATAATCTAGTATATGCAATCCATGTGACATTCTGCAACACTGTCAGTCTCTGTACCAGAGGTGTTCCCACTACTAATAGAGCACAAAAGTAATTCAAAAGAAGCACCACATTTAGTTACACAAAACTCAGCAATGACCATACACACCACCCACCATACGTAAGCGTGCTCTCTACATTCACAAAGACCCTACCAAAACATTGCAGGAGAGTATAGCTAAGGCACTACCTGCATTTTCAAATGGTATATGCTATTCTTTTTACTCCTTCAAATAAACTGTCTGCTACTATATTTATTCAATCACCGAAAACTAATACACTAATGCAAGTATAAATGTAGCCAGCCATGAAAAATAAATACCCAACAGCCAAAGCAGATTGTGTATTAAGATATGGGTTCTATCAAGGCAGGTTATTTCTGTAGGGACGTCATCCCCACAAATCCTCAAACATATATGGTGTTACACAACAGATTGCTCTGTCAGGGCTTCTGCCTCTGAATTCCAGGTGTGCTTGATTTTGCATCTGTTACTTCACGAGTGCATCAGACTTGAACGGCAAACCATATGGCTTCCCTTACTGGACCTACTTTCGATCACAAATATGCACAAATTACCACTACAGCGGCTGCGCCATCTGAAAATGCCAAGAGTGAATGGTGTTGGGTTGGGTGCACAGATATAACTCAACATGAGTTTACAGCAGCCCTGAATGTACTGTCTCTTGCTTCCCAGCTGACCCTGATCTATGGTATCTGGATAACAAATGTGCACATTTAGAATATTCTGTTCAGTTACAGCTCTGCGCTGGGAATCAAACAAGCTACAAATAGCCCCAAGTCCAAATACAGTAGTGACACACAGTAATGGTGTCATTATCAGGCAATAATTCTCTGCCTATCACTGACTCCCACTGGCAATAAAAATGATAGCCTGTAGCAAAGTGGCCACTAACAGACAGTAGCAAGGGGCTAGCAAATTACACTTGTACCATGATTGTATCTTCAATTAGCTTTGTGTGTAAATGTGAGTCCGTGTGTGTGTGTGTGTGTGTGTGTGTGTGTGTGTGTGTGTGTGTGCCTTTGTGAAAGTCCTAATGATACAGCTTGAATGTATGTATTTGGCCACTAGTTCCCTAGAAAAGAAAATTTAAGTAAAACAAAACAGGAATGTTCATTTTTCAGAATCGTTTTCTAGCTCTGCCAGCTGCCGAGTTATGAAGAGGTGTGTTTTCACTGCACAGCACTTCTTTTTATAACACAACCATGGATCTCCAAACATTCCCTCAGGACAAGATGCTTCTTAAGAATGGAATTCTCTGAATGCCAAAAATAGTGAAGTGTTCCTATATAGTCTCTCAAGCAATGGAAAAGTGTTCAGAGAGGACGATCTATTTGAAATTTCCAAGCAAGGGGAAAACAGAAATTTTTTGACCCTGCATATTCACGGCGCCTTAAGAAAAACTTTGGTTGAGATTGTTGTTACATCCCTTTTATCAAGGACTTATCAACACTGCTTGAGGCAGTCTCAGACTATAAGCGTTTTCTTATTTAAGGAAGACAACAATTCGTGCTGCCCCACTGACGCTTTTATAAATTCCTTGTTTACAAACAGTAAATTGTTGACAGAGCAAAAGTGTAAAAGACAATCACAAATTTACATTATTTAACAACACTCAAAACCAGTCTAATTTTATGATTAGAGAAAGGTTACAAACAGTTAATACAAGAGAAACAAGAAATCTGAAAGTTCAAAATTGGAACCAAAGCTAGCAATATTGAGAACATTAGTGTGCTGTTAATCTAAGTTTCCATGTCCTTTGATTGGCATTGCAAGCTTAGTGCTAATCAAAGCAACAAATAACATAGCACCAAAGTTGGCTGGAATCACTTGGCTTTCTCTGCTTCTCTTTACTTCCTAGTGTGGGGTGAGGTTGGCTATATTTCAATGTTATTTACTTACTTGTTATCAACTTAGGCAATGAATTCTACAGTCAAGAGCATCATATGCTTTCTTTCTTTTGGCTCATTGCATTGATTTAGTTCCTTCTCATTGGCAGATAAATTCAGCTTATGTAGTAGCAATTATCCAGAGGGAACATTAGTAAGATCCACAAGATATAAGGAGGTTGCTTAAGCCTCCTTGACTATCTTTAAAATCTGACTTTGAGACTGTTTTTTATTCATGCAAGACGAAAATCTCATTGGCCTCACCTCATTAATCTTGAATGCAATGTCACAATTTACAGTCTATAGGTATAACTCTAATAAGCACAGATCCTACCTTTATCAGACTTAAAGTTAAAAAAAATAGCCACTTATGTTTGAGCATGAAAGGCTTAACAGAGACTCATGACTCTTGCCCAAGTAAAGTAAAGTTGTAATGGGCAGCAGTGGGAAGACTCCTGAAATGAAATCTACCATAGGGAGGCACGTGGAATATTGCTTTGTGACAAGTTGAGGTTGTCTCAATATTCATTGATTCTATTTGATTGCCCTACCTCCTGACAATTTACTAATTATCATTAATTATACACAAATAGACTGAACAGAATAGTACAGAATAGACCCCAGCCATGTGGTGATCAAAATAATGAGTTAAACCAAGGGACAAAGGGAGGAATTTGCTGCCATATCCTTAATAATGGGTGTCTTTAAATTTCTTACTTATTAGGTCATTAGAATTTAATAAACAAATATTTATACTATGTCTTAATATTGCCCCTTTCCAAAATTGCTAAATTTACTATTTATTTACCCAAGCAGACAAATTTTCTCTCCATTCACCTGGCTGTTTAAGAATTCCTTTTAGCAAAGAGCTGGAGAATCATAAATATTATGCAGCCAACAACATAGTTGACTCTCTTATTTCTAAATTATGAGACTTTACCTTATGCAGGATTGGACCTCCAGGAAATTGATATGATACTGTATGTCTTTGGCATTCTCAATGAATGCATCCTCAGAACTCTACAATCTTCAAAATTATGAACTCCATTAATTGTGATACAGATGCTGAGCAACTGGCTAGATTTCCTCACCAGGAAATGAAATTCATACAGTTTTCAGGCTAGCAGCCATATTACTCAAATTTGTATTGGTATTTTCAAGGGATATATTATTCATTATCTCTAGGAAGTAGGTATGTATGTTTTCCCTCATTCTAATTATGGAAGTTTGGATCCTTCAAGGAATACCAGAACCATAAATGCTAAATTTTATAATGCTAACAATTGCCACAGCCCTAAACTTAATATTCTTTGCTTTTGGTAGGAACAAATAAGTTTTTAATGTCAAAGCAATAGTAACTTAAACCTGATCTTATGTTTATGTAGATGTTGAGTAAGTTTTATGGATTTTTATTGGATACCAAAGTGTAACCTTTCCTGTTTAACATAAGAATGTATGTAGATCCATGTGGTATTTTTACACATTGCTTTGAAATCTTTTAAAATAATCTGCAAAGTAAGAAGCAGATAAGATTCAACTATCAGTTACAGTGAACTAGAATGTAGTAGTTAAGAAGGTCACACTTAATTTTAAAAAGAAAGATGAAGTTAAGGAAATAAAGAGAAAATGATCAAATAGATGATCACTACGAAATACATGAGGGCCAGCCCCATGGCTGAGTGGTTAAGTTCGTGTGCTCCACTTTGGCAGCCCAGGGTTTTGCCAGTTCAAATCCTGGGCGCAGACATGGCACTGCTCATCAAGCCATGATGAGGCGGCATCCCACATGCCACAACTAGAAGAACCCACAACTAAAAATGCACAACTATGTACTGGGGGGGTTTGGGGAGAAAAAGGAAAAATAAAATCTTAAAAAAAAAAGAAAGAAATATAAAGGAAGCAAGAAATCCAGCATAATCACGTGCTAATAAAGTGATCAGGTAGTAAAAATAAGTTTATCAAAAGTAAAAGGTAGAACACAAAAGTTAATGCATTTTAGATCTCATCAAGATGGTGACATAGGTGGTTTCTGAATTCACCTCCTCCCATGAACATAACCAGGTTTACAACTACTCTTGGAAAAATTACCCAATGAGAGAACTGAAAACTGGATAAAAAGAACCCCTGCAACAAGTGACAGTCCTGACTGAGGTGGGAGAGGCAGAAATTCCTTCTGGAGAGAAAAAGAGCCACCTTCCCAAGACGCAGAGCTTCACAGCAGAGCAAGAGCAACCCTAAGATACCCAGCCCTCCCTGGAGAAGTGGGGACTTGAGCAGGGGCACATTACTGCAATAAGTATCCTTCAGACTCAGCACAACTGAGACAAGTCTCATAATATATAGATTTGCTGGCTATTAAATACAACATGGAATATCCCCAGAAAAGCTATCCACATAAGCTGAAAAAAGCTGGCTCTTAAAGAGCCCATACACAAATTCACCTGTTTCGGAAAGCAACCTAAAATGACCAGAAAGAAAGATGCACAGTCCTTTGGTGACAAGAGACTCACCTGGAAGGTTCTGGGTGCATCTCGGTGAGAGGTAAGACCTCTCCAGAGACTGAGACATGGGCAGCAGCCATTGTTGTGACCTAGTACAGGCATGCTGACACAGATGCTGGGAGACGCCATTGGAGTTCTTTCTGTGGCCTCTTAGCTGGGGTATGCCACACCCACTAGAGCACCAATTTAATCCAGCTCAGCCAGGACAGGCAGCCCACCCTAGGGACTGGCCCTACCCAACAGCAAGCCCTCAGGCTACTTGTTGGCCATAGATGGGGTGAGTCAATCCTCTGCAGGCAGGCAAGTGTGTCCACCTCTGTGGGGCATGGCCTGCATGGGAAGCAGATGAACTGTGAGAGGTGAAGGTGGAGAGTGTAGGGGCTTCTGCAGAGGAGTAACTGGGTATGCTCCAGGGGGTTGGAAAGTGTGTCTGGGCCAGAAATGTGTTGATGGTGTGTGTGGACATGTTGGGGGTGGGGCTTATCAGTGGCAGAAGATCCGTGCAACACAAACAGCCACAAAAGGGTTTGGCTCATCCTTCCAAAGCCTGGGCACTCCTGTGCCTGGGGCCAGCCCCACTCAGCTGCACTCCTAAGAGAGCTGACAACAGCCTTGCAGGCCTGAGATCTATAGAAATTGTAAGCCCCTAGGCCTAGCTACCAGCCACACTGGGTGCCTACTCACTTAAAAGAAAAACTGCACCTGGAATGTGCTATTAGACATTGCAGCCAACTGTGCTAGGGCTCCCCAAACCCAATTTACAAACAGCCAGCCAAGGAGGGAAAACTTAGACTTGCTGGGTACCTGCAGTAAGAGCAGCCCTGTTGAAGCAGAAGGGCACATGTAGCCCACACAGGGGTCACTCCTGGAACATCTGGACTGGTGACAAGAGGGAAGGTCACTGCTGGGCCTCAAAAGGAGTCTCTTACATGAGGCAAATTCTCCAAGATCAGGAGACATAGCTGACTCACCTAATACATAGATATAAGCACACAGAAAGAGGTATAATGAGGAGACAAAGGAATACATTCCAAGCAAGAGAGCAGGACAACCCCAGATAAATAACTAAATGAAACAGAAATAATCAATCTACCTGACAAAGAGTTCAAACAAAAACTCATAAGGATGCTCACTAATTTTGGGAGAAGGCTGGATGAACACAGTAAGAATGTCAACAAAGCATTGGAAAATATAAAAAAGAACCAATCAGAAATGAAGAATATAATGCTGGAAATGAAAAATTCACCAGAGTAGCAGAGCAGATGATATAGAAGAATGGATCAGCAAGCTGAATGAAAGACTAGAAGAAATCACCCAAGCTGAACAGATAAAAGAAAAAAGAATGAAAAAGAATAAGAACAGTTTAAGGGAACTCTGGGACAATATCAATGTATCAATGTACTAACATTAGTATTATAGGTGTCCCAGAAGGAGTAGAGAGAGACAAAATGACAGAGAATCTATTTGAAGAAATAATAGCTGAAAACTTTCCTAACTAAGGAAGGAAACAGACATCCAAATGCAGGAAGCACAGAGAACTCCAAACAAGATAAGCCCAAAGAGGCCCACCCCAAGAAACATTATAATTAAAATGTCCAAAATTAAAAATTAAGAGAGAATCCTAAAAGCTGCAAGAGTGACACACAGAGGAAACCCTAAAAAGCTATCAGTGGACTTCTCAGCCAAAATGCTACAGGCTAAAAGAGAGTGGCATGACATATTTAAAGTGCAGAAAGGAAAAAACTTACAGCCAAGGATACTCTACCCAGCAAGGTTATCACTCAGAATGGAAGGAGAGGTAAAGAGTTTCCCAAACAAGCAAAAATTAAAGGAGTTCACCAAGAAACCAGTTCTACAAGAAATGCTGAAGGGACTTATTTAAGTGGGAAAGAGAAGACCACAGTAGGAATAAGAAAATTATCACACACAAAAAAAGAAACAGGAAATAAAATCACTGGTAAAGACAAAGATATGGTAAACGTAGCAGATCACCACCTATGAAGATAATATAAAGGTTAAAAGACAAAAGTACTAAAATTACCTATTTCCGTGATAAGAGGGTAATGGATAGACACACACAAAGTAAGAGATTACATATGATTTCAAAACCATAAAATGTGGGATGAGGGGAGTAAAAGAGTAGAACTTTTAGAAAGAGGTCAAACTAAAGAGACTATCAACTCAATATAGGTTGCTATATACATAGAATGTTATATATGACCCTCATGGTAATCACAAACTAGAAACCTATAATAAATAAACAAATAAGTAAGAGGAAGGACATCAAACATATTACTAAAGAAAGCCATCAAACCACAGAGGAAGAGAGCAAGAGAAGAAGAAAGGAACAGAGAAAAACTACTAAAATATCCAGCAAAAAGTTAACAAAATGGCAATATATGCATATTTATCTATAGCTACTTTAAATATCAATGGACTAAATGCTCCAATCAAAAAGCATAGGGTAGCCAACTGGATAAAAAAACAAGACCCATATATCTGTTGCATACAAGAGACACACTTCACACCTAAAGATACTCACAAACTGAAAGTGAAAGGATGGAAAAAGATACTGCCTGCAAATGGCAAAGAAAAGAAAGCTGGGGTAACAATACTAATACAAAATAGACTTTAAAACAAAAACTGCAACCACAGACAAAAAAGAGCACTACATAATGATAAAAAGAACAATCCAACAAGAAGATATAACACTTGTAAATATCTATGCACCCAACAGAGGAGCACCTAAATATATAACGCAACTATTAACAGACATAAAAGGAGAAATAGACAGTAACACAAATAATAGTAGGGGATTTTAACACTCCACTTACACTAAAGGATAGATCATCCAAACAGAAGATCAATAAGAAAATATTGGCCTTAAATGATACATTTGCCCAGATGGACTTAGTAGATATATATAGAACATTCCATCCAAAAACCACAGAATACACATTATTTTCAAATGCTCATGGAAGATGCTCCAGGATTGATCACATATTAGGCCACAAAACAAGTCTCAATAAATTTAAGAAAATTGAAATGATACCAAGCATTCTTCTCTGACCACAAAGGTGTGAAACTAGAAATCAACTACAAGAAGAAAATCAGAAAAGCACCAAAAATGTAGAGATTAAACAAAATCCTACTGAACATCAATTGTCAATGAAGAAATTAAAGGATAAATCAATAAATACCTGGAGGTAAATGAAAATGAAAATACAACATGCCAAAATCTATGGGATACTGCAAAAATAGTTCTAAGAAGGAAGTTTACCGCAATTCAGGCCTTCCTCAACAAACAAGAAAAATCTCAAATAAACAATCTGACAGTGCACCTAAAGGAATTGGAAAAAGAAGAAAAAACAAAGCCCAAAATCAGCAGAAGGAAGGAAATAATAAAAATCAGAGCAGAAATAAATGAAATAGAGACTACAAAAAAATAGAAAACAATAATGAAACCAAGAGATGGTTCTTTGAAAAAATAAAAAAAAGATTGACAGACCTTTAGCTAGACTCACCAAGAAAAAAAGAGAGAAGGCTCAAATAAATAAAATCAGAAATGAAAGAGGAGAAATTACAACAGACACCTCAGAAACACAAAAGATTATAAGAGAATACTATAAAAGGCTATATGCCAACAAATTAGATAATCTAGAAGAAATGGATAAATTCTTAGAATCATACAACCTTCCAAAACTGAATCAAGAAGAAGTAGAAAATGTGAATAGACCAATCACAAGTAAGGAGATCAAAACAGTAATGAAAAATCTCCCAAAAAATAAAAGTCCAGGACCAGACAGCTTCCCTGGTGAATTCTACCAAACATTCAAAGAAGACTAAATACCTATCCTTCTCAAACTTCCAAAAAATTGAAGAGGAGGGGAGGCTTCCTAACTCATTATATGAAGCCAACATTATCCTGATACCAAAACCAGACAAGGACAACACAAAAACAGAAAATTACAGGCAAATATCACTGATGAGCATCGACGCAAAACTCCTCAACAAAATACTACCAAATCAAATACAAGAATACATTAAAAAGATCATACACCATAATCAATTGGGATTTATTCCAGAGATGCAAGGGTGTTTCAACATCCACAAATCAATCAACATGATACACCACATTAACAAAATGAAGAGTAAAGATCATATGATCATCTCTATAGACACAGAGAAAGCATTTGACAAAATAAAGCATCCATTTATAATAAAAACTCTAAATAAAATGGGTATAGAAGGAAAATACCTCAACATAATAAAGGCCATATATTACAAACCCACAGCTAATATCATTCTCAATGAAGAAAAACCAAAAGTTTTCCCTCTAAGAACAGGAACCAGACAAGGATGCCCACTTTCACCACTCTTATTTAACATAGTATTGGAATTCCTAGCCAGAGCAATCAGGCAAGAAAAAGAAATAAAAGGGATCTAAATTGGAAAAGGAGTGAAACCGTCACTATTTCCAGACGACATGAATTTATATATAGACAACCCTAAACAATCCACTAAAAAACTTTTAGAAATAATAAATGAAGACAGCCAAGTTGCAGGTTACAAAGTCAACATACAAAAATTAGTTGCATTTCTATGCACTAAAAATGAAGAAGGAGAAAGAGAAATTAAGAATATAATCCCATTTAAAATTGCAACAAAAAGAATAAAATACCTAGGAATAAACTTAACCAAAGAGGTGAAAGATCTGTACACGGAAAAGTATAAAACATTGTTGAAAGAAATTGAAGAAGACACAAAGAAATGGAAAGATATTCCATGCTCTTGGATTGGAAGATCAACATATTTAAAATTTCCATACTTCCTAAAACAATCTATAGATTCAATGCAATCCCTATCAAAGTTCCAACAACATTTTTCACAGAAATAGAACAAAGAATCCTAAAATTTATATGGAACAACAAAAGACCCCGAATAGCCAAAGGAATCCTGAGAAAAAAGAGCAAAGCTGGAGGTATTATACTCCCTGGTTTCAAAATACACTACAAAGCCATAGTAACCAAACAGCATAATACTGGATCAAAAACACACACATTAATCAATGGAACAGAATCAAGACCCCAGAAATAAACCCACACATATATGGACAGCTAATTTTTGACAAAGGAGCCAAAAACATAAAATGGAGAAAGGAGAGTCTTTTCAATAAATGGTGTTGGGAAAACTGGACAGCCACATGCAAAAGAATGAAAGTGGATCATTATCTTACACCATGAGCAAAAATCAACTCAAAATGGATTAAAGACTTGAATGTAAGATCTGAAACCATGAAACTTCTAGAAGAAAACATAGGCAGTACACTCTTCAACATCAGTCTTTGAAGCATTTTTTTCAAATACCATGTCTGACCGGGAAAGGGAAACAACAGGAAAAATGAGCAAATGGGACTACAGCAAACTAAAAACTTCTGCACGGCAAAGGAAACCATCAACAAAACAAAGACAACCTAACAATCGGGAAAAGATATTTGCAAACCACATTTCAGATAAGGGGTTAATATGCAAAATATAGAAAGAGCTCATACATCTCAACAACAAAAAAACTAACAACCAAATTAAAAAATGGGCAAAAGATCTGAACAGAGATTTCTTCAAAGAAGATATACAGATGGCCAACAGACAAATGAGAAGAGCTTCAACATAATCAACTATCAGGGAAATGCAAACGAAAACTACAATGAGATATCTCCTTACTCCCATGAGAATGGCTATAATGAACAAGACGGGAAACAACAAGTGTTGGAGAGGATGTGGAAAGAAGGGAACCCTTGTACACTGCTGGTGGGAGTGCAAACTGGTGCAGACACTATGGAAAGTAGTATGGAGTTTCCTCAGAAAACTAAGAATAGATCTACCATATGATCCAGCTATTCCACTGCTGGGTATTTATCCAAAGAACTTGAAAACACAAATGCATAAAGATACATGTACCCCTATGTTCATTGCAGCATTATTCACAATAGTCAAGACTTTGAAGCAAACTAGATGCCCATCAAATGATGAATGGATAAAGAAGATGTGGTCTATATACACAATGGAATACTACTCAGTCATAAGAAATGATGAAATCTGGCCATTTGTGACAACATGGATGGACCTGGAGGGTATTATGCTAGGTGAAATAAGTCAGAGGGAGAAAGTCAAATACTGGATGATCTCACTCATAAGTAGAAGATTAAAAACAATGAAAAACACATAGCAACAGAGATTGGATTCGTGGTTACCAGAGGGGAAGGGGGGAGGGAGGAGGGCGAAAGGGATGGTTAGGCACCTGTGTGTGGGGATGGAATGTAATTAGTCGTTCTGTGTCGAACATGATGTAATCTACACAGAATTTGAAATATATTACGATGTACATCTGAAAGCTATATAATGTTAGAAGCCAATGTTACCGCAATAACAAAATAAATTAATAAAAACTATTAGTGCATTTAACATTTCAAGTGCCTAATGATTAAGTAATTGGGCTGCTGTTGTTGAGAATCCAGCCCTTCAAATGTGGTGATTCACTCTTCAACAAGAAGTAAAGACTTATGAGCTGATGCTATAAGCAACTGTTCCATATTTCCCAAAGTTCTGAGACTGATGGCTGTGCTCGAGTGGACACTGCACCCCAATGGCTATTCTCTTCTTCTTCCTTAATATTTCCTTCTTCTGAATTTTTGCTGGCCACCCAGAATATGCCAACTCTCCGGCCTCCTATGCAGCTAGGTGTGATGATTGATCCAAGTTTACACAATGGGTTATAAACTGAAGTCAAATAGCAGTTTCTTAATGCTTTTTTAAGAGTCAACTAATGTCCACATTTTACCCTGTTTTCAACTGTTTCTTCTTGATGTTGTCTGGAACGCTAACGTGATGACAGAAGCTAGACTAACCATTCTAGACCATAAGCTGACCTTAAAAATGGCAGCCACAAATGGTAGAAGAAGACAGAAGAGATCTCAGTGCTGGCACCACAGCGGCTCTGAACTATCTACTTCTAGACTTTTACATGAAAATAAATATATTTTCGTCTTGTCTAAGGCACTAATTTTTGTTTTACACTGTTTTGTTTGTTTTACCTTTAAGAGCTGAACCTAATCTTTTCTGAGGTGTGCTGATAACCACAACCCTTGAAATTATTGATAATTAGTTATTTGGATAGCAGTCTTAAGCAAGTGCATAGCTCTTGTCTAGGAAAAGAAGCTAGGCTTACAAAGTTGGCCTTTTCATCAATATCTCTGCCTTATATAGGAAATATGTCTACCAGCCTGAACTTTTAAGTTCTCTCTTCCAGCGCTAATTCTGGTGAGAACCATGACTTACACTGGCCACATTTATCTGTTGGGTGAAGTTAGCATGGGGAAGGTCTCTGTTCACTCATAGTCCAGTCTTTTGACTCTGTCTACCTGAAAACAACAGACATTTACTCAACCTCCAGCTCCCAAGAAAAACTAATGTAAGCCAGACTCTACCATCCTGCTCCTGCAATGAATGGATTAATTCAAGACAGTGGGGATGGAGGAGGAAGACTCATTTTGGCCTCAGGGCCAAGCCCAATTCTGCAGTTGACCTAAATGGTGAATAGGGCAGTTACTTAAATCTTCATCCTGCCCTATTGTGACTGTTATCCATTCAAATAGAGCCTTGAGGAGAAGACAGGTGAATGATAAAACTACCCCAGTATTGATATTCTGAGCTTCTCCACAGTGCAGCAGTGCAGAGTCAAATCAGAAGCATAAGCAGCTCTTAATTCTCAAGATCTATAAATATATATGTCCTTTTTTTTTTTTTTGGTAAGGAATATTGTTGCTGAGCTAACACCTGTGTCAGTCTTCCTCTATTTTGTATGTGGGACGCCACCACAGTTTGGCTTGATGAGTGGTGTGTAGATCTGTGCCCAGGATCCAAACCTGTGAACCCCAGGCTGCCGAAGTGGAGCATGTGAACTTAACCACTGCACCACTGGGCTGGACCCTATTTGTCCATTTTAAGTAATTCTGATTCTATAAAAATTCCATAGAAATTATATGTTTTTCTTTCTTCTTCCTCTTTGGGCCTGTGATTTTGAAAATATACATCCAATAAAACAACACACAAAAGCATCCCCACTCTCTCTATTAGTGACCTGAGTTGAGAACAAGTACCACACAATAGTACCATTTACAATCCATGAAGCAGCATTTTCAGTGATGTCAATAGAAATGTAATGCCCAGGGAAGCTAGAGTCAAACTCCAGGCATTTGGCAGTTTTTTGGAAACGTAGATACCAAACCTTAAATAATCCTAAGAAATACGCCAGAGAGAAGTCTTACACAGCCGAGTAGTTAGATGTTATCACATCCCTGTAGATGAGGGGTAAGGAAGTCTGCGCCTTTGCTGTAGTATCATGCCAATCTATATTGGAGCCTGAGGCAAAAGGAAAAAGTGAGTTAACTTTGGGCTGTCTTTATTTAAAATTTTGATATTTTGTTCATTGTGGATTTTTTGTACTACTTTTGACTTAAATATTGCATTGAAACATTATTTATCTCAATTGCTGAGTTTGTTAGCTCCTCCTTAAATTTGGAACCCAAGATGAAAGTGTATGGGGATCAATAAAATGGTCTTGGGGGTCTCACCCTCGTCCTGGCCCTGCATTTCAGAATCTAGCACTGGTTCTTTGTGTGACAAAGTTCTGCCAAGTTCTCCATTTCTGGACCTTAGAACATCTGATATGTAATAGCAGCTGATGCCTCTTTGCTTCATGTATTATTTGATAATCGGAAAAGCCTATGCCAAGCGTGATCCCTGAAGAGTTGGCATTAAATAACGTCGAACATCAACAGGATCTTGATGTTGTCCTTAGAAATAAGAGTCCCCTACCTTCAGTAGGCAGGTTCCTAATAGAGTTGGTCAAACCATCCCTGAAGCAGGAGCCACATGGACACATCAAAGAACTACAGATCAGGTTAACAGTACATTGTGAATCTCTTTGGTGGGACTTTTCCTCTTTTTAAAAGGAATGTGTGCAGAACTGCTAAAACCTGCAGATATTTAATAAGAATCAGCATCTGTGCTTTGCCTACTTCCAATTACACAGCCTTATCCTAGTGCCAGTCCAGAGCTTCTTCCATGCACTGATGGTTAAAGCACAGCCATAACAAAAACCTGGACTGACACTTTTCTTTGCCTCTAGCAACTGCTCAGTGTTCTGTTTTATTTTATTTGGCTTTGTTAGTTGGCTTTTGCTTGGCCGCCCTAAATGACCAGCCTGCAGCAACAGCAAACACGGTTCCCTTCCACAAGACCCACAAGACCATTCTATGGATCCTCATACTCCCTGCCTTGCAGGGGGCACAAAGAAGGGGCAAACCCCTTTCAAGGAGCCACACACAGACACTGACATTCACGTTCCTCCTCGCAGGATGGATGCTGTCTGGAGTGTTGAGATTGCTGGCAAAGAACAACAGGCATCTTCGTGGATAAAAGCATTACCTAAATGTAAGATTTTATCAGGTAATGACCTCACGATTTTCAAAGTATCTCACAATTGCTGCCTGGTGGTGATTATAGGGTGGTGCGCAGCGTGCATAGTGGAGAGGTGCAGACTAGGCCTGTAAGGGAGGTAAGGTGTCTGGCAGGATTGACATGCAATGAAAGATTATAAAAACCTGCTTTCTCCAGCCTGACAAGAGCATAGTTAGAAAGGAACTTAATTGCACCATTTAAGATTAGGAAAGGTACAGGGGGAACAAAGTTATCAATTCCAAGCTTAAAATGCCATCGCACAATATGAGAATAAGTACTCATATGAATGGCGCAGCAAGAAAATTTAAAAACCAATAAAATGAAATACTTCTGCACACAGTGGAATTCAGTGCTGCAGGAGATCAGAGAGTCAAATGCAGCAGCTGTATTTTAAAAGGAGTCTGAATAATTTTATGACCATTATAAAAGAGGAGACAGGCTTAAATTGCTACAGGAGGTTAGAAATGAGGAAAAACTTCATAACTACAAAGGGAGTAAGACCCGGGTGTGGGCATAATCAGAATATTTTGATTTGCCATGTTTTCTTTAGCTTTACCAGGATTTGTCACTCTTACTAGCCAAACCCAAGATCCGCTCAACCTCTAAAACCCTTTGTTTTGTTCTGTGTTGCCTCTATCATCTTTTGTCTTCCATGTATATAACATTACCAAAGTGTTTATCATGGACTCTCTGGTGATCTCTTCCCTGGAATTCATACCCACCAGAGTGATTGGCCAGATGCTGTTTACTTTGTACACAGATTCCCAAAACCTACTTTATGCCTTCAGTCCCTCCTCCGCTTCAAATCGCATTATAGCCCTGAGGAGTTACTGGGAGCAGACTCTCCAAACCGCGCACAGAAATTCCATTAGATTTCAAATCAGTTGCCTTAACCTCTTATGCACCACAGACCACAACAATCTATCAGACCATCCTGGTTTAACCACATTCTACCTCTCCCTAATAGCAAACAATAAGCCTCTAGATGAATTAGGACTTCCATTCTGTACTGTTGATTGCTTCATACTCCCTCCTGGATCATTTCTTGGATGGTAGCACCCTAAAATAACCCCTTGCATTTGTGTAGCATTTCAGAAGCTAGTGTTCAGAAGTATCTATCACCTTTGATAATCACAGAAGCTCACCACGAAAGTCAGATATGTATATCTCCTTTTGAAAAATGAGAAATCAAGCTTCATTTCTGCTCAAGGGCTTGCATCTTTTTCAATACAAAAGATGATTTCCTGCAGCTAAGCAAACTGGTCCTTTTATTCACCAATCTCCCTCCTTCTTCTGTCACTTCACTTAATTGTTCCACCACATCTAGAATGGTCTGCCTTTTCTTTTTAATAGTCTTAGCTCCTAGAATGCTATTTACTCTGTAAAAACAACATTTATTCATTTAAAAGAACCTTATACCCTAAGCAATGATCCCCAATACACACATAGTTCTAAGACTCTTTCCCTAGTCTGCTGGAAAAGCATGTCTGTGTTCGTAAAATACCAAGGAATAAATAAAGTATATAAAATCCACAATGTTACTCATTTTATACGCCTCACAGATTCAGGAACATCTTCCATATGAGCGTTCATATTTTCATTCATTTATCCAATAAATATTTGAGCACCTTTTATGTGCCAAGACACTGAGGATATGTAGCAGAAAATAAAACAGACTAATATTCCTGCCCTTATTGAGTTTAGATTCTAGTGAGGAAGACAGACAATAAACAAAGTAACTAAGAAATTTGTAGAATTGTGGGACAGTCTAAAAAATATAAATTTAGTAAAGAAGGAAGGAAGTGTCAGGATGGAGGCAAGAAGATGAAATTTAGATAAAACGTATAGATAAGGCTTCACTGAGAAGATGATTTTTTGAGCGAAAATCTGAGTGAAGCAAGAGTTAGCCATGTGGCTATTTGAGGGAAGAATATTCCAGATAAAGGAACTGCAAATGCAAAGGCCCTCTATCTGCTTGGTTGAAAATAGGCCAAAAGGTGCAAGAGCAAAAGCAGGAAGATTGGTTAAGAGTCTGTTGCATTAATCCAGGCAAGTGACTCAAGAGTTGTAGTGGGAGTGGTAAGAATGGGATAAATTTAGGATATATTTTGGAACATCGAATCAGTAGAATTTGTGACAAATCATATGTAGAATGCCAGAGAATGAGAAGAGTCAAAGATAACACCAAGATTTTGGCTAGAACAAGTAGGTGGAAGAATTTTCTATCAATAAAGATATGGAAGACAGCTGTAAGATCAAATTTGGAGGTGGGGAAATATCAGCAGATCTGTTTGGGAAATGTTAAGTGTGTGATGTCTCTTAGAATCTCCACAAACATCATGGAGTAAGCATTGTGTATATGGCGTATTTGGATGTGGAAGTTCAGAGAGGAGATCCGAAGCGGGAGATAGAAATACAGACATCGGAAGTATGTAGATGTATTTAAAACCATGAAACAAGATGAGATCTGCTGGGCAGTGTAGGAGAATGAATAGAAAAGAGAAAAAGTTTAAGGAGTGAGCCCTGGTACATTCCAACATTTAGAAATTAGAGAGACAAAGAGCATGGTAAAGATGTATCTAGAAGAGTAAAAGAAAAGCCAGGTAAATGTGGTGTCTTGGAAGTCAGTTGAAGAAAGTATTTCAAGGACAGAGTGATTATCTATGTCAAGTGCTTCTGATAGGCCAAAGTAAGATGAGATGTGAGAAATAATCTTTAGATTTAGCAGTAAGGAAATCATACATGACCCTGATAAGACTGGTCTCAGTGGTGTGGTGGGGGTTAAAAGATGGTTTGAGTGCAGTAAAAAGAGAAAGGAGAAGAGTAATTGAAAACAGCGAGTTGGCAAGCATAGATAACGCAAGGTGCTGGATGTTAACTAACTTTACTGTGGTAATCATTTTGCCGTATGTACATGTATCAAATCATTATGTTGTTCACCTTAAACTTATACGAAGTTATATGTCAATTATATCTCAACAAAAATAGAAAAAAAAAAAAAAAGGTGATGTCAGTGAGATTCCGTAGGCGTGGGACTAAAAGAAGAAACCCTCAGGGATGGTCCCTAGGACAATATCCCCACCCTGTCTGTCTTTCACATCACTGGCCTTCCCTGCAGCGTCTCTAGTGTAGCCCTGGATAAATAAATATTTTACACCTTTTCATCTTAATAGGTATTTAGAAAAAGAGAAGGTAGAAGATGGAAGAAATTTTTCCTATGAAATGTTTTAAATTTTCTAACTTAAAAATAAACGATTTAGAAGAGCACGCTCAGGCTGCCGCTTCTAGTCTCTTAGAGCAAAGATGTTGCTCCCTGATTATTGAAGGTCAGCAGCAGTCATCGGAGCACACCCTGTGTCATCCTCCTTAATGGCATCAGTCCTACGGGTAGCTGAAACATGAAAGAAACACAGTTTATTAAAATCTATGTCAATCCAGTAGGGAAGAGCCAGCTGGATAAATCAGAAGAGACTTCAAATAATCAAATATATATGAAGCAGCAAATTTATCCACATCCCTATCTCAGAAGCTAACACATTTCATGCTCTTTCTCATATTTAAATCTAGATAAGTGAATTTCCAATATCCTTTGAGGATGCAGTTGTTGTTTAACACTGATTTCATATTTATATAGCTCTTCTCATCATAGGATCTTAGACCATTTTACCAGCATAATTCAGTACTAATAACCATAAAAAAAGAATAATTTCAGGTATACTATTCTACTGGGCAACTAGTCAGGAACACATTTATTTTCCTGGGCATTTGGAAGTTCCTGCTTTATCCTCAAGGAGAAAAAGCAGACAAATCCTCTGATCCTCCAGAGGAAAATCAAAAATAATTAAGGTCAGCCAACAGAACAAAAGAGTGATATTTCCAAACAAACTCCACTTGTGGGGACCTCTCGAAACCCACTTAACATGTTCCAGTAAAGAGGAAACATGTTTGGCAAAGTGGTGAAAAGTTTTGACAACATTTAGATAGGAAGGGAAACCAAATTTTTGTATGATTAGGCTACTTGGATAAATTTATATTTTTAGATTAATGTGGCAACTCCTCAAAACGTGACTATAGAAAAGTCAACTTGGAAATGTGTTTTCCATATGAATGAATGATTGGAGGCAGCCTCTTCTATGAGCCCTGCACCTGGAATATCTTATTCTCTCCCTCTACCCCCAAATCTTGCTCTACCCAACAAGTAGCCGGGCTGGCTATTTGCATCCCTGATAACTGATGTCTGATACTGGGAATGCTTGTTCTTAGCACCCCCAGGAACCCCTTCTCCTCTCACTAGATAAGTCTGATCCCCTTTTATTTTTCTTACACCATTTGCTTAATTCCATCTCAAACCAGCTTTCTCAGGCACTTACTCTTCCCTTTCCCAATATTTAAATCTACGACCATAAGTAAAAGGGGCTTTGGCACAAACCACTAGTTCCTGAGTCAGGGAATGACCACTCAAAATTTATGGAGAAAGGGGACAAAGAACTCCGCGTGGAAAAATGAGCAAGTATCCTCTCTTCTGTGTCGTAACCAAAACGCAGTCCTCTGTGCGTGTGTGAAGATTAGCTGTAAAACTTGGCAGATTCTCACCAGATGCTAACAATGATTTTTAAGCAGTTCAAATAGCTAGGATAACTATACCTCATTAAACGACATTGCACATGTCAAGCACCTTACAGCACGGTTTATTTTGGTTGATTTGCATATCGAAATCTTGGTACTGTATCATTTCTCCCTTTTTAAGATGAACTCTCCTTTTGCAAGTTCCTTTTTCTTTTTGTGTAAATCATCCACACATCAGCCCTCTCCCCCAAAATGCATGTCATTCACTCAAATCAGGTCACAAAACTGAAGAAGTAGCATGCTGGGAAAACAGACTGAACACTGGACACTGTTAGACACTGCAGGATTACTTAAGTAGCTCCAGAAAGAAATTGCATTTCCATGTCACAGTGGTCTGAGATGGATTTAGGACAAGACAAGGCAAGTAATAAGGATGTCTGTTGAATGTCATGAATCCTACTAAATCAATTAGTTGCTAAGATATAAGAAGATTTTCTCTACCCTCTTCCTCACCCCTAGTGCTACAAAGGCCACGAAGTTATCAAGCACAGAGGACTGGAGTGCTCCGCCAGCATTCAGCTGCTGCAGGAGGCTCCTAAATGGAAAATTACTCTGATTGTAGCCGTCCAATTTCAGATGGCAAGCATCATCGATGATACTGAAACTCTCTACTGAAACTCAGAGAAAAGCCCAGTGTTTATCCCATTCTAAAGATACAATTAGCTATAGTTTTTATCTCCACATCTCAAGAGCCTAAATCAGACAAGTGCCCCATGAGCATTTCTGGTCAAGAAAAGGAGGACGCAAGCCCACACTGGGCTGGTTTCTTTTTCTTTCCATTAACTGACTTTTTGAATAGGCAGCAATTAATCACCCTCTTCTGCCCACAAAGACAAAATTAGAGCTTTGTGTTCTAACTCTAATTAGATGAGTATTTAGAGTAAAGAATCATCAACGTGGTCAGCATCTTCAACATTAAAATAAGAGTTTAGGCAGAGCGTAATGACCAAGCAATTTTCTATCTCCACAAGAACAGGCTATTTCAGCACAAAGAACTTTTTAGAAACAAGAAAGTTATTTAATCATCTTTGGAGGGTTATAAAGCACAAATAAATATATTGTTAGTGATTTCATAAAACAAGCACAAAGCACACACACTCAACAGGGTGTTGTCCATGAGTGTTACTGTGAGAGGCTATACTTAATACAAGCATTCTTCTATTGCACTGGACCTTTTTGATACTTTATTTTGGAATTTAATTTTAAGATTAAAATGCATTCTCTCACTAAATATGTGTCTATTGAGGCTGAATGTAATATTTGGAAACTTCCAAAATTCATGTGGAAATTCGTCATTCACATCTGATGAATGAGAGTCCCCAAAGTGACCACATTGAGAAACAACATTCCCTAATGAATAACATGTTTAGCATGTCCCCTTAGTTAAGCAACACTTACCAACTAAGACATTACCACCTGTATGAAGAGATAAAAGAATATACACATGCACCCTCCCCATTAAGGAGTTTAAAGTCTATGGTGAAGAGAAAAATATATACTTGGGCAAATGCAGAACATCTTCAATGATTTATAAACAGAGTGCTCTGAGAGTACCTACAAAGGAATGATTAATTCCAACTGAGAGGATCATGCAAGGGTTGGTGGAGAAAGTTGAATATGATCTGGAATTGAGAGATGAGTAATATTTCAACAGGGGAAATTAGTGAAGGATAGGAAAGAAAGTTTTTTTTTTTTTTTTTTTTTGAGGAAGATTAGCCCTGAGCAAACTACTGCCAGTCCTCCTCTTTTTGCCGAGGAAGCCTGGCCCTAACAGCCGTGCCCATCTTCCTTTACTTTATATGTGGGATGCCTAACCACAGCAGGGCATGTCAAGCGGTGCCACATCCACACCCAGGATCTGAACCAGCGAACCCCAGGCTGCCGAGAAGCGGAACATGTGAACTTAACCACTGCACCACCAGGCCAGGCCCAGAAAGAAAGTTCTTATTAAACAAATGTGATAACAAAGCCACAGCACACAAGAAAGGGCAGAGTGTATGTATGGTTCCACAGGTATCCTGCTGTAAGCAGGATAACTAGATCCAGACAGAACTGAACCCAAATCTTCTGCCACCCAAGCCAGTTTCCTTTGCACCACTCCACGTGCAGGTTGGCATTACAGTTGGAAGGTGACTCTTGTAAGCAATAATGAGTTTGAAGTTTTTGAGCCTCAGAGTGATATGATCAGATATGCATACATTAAAGAAAACTCTGAGAGCAGTGAGAAGAGACTGGAGAGAGAAAGACTGGTTAAAAAGTCTCTGCGGTCATCTGAGTTGGAGAGAATGGGAGTCTGAACCAGAACTGTGATGACTGAAATAGAAAGGAAGTGATGGATTCAAGCGTAGTTTCAAGGATGAAACTGCTATATTTGGTGATGAGAGAGAGGGAAGAATTACAGGTGATGATCAAGCTTAGAGCTTGAGTGAAGGCGGATGTTACTCCATCACCTGAGAAAGGAAAAGGGGGTTAAGGAAAAGACTCAGAGGGATAAAATAGTCAACTCTGTGTTCTCCCATCTTGGTGAATGGGACTCAGTCACTCATTAGAAGCTGGGACCTATTTCTCTACCCCAAGTTTCTGGCCCTTAGAACATACATGCAAAGATCAGTAGCAAATGGGACCAAAACATCATCTATATTAATGACTGATGAAGAAGAATAACAAAAAGTGAGCTTTGGGGAGCTATACTGGAGACGTAGCAAGAGAACTTTTATTTTTGTCCCCAAGTCAAATGGTGGGGAAACAGAGTAATATGTCTACAGGGCAGACCCTGAGTGCACTTCCCAATAAGCATCAAGGGCAGATTCACAACCTAGAGACAGGATGCAGAGAAGAACTCCTCCCCATAAGAACAGACAAAGAAAGGAGAGGTCTTCTGCCTGGTTCTTTATTTTAAGGATAGAAGCCCATCCTCTAATAAATCATTGTCTGATGAATATCAAATTCTTAGCAAGCTGAATAACCAATCCTCCTCCTCAAAGGAAATAGAGAGACAAGCAAGAGCTTCCTTGCCAGCATGACCCTGCAGAAGCCAAACTTCCAACAGAGTCAAAACAACAGAAAATTTTCTTGCTCTACTTCCTAAATCAGAAACCTAGGAGTCATCTTCTCCTTCAACGTTCTTTTCTCCCATAACAGTCCAGCAATCCTCAAGCCCTGCAGCTGCTATCTCCTGAATGCCACACAACTCTGTCTCCACTTGCCCATGCCCACTGGTATTTTCTTCATAGCTGCCCTAGATCAGTGTGGTAGAATCTCTCAAGTGATGTTTTCATCTCTGGCTTCACAACTTTCCATTTCATTCTTTACCATACTGAGAGATACCAAAATGCAATGGAATCACACTTTTCTCTCACTGAAAACTCTCCACATCCTCCCAGTCATTTGGATAACATCCAAATTCTTGTCGGTACCAAATTTATTGCAATTATTTGTTGTCATGTTTTTCTATCCTACTAAATTTTGAGTTCTTTTGTTGCAAGCACTTTTTCTAATTTATTTGTGTATTGTCATTGCCTAGCAATGTATCTAAGTGTTCAAAAATATTTTTTAACCTGTACAAAATGCTTCCATATCTGACCCTGCCTATTTCTCCAACTTTGTGTCCTCTCCCAGCCCCGCCAATCCCTACCTCACTCTCATGCAAGTTTCAGTTCCAAGTATACCAAACCTTGTGCAGGTGTCTGAGTATTCTTTGCTCTTTCTCCTCACATTTGCACACTGTCTTTGTCCCCTTCCTTCTGTTCCTCTTTTCCACTTACATATATTTCCTATTTATTACCTATGCTTCAAAGTATCAGCTCATGCCTCGCTCATCCACATAGCATTTCGTAATCTTAATCCTTTCTTCTCATTGCACTACTGGGCCCAGACTGAGTAGAAGACTCTTCCCATACTATCTCTGCATATCTTTAACACTCCATTTATGAAACTGCTTTGTAATAGTGATTTATCTTCTTTCCTCCCATATAGATGCTAACTTCCTTAATGGTAGTGTAGGGTAGAAAGACATTTCCTCTACCCTCTCTGGGTTCATCTGGCCGGAGAAAAAATTAAATTCACATGAGAGAGAATAGCAGGAGAAAATTAAACAAAGCTTTATAACCTGTATACATGGGAGAGGCTCAGGCAAGCTGAGCAACTCACCAAAATGGCTGAAGCCCCCACCTTAAATATCATACTCAGCTAACGACAAAGGAGGATGTTGGGGGTGGAGGGGGAGTCGATCTTGGAAGATTACCACACAAGTACAGTAAACAAATGCAGATTTAAGTCCTTGCCTTTGGCATTGATTAAGAGTTTCTAGAGATAAAGTCATCCCCGTTCTTCCTGGTACAGAGAGGGAGGCATCTTTACAGATGGAGATTTCCTTTACAATGTAAATGTCTCTTAACAAAAGGCACCCAAGTTCCACTCCTCAGAGCTTCCTTCCCTGTTCCAGTTTATCAAAAGCAACCAGCCCAATAATCCTCATGCCAAAGAGACATATCTTGGCATGGACAAGACCAGTCCCCCACAGTAGTCATGGGCCTTCATCTCTGGAAGTAGCATGGAATGACACATACATAAATGTGTAAGAAAATGTAGTCAGTAAATGTAGTAAGAAAGAAAGAAGGAAGGAAGGAAAAAACAAGCTCAGTATTTTACATATTAAGTTTTTCAACAGAACATTCATTGAGAAATGTCCGATAGATCCACAGGGTGGAGTAGATGGAGGGTTGAGCATCTATTCCTCTGTCTTCCTGCTAATTACTTCATTTTCTTAGACTTCAGAAACAATGCAATAGCTACAGAGTTCATTTTAAATTGCATTTTAAGCTGTTAGGAGACAGAGTAAAAACAAACCTTTTAGGAAAAGCCATGTTTCATTAAATATTTAACTTTCTTCATTTTGGCTTAAGGTCTGTGGAGTTATGCAAGTCAGAAAAAGTCTACTACCCAATTAAAAGGTGCAACTATAAAAAGTAAGGTCCAGGGGCTGGCCCCGTGGCCGAGTGGTTAAGTTCGCGCGCTCCGCTGCAGGCGGCCCAGTGTTTCGTCAGTTCGAATCCTGGGCGCGGACATGGCACTGCTCATCAGACCACGCTGAGGCAGCGTCCCACATGCCACAACTAGAAGAACCCACAACGAAGAATACACAACTATGTACTGGGGGGCTTTGGGGAGAAAAAGGAAAAAATAAAAAAAAAATCTTTAAAAAATAAAAACAAAAAAGTAAGGTCCAGGGCTGGCCCCTTGGCCAAGTGGTTAAGTTTGCTCACTCTGTTTCGGCGGCCCAGGATTTCACTGGTTCAGATCCTGGGCATGGCACCGCTCGTCAGGCCATGCTCAGGTGATGTCCCCCATGCCACAACTAGAGGGACCCACAGCTAAAATATACAAGTATGTACTGGGGGGATTTGGGGAGAAAAAGCAGGAAAAAAAAAAAGTAAGATCCAATGGGGCTACATTTATGAAGTATTTGACAGTTCCCTACACCTAGAAGAGTGCCATGTCCCTCCAATACATTGTTGCTGCCTTCTCTCTGGGCAGCTGCATTTCATGGCTATGGTCACAATCATGAAATACAACATTCCAGAAATCGAACTATAGTCTATTTTTTCTCTGATGAAAGTCAAAGGTCCTTCACAAAATTGTTAACAGGAATCAACAAGAACACATGAAATACTTAAAAGAATAAAACCATTAGAGCTAAATTAAGTAAGTTAAAGCTGCAGGAAGAACTTGTGGTGATTAACAGATACCATTTATTAAGACCAATGTAGAGACTACATAAGTAAGTTGTAGGAACACAAGAAGCTTTATTTTGCAAAGCTTTTAGCACTTTTGCTTCTTTGGAGAAGAAAGCAGAACAAAGAAAATTAAGCTTCCTCGCAGTGATAGCAAATATGAAACTAGCTGACACTTCCACTTAGCATCTCTTTTGTCTTTTCCTTGTCTATTCTCATTTTCATGACAAACCTATTTGATGCGGGCTCTTCATTCAGTCAATAAATGTTTATTGCATGCCATTATCTGAACACAAGGGTTAACAAAATGCATTCCTTGCCCTGAAGCTTAGCAAGGAAATTAAAAAACCAAAGACAAAATCAAGGCACAATAAGTGCTAAATTGAGGAAGCAGGTAGAAAGAGAAAATAATATAATTGGGGGAGGGGGCGTTAGTGAGGCCTCCCAGGTGGAGGCAATTTCTAAACTGAGTTAATCAAGCAAAAGGGGAGACAGAGCAATGGGGAAAAGCAATAGGAGGACAGAGAGAGGATTTTCCTGTCTGAGGGAACAGCGTCTTTAAAGGCAAAGAGAAGCATATTTGGAAGGGATTTACAAACTTATCAGCATCTTGTCATTTATAGTGTGATGGAAGAAGAGATAGGAGACGAGGCTGAAAAGATAAAAAGCAAGATCATGAAAAGTCTGATAGAACAAGTCAAGGAGTTTGGATTTTATCCTGAGGACTATGGGTTGCACCGAAGAGTTTTAATCACGCAGTTGGGGTTTTAGAAAGACCACAAGCTATTAGTGTGGAAAAAGACAAGACTGGAGAGAGTTTGGAGATTGTTCTAATAACCTGAGTAAGAGGTGATGATAGCCTAACCCAAGAGAGTGGTAATGATGTGAAAAGACGTGGATAAATTGGAATGGTATTAAGGAGGAAGAAGCTGTAACAGGACTTGATACGTAGGTGTGGGAATTTAAAAAGGAAGAAATTGTTCTCCAGGTTCTTTATATATCATGTCTATTTTTCTTTTTTTAACATGATCTATGGAACCTAAGCACTAATGGTGGTTAAACATCCTACGAAGCCATCCAAGGCAGCTGTGTGGGCTGCATCTAGTTGTTTATATTGATGGGCTAAGAATACGGGTTGGGAGAAATGAAACTTCCTGTCCAATTAAGAGGTATTTTTCTCATTGCTCTAGGAAAACGGAATGTTCAACAATATACCTAGGAAGTTGAGTGAAAAATACATGAAAAGATAAGAAGAACAATGACTAAGTTTTGTGATGATTATTCTCCACATAAGTTACTAGTAGCTTATAAACCAGCCGCAAATGCCTCCATGACTGATGTGTTTCTGAATTTAGTATTGCTGCTTCTGCTCAAAACAAAAGCAGTTTCTATAATCATTATTTCACATGAGTTCACATCCCACGATTCTTTCTTTGAACCTACAATTCAGCAAAACTCAAATCTAATCATAAGCCTTTAGGTGTTTTCCTCCAAAATCTGAGAATAGATTGAAATTCTTTTCACATTTGTATGAAATCCATCTGAAAAGTATAGTTCTCTATTAAGAGACTTCTCAGCCCATGATAAATGTAAGCAAATTTCAAAATGTTCCAAGTATCATCCTGTCTGCTTTTTAGTATGTCAACCATGAGACAAAGAAACAGTAGGAAAAAAGTACTTTGTGCCTTGAGCAAACAGAGAGGAGTAGCAGTGAAAACCTAAACTTTCCACCCTTTAGACTCCTTTAAGGAAATAAAAGCAACAGACTTCTGAGATGATATAAATGCCATGGGATACTAAAGATATCGGTTACATGACAAGAAGGGAGAAGAGGCAAGGAAATGGTTCATAAAGAAAAATCTTCCCCAAACCCCACATAACAAACTAAGCCACATAATACTCAAGGGAACTTTAATCTTTTACCATTCCTTCTCTGAATGGTCAAAAGTACCAATCCAGCAAATGCACGTTGATAGGTTTGAGTCTGGGAAAAAGAATATCCTAACATTACAAACCTTGTCTACAGCCCAGCAAATATACAACCAAACCAGAAAAATTCCCCATTACAACAAAACCGCATAACAAACACCAGGTGACTAGTATTCATTGGCACTATATCACTGAAGAAAGAAATTGCCTTAGGGGGCTGGCCCGGTGTGCGCATGTTCTGCTTTGGCGGCCCAGAGTTTGCCATTTCGAATCCTGGGTGCAGACATGGCACTGCTTGGCAAGCCATGCTGTGGTAGGAGTCCCACATATAAAGTAGAGGAAGATGGGCACGGATGTTAGCTCAGGGCCACTCTTCCTCAGCAAAAAGAGGAGGATTGGCAGATGCTGGCTCAGGGCTAGTCTTCCTCAAAAAAAAAAAAAAAACCCAAATTGCCTTAAATTTTTAACATGAAACTATTTTTTAAAAAAGTATATTTAAAGAGGTTAGAGATTAGAAAAATACCTACCTTGATCTAGCACCCTACCTTGGAAGAATAAGGGCCCCTGTGAATGTTACTGTGGGAAAATCATCTTTGCAGATGTTATTAAATTAAAGATCTTGAGATAAGAAGATGAGCCTGGATTATCCAGGTGAGTCCTAAATGTAATCACAAGCATCCTCGTAGAGAGAGGCAGAGGGAGATTTGATACAGAAGAGGAGAAGGTGATGTGACCGCAGAGGCAGAGAATGCAGTGATGCCACAAGTCGAGGAAGCCCTGAGTCACCAGAAGCTGGCGGAGACTAAGACCAGATGCTCTGCTGGAGCCTGCAGAGGGAGACGGCCTTGCTGACATCTTGAGTTCAGTGCAGTGATACTGATTTTGGACCTCTGGCCTACGGAGTTGTGAAAGAATAAATTTCTCCTGTTTTAAGCCACCAAGTTTGATGTAACTTATGACAGCAGCCACAGGAAGCTAATACCGATGCCTTGGGTAAAGTAAGGCATAGAGACATTTCTCATCATTCACTTTGCCACTCAGCCGTTCTCCTACACATGTGCTCACGGCCTTGGGCATGTAACCTCATAAAAGAGGCAGAGCTTTAACTGCGTTAACTGAAGACAGCCTTGTGGGTACCCTCACCCCGGAGGAAATTGAAGCTTCCGTGCAATCAGAGCAGCCAAATCCCACCCAGTAGCAGAGTGAGGCAGTGGCTAAGAGACTACATCCCTTTCAATGCATTTACTGCTGCCAGTTGCAACTGGAAGCATTCCGGTAGCATGGCAGTTTGTATGACTCACTGGTAGGGAGGAATCAGAGGCCAAGCGTGGAGTGATGGGGAGGCTTCCGGAGAAGGGTGCTCTTCTCTCAGGCCAGCATTCATAAGCAATGTGACTTTGGGCAAGTTGCTAACCTACTTCACAACAGTGTCATAGGGCAGCTTTGCAATTAATTTGTAAATGCCCTTTGGCCCACAGAAAATCCATTCAGCCTGTAAGATTTGTATCTCCCAGAGCTACTGATTTGCATAGCACACAGCTCTGCCAAGGAAACTAGCATCAGCCTGCAGAAAGTACACGCGCAGAGTTCTCTTATAAACACCAAGTCCCCTTCAGATCCCAATAAAAGGGAAAGAAAGGAAGAGGGAGACTATTTTGTTTATTTTTGTCCCATTGCCTAAATCCTATTTGACGTATTCTGATTCTGTTTAGCAAACAGGTATATTGGAAAGCATTTATTTCCTGGGACACTGTGAGGCTGTCAGCAAATTGTGTTCAGATGCTTTCGGATCCTCAGGAAAAGGGCACTGTATAAATCCAGGCAACTATTATGTGAGAGAGACAGAGCCTTTATCTCCCGTTCTTAATAAAGAACTAAGCATAAGCCCTATCAGACTTCTAGTTCTGGCACCAAATTGACCCCTCTGGGAGCTGGGAAAGTCTCAATCTCCTTCCTGCCTTATCCAGCAGTGGTAATAAAAGAGCGTACGCTGAGGATTAACTAAAGTTCACATACTGCCTTGAAGAGAAAAGTCTTGATTTAAGTGCTGAAAATTTATATTAGTGGGAGGGGAAAAGCTGGAGAATGGCAAAAGGAATGAAAAGTTACAGAAAGTTATAATGAGAAATATAAATTGAAGCAAGTCTACGGGAAAGATGAGAGATGAGATGCAACGAGGTAGGGGGTAGAAAAGATGGCCCAAAAAAGGCTTTTCCTCCATCTGTGTTGGCTTAGGCATGCTCCTCAAGTCCTAAAGGGAAGTATATCCTTTAGGCAACAGAAGAATAATGATTCCGAGTGGAGAAAAGCAGCAGTAGAATGCCAGAGAATGAGGGAAGGAAAAATAGGACAAAGCACAAAAAGGCTAAGAGAGAGTGAATAGAATTAAATTCATCGAATCCATAAAAGGATCCAAGAGATGAGCCCTTTAGTCTCCAACTCATGTTAAGGGCAAGGATTGTTGCCTTGATTTTATGAAATCAGAGCTAGCCCATCCTGGCACCTTCCTGCTACAAAAACGATTTGACCTAAACAAATGGAGATATGGTCTAACCTCTTGGCATACGGCAAAAAGACATCTTTCACTCACATTCAGATTTCCTAACATAAAATATGCTGACCCCAAAGCTGCAATTGCACACAAAAAGCAATTTGGCAGAATATCGTTAAAAAGTTGAATACAATTGGGGCTGGCCCCGTGGCCGAGTGGTTAAGTTCGCGCGCTCCGCTGCAGGCGGCCCAGTGTTTCGTCGGTTCGAATCCTGGGCGCGGACATGGCACTGCTCGTCAGACCACGCTGAGGCAGCGTCCCGCATGCCACAACTAGAGGAACCCACAACGAAGAATACACAACTATATAAATTGAAGCAAGTCTACGGGAAAGATGAGAGATGAGATGCAACGAGGTAGGGGGTAGAAAAGATGGCCCAAAAAAGGCTTTTCCTCCATCTGTGTTGGCTTAGGCATGCTCCTCAAGTCCTAAAGGGAAGTATATCCTTTAGGCAACAGAAGAATAATGATTCCGAGTGGAGAAAAGCAGGGGGGCTTTGGGAGAAAAAGGAAAAAATAAAATCTTTAAAAAAAAAAAAAAAAGTTGAATACAATTAAATTGGTTTCCAGGCTCCTATAACCAAGTAAATGCTTAGGGTTTTTTGTTTGTTGATCTGTTTGTTTGTTTTTTAATCTAAGTTGCCTAAACTTTACATAGATGTAGCTGACAATAGAGTCTACAAAAGGTAACTTAAGAATTTACCTAAATTGTTAGAGGCAAAGGTACTATACCTCAATTTGATTTTGTACTAGACAATTCCAAAACCCATCTCACGGTTTTATAAAAAACCTTGGCCAAAATCCATCAGATAATAGTCACATCTCTGTGACGTGAGGATATAATAGGGAGTGAAGAGGTAGGGTGACAAAATCAGACTACTCACAGTCCAAAGGAAAGACCGAATCTCCCCCTCTCGCATGTGAGGAGATCTCAGATTACGTGTCCACTCTTCCATGCTCTGTTCTTCAGGAGTACTCAATTCTTTTACCTTGTTCCAAGAGATCGATTAAACCATATCATCTGTGTAGCATTTTAAGATATATAGGTCTTATTTTTCCATAATTTATTAGACAAAAGTATTGGATAGGATCCAGTTAAGGAAGAGAAACCAGACCATTTATTTCAATAAAGAGAATTTAGACAAAGAATTATTAACTATTACAAAACTGGAAACTTGGAGGTATTACAGAGGTAGTAAGAGCAGAACACAGCTACCTCACCCAGGCCTGGCGAATGAGGGAAGATGTTGGAAATACTAAGTTTAGAGCTTCACTGTCCAACACGGTAGCCACCAGGCACAACTGGCTTTTGAGCACTTGAGATGTCACTAGTTCAAATTGAGATGCACTGAAAATGTAAAATACCAGATTTCAAAGGCTAGCATGAAAAAAGAACGGTAAAATATCTCAGTAATTTTTTATTGATTACACATTGAAATGATAATATTTTTTGGATACATTGGGTTAAATAACATATTTATTTCACTTAATTCTTTTGTACTGTTATGACTACTAGAAAGTCTAAAATTTTATGTATGACTTGCATTTTCTTTCTATTGGATGGTGCTTGCCTACAGGCTTAGAAGGTCCCCATAGAGCTGGGACTCAGCCTTTTGAGAAGGCTGCTGCAGACTGCTGTTGGCGGGTCTGAGAGAGAATGCTGGGGCTGGTTGTGGCAGTGTGAAAATCTGCAAATTGGAGTCAATTCCTGCTGAATCAACTGTCCCTACCAGGGTGAAGAAATGGCGCTGCAGCACTGCCACCAGGAGCAACAGCAACAGAAAAACAAGGAGGAGGAAGACTTTTCCTTCCCCAGCCTTGCAGTTTTCCCTTGTTGCCCCCATTTGGCAGCTTAAAAGAGAACCAGTTCTAAGGATGAAATGTGATTTGCAGGGTCCCAGCCCCAGCTGGACAAAGCAGAATATACAAAGATGAGTTTGATACTGAGCCGGCAAATAGCTTAATAAACAGCACAACAATTATTCATTGGCTGTCGGGTATGGTTTTAGATATAAGGGACACAACCGTGACCCAAAGTCCCTGTCTTCATACAGCTTCCAACTTAGCGAGACAAGACAGACAATAAATAAATACATAAACAAGATGATCTGGGAGGGCGATAATGTTATGGAAAGAAGAAAACAAGCCATGGATTAGAAGGTGACAAGATGAGAGGATGAGGTTGGACACTGCTTTAGATAATGAGATCAGGAAATGCCTCTCTGAGAAGATGACGTTTGAACTAAGATCTGAATGAGTGATAGAGAGGGGAGAGGAAGAAGGAAGAGGAAGTATTCCAAAGCAGAAGAAATAAAACATGCAAAATCTCTGCAAAGAGAATGGTCCGGGATTGCAGCTGAGGCCTAATTGTCAGGAGGAAAGATGATAAGGGATGGTTAGGACTGGATTATGTAGGGTCCCTGTAAATCATGGTAAGTAATATGGATTTTAACTTAATTGCTGTGGGAACCACTGTAGGATTTTAAGCAGGAGAGTGGTATGATTTGATTTACATTTGTAAAAGGTCATTCTGGCTGCTGTGTAGAGGAGTGGACTCCAGAGGGGCAAGCATAGGAGGGAGACCAGGCAGCTATCGCAATACCCAGGTAAAAGATGATGATGCCTGGGACAGTGGTGAAACAGTGAAGATGGTGAGAAGTGACTGTATTCGAGATGTGAATTAGAGGTGGAGCCAACAGTGCCCATTAAGATTGAGATGATTCATGTGATTCATTTGAGTAAATTCTCCAAATAGCTGGCACACTTTAAACACCAAAATTCTTAAAAAATATTCTTGTTATTTTTCATGGAAATACTTCAAAGTTATACAAAACATTCCCTGATTTTCTTCTACTAAAAACCCCAACCAAATTTACAAACTGTTACTTTGACTCAGGGTCCTGTTCTCCATTTTTGTCTGCCATCTGACACATTCTCTGTCAATTTCTTGAGTTCCTCAACTCTAGTTACTTTCACTCCATATGTTGAAGCTCTGCTTGTTTGGAGGCAAATCTTAATTAGGATGAAAAGATGATTTTCCAGATAATCTAATCCATACATTGACTATGCCATTTAGGGAGAAGCTGCACTTGCCTGGCTCAGGTCAGCATCTGCTGCCTCAGCCTGTCCATAAAGCCTGTGCTTACCAAGGCCCTCATCTAACCAAAATTATCCTTGCTTCTGAGACATCAGCCATATTTAGCTGCTGTGACCCTCCAAGGTCAAAATCAACATGAGCTTTATTTGCTAAAACCAAATAACTAGTCATTCAGAAAAACTTATCTCCATACTATTTTGAGTCCTTGTCTATTTCTAGTCCTTGTCTATTTTTCAATGTTCCTAGCAGATTCAAAAAGATGCTGGAGTTTTCAGGGGCCAATAAATGACCGTTCTTTCTTCCTTTCCTAGGATGTCGATAGGAGTCTGAACTAGAAATCAAATTATCGTTTACTGATGGATCAAAACTAGAGATTGTGGCTTGGATTTAAGGCCCAGTGACTTTCCTAATACATCCTTCTGAAAATTGGATGGGAACTGAACTGAACCCACCAAATTACAAACCCACCACCTTCAATGAAATGGTGAAGGTGAAAACCAGGTTAGAGGGGAATGAAGAGCAAACAGAAGGTGAAATAGAGCTAGAAAATAAGACTTGATAACTCACCAAGTGGGGCTCTGAAGAGAAATGAAGAAATGGAGCAATAGCTGAAGTGGATGTCAGATCAATAGAAGATCATATTTTAAGATGGAATGTAGAGGGACTTGTTTGATATGCGTGGAAATAATCAAGGAAAGAGGGAAAGACTGAGGATGCACGAAAGTGGATGTATATCGGACAAGGTGATTGAGAGTCAGTGGACAGGATTCATAGCCCCATGGAGGGATGGCCTCCATAGTAACAGGTGGGAACATCATAGAGATGGGGGCAAACAAACTGAGGTTTCTAGATTTAGTTGTGGCAGATGGAGTTTTCATTCTATGTTTTCTATTTTCTGAATGAAAAATGAAGTGAGATATTTAGCTAAGAATGAGAGGGTGGGAGGTGTGAAAAGAGAGAAAGTTTGAAATTAAAATCTTGCTGTGAAGCAAAGTTACTGAGGAAACAATTTCTGAGTAGTGCTGAAGGTCCATCGGAGGTGTGCGAAAATTTAATTGAAGCCAGTCAGCCCAGCCACGTAACTTTCTCTAGCAATATTCAGATGCTTAGGGATATCCAAGGAGAATCTGGGTATGTGGTCTCAAGGAAATATGGATTATTGCAGGGTCAAGATGGAGGAGGCATGGAGAGTCAAAGAAGTTGAGGGCATTTGCAAGAGCATGAGTATATTAATTTATTCAGCAATAATCCTCAAACTCTTAATATATGTCAAGAACTAGTGAGAAACACCCTGCTAAGTGATAGGAAGATGTAGGTGCAGACCACTATGCACAGGTTCCAGCAGAACTGGCTACAGAATTTGCCCATTAACCCATTCTTCCATTTTCTTTCCTTTTCATTCTTCTTGGGGGAAAAAAAAACAAAATTGGTAATGTATATGTAGTATTTACCATGTGTCAGGTACTATGCTAGGCACCTTCTGAAAAACCTATCTTATTGCTCCTTATATCAATGCTATGAGGAAATCACTATTATTAACCCCTTTTACAGATGAGGAAAAAGAGTATGAAGATGTAAGCAACCTACGCAGATAACCACGTCACATTCTGAACTACTAGTTTTAGAGCCCTTGCTTCCTCAGATTAACCTGTCATCACTTGGGGGGGAAAACTGAATATTTTCCATTAAAAAATTTTACATTTTCCATATTCACTTTAACACATAAGCAACCAATCCTTTATTTGGCGATCCTTTTGGAAGAAGTAAGAACTTCAAAATCTGTTATAAAAACTGTAGTGAAATTATTATTCCAACTTATCTAATTTTACAAATGGAGCAGTCTTGCCTATACAAGTAATTATTTTAAAACTCTATGAACAGGTAAACAGCTACTCTCATCTCCTTCCTTCCTAAACCCTCTTGTGGGTGCTACACGCTGAGGAAAATATGCTTTACTTAACATTTTCTACTTAAGAGAAACAATCTGAATTTCTAAATTTGGGCCTGGAAAATAAACAGAAGTCTTCCTCCTTAACTCCTCTTCCTTCCTTCTAATCAAACGAGATCATTGTTCTGCCCTCAAAAATGTCCAATGACTAATGGATACTATTGTCTTTTTTTCCTATGAGAAACCAAACTTAAAGAGGCACCCCATCCTATTCATTACAAGTCACAAAATTAGTGAGGAATGAGAGAATTCAGGCTTTAAAGCGAGGGTTGTGTAGCGGTGAAGGTCACTCACGTTCCTAATGTGGAAAGTTTGACAGGGAGGCAGGGGGTGTTCTCTTGTTATCTAGAAAAACATACAATTTCTAAAGTTGAATCATGCAAAAGTCTCTTTTATGACTCACGTTTTTCAAGACTATGTCATATTTGAATATATTCAACTATTACTCTCTGGAAAGACAAATGCAGGTCAGACAAACATAAAAAATGAGCCATGCTTCCCCAACAGCAAAGCTGATTGGTCATGTATGACATTTATCCAGGGTTGATAATAGCTATCATTTGTTGAGAATTTACTACATTCTAAGCCAGAGGTTCTCAATCTTGGTTACACATTAGAATCACGGAAGACTTTTTTTTTTAACTTTTTTGTTTTGAATTAATTTTAGACTTAGGGAAAAGTTGCAAAAATGGTACAGAGAGTTTTCATATATCTGCCTGCTTCCTATAACATGAATCCCTGACATGACCATAGTACAATGATCAGAACCAAGAAATTAGCTTTGATACAGTATGATTAAGTAAATTACAGATCTTATTAGAATCTTACCAGTTTTTTCACTAATGTCCTTTTTTTGCTTCAGGATTGCACTTAATTGATATTTCCTCTTAGTCTTGTCCAATCTGTGATATTTCCTCAGTCTTTCCTTGTCTTTCACAACTTTGATCCTCTTGAAGATTACTAATCAGTTATTTCTTAGAATGTCCCTCAATTTGGGTTTGTCTGCTGTTTTCTCATGATTAGAATGAAGTGATGAATTGTTGTAAAAGTATCCCAGAAGTGACGAACCCTTCTCAAAGCAGCATATCAAGGAGTTCATAATATTGATGTCTTATCCCTGGTGATACTAACTTGATAACTTGGTTAAACTCAAATCTACTGGGTTTCTCCACTGTGAAGTTAATCTTTCCCCTAGTAGTTAACAAATATCTCGATACTTTGAAACTAGGCAAATCCTGTTTCTCCTCAAAATTTTACCCACTAATTTTAACGTTCATCAATAGATCTTGTCTACAACAGTTCTTACTGAGGTGTTGTCTAACAGTGAGTTTCTATTTCTCGATTTCCTTCTACATTTACCAATTGGAATTCTACCTGAGGAGTTTATTAAACTGCTGATACCACAGACCAATTGAAATGAAAATTTCTAAGCATATTATCCCTCTTCTGCACAATATGACTAATCAGCAGATATTATTATCTGCAGTGAAATAGGAAGAAATTGATACTTGGAATGACATTATAACTTACATTTTCTTTTTTGTGGAGGAAGATTAGCCCTGAGCTAACATCCGCAGCCAATCCTCCTCTATTTGCTGAGGAAAACTGGCCTTGAGCTAACATCTGTGCCCACCTTCCCCTATTTCATATGTGGGACGCCTACCACAGCATAGCTTGATGAGTGGTGCTAGGTCCATATCCAGCATCCGAACTGGCGAATCCTGGGCCATCGTAGCGGAGCACGCAAACTGAACTGCTACACCACCAGGCTGGCCCCATAACTTATGTTTTTATACCTAGTAAGTAGTGAAGGCAAGACAGAAACTCTGAGCTGCCTATCCCCAAAATCCACATTGTTTCTGCTGTCCCATCTTCCCTCCTTTTAAGTTCAGCTCACCGTTTCTGATGTCAAAACTTGCCCTAGTTAAAGCCAACTTTCTCTACTAACTCCAGTCATCGGTGATTGTTGCCTAGATCAGTCAAAGGGTATATGCACTTCATTCTTGGAACCTTTTGACATCCACCTTCCTAAAGAGACAGGAACAGATGCCAACAACATTATTTGGAGAATAGACAGTCACAGAACAATGTGTGGGTGAAAGGAAAGAGTATATCGTATACACATCAAATCATTTATGTATTTAGGTTAATAGACAACCTTTTTAAAGAAATATAATCCAAATGCTCTCTGAGGGAGTTAAGCTCCTCAGGCCTGGAAAGCTTGAAACGTGTGCATTTAATGGTTAAGAGCAGAGCTTTGGTGCCTGGTAGACCTGAGTTAGAGCCCAGCAAGCCACTCAATGGCCATGAGCACATTTTTTAACCTCTTTAAGGTTTAATTTCCTAATGGTTGAAATGCAAATATGAATACTGACTACCCAGAATTCTTGTGAGGGTTCAATGAGCTCTTGGCACAGAGGCACAAGCAATCAATAACTATGAGATTTAAAACAAAACAAAACACTGTAACCAAATTGCATAACACCTGACAAGAGATGAGTGCTTTTTGAGAGAATTTTTGGGAAAAGTAGAGAGAGGTAATTTGGGCCGATATGGCCCTTTAAAAGAGATCAGATGCTGTGGGAGTAGACAGGCTTTTGGAACTGCCAGAGGGGTGCATACGGACTCTGATGGAGGAAGAGATAAAGGGAAATGGAGAGTGTGAGTTATCACCTTGGCTGATTTCCCTTGTGGAGGCAACCAGCAAGCAGAGAGCTGGATAAAAGGGTGGGCCAGCTGAAAAGCTGCTATAGCTGCCAATCTGTATTGGCAGGGGGCTAAAACATCATGTAAAATGTAAAGCGAGAAAATTTTCCCCAGAACACCTCTTAGGAATGGTACTGTATGTGCAAACCAAAGGAATAAGGAATTTTGTCTATTTCAGTTATTTCCATATTCCCAATGCCTAGATCACTGCCTAGCATATGATACCTAGTCAACAGAATTGTTAGATTACTGGATTAGCGAATGAACACATTGATAGATTCAAAAGACCAGGTTAAGAAGCTTAGCCACCTAAGAAGAAGGTTATGTCCTGTTACTTATGGGTCTTCGCTCTTGCTGAGAGAGGTAAACAAATTCGGACACAGGGCTGATTTTTTTCAAATCTACAAAAGAAAGCCTGAGGCCACCAACCAGCTTCTCTCCTTGTCTCCTTCTTTCTCATTAAGTGTTCAGCATCTCCTCTAAAGGCTTGTTGAACAAATAAAGACTAATGATTTTTTAAAGGATGCCAAATTATAAACCTGCTCAGGATATCTACAAATCTGTTAGACCTTGGCTATGTGTCACTGAAAATTATATCTGTACTAAGAAAAGCAGTCATTACTTGCCCAACTATGATAATGTGAAGTAAGATGCCTGTGGCAAAGATTAAAGTTGCTTTTCTCCATTTTGTGCTTAATAAGAGAAACCTGGGAAATGCGTCTAACTGAAGAACTATATTTCCCAGCGACATTTGTAAATAGAAGTGGACATTGAGATGTAAGAGACCTCTAGGGAAAACATTTTGCCCCTTGCTCTTCTTCCTCCTGCCTGGAATGAAGATATGATGGTGGGAGCTCCAAGAGTCACCTTGTGATTTTGAGGATGGAGAACAGAAAGATATAAGGAGACTGGGTCTCTGATGATTTTCTAGAGCTCCCATACAACAGTCTATCTCCACATTTGACTTAAGTAGAAGAAAAACAAATTTCCACCTTATTTAAGTGACTATAGTGAGGTCAGTAGCCAAAACAATTTTAGTGTTGTGCCCCATTAGATGAAGTGTTTGTATAGTTGAATCAGTAGAAGCTAACCATGTGTACTTTGGAGAAAAAAGGCAATTAGAAGTTTTAGTTGACAGTTTTACTAATTATTAACAGGACACAATAAAATATGGTGCACAATTTAAAGAAGTACTTATTAATAGAGCACATACTGTTACCCACTGCAGAGTTAAATAACTGAGCTGTACCATAGCATGTGTTTTCATCAATAATTAGCACATTTCAGTATGGAAAAAAATCATAAATCACCTAGTCCAATTGCCCATCTAATGCTCAACTTTTCTCCAGAATATTTAGGTAAGAAGTCATCCAGCTTATGCTTGGCTACATCGAGTGATGAATAAGTCTGTTCTTCCCACGCCAGCCCATTTTTATCTTTGGATAGCTCTGAAAGTTAGAATGTTGTTCCTTACATTGAGCTGAAAATCTGTTTTCCTCTACCCTCTATCCACTCATTCTAGCTCTCATCTTATATTCAGTACATCCAATCCCTTTTCTAAATGATAAGCCTTCAATTATCACATTCTTCTTGAGACAGCTGTCACTCTGGATTTTCATGCCATGAAACCATGCTGACCACATTTCTGAACATGTTGAAATCTGCTTTCCCAGAATCCAAGGAATATGTATATCTACTCTTTCCTTTCCTTGCTATCACAAACCTTGAAAAGGTATGACCATGTCCTCCCTAGTTATATAACAACTTCTATTTTTGTCAAAAGTTATCTCTTTGTTACTCAAATACAGATAAAAAGTAATCATTATTTCCAGTTGTTTTCCATAACTCTCTGGGAGATACTTTTTGAGACAAAGCAAGTAAAAACTTAACAGATGTTATACTTTTAGCTGAATGACAGTCCCATTATACATCCCCAATTTTTGAAATTCCCCTTCTTTCTATACGTTATGTTTGTGCAACTTATACGACCTAAATCAGAAATAAATTATTTATCTCTAATATCAGGCCAAATGACAGTTAGTACATCTTCACAATAATATCACATTTGTCCTTTCACCTTTCATTCACACTCCAGTGATTGCCAGTAAATTTCTACTCCTGGGATTTTAGATTTCTGAGCAGGCATAGATGATATTGACACAGAACACTATTGTGAATTTCTCCACTAAACAAAGTCGATTTCTATTCAATTGGATCTATTCTCCCATTACCATATTTCAAACAGACCCTACTCACCAAACTTTGGTGACACCAATGAGATGTTTGCCATCTGTGTTATGATATCTAATTCACTTGATTACCCACCAAAATCAAATATATTGACCCCACAGGATGTAATAATAACAAAAATAAATGTAACCTAAAGCAGTTATTTTTAAAATAAAAAAAATTGAAATTTAGCCAAGTAGCAAGGGCATTGTAAACTTAATCTAGAACTAATCTCTGGGTTTGACACCTAAGGGCAGATTTCCTGTAAGGAACTTCTGTCACTTTTCTCTGCTTCCACAACTGAGTTATGTCAAAGAGGCAAAATGAAAATGGTCAAGAACTGCAGTTACCCTAGACTAGGAGAGCAGAAGTCATTTTTCAGGCTAGATTTTCAAGAGTATAAAGCCATGTTCACAGTTTAGGAGAAACACAGTTTCTCATTCACAATCTGTCTTCCAGCCAACCTGTTCTATTACCAATATCAGAAAGGTACAGAGATAATATATAGTTGAAACTTCAAATCTCTCAAACCCGGCTGTGAGGGAGGGGAGAGGTCAGATGCTGACATGTTGCAAAAAAAAGAAAGCTGGGGATGACCACAGAGGTGATATCAGTTTTTCACTTGATAAGTATGAATTGGGATGGGATGAGCAGAAGATGAGAGCTGGATTATTCAAAGTTTATGCTGTTGATGTTAAAGACAGATGTGCCTAGAGAGGAGGAAGAGGAGTACTAGCAGGTGAGGCAATGGATGCTCAAAATTGAGATGAAGCCTCTGCAAGCTCTGAGGCTCATTTTCTCCTCTGCTAAGTGCTATAAGAGATTGTTTTTTAGTCATATAGTCTTATCATATCAAAAAATCTTTTCTTCTGGTCCCATAAATTTCCTGTCCAAGGCATAGGAAGAAAAGATGAGTTTGGTCTATAGGATTACTCAAGTCCTTCACTGGCTTTCACTGCAGTATGTGTCTACTCTTTCTTCTCATTAAAAAAAAAAAATTAGAATACATTAGTGGGATTCTATTTGAAATTCTCATTCGTATAGCATACAATAAATTGTTCCTTAAAGTATACAACTGTTATATGGAAGATAACTTATTTTTATTATTAGCTTTATGGGTTGGTATTGACATTTTACATTCAAGAGTAAGGATAGGTTTCTTCTGTCTTCAAAGACCCCAGAGAGCAGGAGAGAAGATAAGACACACATGAGTACCTAATGCATAATCTGTAGTGTTGCATGTGCCCTAAGAGACAGATAAAGAGCCCCAGAGATTTAGAGAAGGAAGAGATTTAACTCTGAACTCAAGAACACCACAAGCAAAATGGCTGCTATGATTTGAAAATTTATGTCCCCCCAAATAGTTATGTTGAAATCCTAATGCCCGATGTGATGGTATTAGAAGGTGGGTCCTTGGGGAGGTCATGAGACTGGAGTCCTCACAAATAGGATTAACTCCTTACAAAAGAAGCTCCAGAGAGCTTCCTAGCCCTTGCACCATGTTTGGACAGAATGGGAAGGTGTGGGCTATGAACCAAGAAGAGGGCCCTCACCAGAAGGCAACAATGCTGGCGCCTTGAGCATGGACTTTCCAGCCTCCAAAACTGTGAGAAATGAATTTCTGTTGTTCATAAACCACCCAATCTGTGGTATTTTGTTATAGCAGCACAAACGGACTAAGACAATGGCTAACGGTGAATCAACAGGATGTAAACATGAGCACGGTGAGCTGATCTCAATTTTACTGCCCTGCCTTGGCCACATCATTTCACTGTGCATTAGTTTCTTCAACCATTAAATGAGAAAGTAAAAATGGCATTTTTGCCCAAAGTACTCATATCCTCTGGAGACGGCTCTGAGATGAACACATCAATAGACAGATCCCAAACCAAGCAAAAACATTGTATTCTTCATGGAAAGCTTCACAGCGCCCAGAATAGAGCAGAAGTGTCATTGCTCTCCACCACTGCCACCCTCCAAACTTTACATTCTTTAGGACAGTCCCACAAACTGAGACGCTTTGTCAAACTGGAGTAAACCTAGATGTTCACATGCAGGCAGTCTTAAAAGAAGGTTAATTTGTGTTAGCAAACTGTCAAATAACCTGTCATACCTAATTATTTTTCTTTACACGCATCCTTTCTGCCCCCCTCAGTGTAAAATAAATAACTAAACCGAAAAAAATGTCTCCAGGATTGTGTGATAGCTGATCTTTCAAGGCTACTTTGGAGCTAAATAACTAAAAAGAAAAACAGAAACATTGTTATTCTAAAGGGCTTTTTCTTTTCTCTTTGAAGACACTGTAAAGCACTAACGATGATATAAATTCAAGGGCAAGTGCTTCATCCTTTATAAACTTGAATTAGTAAGCCGATCTTCTTGACCCAACAAGTTTTTAATACACAGAGAGAGAAAATTTGATAAGTTCATGAAAACAAGTATGTTAGTACAAGCAAGAGGTGTTAATAGAGTATAGGCATTGAAAATGTACGGAAAAAAACAAAAAGCAGAGAAAGTGATGGAATCCCTATTGCAATATATAAACTACATTGTTATGCTGATGATTGATGATTGATATCATAGCTTCTATTTCAAAGACTCCCTTTATACAACAGGTCTATTTTTAAAATTGATAATAAGTAAATACTTTCTCAAGAGTATACCTGCCCACAAATTATTCCTATAAAATTGTAGACATGAGAGAGTTATCTGAAATAATGGCACATCTAAAAATGAGAGGTGAGAAGAGGAATTTAAAGGGAGAAAATGACACTAAAATATATCACCTTAAGAAAACACTTTAAGTGCCTCAAAATAGTCAAAAAGGGCACACAAGATTTATATAGCACTCCATATTTTTTAAATACCCTCCTTGAATAAATTCCTAGCAGTTTTCCTCTATGGTTACTTGATTATATATTAGATAAATCTCAATATCTACCTCTCTCTCTTTCTTTCTCTCTTTTCTTCCAATGAAGAAATTGATAAAGAAATGAATCAGGTGATTTGCCTCAGCTCGTACTGAATAAAAACAAATTTTTGAACGCCTAATAAGAGAATTTTCAAATGTGCTAAGAGGGATCATGTCTGGCCAACTTAAAAAAACAAAAACAAAGATAGAAACAACGATTCTCTTTTTTTTTTTTTTTTTGAAACAACGATTCTTAACCAAGTCTTAAACAACGTTTATTCTTCATATTTTTATAAGTTGCAAAGAACAGAGGGGAATTTATGTTAATTCAAGAGACAAACAAATGGCAAGCAATAGGATATTGGAGTATATGAGGGAGCCATTTGATGTAAACCTAATTCGGCCTAACCTTGTTTTTTGTTTTTTGTTTTTTGTTTTCCAAAAGGGCCTGACTTGGCCATTGAGCATGTATTGCATATCTGCTTTAAGCATTTGCTATGTCCCAAAGACAAGAACACATGCCTTTAAGATAAAGATACAACTTCCTCCACACTGGGTTTCCTTAGGGATAATCATCTCTCCCTAGGCTAGGAATTGATTGCTGCGCCCACCCTGTGACCACCCTTCCAGACCTGCTTCTTGCTGTGTCCACCGAGATAGTAGACGTGGTACCTACTGTGGGAATAGCTGTGTTGTGTCGGGGGGCTAAGCAATCTCGTGACTGTTGTAAAAGGGACATTCCTATCATAGGTGATATATGCTCTTTGTTCCAAGAGGGTACACAACCACTTTGTACACCCCATTTCTTTGGTGCCCTTCCTTTCTTGGGGAAGGAAGGCTCCGGGGTAAGCTAGTCCTCAGATCTGGCTCATAATAAACTCATCTCAATTTTGATTTATAGATTGGTTATGGGTTATTTTTGTCAACACAGGTAATAGGGGTCACTTCCATTTTCCAGTCCAACATGTAAAGAGCTTGGAAGTTGTCATTCCCATCCTCACAACAGGAAAAAAGCTGCACAAACTGAAAATCAGCAATTCTTCTTAGATCTGTTGGAGAATTGAGGTCACAGAGCAAACCACCATCCCAAACCCTGGAGAGACAGGCAGATACAGAAGATCACAGTTTACTGGGAGAAGAAAGCTCACCTAGAGCTAGCATCCATTAGGAATACCTAAAGGGTATCGGCTAGTGCTAAAGAGTGAGCATGGACTAGCTTGAGAAATAAAAACTCCTGGAGACCCAGTCTTGGGAGTTCCCCTACATTTTCATGAGTTGTACCTCCACTAGATCCACCAGGTTCTTACTGAAAAAGCAGAGAAAAGTTTCCTCATGCTTCCAGAAGAGGGTGAAAGTAACCACTTTGAAATATGCCTAGAGCATTCTGTTCTCCTTAACAAAGGCTTTCCGTAAGGGAAACTATTTTACCAGAGCCTAAAAGACCTAGAGGAAGGGAAATACTCAACTGCAGCCCCCTCTAGCCTTCCTGTCTCACTTAAGGAGGGAAGAAACAAAACTGAGCCTTAGACAGAATCGTAGGACTATGGAAAGATTTCCCCACTCCCACGTGCACATCTTATCACTACATCAACAGGGCTCCTGAGTAATAACAGAGGATTACAGCTAAAAAGAACTGCATGGCTCAGACTTTATTTACAAAAGAGCCTTTAGGGAAATCCAAAGACAATAGAGAAGACAAAAGCAAGGACACCACAAGAAATTTTAGACTCTGACTTCTACAGCTCCAGCAAATAGTAAACACAGCCAAAAACCTAGCCAGATAAATATGAAACCTCATATGAAAGGTCAAATTACCTCAGTTCCTTTTACCCAATATATCATGTCTGGCTTTCAACCAAAAATTACAAAGCATGCTAAAAAGCAAAAAACACAGTCTGAAGACAGAGAGCAAGCTCAGAGCCAGACTCAGATACGGCAGGTATTTTGGAATTTAACTATATGCTAAGGCCTCTAACAGAAACAGGGGACAACATACAAGAACAGATGGGTAATGTAAGCATAGAGATGGCAACTCTAAGAGAGAATCAAAAGGAAATGCTAGAAATCAAAAACACTAAAAGAAAAGAAGAATGCCTTTGATGGGCTCATGAGTAGACTGGATGCAGCTAAGGAAAGAATCAGTGAGCTCAGAGATATGGCAGTAGAAACTTCTCAAGTTGAAAAGTGAAAAGATTTTTTAAAAACTGAAAAAGAAAAGGAAGAGAATATCCAAGAAGTGTGGGAAAAACACAAAGTATAACGTATATAGGAATACCAGAAGGAGAAGAAAGAGAGAAAAGAACAGAAGAAATACTTAAAGTGCTAATGGCTGAGAATTTTGAAGTTAAAGAGATTTGTTGTGAGAACACAAGGCAAAATTAGGGAGTAGAGGAAACCATCTTCAGCCGTCAAGGGAGCAAGCGTCATAGAGGATTTAAATGCTTTTTGTTCCATCAGAGCAACTTGACCAGTCACACAACATAACTTAGCAGTCACTATTCTCACAGATCACTTTGCTACTGTGAGTGGGTCTGGTCTGTTTTTTGGATACCTTCTTTCTTCCTCTCTACCTCATGTTCTTTGCCTACATGGCTTCTACCATGTCATGCCTGCTGCCTTTTTTCTGTGTGTCTCCTAGCTTTGTGATCAATTTACTGTCTGTGTCCTTCTCTGTCGTTCCTATTCTACTCAATAAGAGAGAATCTGACTGGGTTAATCACACTCCAGCATCAGCACCCCTACTGAACAGAATCCCTTCATCAAACCACCTGACAGGCTGTTGGCCAACCTATAAGATGACTGTATTTGGCTTAGGTGCCAATTCCTGATCTAATCATCTCTGACCTAAGAAGACAGGTCATGTGATCAAATGAGTTAAGAATAAGAAGCTACTTCCTAGTTCATGTTTGGAAGGGACGGTTGGCAAGGTGATCTCTTGGTATGTTATGAATTTATCTGAATTCTCAGACATTTTGGTAACAGGTTGCAAAAAGTAAACTTAAGTTCCCAAAGAAAGTGGTAACTTTGACTCAAAATATCCTTGTCTCCTTGAATTCCATTTCTGGTTTATACCATGTTCCATATCCCCCACCACATCCATGGGAGGACAGGGAGTATGAAATGTAACACTGCTGATGACAGCCCCAAGGTAAACTCTTAGAGTCATCAGAAGCAAAACTAGGCTACCCCTAGGACCCAAAGCACCCTGGTGACAGGCCAAGACAGACAGCTACAAAGTGAGTACAGAGATTGATGTGACGTCCCCAAGAGCAGCTGTGCACATCCTTGATGATCTCATTCCTTAAATTATTTCCCTGTGTCACCTGTCCCAAAATATGTTCAACTATCCTCTACTAAACATGTGGCTGGATGAGGCAGAGAGAAAAAGTTGTGTGTGCTAAAACATAGCGGGTGTGTGTGTGTGTGTGTGTGATTTTCCCCTCAAGAGCACAATCTATTTGAAGAAATGGATTCTTCATCTACCTGATTTCAGTTTATGCTGTTCATTTTCTGAAGCAGATAAAATCAATGTAGTAAGAAAGCACAGTGTTCTATTAGTGCTCACTTTTCACTTGAATCCAAGTTAAATATGAATATGCTTCCTCTTCCCTAGTTTTCAAGGGATCATATTCAACTAACTTCTCTGAACACGTGTGACACACAGCAGTGAGACAGAGGCACCAAGTATCAGCACCATTCTTTCTGGGTCTTGACTGTGTTTGACCTTCAAGGCAGCTTTCTTGGAGGAGAAGAGAGAGTGCTTTACTCTACTCCACCTAGAGGGCCGAGTATGAGTAAAGACTACAAGAAAGAAGTTAGGAATCCTGTTCTTGTTTAACTAACTCTCTCTGACCTCAGAATCAAAAGAGGTGCCCTTGTGCATTACATCTTTTCTATTATCTTTATTGTTGTGTGTACTGTTTCTTGGCAAGAAATAGAGTGATACCTTCTACATTCCTAGTAGAAATCCCTATTTAAGAAAGAGACACAAAATGTGAAGCAGTATGGCGTTCCCATTTTACCAGTCTTCCCCAGTCTCACGTACCTTGTAACCCAGTTGCTACATGACTGTAAACAAGGCATTTCATCCTAATCTGTTTCTTAAGATAGATTTTTAGGGGAGAAGAGGAAAATCTTTTTCTTCATAACACCTTTGTCTTAACAAAAGAAGAAAACAAAAGCTGTCACTGTTCAATTTGCAAAAGAAAATACCAAGGTCATTTATTCATTCATCAAAGCGTATTGAGTGCTTCAAGACTCAAATAGCCTTTATACGTGTCCCTGGGAACTTAAAATTATCAGATACTTTTCCTATTTTATTTTTTTATTTTTATTTTTTTTGGTGAGAAAGACTGGCCCTGAGCTAACATTTGTGCCAATCTTCCTCTATTTTGTATGTGGGAGGACGCCACAGCATGGCTTGATGAGCAGTGTGTAGGTCTGTGCCCAGGATCCGAACCGGTGCACCCTGGGCCACTGAAGTGGAGCACATGAACTTAACCACTAGACCATGGGGCTGGCCCCACCTTTTCTGTTTTAAAAAAATGCAGAAACTAAGTCACGGAGAGGTCAGAAGATTTATCTAAACTAAGAAATGGAATATAACTGTTAAAATGAGGAGTCTGGCTCAGTGACTGTCAGCCAGATCATTTCAATTACATTTTCACACAACAGCTACAAATGTTACCATGCTTTAGGACCCACAATATGTATGCATCCTGTAATGTAAATATCATGTAACATACACCTCATGTAACATAATGCAACTTTTTTACCTCAGTTACATAAAACTTATTGTGAATTTATACTCAGTTTTCATTGAAAAGATGTTCAAAGTCAATTTTATTTTTCACTAGCAAAAAAAGAAAAAAAAAAATGCCAGCACGTCCCTTAAATTAAAAAAGAAAATTAACCAGGCCTAGTTCGTCCCCTCTCCTAAGGGCCTCTTGTCCATGAATTAGTATTGATGAAGGCAGTGAGAGAAGCGGACTCCCCATCCCTGGAGAGGAAAGAAAGGCAGACACGTTTAGAGAACTTAGTGTACCTGCTGCATAATAGTATTTCTGAAGAGTAGTGAATTCTGCATTCAAACAGAGGTCAGCAAATAAATCTAGAGTGCCTGAGTGTTTGATTTTTCCTTTTTAAAGATGAGCTGCTCTGATGGTTGGAGATTTTCATTTCCCAGCTCCAACACAGAGTAGTCACATATGCAGACACGGACACTTAGCCTGCAGTCTCAATATAGATTAATTATTGCTGGCTGCCAGGAGCCACAAGTGAGCTACACTGTTACGATGATAAACCCCAACCCTCTCTCACTCAGAGACAAAAGCAGCATGCACGGAAAAAGGCTAGGGCCTCAAACCATAGTTATTTCACCTTGGACAGACTTTCCAAATGAAGCCCTTTCATTTTGCTTTCTATATTAAACCTTAAAAACCAAAAAGGAATTTCAAATCTTGTTTTTCTTCATTAGTGTATCAGAAACTGCTAATTAGAAAAGATTTCTTTGACTAAATGATTTAGTTCTTATGTCTGTGTTAACACTTGAAAGGTTACAACTTCAGGAAAAAAGAGGAAAGGGCCTTAATTAAAGAATGAATTATTGAATATTCAGCTTTAATTGATGTTGCCCTGTGCCATTATTTTGCATGTTTATAGATGTTTTATGTGATTCTGTTATCAGAATCACCAAAGAGAGAGACATTGACTACTGAGCCTACAAAAGAGGGAGGGCTTCTGCCTGATCACATCCAGCCACTCAAGTTCGAGAATCATCTGAAGCGTGGTTTCCATGACAACAAGTCACTAATTGCGAACATAAAATAAAGTAAAAAATCAACCTTCTCTGAATTTGGCAGCTACGTGGATGGTGTCTACTTTTTTGTTAAATAGTGAAATGGCACTTTTCCTAAGGGAATTCCTCATGTCACTTTCCTGAAATCAAGAAGCCACTCCATTGTGGGGTTAACTCAGGTCTGGCAAAGATGTCCGCTTAGGGCTGTCCAGCTCTGTCAGGCTGTGATTCCAACACCTCGCTTCTGCTAGAGATAAGGGGAAATGGTTGCGATGAGGAGTGAGGATTTTTACATCTTTCAACTATGGAACAGCTAAGAGAGCTGTGAGGCAGGTGAATGAACCAAAGAAATACTACCAAATACTGGATTTGAACATTCTTTAGACAAGGGGGAAAAAAACAAATCGAGGGGAAAAGGTGAGTTAAAGCCTAAAACTGGTCACTTTCCGTGGGGTTAGTCATCTGTGTTCAATCACTAGCAAAGGTTTCTGGTTTCTCTGCCTGGCAGATTTTAAAAAACAAACAAAAAAGTGCACCCTTGAGACTTGGAAACCTGTTCAACTGACACAATGGCACCATTCAAAATTCACCAATTTATGAACTGCAGCGTATCATTTGTAAAAATTGCTGCAGCCTGAGTTACCTTTCGCCAGCTCTGTAAGTCTACTCACTGGGTCACTAGGAGTGAGCAAGAACATTTTGATAAATTCTGTTTCCATGACAATGAATTAACCAGTGGAAAGGGGGAAATGTTGAAGGATCTGTATTCTGTAGAATACTCTCAAATGTTTGCCTGTTTTCATTTTTAGCCATTTAGTTCTCGTGGCTCTGTTCCAGGACTCTTTAATTTGCCAGTAGCTGTTTTTCCTATACAGATTACAGGAGTAATTCATCAGTGAATGTTTCACTCAGTGGTCTCATCTAATGTAAGGAAACATAAAAATGAATTTTTCCAATTATGCCTTTTTGTTTGTTCAGAAAGAATGTAGTAAGCTTTTTCCTTTCTTGCCTCACAATCTAGCTTTAGTGTTCTTATTCTCCCTTATTTATTGACCATTACCTTACACAGACTACAGCTGCAATTTGTAAGATGTTGGAATCTGCTTTTAAATACCAATAAATCCCCCAAAGGCAATGATTTTTGAATTTACTGGATTGAAACCCCAGAGGGGAATGTAAACGGAAAAAAAAAACATTAAAACTTATAGGCCCAGTACATGTTCCAACAAAACAAAGTGTTTAGGAAAAAATTAAGAAAGCAATAGAAGCTTTCCTTTACTAAATTACTTTAAATTGGCTTATTTATATACAATGGAGTCTGTTTATGTTATTTCAGCATTTATCCACTTCCTGAATTTAATGATAACACTACTATTTCCTTGGGGGGCAGAAAAAAATGATTCTGATGGTTTTGTTTTCCAAATGATGAAACTAGCAAAAAGAACTCATCTATTTGCACCAGGAGAAATTGGATATGCAACTCTTTTCCTGAGAAAAATGTCTCCTCAAAACATATATTTCCAATCAAGCTTTAGTTTGTATCTCACCAAGTAACCAATTTAGTTAATTTTAAAAACTATGTTCAAATAATGGGATTTTCCCTTGTCTTTCTTTTCACCTAAAACAAGGCAAATAACCAATTTTCAATTTTCAGCTGTTTGTTCTGCCACTGTATAGCCACAATTTAAAGGATACTTACATTCTTTTCCCAATTCTTTCATCTTCTGATTAAAGCAGGAAGAAATTTTACTAAGATATTCTAGATAGACCAACGATTAATAAACCGATCAGATATTATCCTAACATTAGAGTGAAAGTGCCAACAATTGTGAAATATACAGGAAGTAAAAAGGAAAGCTTTTTAACATTTATTATGCAAAGCTCTGCCAATCAGAAATATTTTTTTAAAAAAATTCAATAAATAGTAATGCAATAATATATTTTTCTGTTAAGAACTGTTCTTCAGAGTCATATTTGCTCTCAGAGCTTAATTTCTCCACCAAGAACAGAGAGAACTTTCCTGTTGAAAAAATATGGTAATTTTCTTTTCCTCCCTCTTTAACACCTACGCACAAAAAAATATTATTAATATTAGTGGATCTCAGTGAATGTTCATGATTGAAAATCAAAGTAATTGTTTTAATGAATAAACTCTAGTTGTTTTGCAGCAGATGTCTATAAACTATTAGAAAAGAAAATTATGCCGCTCTAAAATCAGCGTGTCAGTAGCCCTGAATTTGTTCATCTTGATTTAAAATAGCGGGGGCAACAGTGTCAGTTGACTGGATATGGACAAGGCGGAGTTTAATGACTTCTTTTGTTCACCTGCCCTATGTAACTCCTGCTTCTCATGAGCGACGTGCATGGGTTTTGCTAGCAGCGCCATGCTTCTCTTCCTAGACCCGAAGTCATAATACAGGTAGCTGGCATTTGGTTCACATTGATGTTAATAGTGTAAGATCCCTTGGCCAACTGTTGTCTGGGAAATAGAGGTGGTGCGACCCACCCAAGAGACAGCTGCCTTCACACCATGTGACCTGTAGCTGGCACCAGGCAGTGCAAGAATCAGCTTGCTAATGCTAATGTCTCCTGTGAGAGAGGCATAAACAGCAGCTCTCCCAGTCCTATAGATTGAAAGTGTCACAAAAATACTGTCAGGCTCACTTGCTGATCATTAAAAATGAGTACAAATGAGAGAAATAATGGCTTGTTCATCCACCTGAGTCAAGTTTGACATCCTTATGACACCATTTACAACTGTATAGATGTCTTTCAGGCACCAGAGAGATTTTTGAGAGAGAAAATAATCATGAAACTTTGTGAGTTTTTGGTTAAAACTAGTCAATAACAAACATACTATAAACTTCAATGATTTTATTTCATAATACACATTAAATCATGCACTCAACAACTACTGCATGTGTTGCATATACCACAGAACATCTATTACATAAAATTGTTTTTAACACTGACAGTATATTTTATAAATATTCAGGACAATGACATTTTTAAATAGCTTATTACTTTGTGTACGAACATAATCCATATACAAATATATAACATTTATCATAAATGTGGTCACATTTAAACAACAATGAAAAGGGCTATTAAATGCATATTCATACAGTGATATAAAGACTAATAAGGAAATGTATGTTTATGAATCTAAAGAACAGGTGTCTTCAAATATCTCCAATCTGCTCTTGGAAAGTTGTGTGAAATAGCTTTTTAATTGCATAATTTTTTAATTTACTGAGACCTCACTCCTTAAATAAGTTTTGCAATGAACCTTTTAGTAAAGCCAAAATATGTTTGTAATATGAAAAATTATTTTCTCTATGTTTTGCGACATTATATTTTTTATACCTATGTTTTTTAAATGGTGTGTTTAATATAAAAAGTTGAAAGTACGTGCACACTTTTGTTGTTGGCAGTTTTTCCCACTCTTTTCCCCAGAGGGAATACTGAGAGGAATAGCTCCAAGAGCAGCATGCTGGAGCAAAGAAATTTGACCAAGAAGGCTGGCCCAGGATTCACCATCCCACTTTCCTACCCAGAATCTAATCCATCGACCAAACATTGCTTCCTATGACATAAGAGGTTTATACCAACATCTAGCTTGACAGCTCAGGATCTCTGCCACAAGCCAAGAAAACATTTACTGGAAGATGTTTAGATGAATAAAAGTAATAGTCTTCTACTTAATTTATGAGTTGGGGCTAACCTCCATCTGTAAATCACATAAAATTTTAACTGCATTGAGAGATCATTATTTTTAAAATTTCTTTTATAAAAGTTGATTGTTACCAGTGAGATAGTTGACACAGTCATTCACTTAACAAACATTTATGGAGCATTCGCTATGTCTTTGCCCCACAGAGTTGGCTGTGTGTGTGGAAAAGATAAATAGAGGTAGAGATAGAGAATCTAAAGATTATAAAGCAATATGGAAGAGTAATTATATAAGGGGAACCAGAACAATTGTATTGGAGGATTGTGGGAGGGAGTTATTGGGGAGTGAACAGCAAGGTTTTGCAAAAACTTTCAGATTGAGATAATGAGGGAAAAGGCATTCCATACAAAGAGGGCAGCTGAACAAGGCAGAGAAGTGAAAATCAATCTATTAGGTGTAAACAATCACCAACGGCTCAGTGTTGCCTCAGTGCCCAGTGTAAGGCAGTTGGTAGAAACAAAGAGTGACAGAGAAAGGCAGGGGCCACATCAGGTAACAACTTACATCTTATCTTTTGAGAGGTAAAGGCAGCAGTTGTGATGAAATATAATGACAGTGACAGTAAATATTCAAGAAGAAGATGAATTGAAGACATGTTTAGGAAGTAGAGTTATCAGAACTTCATGGTTGATTGGGCATCTCATGGAGAGACGAGAGATTACAAAATTCTGTATGATGCACAAGTTCTACCTTGTACAACTGGGTGGGTGGTGGGGCCACCAACTGAAAAAGGAGCCAATTTAGGGAGAACATGTTGAAACAGAAGTGTCTATGGAACTTTCCTGTAGAGATGCTCAGCTAATAACTGGATAGATGAGTCTGGAGCTCAGGGCACAGGCTTAAATTGAAGATACAGACTTGGAATCCACTGGTAAATGATGGTATCTGAGACCATGAGACTGGATAAGATTGCTCAAAGAATATAGAAAGTGAGATGAGCTGTGAATTGAGAACCCAACCCTGGGACACAACAATTATTTAAGAGTTAGCCAAAAGAAAAGTAGCCAAGAAAGGAAACAGCAAGGAGTTGGCCAGAGGTAAGAGGGGAATCCATAATACATTAATATTATGGGAGCCATAAAAGCAAAAAAAGCAACAGAGGCCTCCAGTAAGATAAAGACAGAAAAACGGAAATCAATCTCCCTCTCTGCTCCTCCTACCTGAATACAAATCTACATCATTAAAAATAGAAAGAACTTAGAAACCTAAGACCAGAAAATGTGTAGGAAAGGCCATGGTCAGCATACTCAACGTCTTATTTAGGAGCAAGGGAAGACTTATCCATCTATTTTATTTGTTTATTGTCTACCATGTTCTCAAAGCACTACAAATTCTTTAGATAAAATTCCTGAATTCATTCTTCTCAGTTAAGCTTGTAATAAATGTTAAGCAAAATTTGGTCCAGTGTTCCTCTCATTGACCAGTACCAGGAGTGCAGATTGTATCTGTTGCCAATTATGAGTGGAAACTTTTGCTTTAATGTCAAGCTGAGAATGCAATGGATATTTTGTGAGAGATGAGAAGCCTCACTCATCAGTTGGGTCCTAGTAGAAAAGTACGGCATTCTTCAGTGCAGATAAGAAGAACAGCGAGCTGTAAGGAGAAAGGAAACTGGGCTGTAAGGGCAGATAGAGCAAGCCCAAGTCTACTGCAGGATCCTGTGTAGGAGACAGCAGAAACAGAATGGAATGTAGACTTCTTGGCATTGCGCTAAGGAACAACCCATCAACTGGAGACATAACTAACTAACACATCATCAAAGCTTTGTTGTTAGTCACAGTCTGATTCTAGTAACGGCTCTACCCTCACCAGCTGTGTGTCTCAGGGTAAATACTTAATGTTTCTAAATTTGTAAAAATGGGATAAGATTATTATCTACCCCATAAGCTTGTTGTGAAAATTAAGAGATAACATCTATAAACCATTAGTCCATTACAGTGGTTCTCAACACAAGGTGATTTTTTGCCCCCCAGGGGGCATCTGGCAATATCTCGAGGCATTTTTGGTTATCAGAATTGGGGAGGGGTTGGCTATTACTGGCATCTAGTAGGTACAGGCCAGGGATGCTGCTAAACACTCTACAATGCACAAGACAGAGCCTATGAACAAAGAATTATGTGACCCAAAATGTCAACAGTGCCAAGGATAAGAAACCCTGATCTAGTTGTCATTCACACTTTATAATGACTTTATAATGACTGGTGTTTCCTGAGGCCTGACAGCATGCTAGAGCCTGTTTAAGTACTCAGCATTATCTCATCTAACCCTCACCAAAATCCCATGAGATTGATGCTAGTATTATCCCTAGTTTACAGATTAGGAAACTGATACACAAAAAAGAAGTTCGGCAGTATACACAAGGTGGCTGTGGTAGAACTAGGATTCTGTAATCACTAAGTATTATTATACTTCATGGAAAAGTGAAAAATTATTCGGGTATTTTCAAATATCCAACTCTTGGCATTAGATAAACAAGACTGGTTTTTCAACTTTGATCCAAACATTGTTGTAAATCTAGACAAAACTGATATGTTACATTCTTTGTCTTCCATATTCAAGTTTTTCTTTAAATGTGGGCAGAATGGAAACGGAGTAATGGTTAAGAGAGGAGAAAATCTAACATTTCTTAAGAGCATCTTAAAAAGACAATTGCCAGATCTACTTTTACAGAAATCTTTTTAGTGTTAAAAATCAGTAAAACCTGCCTTCAGTAACCCTCCTTAGGTCCTCTCTAATGCCCAAGTCAATAGCTCCTCTTGTAAAGATGTTGTGGTTTAAGCACTGCTTCAGGCCTATGTGAAACTTGAACATGGGATCAAAGAGATAAAAGTCACATGACTATATCACTTTCACTTTATAGTTTGAAATTCTTAGCATCTGTACATTTATCCAATTGTCAGTGATGTGTCATTGATTGTTTTCAACAATCTTTTGCATCGATGTTTTGGAAGGTGTTTTTCTCCTCTTTGAATCTTCCTTCAGGGAAGCTGAAACATAAGCTGATAAGCGTGAATATGTGTGGACCTTAAATCCTAGAAAGGCAGCAAATGCTGAAATGTGAGCACACATACAAATATTTTGACAATTATAACAAAATGATTATGGAAATTTGGGGATCCTGAATTTCCAAGATAATTGCATATCAAGTGAAGACGGCACAGTATAAAAAAGGAAACAGTATGGCATACTGGCTAAAAGTGCAAGATTTATACTCAGATCAGTATTTAAATACCGACTGTGCCATTTACTAATTATGTGATCTTGACAAAGTGACTTGACTATTCTGAGTATCAGTTACCTATACTATTGCAGAAGGAAAATCAGACTGACCACAGAAGCTTCTCCAAAAATAAAAATTTTATTTTACATGACCATATGCCAAGCACTGTTTAGGTGGTAAGGCTACTACAGTGAACTACCTTCATGAAACTTATAATTAGGAAGTTAAAATGAAATATCACTTGGATAGCCATAATTGTTCCAATTATCCAATTCTGAATAAGCTGATAGTGATCAGACAAGAGTAGGGGCTGGGAAAGCCTCTGAGGAGGTGCCATTTGAGCGGAGACTTGAAGGACAGGAGAAAGTGGCCCACGTGAATACCTGGGGGAGAGCTTTCTAGGCAGAGAAAAGAGCAAATGCAAACATTCACAATCTGGAATACTCTGGTGAATTTCAGAAAAACCAAGGAGATCCATGAGGCTGGTGCTCAGTGACTTATGAGTCAAATTAAAAAGATAGCCAGGGATTAACTAGTACAGGCATTTGTACACCATATTAGGATTTGGAATTTTATTCTGTGATGGAGTGCTATTGGAAATTTTTGAGTGGGGAGTACCATGATCCAATTTATGTATCGAGAGGATCACTTTGGGTCCTATGTGGAGCATACATTCTAAGGAACTGGGTGTGGATACAGAATGACCAAGCAAAAGTGATTACAATGGGACAGGCAAGAGAGAGTGGCGGCTTAAATAGGAAGATGACACTTGGTAGCAGCTAAAAGTGGTTACATTCATGATGCATTTGAAAGTAGACTCAACATAACTTCTGATAGTTCGAAAGTAAGTTGTGAGAAGAAAAATAAGAATGATTCTAGTGAATGATTCTGAGTCAATGGAGACTGAATAAGGAACAGGTAAAAACAAGGGGAACTATGAAGAATTTAGTTCACGATACTAATTAGGTATCCATGTGGGAATATTCAGTACCACGGGATATACAAGCATGCATTCAGGAAAGAGGCCAAGAATGGATCGTAAAATTTGTGCATTATCAGAGTATAAATATATTTAAACTATGAGGACTGTGTGAGATCCCTACAGGAGAGTGTTAAAACAGAAAAGAAAAGAAGTCCTGGGTCTGACTTCCAAGAGTCTCCAATATTTAGAGGTCAAGAAGATGAGGAAAATTATGGGAAGGTAGTTTCTTAGAGCCAAGCAAATAAAGTGCTTCAAGAAAGAGGGAATGACCTATTGTCATATGCTGCAGAGAGGCTGAGTGAGATGAGGGCGTAATTGACCCCTGGCATTGTCAACACAGATGCCACTGGTGACCCTGAGAAGAAAAGATTCAGTGGAGTGATGGATACACCTTATTTCACAAAGATCAAGGGTGAATGAGAGGGTGGAAGTGGGAATGGAAAAAATAATTATCATATTTTTGTGTGAATTCCATAAGAAAATACATGGGAAGCATTTAACTCAGTGCTTGGCACATTTCAAAGTGCCAATAAATAGTCACCATCACTATTTTGATCATTTTTTAAGTGGTCATTCCCTATCATTTAAATATTAACTGTGTGCACAGCCAGATCAAAAGAAACAATTTTACGTGTGCGTGTGTATTTATACATGAACTGTTTTGGTAAATGTATTCAATAAATATGTATGCATAATTATCTCATTTTATCCTCAAAACATTCTGTGGGGGGAAAATATAATCATGTGAGTTTTTGGCTCAAGCTCACAGGTTATGACTTATCCAAATTCCCATATAAAGCCAGAAGTAGACCAGGATCTAATGATACTTGACTCTTTTCTCTTTTCAGCAAGAAAGAATAGAAGTTGAGTTATGCCACCAAAGAAAAACTCAAACAATATCAATGAGAATTAGACAATGCAAATATCTGATTTGAATAATGAACAGCCAAAAGATATTTTTAATTCATAAATTATTTACACATGAACTGTTAACCATCGTGCACAATTTGTTCTTTGTAGACATGGTCAGATTCCTCCTTCAAGTGAGAAAATGTTCTGCCATAAAGACGGATTAAAATGTTTTCTTCATAGAAATTATGTAAAGGGAGATAGAAAAAGGGCAAAAAAGTGTCTTTAAAATACATTTCCTTAATCAAGAAATATTTTATTATGCAATTACTCATGTCAGGTACTGGGTTAGGTACTGGAGATACAAGAGGAAATAGAACAAGCAGGATTCTTGCTCCCTTGACATCCAACATCTAGTGAGAGATCATAATCAAATTTGCAAATATTAATTTGGTAAATTATGCTAAATATATGGAGGAAAGGAACAGAGAGTCATGGCAGAGAAAAATAGGAACAACATAACCCAGTGTCACTGTATGAAATGACATAAGAAATGTATGTCATTTGTACAAAAGAGATAAGAAAATGTCTGGATCCTTTCAACAAACTGGGTGTAATCACTTCCTGAAGCTTGGAATGAAGACACTGAAAAGTGACATGCATTCAATAAGGCACTTTGGTAACAGATATGAAAGGAAAATTGTCTTGATTTTCTTTTAAGGAATTCATCTTTCTTTTTTCCAGATTAATGAAAACAAGGAGCAATGTACTTCCTTTATATTTCCTTGTAAGAAAATAATGAGGCCAAGGTCAAATATTAAACAAAATAAGCATTAAACAATTCTGAAATGCTTCCAAGATGTGTTAACTGCTACCAAGACTCTGAGTAATCAATATGGAACCCTGCTTACTCCTACAGAGCCAGTTTCCCATCCATGAGAGACAAGTTTCTTTGGAGCTGTGACCAACCCAAATCCTTGGTACCTTCTGAGAAGCATGCATTTCGCCATCAATAAGAGAATGGCTAAGATGAATCATGTGTCAACCTTCAAATCAGCTACTTCACACTCCAGTCATCTTTGTTTGTGACCAAACTAAGCCTTCTTGTTCACCCACTCCTCAGCCCCCCAAACCACTTGGTGCTTTTTCTCACTAAGCCATGCCCCACTGTTCCCCTCCCTCCCAAATCTTTCAACTGTGTTGAAACCCCAATCTGATTAACCCTGCATCTTCAAACTCTTCCTGAACAATCCATCTTTCACCTTAGTTAGAACTCAGAGGTTCTGACATGAAGTCTGTGAACTATGTTTCAAGGGGTCAGTGACACGCTTAAAAAGATTAATTTTTCAGTTTTCTTCCTGTTATTTTGAAATATGTCTTTGTAAAAAAAAATGTTGCTATATTATAAGGACATTATCTTACTACAAAAGGTCTGGGTTGCTTAGTGTAAATGATCAAGAAATATGCAATGATCATTAAAACCATATTACAATGTCCAGAATTATTTCTTATTGACAAAAATAAACGTCTCTGCCTTAAGATTAAAGAGATCTATCATTGTTTACTTTAAGCAGAAAGTTGCAGAAAACCTCAAAGGAAATAAATGATAAGGATGCTTCCATATTTTTGTTAATTTTATTTTTATCTTTGAAATGCGGCACAGAAGCCACAATCTTTTTTGTTTCAAAAGGCTTGTATGAATGGAAGCATGAATCTAGCAAATATAAAGGTTTGCTTTGAATTTGCAGACCAATTTTTTTATGAGAACACTTGAATTGAAAGACTGGAACATTACCAAAACTTTATCAAGCCAGGAAGCAAGACCCATCCTGGACTCCTCAGTGTCTTTCACCCTTCACGTCACATCTACTCACTTTCCAAATCCTATTCATTGAACGCCCTAAATATCTCTCACAAGCATCTACCTCTCTCCATATCCACAGCCATCATTCTTGTCCAAGTTAATTTCATCTATTACTACAATTGCTACGATCTTTTCTGTGCCTCTGGTGTTACTCCTCTCTAACCTCAATTCTGCACCCAGCCAGGGTGACCCTTGTACTGCAAGACAAAAAAGAAGGAGAGGAAAAAAGAGAAAGAAATTATGAAGTTGTTCTTGAAACCACAACTATTTGGAAATTCTGGGAGAAAACTGTAGTGGAAAGAAAACTGTATCAAGGTAGAGGAAAAGCTTAAATGATCACTTTGTTGATAGAAGATTAAAGTCTTTGGAGTAAATTTGTACTGTAATCTCAAGTAAGCTAATATAATGAAGAAATTTGAAGATGTCTTTCTGGGCAAGAGGAGTTTGTTAGATTTTTTTTTTTTAATGCTAGAGGATATTAACTTGTCGCATGTCTGGCCAAAGAAAGGATTATTCTTTTATTCTCTAGGATTGGGATTTATGGGGTAGTTGAGACTCAGGAAAGGGAGGAGGCAGGAAGAGAGGCTCAGATCACAGATTGCACCAACCTGTGGGATGGCTAGTGCCAAGGGAAGAAGTCAGCAAGGAACCCCCTGTGACAGATAATGACAAATGAACTGACTTCTAAGTTTTCCTTTTCTACTCTGTAATCCTCTTATGAAAACCTCATATATTTAGTAAAACATGCTAGTACAGCCTTGGAGAAGGTAATAAATAGGCTCTATTTATGCTTGAGGCAAAGCAGCACAGGGAGAGGACAGCAGCTTGCAGAGTGGTGATGGAAAGGCCAAAAGCGTTTGTGAGAAGCCTCTAGCGGGAGTTAGGAGGGATCAGCGAAGGGCAACAACTGAGAAAAACAGAAACCCTCTTTTTCTGGAGATCTTCAGACAAAATGTTGCATTTTTTTCAGATGGGATATTTGTTCAACAAATTTTTATTGTCAGTGCCTAACACTCTTCTAGGTGCCGTAAATAATGGAAGTGAACAAAATTACCGCATCAGGCCTCAGGGAGCATAGATCCCTGTGCAAGAGACAAACAATGAATAAACAGGCATAATTATGTCACGTAATAAAAAGAGCTATGGAAAAAATCAAGTGTGGCATAGGGCTAACAGCTGCTGTGGGACAAGCTCAGAGCCATTTTATAAAAGGAGATCAGGGGGACCTCTAAGAAGATGACATTTGAGCAGAGATCTAAAGGAAGCTGTAAGTGATCTATACAGATGTCTGCAAGAATGTTCTAGGCAAAGGGAACAAGTGAAAAGAGACTTGAGCTGGCAGTGTGCTTGATATTTTCGCTAGCTGAGTGAAGAAAGAAGCTCCATATGTCCATGTGATTCATTGCTATCTCCATCAGTATATATTGGCATCAAATCTTGTTTTCCACTGAGAAAGTCATTCACTTCATCAGAAACCGAACATGATTGACCAGTTTTTCCTGAGGTTTCATCAAGAAATGAAAGCAGAGTGTGAAATTCTTTACTTTTGTTCCAGTTTTTTGATTTTCCACAGAGCAAATCTTGAAGCATCTGATTAACCTCTGAACAAATATTTCACTTTTTTTGTTGAGAGAGAGAGAGAGAAAAAAGAAAAGACAAATCCAAGAACACTTTTTCACAACAGAGTCTGTTCGTGATTTGCCTTATTTGGAAGCCATGTTGGCCACATTAATGTGACACACCTTTTTACTCAAGGTCCTCCATCATTGTCAGGGAGGCTACTGGAAGAACACGTGCATATCTGGTCAAGCTGTTCACTTTAAAGAGAAGATTGGAGGTAGATGACTATATAAAAGTAACATCAATGAAGTGTTTCCACAGTCTAGAAGTAAGAATGACAAAGTTTTAACTTCTCTGCAAGCAGGAAGTTGCCAAAAACTGAAAATTAAAATTCATTATAATTTTCTTGCTGACCCCAACAGCATCTGTGTCATAGTCCTTCTTAAAGGTAGCTTCTTTGATTTGAAGACAAAGGAAATGACGTTACATGAATTCAACTGCTACTCAACATGGAGACTTGGATGATGTTTAGAATTTCCTACACAAGCCCACCTTCATCTGTCAAAGTGAACTCTCAGTGAGTTGGTTCCACTTCCTGCCCCAAACTTTTGAAGTCAGAATGTTCCATATTTCTTGGCATCAGAAGAAAGATAAATGTCCAAGTAATACTCAGAGAAGTATATTCCACATCAAAGTCCTACTTTCTTTCTTTCTTCCTTTCTTTTCCTTCCTTCCTTCCTTCCTTCTTTCTTTCCTTTTTATGAATAAACCTGAGCTTTCTCATTAAGGTTTGCTTTAAAGCATATTAAAATGTACTTTTTAAATTTGCATAATTTGGAATTATGTCAATTTTTAAGGAAATGACCATTTGTTGTTTGCATGAAAAAGCAAGATTGAAAGATGCAGTTATCTGTGGAGATTGATTTTGCATTCTATCTCTGAAAAGAAATCAATTTTCCATTCAATAGAATACATCATATGCAATTTTTGTGTATATGTGTGTTTACAGTTTCCAGGAAACAACTCTGTGGCTTTCATCAAATTCTCAAATGCCTTTCAAAGGAATCCAAAAGAAAAAAGGTCAAGGCCCACTGCCTTAAAATGAACCCTAGCTCTTCTCTGAGAATAGTACTTCTCCTCCTGCTCTCTCCAGTAGAGTCTTAATTACTTCAAACTTAAATATTGCAATATGGTCTCCTCTGCGATTTCCAAACCATTCCTTACCCACCATCTTGTATCATGTTTATCCTCTCAGCATCACTGTCCTCCACCAACTTCCTTTTCCTTGTCCTTCATTTACTGGAGACTTCAGAACCTGATTCATAGTCTTCCTCTCTATTCCAAGTTTTGCCAACATTCTCAGAAAGTTGAGCGTACACATAGAAAATATAACCAAAAGCTGGTCTCAAACATTCCTTTATTTCCATAATTTCAATGTCTTCCTAACCATTCTAATTCTGCTACCCACATCCCTGTGGATGGGCCCTGGTCCTTTGTCCCCACTTGAAATGTTCATGTCTGATTTCCTAAATTTAAACATCACAATCTAACAATCACACTCCCATCATTTCCATTCTCTCACTCAGCCACTTGTACAATATCTGTAGCTTCAGAGTATCCCAATGGTTAGAGCAGGTGCTCTAGAGTCAGACACTCCAGGCTTAATAACAATTCTGCCATGTTCAAGATGTGTGAACATGAGCAAGTTTCTTAACCTTTCTACACCTCTGTTTTTTCTTAGGGAAATACTACTTGTTGTTAAGAAGATAATGTAACCAATAGCATTTAGCATGATGCTCCTGAGGAAGCATGCAATAAATCATAGCCTACATTATTTTGACCTGACCAAGACCTCTAGTTGCTTCACTCTTCTAATTTCTTCTTTATTAACCCATTTCTGAACTCACTTCCCCCCCTACCTATTTCAAACAATGTGGTCTTTCACTTTAGTTGCTCTCCTGCCAACATCTTCAATTCTCTTGCACCACTGTACTTCCGCTGCACTCTCCCTGCAAAACTCCAACCCTTGATTGCCACACACACACACACACACACAAAGCACTATATGGCTGGGTATGCTATCCTGAGGACGGTGTAGGTGTTCAGTGAATAGTATTAAGAATGAATTAATGAAGGTGTGCTACTTTTTAATTCAAGGCCTTAACGGAACCCTCAGAGCTACCCAGCAGCTTTATTTCCTAGTCATCTCTTTCCTGTTTTTCAAAGCAGTCATTTCAAACGTTGTTTACTCTTCTCGAACTCCAAGCCTTACTACCTGATTTCTCAGGAATTGCAATCTACGTGTTCTCCTTCGCTCCTGTCAGCTTACTCTTCCCAACCTTCTCCATCAGAATTGAATTATGCATGAGTCTCTCTCCTGCCCAAATAAACACAAAACTATACCTCAAAGTTAAATCCACCTTTCTTCTTCACATTCTCTCCAGTTATTACCTTATTTCTCTCCTTTTCCATCAAAAGTTCTTGAAAGAGTCGTCTATACTCACAGTCTGTATTTTCTCAACTCCCATCTACTCGTCGATATGATTTGCACCCTCACCTCAACAGACAATTGAAATTCCTCTTACCAATGTTACTTGTTGCAATAGAAGCTTGACATTTTGACAGCAATTGACAATTTTGACCTCTAGATGTTTTTCTTGAATGCTTTCTTCCCTTGAGTTTTTTCAATAACAGTTTTATTGAGATATAGTTCACATACCATAAAGTTCACTCATTTAAAGAATACAATTCAATAGTTTTTAGTATATTCACAAAGTTGCACATTGATCACCATTATCTAATTTTAGGATATTTTCTTATGCCCAAACAGAAACCCTATATCCATTAACTATCACTCCCTGTTCTCTCCTCCTCTGGCAAACATTAATCTACTTTCTGTCTCTGTAGATTTACCTACTCTGTTCCTTTCATGTAAATTGAATCACGTAATATGTGGCCTTTTGGTTTGACTTCTTTCACTTAGAATATTTTGAAGGTTCATCCAGTTGTAGCATGTATCAGAACTTCATTCCTTTTTATGGCTGAATAATTTTCCACTTCATGGATATGTCATATATTGTTTATCCATTAATCAATCGATAGACATTTGAGTTGCTTCCACTTTTTGGCTATTATGAACAATACTGCTATGAACATTCATGTACAAGTTTTGTGTAGACATGTTTTCAATTCTCTTTGGGTATATACCTAGGAGCAGAATTGTTGAGTCACATGATCACTCTATATTCAACTTTTTGAGGAACTGCCAAACAGTTATACCAGGTGGCTATACCGGCAATGTATGAGGGTTCTAATTTCTCCGCATCCTTGACAACATTTGCTATTGTTCATCTTTTTCATTATAGCCATCCTAGTGGGTCTGAAGTGTTATCTTAGTGTGGTTTGGATTTGCATTTCCCTAATGAGTAATGATGTTAGCATCTTGTCATGTGCTTTTATTCATTTGAATATCTTCTTTGAAGAAATATTCTAAATATTGACATTTCTCATTATTCTTCTCCAGATCCTAACCCTGGGTGACTTCATCCATCCCAGGCATTCACTAAAATCAAGTATGCCTACATCTCTACCTTCAGTTCAGTTCTCTCTCCTGAGATCAAGATTTGGTTAGCCAATTGCCCACTGGACATTTTCATCTGCGGGTTCCATAAACATCCAAAACTGAATATGGTTAAAACTAAATTCATTGTTCTCACCTAAACCCCAACCCACTCCTTCCCAGACAAATGGTCCAACTGTTCCACAAATTGCCCAAGTCAAAATTCTAGCTATTCTTCTCTTTCCTTTCCATCAACCCTCACATCTAAAAATGTCCAAGTCCACTTATTCTCTCTCTTAAATTCTTCTCTAAATAGGGTCCTCCATGCTTTCCCCACTATCAGCATCCTAAATCAACCCCTTCATTAATTCCCTGAATTACTAACAGAGGCCTCTACTCCTTCCCCACTGGTCTCCTAACATTAAATGTTACATCCTTCGAGTTAACACTGTTCATTATCCTCACACTGAATTATTGTGGAAAATACTACAGACTGGCTCCCTCAGCACCACTTTAGCCCCTCCTGCCAACATGAACAGAGGCTGACAGACATGCTTAAGGACTATACTTCCCAGTCTACTCTCAATCTGGGTTTTCCATACGGAATTCCCAGGCAGAATGATTTTTCAGGTTGGAGGATAGAAGTAAGTATGATGAAGAGGCAGTCACACAGCTCTTCTGAAAGTGCCGGCAGGGAAGCTAATTGGTGATCCTGCAGCAGCTTTCCTGAAGATCTTTGTGCAATGATCCTTAACCTTGGTTGCGCTCAAGCATCACCTAGAGAAGCTTTTTTAATTTTATTTTTAATAGTATGATTGGGCCCTGCTCCAGATCAATTAAATACAATCTCTGGAGGTGCAGACCAAGTATCAGTACTTTGTAAATCACTCCACGTGATTCTGATGTGCAGCCAGGTTTGGGAAAAATTACTCTGATGTCCAGCTGGTCCCTAACTTCCTGATTGCCAAGCCCAAGCCATGGTAGCAGCAGCAGCTCCTGATTCAGCAGCTTACCTGAGTGTGGCCAAGGCAGTGAGGTTCTTGAATAGGAGGTGGTGGCCACAAACACAGCAGTTCCTTTGCCAGCCAGCACGGCACTGTGACTCATGCAATTGTTTTTGGAAGCTCAGCCTGGAGCCTGATTCTTTAGCCCTTCCAACAAATCTGTGAGCTATTTAATATCCTATAATAAATCCTGTCTGCTGAGATTGGCTAGAGAGTGTTCTGTTGTTTGCTACTGAACTCTGACCAATACAGCTATCTAAAATTCAAGTCTGACCACATCACGTTCCTGCTTTAAATAATTCACTGGTTCACCCTTGTTCTTATGCTAAATCTAAAATGACTTTAAATAACTTACAAGGTCTTTTGTGATCTGCCTTTATTTAAGACATATTAGAAATATGCATTAAAAGTATTTCAGAAACGCATACCTTCATTGAGAAATTATACTTGTAAGAATTTATTGAAAGATTTGGACATATGGGCAAAACTTGGTGTACATACACCACTGCATTGTATATTATTATCTTTAAAAACTGTAAGCAGCTTAAATGGCTATCAATAGCAGTGTATTAGGAAGTGTTATGCTATACTCACAGAGTGAAATAACTTTCTATTAATTAAAAAATCTCCAGGTAATAGTCTTGTGAGTGGATTCCTATCCTTTATTCTCACTTCTCAATTTTTTTCAAAGAACATGCATATGTCTATCAGAACAAATTAATGAAGACATTTCACTTTAGGAGGAAGAATTTTATGTTTATAACAGACAGATCAAATCAGATAATCAGTTCCCCTTGGAGAACAATGCCTTAGCAAGTCAGAATCCTCTCCAGGTGAGTTAGTGGACAGGCACCTCTCCATTGACAGTCTCCTTTCGTACAAGCCACTTTGATCATTGCTATGGCCTTTCTGGTGATGAAGAGATGAAAGGAAATATTGTTAGGGCATAGAGGAACCCAAATATCTTCTAAATAATATTTATTTGCCTTGCCTACAAGTTAAAAGTAAAAATGAGCCCTAAACAAAGGAGAGAGGTAAAAGCAGACCTCAGGGAATTCAGAGAAATTGTCAATAATTCTACTATCTCATTTATTCTCTCCTTTGTCTCCTTCAGCAGCATGTGTTATATCAAAAGGGAAAGTAATTTGGTATTGACTAATGAACATAATGATAAGAAATTGTCAAAACATGTTCCCAGTACCTGGCATGCACAAGGAGCCATAGCAGGAGCGTTAGATAAATATCATTATGCATCTCATAGAGTATCTCATCTAGTTCTTTCAATAAACCTGTGCAATGGGAATTCCTGAGTTAGCACTTTGCAGGTAAGAAAATTGAGGTTCTGGAAAATTAAATTCCTTGCTCAGGTCAGCACAATTCATACATGGTAGGTCAGTTTCTTAGCCACCTTTCTCTATTCACCTAAGTTCTTTTTATATACAGCAGCTTTATTTATTATTTTTAATTTTATTCAATTGTGATAAGAAGATTTTACATGAGATCTACCATCTTAAAATTTTTTTAAGTGTGCAGTACATTATCGTTGACTCTAGGTACAATGTTGTACAGCTGATCTCTAGAGCTTATTCCCTCTGCTTAACTAAAACTTTATGCCTATTGATTCGTAACTCCCCATTTCTCCCTACCTCCAGCCCCTGGCCACCACCTTTCCATTCTTTGATTCTATGAATTTGACTATTTTAGATACCTCATATAAGTAGAATCATGCAGCATTTGTCTTTCTGTGACTGGCTTACTTCTCTTAGCATAATGTCCTCAAGGTTCTCCCATGTTGCAGAATTTCCTTCTTTTTTAAGGCTGAAATACACCACATTTTCTTTATCTATTCATCTGTCAATGAACATTTAGATTGTTTCCACATCTTGGCTATTGTGAATAGTGCTGCAACAAACTTGGGAGTGCTAATATCTCTTTGAGATCCTAATTTCAATGCTTTTGGAAAAATACTTAGAAGTAAGGCTGCTGGATTATACGATAGTTCTATTTTCAATATTTTGAGAAACTTACATACGGTTTTTCACAGCAGCTGCACCAGAGGTAAAAGACTTGTATAATGAAAACTACAAAATATTGATGAGGGTCGGTCCTGTGGCTGAGTGGTTAAGCTCCCATTCTCTGCTGTGGCAACCCAGGGTTCACCAGTTCAGATCCTGGGCGCAGACCTACACATGGCTCATCAAGCCATGATGTGACAGTATCCCATATAGAGGAACTAGAATGACCTACAACTAGGATATACAACTATGTACTGGGGCTTTGAGGGGGAAGAAAGAAGAAGATGAAGAAGATTAGCAACAGATGTTATCTCAGGGCCAATCTCTTCACCCTCCCCCCGAAAAACACAAAACACAGCAAGATCTCATCTTAAAAAAAAATTGATGCAAGAGATTAAAGAAGATACAAACAAATGGAAAGATATCCCATGTTCATGGATTGGAAGACTTACTACCGCTACAATGTCCATACTACCCAAAGCAAACTGCAAATTCAATGTAATCTCTACCAAAATCCCAGTGACATTTTTTTTACAGAAATAGAAAAAACAATTCTACAATTCATATGGAATCACAAAACACCACAAATAGCCAAGTGGATCCCCAGAAAGAACAAAATCAGATGTATCACACTCTTGATTTCAAAACATATTACAAAGCTACAGTAACCTAAGTTCTGAAATGAAAATCTAAAGAAAGATTCCAAGTCTTAATGCCAGATCTACAAGTGGGAAGGAGGCTGAAGGACAGGGAGAGGAAGAGCTGAGGGGAGGGAACAACAAAGGAGACTTTCAAAGGAGTGTTTAGCAGGGACGGCTTGAGGCCCCACTAATCACTTCTTTATAAAAGCAAATTTGGAGATAAACACTTCTTTTGGAAGTAAATTTAATAACTAACACAGTGTCTGTGTGCACAGACCCATTCATCCTGAGACAGGGGATAACTCCTGCTCTATTGGTTCCAAGAAAGGCCATCCTAAACAGGGGCTCAACAAGCATCACTGTGTTCTCTCCTTCTTCCTGCCAAAAAGCATGAGGAGCTTCCTATACTGCTCATTTTTAATTGAGAAATTCAACTTATTATAAATTTCTACTTTTAAAATGTAAAACTTTTGCAGAAGTAGCTAACAAATACAAGAAAAAGGAAATTCTCACCTCCAATTTCTTCCTCACTCTGTCACCTGCATCTTTTCTCTAAAGGTGACTGTGGGGAACATTAGCATTGTTCCTACATGGTAAGAGGACCCAGGCCCAGAGCAGAGCCCCCCTTCTCTATTTACAGGAATCAATTTTAAAGAAACACACTCAGGTATGTCACATTTGCGGATGTTTGTTATAGCGTTGTTAAATAAGAAAATGGGGGGAAAATTCTATCAATAGGAACGTTTTTGAATAAATCAGGGAAGAGCCATACTTTGGAACAGTATAGGGCATTGAAAGTAAGGAAGTAGACTTAGAAGAGGAATGGTTAGAAATAGACCCTAGCATCCTTCCTCAGTACAGGCCTGGTGCCTGTCAGGGAAGGTACTTAGGTTTGGGGCATTCTGGGGAAGCCTTTTTACTCCAAACAGCTGACAATAGTACTCTTCCACAATCGTACTCTAGTTCCAAGGGGAACTAGAAAAAGTAAAGTGACAATGCACCTGACGATGTAAAAAGTAAATGACCCACGTGGATTAAAGGAGGCCAACACAATAAAACCATACTAGTAAGACATTTAAGTTATTTTTGCTACTGCTTCTGATTCTAGCCAGGCATCCAAAATTTTCATGCTTTCTCTCCCTTCCTGCTATCAGCTCAAAGACAGATCTGTAATCAATCCTTTATAGATTACTTGGAATGTGTTTCAGAGCCAAGGGAGACCTGGCTGCATCACTCAGGGGCCTATTCCCAGAAGTTCCTGGGCTAGAGAGATCTATGTAGCTGAAGTATTTAATATACTTGTGCAGTGAAATTGCTTTCTGCTATTTCCACTATTTTTAATATTTTTATTGCAAGTGTATGGTTTTCTGCTACAAAGTTTTTGTGGCCTAGCATAACAAGATATTGACTACTTTTTAATATTGTTCAACTGGGGGACGTGACCCAAATGTCAATATCACTAACATCCATACTTCTAGAAAATAATCTCTCTGAATTTTTAATTACATGGATGCCGTATCAGAAATTAAAGTAGTTGAACACCACAAACTGCTTGTGAAGAGACATATTTGCCTCTGGAGCAGGGGTCTGAATATCATTCCTGAAGGTAATGGGAAACCACTGAGGTCATGAGCAAGAGTGACAAAATAAAAGTGACACTTACAGAAAATCAATTTGTTAGTGGTGTGGAGAATGGACTAGAAAGGGTAGAGTGGAGGCAGGAAAATTAGAAAGCTCCTGTTGTATACAAGTCACTAAACTGTATATTTGACACGTTTAACCTCCCTTACTCATCATGACAATAACCGGCATAGATATTTTCATATGCATTTTACAGATGAGTGGACTGAAGCTCAAGGAAATAAAATAGCTCTCCCAGTATCACATTGCTAATAAATATCAGTGCCAATTTGAGAGAAGCGAGGGTACAGAATAAATTTATGACATCCTAGGACCTAAGATGAATTACTTTGATGATCCTCTCCCTAGAACAGTGCTTCCAACTTGGCTGATCACTGGAAACACCTGAAGAGCTTCTTAGAATACTGACTCCAGCGTTTCACACCGGAATAAGTCTGAGGATCAGTCAGGTATGAGAACCTCTGCTGTCATCCAGATGATCTTCTAGTCATTTTACTGAAAAGGAAACTAAGTCCAAGGGATAATTAATTCAGCATTAGACCTATTAATTTTGAGATTCCGGCAGGGTACCCAGTAGGATTTCTGTGTAATTTAGCTGGAGATGTGAGACCAGAACTGGGAAAAAATGTCAAGAATAGAGAAATAAATTTTGGATTCATCTGCATGGGGGTGATAATTGGAGTCATGAAAGGTCTTCCAGGAAGAAGTAGAGGGGGAAAGGCATAGAGGCTGAGGGCAGAGTTTTAATAAATATCCACAGATGTGGAATGGGAGGAACAGGGAGCAAGTAGCCATGACTGAGCAGTACTAAGTCAGAAGCAGAACCAGAAAGATAAATTGCCACAGAAGCCAAATGAGTGGCCTCTAATTCTATAATTATTAAGGGTAATATGCACTAAGAAAAAATTTGGATTTTATAATTGGAAAGTTACCAGTGAATTCTGAGAGTATTCTCTGGGGTAGAAGGTAGATGACAGGGAGCTGATGGAGTCAGTGAGAAAAGCAAGGAAGTAGATGTGGAGGTCAGAGAAGTTAGGCTATGCAAGAAAAGAAAGAAAAAGTAATCGCATCTGGATCAACAATGTCAACAGAATGTGTTTTAGTTGTTACTGTCATTGGAGTATTTGGCTAACACTAAGGAAGTGGGACAGGATAATAATTTATTTCAACTATGAAATAATATATCCAAACCCGGAAATGTCCACCAAACTTAGATTCATGGACAGTTTTTGTCTGTGATTGAGGGAAGTGTACTACATCTGCAGGAAGAAGTTCTGGGTATATGTCCCAGATGTACGACTGTGAGGCCTCCCCAGAACTGCTGATCAGGGCTCCACCGAGTGGATGCTACCCCTGATACATGTGTCATGTTGGAATAGAAGAGCTCATGTTCTTCTTGCTCCAGCAGCTAAGCCAGGACTTTGTGCCATGTTGGGCCTGGGGGCAGCTTGTCTAAGGTACTGAGGACACAGTACTTTCATATATTCCATTCCTTTACATCTGGTCAGCTGGAATGAGGGATGATCCGAAATTCAAGCTTGCTGTTTGTTTGTTTTGATGATGGGGGCCAAGAGGGCTGGTGAGAGCAATGCTTTAGGCATCTGGACCATCCATATGCTCCAGGCCAGTCTCAGAATCCTGCATGTTGAGGTCTAGGACTCAAGTCAAGTTAGCAATATAATCTCACTTCTTTTCCTTTCCATCATGTCTTAGTTAGATATCTCTCTCAAGAAAGTTGGCTTTGGTCTGGAATAGGATTCAGATATTTCTGGATCCCCAGGCCATCTGGCGACCCCAAGCCCACTCCAATTTCCAAAGCCAGAGTCCGACAAGGGAATGCAGTACATGATGTCTAGAGCAGAAGGGATAAACCAAGTCAAACTCCATAGGGGAAACTAAGATTCCAACAACACAGAGGCCATAGGCCAACACAATTCGCCATCTCAGTTTTAGCTAATGGACTCCACACCCACTTAACAGAGAAAATAGAAAGCACCACATGGGAACGCCATCACTTCCCACTGCCAGATCCTGAAAACTGCCTACATCCCACCCATCCTCCTCCCTGATTCCCTCCTCTTACAACACAAGAGGGTCCTTTCTCCTACTTTAAGTCAATCCATTTATCCACGCTTTGGATTCAATCCTTCCTACCTTCCTAGAAACATTTCTCTTTCTTCTACTGTAACCTGTTGATTATTCCCTCTCTGCTATATCTTCATCTCCTCCCTCTCAACTGGATCCTTTTTTTTTTTTTTTTTTTTTTGCTGAAGAAGATTATCCCTGCACTAACATCTATGCCAATCTTTCTCTATTTTGTCTGCGGGATGTCACGACAGAATGGCTTGATGAGCAGTGCGTAGGTCCATGGAGGAAATCCGAACTCATGAACCACACGCAGCTGAAGCAGAGTGCTTGAACTTAACCATCACACCACCAGAACAGTTCCTCAACTGGATCTTTTTTATTGCTAAAAATGCCCAAGCTTTGCTTTAAATTTCAAAAACCCTCCATACGCCTGCATCCCCCTCAAGTTACCATCTATCACTCATCTCCCCTCTAAGCCACATTTCTCAGCAGAGAGGTCTGGCCTCATTGGCCGTATGCTGCCATCAGCCTCTCTAACCCTTTCCAACTCTCTCCCAGCCCATTGCCCCATGCAAGTAGTCTTTGAGTTTCATTATGGTCAGCCTACATTGGGCCAGATTCAACTGGCATTTTCATTTTTCATCCTACTGGACCTCTTAGGAATATATTCAATACCATTGGTCACTTCTTCACTCTAGACACTCTCTTTCCCAGGCCCAAGTGACAAGACCCACATTTTCCAGTTTAATTTTATTTTGCTTTGTTTATTTCTTCTCAATCTTCCTTCATGATCCATCTTCCTTTCCTTGGCTATTAATATTTGGCTACTGGTTCTGTCATTTCCAATCCCTTTTCTCTCTCTCCAAGTGATCTTTTCCATAACTATAGCTTCCACTGCCATCTATATATTAATGATTCTCATTGTATATACTCGCTCCCCTCTGTCTAACCTCTACTCCCAGAAACCCAACTTCCTACTTAAAAATCTCCATTGGTATAAAGACTCTCCAGGCTCATCATGCCCCAGAATGAAATCAAGATCCTCTCCCATCCCAAACGTGGTTTCTTACAGTGTTTCTTGTTTCAGTGAATGTCACCTGTACAATTCAGAAATGTATGAGTAATATTTGTACTTCCATATCCAATGATTCTGTAAGCCCTCAGATTTTACCTGAATATCTCCTAAATTAATTTATTTCTCTTCATTCCTGCAGCTACCATCCCAGTTCAAACTACTATCATCTTTCCCCTACACTCCTGTACTTAACCCCTCACTGGTTCCCCTACATCTATTCTTGACTCTGTCTAATTGGTTCTCTACACTGCAAACAACATGATATTTCAAATCTGATCTCGTCGCCCTCTAACTTAAAATTCTTTAGTAAAGTTTCCATGGCTCTGAAGATCTTACAAGGCCCTGCTTGACCTGGTGTCTGCTTACCTCTCCAGCTCTCCAGCTTCATCTTACACAGTCTCCCTTTCATTCCTCAACACAGACTATACCAACCTGCCTCTATATTTTTGTTCACACTCTTCTCTCCTCCCAGAGTCTCTCTCTCTCTGCCTTACACACACACACACGCACACACACACACACACACACAACTTCTCACGCTGACTCCAATACACTCTTCCTAAACACCCACATGAACAAGTCCTTACTGGAAACCTTCACTAATCTACCCTCCCTTTGTTCCTCCACCCCGTTATATCTCCTCATAGCACAATGTGCCTTTCCATTATAGTTTCATCACAGTGTGTAATATGTATTTATTTGAGATTTTGTGACTGCTATCCTCTGGTTATACTATAAGCTCCCTGAAATGGTGTCTCAACACTAAACAGAACTTGACCTATGGTAACCACAAATATTTACTGAATTTGATTTTCTAAATTTGACCAAGAGGCTATAAACAGGATTCAACTTAAAGTTCAAAAATTAAAGTTCAGGGTCATATTGAGGGTCAAGATGGAGAAGAAGTGATCCTGGGTTTATGTACCTCATATTTAATGCTTCACAGATGTGCAAGCACTTCAAACTGCCTCAAAGGAGGGGAACAAAGGCAGACTGTCCCACCATTTCACAGAACAGTTGTAAAAATAAATAAAAGTAGGCATGTGAGGGGCTGACCCCATGGCTGAGTGGTTAAAGTTCTGCTTGCTCTTCTTTGGCAGCCCAGGTTAGCAGATTCAGATCCTGGGCACAGACCTGCTCCACTCATCAGCCACGCTGTGGAGGCATCCCACATGCAAAATAGAGGAAGACTGGCACAGATGTTAGCTCAGGGCTAATCTTCCTCAAGTGAAAAAAAAAGAGTAAGATTGGCAACAGATGTTAGCTCAAGGCTCATCTTCCTCACCAAAAAGAAGGAGCCATATGAATGTGTTTTATAGGCTGGAATAGCTGTTGTTCATAGATTTGGTTTAGACCCGTGCAATGTGATGGAAGATTAACGGGGCCAGAGAAAGTCTTTAATTCACAGCTCTAACTCCAGTGCCTAGAACACTGCCTCGCACATAGTACTGTTTACCAATTTCTTGTCAATAAATAAGCGGTTATCTCACATATTAAAATACATTAAATTAATGGAAGGATTTGTTGAATGATTGAATCCTATTCTTTGAAGTGTCAGGCTATCCTTAGAAGTATTTAATTTGAAAGTTCTGAAAAATAAGACAGAGTCGTATATATAAAATGGTTTTTAAAAATCAAGATGGTAGAACACTTAATTAAGATAATCTCGAGAGCTGTGTCCTCAGTAAATTGCAATTAATCCTTGAAAATCAACTCGTGCATCATCTCCAAAAAGCCTATCTTGACTCCCCAGTCTGGGATAACTACTCACTACATCCCCCAGCAAAGATACACGCACCACACCCTGAACTGCTCCAGCACAATAGGAATCTCCCTTTCACATCACTTTTCCTGTTGTTTTGAAATTTACTCAAGTCTCTCCCACTAGTCTTTAGGTTCCTTTAGGTCAATGAAATTCCCTTATTCTTCTAATGGTTGCTAATTCCTAACATAGTATCTGGCACTTAGTAGGCGCTAAATAAGTTTTCATTGAAGTGAACTGAATTTTTGAAGACTTTCGTAGACGGTATCACTCTTATAAACTGATTCACTCATGCATTAGCTTTCAGCCAGTTTTTCAGCTAATCCCTGTTCATACCTGGAAGGAGTGATAACATATCATTTCATAAAGACTTTCTGGACCATTTTCAGGGTACCAAATGTCATTTTAAAAGAATTCTGATCGATACGTGTTTAAATTAGATATCAGAAAATCCAATGCATACATAAGTGTTTGTAGGACTCATACAAAGCTAAATTCAACAGTTTCTTCCATTTCCTTGCTTTCATTTAGCATGACATTTTAGCTGATATTCCTGAACTGCTGGACAAAGCAAATGCATTTCTATTGGAGCCACTATTCGTCCGTGAGATTCTGCCAACAGGAGTTCTAGCTTCTTCATTCCATGTATACTTTCCCTTTACTTTCTTTATTACTAGAACTAGAATCCTTTCTTAAATAATTTACCATGATTGCTGTTAAGATTGGATCTATTTAAATAAACAAGGCTCTTTTGGATTACATACAGAATGAAAACTTAAGGACCACCTGCTCCCCAGCGTTGTGCGATGTGCACTCAACAGACAGTATCCTGGTATTTTCTTTCCTATGCCTTCACTCAACTCTGGAATTCTGGGGGGGAAAGATATTCCAGAACACATCTTTATATTCACAACTCTCACTATTCCAAACACAGAGGAAAATCCCTCTCTAAGAAAATACAGCTTAATTTTCCCCTTCCAAATATGACACACCAGCATACGTCTGTATATTCCAGATAAATTTCTTCAGTAAATATATAACTTGTGTTATCCATCTGTGCAACTGCCATATATTTTTAAAGCATCACAATTCACAGAAGACTGTCTTAAAGAAACAAATAATGGAAAGCGTATTCAAATGTTTGATTTACTTCTCTGAATAGGAACCTCCCCAGAAGAAAATGTACTGTAATATCTTCAAGCCATGTGGTTTGTCTTTGCCGGGTGAGGGGTGGGGGGGGGGGGGGGGGGGAGGTGGGAGTCATTTTTCTGAAATCTTAAATTGGCATCTCTAGTTATATTTGCAAAAATATTTATGATTCTCAAAATTTTAAAAAGTTAACTTTGCCATGTACTAATCTTGAACTCCCCTATATTACTTCATTCTTCTTTTCTCAAGAATCTTGTATCGTATATTGCTGGACATGCACACACACTTTATTTCCCTGGCTGATTTCAATGGTGTTCATTATCTTCTGTCCCTTTCCCTCTCCCACATCTCTTGCCCCAACCGAACAAACTTTCTTAGACATTTTATTTTGGACATCCCCAACTATTATTGCTCTGCAGCAGCCCCTGCTGGTAAAAGACATCATCCGATTTGTCTGTCCCTTCTCGGCTGCTCTTGTTAAGCTTGGTGCTTACTCCTCAACAAGTCTGCCACGGTCTAACCACAGGCGACCTGCAGCTTCAGCAGACCCTGGAATGGGGCTGCCTACCATCTGCAGGGTAGCAACTCATCCTTGTTTCAAGCATGGAAAGAGAGCACCAGAGCAATGCATAATTTTTCAGTCTTTATTTTCCTTGTTTCTAGAACACATAAGGAAAAAAGACATTTGGAACTGTTTGTGACTAAAATGATAAAAGAAAATCAATGCAGCAAAACAGAAACCACCTGAAAATCTTCAGCTGAAGCACAAGCTGTGACATGATGTCAAGGAGGCATTCTTTTCACAGAAGAGGCATATTAAATTATGCTAGTGCCGACTGCTCTCCCAAGGACTGTTGATAGATGCTTAAGAGAGGAAAATCTTCCTTTCTGGTTGACCTTAAAAGCTGTCTTACCCCAGGCCTTAAATGTCTAAATGTGAACATAAAACATTTTTTCATTGATCCCAGAAGAAAAATATTCTCAACCTGTTCTCTTTAGTTGTTGCTTATCATCTGCCCATGCGTATAAAACGAGATATGTGTGGAGAGAGAGAGAGAGATAGCTAGATGTATAGGTTTATTAATTCTCAGTTAAAGAATAAATGTATTTTTCATTCAGAATGACAGAACGAGAGTGGAAAACACCCAGGTGATTGCAATTTGTTTTGCCATGCACCCATGAAAACTCCCTGTCGTGGAAAGGAAATAGAGCAGGCAGGTTATGATAATAGAATATATCTATTTTTCCTCACATTTATCATTATATTTAAACCAATCTTCCCAAACAGTGTAAAATGTATATATTTGCAATAGGGATACAATTCCCCCAGAGCTGAGCTGAATGGCAAAAGAAGAGCTGGGGAACAAAGCTACATGAATGTGAATCTTGTAACAGAAAACAAGACTGTTGATTGGGAGAATAAAAGAGACAAGAACAATGGGAGACAGGAAACAGGACACAGAAGATAAACCAATTTAAAGATTTGCAGTATGTGGCTTTTTTGGTATCAGGAAATCTATCTTTAAAAGGAAGGGTGAATAAGCTTAAAACAATGGGAGATACATTCTTTTTTCTAGGCAATCTCAACAGCAACAACATCCCTTCAAAAGAGTAACCTCAGGGCTACTTCTAATTCAGATGTGATGATTAGTGTAATTTTATTTAATAGCAAATGATACCACCAGGTACACCAGTTACCAAGAAACTGTTAACCAAGCCAGGTACTCCAGGTGGATCAGGTGGTGATTTTCGCTGGCTTCTCACATAGCACTATGGCACAATGGACAAACCAGGGCATCCAAGGCTGGCAAAGCATGATTGGTGACAGCAATCCCTGTTTTAAAGAAATAGAATCATCCCAAAGACTTTTTTTTTATTTGAAACCAAAATTGACCCCAAAGAGCCCTCTTGATAAGACAGTGCAACACAATCCAGGCTGATATGCTAGAAGCAAATATCCAGATATCTTAAGCAAAGTTGCTAAATAGTTGTACCTTTTAAAGAAAATAAAGACAAAGAAACCAAAACACTGTATGTTCCCTCAATACAAGAGATAAACTTTCAAATTGTGACAAGGGACTTTGACTTACAGCAAACCTTGACCTAAAGAATCAGTGAGCAGATGCGAAACTGTTAAGTCATCTGACCTTTGTCTGTACTCTATCTGGCAGACATTCACAAAAATACTGCCCAAGAAATATCACTCCCATAAAGCAATGCAAAAAAGTCACTAATGTATTGCTGCATCCGGCAAGGGGAACACTCAAGAATTTATTCATTGTTAATGAATTACTAATAGTAGGAGTATATTTATATGCTTTTGTGCAAAAAAAAAAAAAGTAAGGTTTCATTATGCCAATGGGTATATGCTCCCTGGACAACCTTCTTGGCAGCAATTATAAAAGTAGAATCTTGGGGAGAAGTGTCATGAGGGCCCTGCTTATTAAATTTTGTAAATCATAAGGCTTGTCTGCAAATGCAGGGCACTCCAGCTGATTTAGTCGTTGGCCTAGAAACTCTGCTGTTAGGACCATTGAACAGGTCCAGAGTTTAAGTTGCACAGTAAATTACACTGAAAAGAAACAGACAGAGATTTTTGCCTCATGTTTTCTGTCTATGAAGTATGGACCGTCTGCACCGCAGCAGCCCTGTGAGCTGGTATCGGATTTTTACAGTGATGCTTCAAGCTGGCGCCCCTTGCTTGAGCCCACCTGAGACTATTGCAGAGTTCTCTTGTAAATTTTAATATCAAAAATGGAGAAGCAAATTAAATTATGCTTTTCCTGTTTGAAAAATCTTCACAGCTGGAATAGATACAACCAATATTCTTTTTAGATTATGCCAGCTTTTACAGTCACTTTCAACAAATAGCTATCATTAGAAATGGCAAGGACAATGCAGTTGATCGTTTAAAAATAAAGGGTTGTCATTTTGATTTTTTCTTCCTAAAAGGAATAAAGAATTGCCTATACCTACTATGACGGAAACACCCCTTTAGAGGCCACAAGTAAATGAGGCCATAAAGAAAGCAAAGTCATATGTGAAAGAAACCTGATCCAATTAATCATTCTTTGTAGTAATTCTGTCATGAAACTTTCTGATGTTTTGTTTCTGTTGAGATGTAAACTGTGAGCTGGTAGTTTGGCGCCAACTCAGTTATTTAATATTATATTTTTCAAAATAAAGTTTTTTTCATAAAAGACTAAATATCTGAAAGTTTCTAATGGTTAAGTTTTAAACAGCCAACTATTTCTAAAGAATGGGAAAAAAATTTTTTCTGAAATATAGAGACTAAAAGAAAATGGTTTGGAGTATGCAATATAACATGCTTATGTTTATATTTGGAGAACGTTACATTCTGTAACTGTTGTATAGTTATGACATTTAATTGGCTAAAAATAAACTTCAAAATTGTATCCATTACACTCATATAATCTGGCAATATGTTTTAAATCATCATAAAAAGAAACCTATGTTATTCAACATCACCTCTAAGATGGAGTCTATATATAGCGGACATTCGATAAATGTTGCTTGATGATAAGCACGATTCTGCACGTTCTATAGACTCTGTAAACATAAAATCCTGACTTAGTTTCCACGACAAAATAGTCTACACCAATGGCCATTGCTAATTTATATCTACAAAGCCCCCTTCAGGGCAAAAGAAAACTAATGTCAATCATTTGTTGAACTCTTCCTCTTGTCCTCCAAGATTCTGCATACCTAGTTCTTCACAATGTAACGAAACAGAACAGAACTTCCTGAAATTCATTCAAAAACGTTTTTCCCACTCGAATATTTTTATGTTAAAACACTAGAAATTAGTTTGGAAGATAAGATTGAAATGTGGTTTGATATCAATAGAAGAAGGAAAGGGTGGAAATCAATACTGTGAGAGCTAATAAAGACAAATGTTCTGTGATTCACTAGGGAAGAAATAAAGGATGAAAAAGTGACTATGAGTCAGCAGTGTAACACTGTCACCAAAAGGCAAACACTGTATCGGATAGCATTAATAGACATATCATGTAAAACAAGAAAGGTAATTTTTCAGCAGCAGCAGTTCTCAAAACTATCGGTTAACCAAAATTAGAAAAACACCTGTATTGGGGGCACAATCATTGCACAAAAAGTTGTATCAAGTTTACAGGAGAATAACAACAAAACAAAACACAAACAAAAAAAAAAATTAATATGGATGGATAGAGCGAGAGAGAGAGACAAACTATCAAACACAAGGTGAAAACCAGACTTGCTTTCAGAGATCAAGAAAACTAAGTCTATGTTCAATCAAAAGCAAAGGCAAAACCAACTAAGGGCGAACATAATTACTATAAACCTAGTGCACAAAGGGAACAAGATCTAGAAAGAAGATAAGAACCAGTTGCTTTTATTAGGCAGTGATGGAACCAACAACAAATGAATTCTGGTTGCTTCAGACAATAATTTACATTAAACAAAAAGGAAAATCCCCAGCACAAAGACAATTACACTGTGATTCGATGGAATGTCTGGGATCCCAGTCATTGGACGTATTCAAAATAATCAGTATACTCAGCCTTTCGAAAGTGATTTGGATTAATTAGTACATGGCTAAAAACAACTTCAAATATTTACAGTTGTTTCATACTTTATAATATGACATCTGGTGAGATTACTTAATAAAAGAGAAAATTTGAAAGAAACAGCTGGGGAAATTCAGCTTGTAGTTGTAGACCCCAGGGATCACTGAATCCCCACTTTGTCAAAAATAAATTATCTCAAAATAAAAAGGTAGGAAAAATATTAGCTAATTTTGTTGAGAACTTACTATATACCAAACACTGTCCAGTATTTTTTACTTACAAAATCTCATTTAGTATACAAACAATCATAAGAGCTATACGCTATTATTGCCTCTATTTTATAAATGAGAAACTGAGGTATAGGGAGATTGAGTAATTTTGCCCACAAGGTCACACAGTCAGCATTTTGAACTCTAACAGTCTAGCTCCAGGGCCTGGCTGGCTATACCACACCTCAGTTACCCAGAAATATACCAGGGAGTCTAAAGGAACTTAGTAGGATGGGCTAGGATGACAGTTTCATTATCAGTAGGTAATGACAGTTGGTGACTAAAGAAATAACCTTATGATGCAGAAGGAAAAAATTAGAATTAGGAATAAGAAAATTTTACACTTAATGAATGATATTAACATTAGAACACATTGTGAAAGGCTAAGGAATATTCTCTCTAGAGACCTAAAATTCTAAATAGTTTAGATTTTCATGTCTTTTGTGACGATTTTGTGAAATTTTTTCTGAATGCAGAGTATTACATTAAATCTTCCCAAACTCTTTTACAGCATATGATTTACATAAATCATAATATTGCTTTGGAAACATCACACTAGGGGGCTTCTAAGGGAATGTTTAATTTCTGTCTAATATAGATTAATTTAATATTTAATTTCTGTCTAGTATAGATTAATCTCATTAATAAAGGCAGCTGGCTACATAATCATATCCCCAAATTTTGCATCTCTTGGGTCCCATTGAAGGAACGGGTGGTTAGAAATGGGATTAGGAGAGCAATCTAGAACATGGTGATGATTATGACAATTACCTAAATTACTATACACTTATAGTATAAATATACCAAATTCAGGAACATTATTCAAAGATGTATTCATGATATAAGACAGAATATTTAGTTGCAAAACAGACATTGCAGTCATGCTACTTCTTATAAAAATCCAATGATTATAACTAATTTGCTCTCACCGTTATAGCTTCCAGATATTTCAATATGCCTTGGCATTCTGTTTCTCTTCTTTTTTTTTCCCTTACCTGAACTGGTTTCATTGAAAGCTTATTTCATTTCTGGTCAAAATAATGATCTTAGAGTTGATATAGGACTTTCTCTTTCACCTCTGATCTCCGTTACCTCTCTGAATATGTACACAATAACACCAGTTCAACTGGGGATGTTTCCCCACCTGCCCCATGATTCTGTTCTTCCCCACTATCTAAGGATCTTTAAGGGCATTTGGAACAATACCGCATCCTTCTGTAATGGGCTTATTTATCTGCCCCTTGTGGATAAAACTGCAAAGCTAAATGATCATCCCCTTTCTGCTTAAGAAATTTTCATTAAAACTCCTATGTTGCAGATAAAAACTTTTGTCCAATACAATTTTTAATTCTCATGTAAAATACTGGTGAATTTATGAATTTAATGCTAGAGTAAAAAAGTAGAGGGCTTCTTCTGGATCCTAGATCTTGAGCATTGTCAAAAAAAAAAAAAATCAGTAGCACTGTTTGTATAAAACACTGGTTCTTCACTGTTCTTTATTGAATATCCACTAATTGACAAAACACTGTTCACATCTAGGAAAATTTAGGACAGGATTGGTTCAAATATTGGCTCTGCCACTTAGCTGTATAAACTGACAACTTAGCTCTGCACCTATTTCTGCATGTTTAATGGGAAGAATTTTACTTATGTTGCAGGATGGCTATGAAAGTCAAATTACTATGGTGTCGGGTACACAGCAGATGTATAATGAATGGTAGCTTTTCAGGTTATGTTTATAGTCTAATTAAAGCCAAAGAAGAGTCCAAAAGAAGGGAGCAGATTCTTGCACAGAAAATCTGAAAGTTTGGATTGGGAGGGTCTCTGCCAATCTTCCATTTCTTTGGACCTACTTTGTGCCTTCAGGACTTCTATAGTGATCAGGTGGTTTCAAGATGGCGGGGTCCCAAACCTCACACTTCTTGGGGCCCGAATTTATTTGTTGGTGCATTGAGCTTCCAAATAAGTTTTTGTCCGATAAAAACTTTCTTTTAGTACAATAAACTCGGAAGCTACATGAGATGTCCAAAATTCAAACAGACATTTTTTTAAATTCTTGAGAATTGAGATACTAAAACATACAAAAAGTATATGGAAAAAGTGTCATCAAGTTCAGAGGTCCCTAACGTTAGAAGGAAAAGCATTCTGCATATTTTAAGAGTTAAAGAGATGCAAAATCCAATCAAGAAGTGTAGCCATCTGAGAGAGGATTATAGAGTAATCTGACTTGCGGGGTGTATGATCAGCTGTGGCTTTAAGTTATGAAGTCCTTGTCACACACAATATATAGGTCAGTCCATCCTATCCACATCACAGACAAAGAATCTGTTGCTTCCTGACCAGAACTTTTGATTTTTAATAACTTCAGCAAACTGAGAAGGCAACCAAAAAATCACTTTTGAGAAAGCCACCCTAAAAAATGTTTGAGGCAACAAAATTGCATCCTCCAAAGGAAACACTGCTCAAGCCATGCAGATTTAGAATTAAATATAGGCTACTTCAGACAATAATTCATTCATTCATTCAAAAGCATTTATGGAAGAATGTGCTGGGTCTCAGGTAGAGTTCTGGGCACTGTGTTTACATCAATGAGCAAAACAGAAAAAGTCTCTACCTTTGTGAACCTTATCTTCTACTCAAGGAATAAATACAACAAACACAATAAATGAGTAGAGCTGATGACATTAGTGTCCTGTGTACATTTCCTCCACACTCATTGGTTGAAGGTTATTAACTATAAACAACTGCAACTATCTGCCTGAGCATCAGGAGCACATTCTTCCCACACTCAATGAAAGGTAGAAATTAGTGTTGAAGCCCTGGAAACACCTCTCACCAAATGACACAAGTGGTGCTGATAGACGTATACCCCAGCTTCCTTGCCTCCTGGTGCAAAACAATTGAGCCTCAATTGCCCACAGAGAAAATCTGCTTAATAACCTGCCACTCTTTGAGTCACTACCCTACTCCCCTACCTGTTTTTCTTGGGGTCATCACCCAAATAAACTACTTGCATTCAAATTTTGCCTCAGGATCTGCTTCTAGAAGAACTTGTCTACTTCTAGGCAATAAGTACATTATATAGCATGTCCAATGTTGATACATGTTATGGAAAAATATAGAGCATATGAAGAAGGATCTGGATTAGAAGGCAAAGGGCAAGGCTGTGGAAGGCATTTGAACAAAGGCTTGAAGGAGATAAAGGGGTAAGCCATGGGGATCTATGAGGGAAAGCTACTGCAGAGGCTCTGAAGCAAGAGTATGCCTGGTGCATTCAGGACTTTGGAGAAGACCGTTGTAACTGCAATAGAGTGTGTAAAAGAGAGAGTAGTAGATTGTGAGGTATGAGAGAGGTAACAATTATAGGGCAGTAGTAACGATTTTGTACGGTCTTATAAAGACTTTGGATGTTAGCCTGAGTGATATAGTGATATGGAAGGATTTACGCAGAGGCGTGACATAATCTGACATGTTTTAAAAGCTTCTCTTTAGTTCCTGTGTTGAGAAAGGACTGTAGGAATTCAAAAATAGAAGCAGAGAGACCAGTTGGGCATCTATTACAAAAATACATACAGGAATCCGTCAACAGATGAATGGATAAATAAATTGTGGTGTTTACATACAGTAAAATATTATGCGGCCATAAAAAGGCATGAAGTACTAATACCTGCTACAATGTAAATGAACCTCGTAAACATTATGTTAAATGAAAAAAGCCAGACACAAAAAGTTTCGTATTGTATCTTTCCATTTACGTGAAATATCCAGAATATGTCAATCCTTAGAGACAGAAAGCAAATTACTGGTTTCCAGGAGTTGGGGGGAAGAGGATTTGGGAAGTAACTTCTCAATGGGTGTGAAGTTTTACTTTGAGATGATGAAAATATTTTGGCACTAGATAGAGATGGTAGTTGACAGCAGAGTGAATATACTAAATACCACTGAGTTATTCACTTTAAAATGGTTAGTTTTATGTTATGCGAATTTCACACCTATTTAAAAAAAATTGTTTTAAAGATGATGCAAGAGATGATGATGGCTTGGACTAGAGGAGCAGTGTTGGAGGTGATGAGAGTGGTGAGATTCTGGAAATGTTTCATAGGTAGAGTTAAGAGGATTTCAGGACCAGATGTCAGTGTGAAGGGTCAAAGATGACTCCAAAGTTTTGAGCTTGAGCAACTGTAAGAATGAAGTTGCCATTTCTAAATGCTGGAAGCTTGCAGTTGTAGCATGTTTAGGGTAGAAGATTTAAGAGCTCAATTTTGAATATGTCACATTTGAGATGTCTATTAGACAGTCAAGTGGTGTTTGAGATGTCCGGCTTTAAGGATAAAATTCTGAGCTAGAATCACATCCACTGTATTACCATTTTTGCATCAATGAATCAGTGAATATTTGGTATTTTAAACATGTGTTGAGTTTAAGATAATTTATCTTATTTATTTATTTATTTTTTTGGTGAGGAGGATCGTCCCTGAGCTAACATCTGTGCCAAGCTTCCTTTATTTTTCGTATGTGGATGCCTGCACAGCATCGCTGATGAATGGAGTAGGCCTGCACCCAGCACCAAACCCGTGAACTCAGGCTGCCGAAGCAGAGCATGCACACAAAACTTCCCCCAAGGGCATCAACAAACTCACATTCAAGAGTTTGCTCGGATGAAAAATGAAGAGATTGAATGTCTACAGTCTAGTCAAGCATATGTCTGAAAACCAGAGAAATTAAATGTGCTACTTAAAATTTCAGAGCCAAGATTTCCAGATATTTCCAGGTATTATTCATGCCTAAGGGGAGCTGTGGTTTAATTGTAAGTTATTTTGGAAGTTTTGGCATCCTATGTCACATACATATCAAGTTATCCAGGAAAGTGTTTGGAGGCCCTTCTTGTAAAGGTACTTGATGCCTTTTGTCACTGCTGTTGTTTTATATTCAACACAACACATACAAGATCCCAATCCAAGGTATTTTGTATGACACAATACTGCCCATTAAGGGAGAATGGACTTGCCCAATATGTCCCAGTACATCACTACCAAGGCTACAGCCAGTATTGTCACAAAATAAAGCAAAGAATTTACTTTTGGAGGTGTAAAAGGAACTACACTCATTTTTTTCTAGTCTATTACCATATCTGGATAGAAACCACAGCAGAAGCTTAAAATATTAAGAAGAATTTAGAGAAACATATAAAACTGTGCTGATTAAAATTTTAAAAAATATTATGTGTAAGTAATACTAAGCCCTGTTGGATTGTGGCTATTTCTAAGTTTATAACCAGTTCTTAATACAAGTGGAGTTTCATTGTGTTTATTCTTTTAAGGATTTGTTTTAATGATTTAAGACATCTGAAATTTTGAGTTGCTCCCATAAGTAGAATTAATTTAGGTGGATTTGATAATGGATTATTTATGAGGCTGGTTGGAGGTAGAATAAGATAGAGTAGTGATAGTTAAGTAGAAAATCAGTGTGAGCAGCTGAAATTTCCAGCCAAGTTTCTACATGAGTTTAATTCACTGGCTAATTTCTCACACCCCTCTGATTTTTAACTTTCGAAGAGATATGATTACCACAAAAACAAAAGAGACAATCAAAGTTACTTAAACACAAAAGAGTAGAACATGAGATTTTCCAGAATTTAAGAAGATATAAACAAAGACAATCTATTCAAGAATGTCAGTCCTATTTTCATTTCTTGTCCCACTCATTTGACCTGTTTAAATATTTTTTTAGTTTATTTTCAAATCTTTAACTCTAAATATAAATGTTTATCTTTATCTTTTTCTCCTTGTTAAAAAATTCTTGCCTATTTTACAAACTCAGTTTTATAAAATTGAGAAAATACAAGAAACTTCAAAAAAGAAAATAAAAACATTCCACAAATTCACTACCCAGAATCAATATTTTGCTGTATTTCTTTCCAGGTTTTTTTCTGCATGTATATAATGGGATTTTTAAAAGCAAATTTGAGATCATATTTTTCATTTAGTTTAATATTCTTTTCTTCCCTGAGTAACTGTGTTATGTGCACATTTTCCCAAATCCATAAATATTCATGAGAAAAGATTTTTGATGGTTATATAATATTTCATTGTATAAATGTATCCTAGTTTATTTAACCATTTCCCTATGCTTAGATATTTAAGTTTTCTGATTGTTTGTTACCTAGCTACCTAATTAATACTGAAAACATGTGAGTGCCAATAGGATGAAACTTGACTAAAAAATATGTGTTGTAAGTTTCTAAAGAGCTAAAGCATTATTTCTTATTTTTAAAAATCTGTCCTATACCTTTTTCCTTGGAGATACAACATTTGATTGTATATTTTTAGTACTCAATACATCGTCTTTGATTTTCTTTTTTCTGCTCATAATTGAATGCAGTCAATTAGCTTAATTCCAAGAGTCTAATGATTCTCCATTGTTGACATGCTAAATTTCCATTTTTATCTCAACTATATTCATTTGCAAGATTTCTGATTACTTGTATCAGCATTTTCCTATATTTTTTGGAAATAATGAGGACACTATCTGATGATATATTCAAATAATTGTACAAACATTTCTGTTAACACAAACCTGTCATCACCATTGAAGCTGAAACAGCAGCTGGCATATCATCTGTATATACCAGAAGCAGAAACCAACTTTAGCTCTCCAGTGTAAGCAAAAAGAAAAAACAAATATTGAAAAATGTAGGGGTTTACAGGACCAAAGGCAAGTCAGGAGGGGAACAGGCTACAGGCAGCTCCACAGGGTCTCAGTGAGAGGAAACAAAGTTTCACCCTGGCACTGCTGTGACTAGAATGAATAAAACATGTTGCTTCTTACATCATCACCTTCAAGGCTCAATTTTCCCAGGAGATAGTGCCCAACTGGGCAAGCTACCCTTGGCAGGACTGGAGGTGAGAAGAAGGATCTAGACTGAAGAACCTATAGAGATGTTTGGGATTCTTTAGTGAGAAAGCAAGCACGTGGACTTACCTTTCCACCGAGTTGCCACAGACGGAGAGGGAATTCCCCAAGGGGAATCAGGCTGCTCTTAAGAAAAGAGGGAAATGAACACTAGAATGCAAACTCCATGGGGGTAAGACTTGTGATCTTTTCTGTTCACTGATGCTACATATAATAGATGCTTAATAAACATTTGTTGAATCAAATTGAATTAGCAGGCAAAAAAAAAGGAAGGAGGGAGGAAGGAAGAAAAGAGGGAAGGAAGGGAAAGAAAAAGAAAAAATGGGAAGAGCTAAAAGTAATTCAGGGTAAATATTATCTTACCAACGGGAAGAGTCAAGCTAGGTGACACTTTTTCTTTGCAATATGAACGAGGACTGACTCTAAAGCAATGTAATCGATTTCCTTGGGTGGCTTGTGTATTGACTTTGAAGGCAATTTTCAAAGGGAAGCTCTACAATGATCTTAAAGGATGGCAGGAATGTTGATGTAATATAGAGCTTCCCTACGGGGCACTTTAAAGGACTCATGTGGATGTTTAAGTCCTGCTATGTTGGCTTTTAAAAAATTCATTTGTGATTACACATTGCATATTTTCTATAAACTAGTTGATTAAGGCAAGCAATATAAGGCAATAAGAAAACTAAGAGAGAAGCGGGAAGGACACCCCTCTAAACATGGTAGGTTTAATAAAATTTACAGATCAAATATAATTTTGGAGGCCTACAGGATTTTTTAAACACATTTTCAAGGTGTTCTAAAAGCCATACTAATAGTTACGATATATCTAACACTGATGATGTATAAGGCACTTTACATTAAATTATCTATAATACTCATAACAACCACCCTGGTAAATAGACAACTGTCTCCAATTTCACAGATAAGGAAATGGAGGGTCAGAAGAGTTAAGTTGTCCAAAGTCATGCAATAAAGCAAGACAAAGCCGTGATTTGAACCCATCTGTTCAGAGCCATACCCTGAGTGTGATACTGAATATACAAATCTCTAAAAGCGAAGAGTAAGTGAGGCAATGTCCCCACATCCTCCTCTAAGATCCAAATTTATGATCGCATTTATTCCCTACCTACATCTCCAGAATGTTCTCATACAAATTATTTAATATATTTTCCAAATGATGCTAAACTCAAGCGAGCATTTAGTGTTAGCAAACACATCTTTTCATTCTTTTTCTTTTAAACCCAATTTATTTTAATGTTTTAAAAATCTAATCATGTATCCATGCATCCTATTAATTTTTAAAATTGAAAGTACCCAAAACACTGCCAAATAGATGAATAGTGATGAACTTTCTATTATGAATGGAACTTTAGCATATGATTCACATTTGCACCGAATTCTTATTTTATGAAAAAAAGTTCTTGTTTTCTATAATGACCAAGAAATAGGCAAATAGATATCCCTTCTAAGGACTCCTTGATGCCAGAGCATATCAGCATGAAAAAGTAATAAAAAAGAGAGCTCACAAAGATCTAAAAAGTTTCTGGGAAGAACAACTACTTCATAATGCGAGTTTCCAGATCACAAAGTAGAAAGAAGAAATCCAGCTATAAATCTACATTCAGAGTACAGCAGGGGAAATAGGATATGAGGTAATTTTTGCCTTACTTTTGAGCAGCACAGATCTTATGAACGGAGGTGGAAGCTATTCAATAACATTTATTGCAAGGCCTAGTTCAGTGCCTTCCACGGGTGGGCAGTCAATAAATCTTATCTGGAGATGATATTTATGCAATGATAATCAGTCTACTTCAGCACAGCAATTTTGGGGGAAAATACTGTCTGTAGTGAGGTTAAGTCTTCCGAAGTAAAATAATAAAAGGAAGGGCAAAGATCACATGTGGAAAGTATTCAAAAAAGAAATTAAGGTTTACGCAATATTTGCATAAGCATTGGCAATTACGATTCAGAAAAGTAAATGCATTTTCAGAAAAATTTGAAACACATTTTCATAAATGCAGGGAAAGCATTAAAATTATACATGATTCTCTCCTCCCCTCCAACTTCACCAAATGACACATATTTATTTACCCATTCAAGCAGTGAAGACAAAGACACAGAAGAAATCTGACCTTTGTTTCATGGCAAAGTGCGATTAATTATACACAAGAGAGTCCTTTTACCTTTGTTTCTTGACTCTACATACACTAAATTAACAAATTATATGCACTGCTTCTAGAGTTTTGTCACACAAAAAATCAAACTAAGTAATTCATACAGTGATCTAATGGTTTGGTTCAACTATATAAAATGATTTAAACAGGGGCTGGCCCCATGCCCCAGTGGTTGGGTTAGGGCACTCCACTTTGGCAGCCCGGGGTTTTGCTGGTTCAGATCCTGGGCGCTGACATGGCGCTGCTCATGGGGCCATGTTGAGGCAGCATCCCACATGCCAGAACTAGAAGGACCCACAACTAAAAATATACAGCTATGTACTAGGGAGTTTTGGGGAGAAAAACCAAAAAAAAAAAAAGATTTAAACATAAAAAGTTTAGGTTGATTTTGAGTTGAGAATCATTTTTTCCCTAGAGTGAATTAAAATTCATTATCTCATTGCAACACACACACACCAAGTCACTCTCGGTGGACACTAAGGTGCTGACATATGAGCTGGTCTTGTTTAAAAGGGGGCATGAAGAATTATTTCACTCCATCCACCATAAAGTTATCTAACATGTATGTTTTAGAAGTTGTTAACATATATTGGGTGCAAAAATAACATGTTAGCTAAAAATATAAATAACTGGAGATAAAACTGTCACCTTAACAGCCCCAATTTCCCACTTAATGCTTGTATGATGAGTAAGAAGAAAGCTACATAGATGGCAGGACACTCTGACACAAACCCAAAAAGAAAAGAGATAATTTACTGCAAAGTGCAGGTTACCCAACCACTAACATCATTTCTATGCTAAGGTCTAATTTGAGGTTCTTTTGGACTTGCCTACATTCTCCTTCCTTTTTCCATTCATAAACCCAGTTTGGAGCTCTGTAGCTGGCATAACACCACACAAGATTTCAGCAGTCAGCCAGAAACAGTAACTTGTACCTGATCTTTTCTTATAGAGAAAGTTGGGAACAAGAAAACCCAGGCTGTTCAGTTAGCTGAGACAATGAAATCTAAAATAGAGACATTTCTTTTTCATAGTAGGAGGGGGTGCAAAGATGGGTTAAGCACCGGAAGTGTAGGAAGCAAACTTGTCCCCCGGAGCAGCCATCAGCCAAACAACCAGAAAGGATAAACTAAAAATAAGAATGACTTCCTTTCTCTGGGTTTCTCATTTTATACAAGCTGCTCTCTGCATCCATACTTCAACTTCATCTCTGACTTCCTTCTGCAGGGAAGTCTGTTTTCACAATTTAAACAGACCAAGTTTACAGTAAATCTTTATAAGCAGACAACTGAAGCCTTGGGAGCAAGTTACTTTGAAAATCTGGAGAGGACAAAACCAAAACTCCATGTTGCACTGAGACCAAGTTCAAATAAATTATAGATTTGTTATTGCAGAAACATATTGGACGCCACCTAAACACACCACGCACACACCCCCCCACACACACTAATTAGTAAATTCCAAGTTTGTCACATTTTTCTCATTAAGCCTGACATAAGCACATGTATGCACACACATATGTGTGTGTATGTGTGTGTGTGTGAGAGAGAGAGAGAGAGAGAGAGAGAGAAAACTATAGCAAAACCTACAAAGAGAGAACCCAAAAGAGATGAACAATTTTTTTCATTCTTTGTAATGTTCAAGTACTCAGTAATTACTAAATAGGAATACATCCCCTTCAGTAAAAAAAAAAAGAAAAAAAGTCTCACATTAGAATTGTGGGAAAAAAATCTTTCAGAATAGGGCTATTTGTGAGTCTAGCTGAATTAGAAATAATCAAATAAGGAACATAAATCAAGGAGTGGTCAAATTTAGGAAGATCAATCAAGACAAGATGAAGACCAGTAAGATATTCAGCAAGAACTTACTAAATATCCACTCTCATCCACTCAACGTTTGTAAATATTTAGTGAGCATCTACAATGCTCTAAGTTCAAGCTGTGCTTTCAGCGAGTTCCCAGGTAACCTTGTTGAGGTGGCCAAAGGTGACACATCTGGGAGTTAGGCAACAGGAATCAGAAACTCAAGCTGAAGAGAACAAAGAGAAGGATCAGATATCTGGGCAGAGTAATGAAGCCAATGAGAGAACCTGGGCCTCAGGCCACAAGATCCACCTACCTCTGCAGAGAGGAGCTCAATTTAAGGTCAGAAAACCTCTCATATCACAGATGGGGAAACTAAAGCTGACCAAACCATATACAGTCTAGTTTATTCCCCCATCAGCTCCCACATCACCTACTATTACCCCCATCATCACTGCCATCTTTGTACATTTCTGCTCAAACCCCTTGTCTAAGTACAAAAAGACTTATAAGCTTGTTCCTTCTGATCACCACCTGCCATTTCTCTGCTCTCACTTTTCACCTCAGCCAGATGGAACCAATTTCAGATCTGCCATGCAACATGCTCTTTCACACCTACTCGTTTCTACCAGAGCCTCCGTTTGATGAATTCTCACCCATGCTCGGTGTTGTGCCAAGTGCTCCATGTGAATTGCTCGTATTATCCTCATTCAGAAGCTACAGTGATTGTTGCTATTTTACAGACTAGGAAACTGAGGATTAAAGAGTTAAGTCACTTACCCAATAATTCACAGCCTTGAGTTGGATTGAGAGCCAAAGCCCTGAAAACTGCCCCTAAAGTCCATTTCATCATGTATCATACCACCCCCTGCCGTCGGTTTAGCTAACACATACTCCAAACAAACTTTTCCTTGCTCCTTAATTTGATTTAGATGTTGATCCCTATTCTCTCTAAACAGCACTCCCATTCCTCTGTCACAGCGCTTGTCACGCTCATCTGCAGTGCATGATTTACTTGACTGTCTTTCCCCCAGTGTCTGGAATGAGCCCACAAGCCCCTTATTCTCCCAGCATTTAGCCCAATGCCTGGGCCTTGCAAGGTGTTCAACAAAAGTTTGTCTACTCACTCAAGAATAAATAATTGTCACGTGGCTATGAAATTATGGGCAGTGGAAGGATTAAAATATAAGTCTATCTGACTGCCAAGCCATTCTTCTTCCACTGTACCATACTGGCTCCCAGCTAATCGTGGATAAAAGTCCTTACTCCACCCACAAAGTGGAAATAAGATTATCCATTCCATCATCCTTGAATTAGGATAGTGAGAGAATCAGAGTTAAAATCTATTGTTTCCTGTCTCTGGCACACAATAGGAGCTCAATAAATATTTGTCGAATAAGTAAGCCTGGTCCCAGCACATAGGCAGCCCGTGCCCTCTGTGTTCTTTGCTGCTTGTATAGGTTGACATTGAGCACTGTATGCTCCAGAACATTGCTCGTCAAATCATGATCTGTGGACCAGCAGGATCAACATCAACAGGGAGCCTTTTGGAACTGCAGAATGCCAGGTCCCACCCCAGAGGTACTAAATCAGAATTTGCATTTTATCAAGACCCCCAAGTGACTAGTGTACATGATAAAGATTGAGTAGCACTACGCTAGAATATACCGTGTATACAAAGATGTGGTTTCCACCCAAGGGACCTGCAATTTAAGTTAGAGAGAAGAATCATCCCAGTTATAAAATACAGTCAATTAGCACCATAAAAACAATACCAATGCAAAGGAAGACAGCACTGATATAAATTGAAAACCATAGAGAATAAAATAACGCAATATTTCAAGGAGCTCTTCTTAGGCAGAAAACACAGAGTCCTCAATAAAGGTACTGTCTGCAAAAGGCTGGTAGTGAGCTCCCTGACATGCACACTGACAATTAAGTCACGATGAAGACAGACCTCAGCAAAACCCACGTGGCTGGTTCCACATCATAACTGAAAGAGAAAGTCTGTATAGTGGACACAGAGGCAGGAGCTGGAGGTAATCTGCCTGAGTTCAAATCCCAGCTCAAACACCAACAAGCTCAAAGATCTTGCAACCTTGGGTACGTTGCTTAAACTTCAGTGCTGCTTTGGAAAATGGGACAATAACGGTACCTAACGTAGAGAGCTGTGGTGAGCATGAGATGAAATAATCCCTGTTAAGCGCTTAGCAGAACGTCTGACACAAATAAGTGCCCAATAACAATAACAATTACATAACTGTTCTTGAAATGCATAGGCAGTTGGTTCATTTTGGCGTGGCTCCCTGCCCTGATAGGCTTCATTGGTGGCCTGGGTGGTCTCATGCCTGTTTCTACCTTCTCATCCCAAAATGTGGCTTGTTGTCTTCAGATCAGGGCCCATAAACTAGGGGACAGTTGATCATAAACCCCTTAACCTTGGATGAAAATGTTGTGTGTAGAAGTATATGTGCATATTTCTTTGGAAACGTTCAGAGCTTTTACCAGATTTTCAAAGACGTTGGCCTCACAAAGGTATTCATCACTATTCTGAAGGAGGTGGCACGGCATGGTCAAAAGTGCGTAGCAACAACAGACTTGAATTCTGGTCCTGACTTCACTATTTGTGTAACTTGTCAAAGGTGTCTTCTCATCTTTAAAATAGGGATAATAACACCACCTTAATAATATCATTTCCTGTGAGGGATTGTGTAACAGTCAAATGAGATGCTGTACGAAATGGTACTCTGTAACTGTAAAAAGCTCGCAGATGCTAGTGACAGCTGTTATCATTAGTGACTTCTCAAACATCTTCTCCCACAGCTAGTTCAGTTGAACACACCCACTCACTTCAAGGAATCATATTCTCAGGAAACACCCTCCTTTCGAGAGCTACAAGTGAGGTAACTAGTCAGGAGGCTTCCGTGCCCATAACTTGTGCCCCTGCCATGTGTACAAAGGTGGAGTGGTTGAGTGTAACAAGATAGAAACAGCAGCAGGAAGGATAGGTTACAAAGAAAAGTGGCTTAAGCAGTCACAGGTGATGGTGGCAGCTTCCGGCTTGGCTGCTCTGGGTTGCTACACTTTGGTCTCTAGACAGATGTCTGAGGCAGACATGCCCGGATATGTCTTCCAGCCAGCAGTGTTTTCTCTTCAGCAACACATTTCCAGGCAGCCTGGCTGGGACATTTCCATTTATCAACAACAAAAGTGAGTTGAACGCAGAATTCAGGCGTCAAAAGATTCTGCTTCTTTAATTAAGAGAGGTGGAAACAAAGCAGTAGGGAGAGAGAAAGGAAAACAATCTCCACAAGTAGACCAGGACGTAAGCCTGACTTTGAACCTAGTCATTTCCAGACTGTAATCAAGTGGATTGTCGGGAAGCCATGAGTGTATGGATAGCTGAGGTGCCAGTGAAAATGAGACTGCGCTGGGTGTGATAACAGTTCTGTATCCATAACACTTTCATCTCATAGTACACTTGTGCATCAAATGCATTTGCCAGCAGCTTTCCTGCCTTTCAAGCGAGAATCTAACAGGAAGACTGCAAAAAGGGAACAATCAGGAAGTTCAATTTTTGTGCATCCCGGTAGGACGAGAGTTGGGTCGCCCTGTGCTGGGTGCATGAAGGGGTCTTCAGGGTTTCTAAAGATGTGTCACAGCCTTCATCGTGGGCTTGAACAATTCATTCCAATCAACCAGTCCATCCCAGCTTGCGGTCCTTTTGAATTTGAAAAAGGAGAAAGCAGTCTTTCTCTGTCTTTCCCTTATTGCTTTCAAATCAGAAACAAGGATATTAAGTCAGTTCCCGAAGAAATGACAAAAGAAGGCTATTTAAGACTTCAAATTCTTGATGCTATGGAAAAATAAGATGATGCTAGGTGTTTCCTGTCTCTACTTAAGATTGAATCATTGTACATGTTAGCCCTTAACCACATTTAACTGATTTCCTACATCCTTGCAACTGTTCACATTTTCCTCTAAGTTTTACTGCTTGAACAGCACCAGCAAGGGGAGGGAACATACTTGTCTCTCATAACTGTCAGAGATGACACAGAAGCAACACGAATGTGGGAGGTGCTGTGTTGTTTCTAATTAATGAGGGTTTTCAAGTATTTGTGTAAAGGAAAGAAGTCAACATTCTAAAGGTTGGAATCTATGGGCCTTTTCAATGATTTCCTTTAAGAAAAAAAGATAAATTCTTGTGTAAAGGAAATAGTGCATGTGGAATTCAATGGAAATGATAGGGACAGCTAGAAATGAAATATGGAAAACATTAAATCATGTAGGTGTTGTAAAGCAATGCATAGCTGAAGGTGCCTTATTACTTTCTATTATACTTTCTCATTCTGAATAACTACTGTTATATAATATGAATTATTGATGTTTAATAATAGAAATAACCACAGTCAGATGCCAAATCAAGAAGAAAAGATCTGTACTTTGAAAAAAAGAACTCTCTTAATGTACATGCCACATAAACATTCAGGCTGGAGCGCTGAGAGGAATCCTGCCGTGGGGAGCTATTGAGAAAAGCAGTTCTGAGCAGAAGACAGAGGCAAGGCTAGTTACAAGTCTGCTCTTCCCCAGCGGAAGTAAGTGACGCTATGAAAGTATGCCTAGGCCTAACTCTGTATGTGCAGATACCACCACTCACTGACACCCTTCCTGGTTGCCTAGTAGCAGCTGACAGAATTCAATGTGCAGTGTGTCTATCCGTCAAAAATACCTACTGAAGTGTCTAATAAGAAGAGAGCTCTGTATTACACATCTTAAGGGAATAAAAAGAAAAAAAACTAGACTTTATGACTCCAAGACAAAAAGCAAAACACAAAAAGAAAAATATCTCTACAGGGTAACGTAGAAATAAATAAAAGCTGTTAATGTTGTAAAGTGCAATGTATTAATAATGCAAACTCAAAAGTAAAAGGATGCCCAATGATAGTGTTCAATAAATATCATGAAAAGAAGAGAATATACTTTGATGCAGGATGTGGAGTCAACTACTTATGCCTTCTTGAAAGAAGGAAGTTTTTAGCAGACAAGGAATTGATGGAGAAGATCTGTGAGAATTCACAGGTGGTTCGAATGTGTTGTTCAACATAACCATATCAGAATGTAATCAGCCACACGTAACAGAAAAATGTGATGGACAACAATTCAAAGCAATGGGGATTTCTTTGTATCATGTAACAAAAAGTCTAGAGATAGGCAGCTGCTGGTATTAGTTCTGCAGTCTGAAAAGATAAGAGCTGGAATTTCTGAGATTTTCTGGCCCTGCCTCTTGACCACAAGATGGCTGCTGCAGCTCCCATCACCATAACTCCATTCAAGACAACAACAACAGAAAAAAAAGCAGAGAAAGGATAAAAGGAGGGGCGAGGAAGAAAGGAGGAATGAGTAGCACTTATGGTATATGTATGTAGTATATGCCACTTTCATTAGGAAAAGTAAAAGCCTTCCCAGAGCCTCCATTCCCCCTGAAGTCTTCTATTTCTGTCTCACTGGCCAGAACTGTTTCTCATGGCCACACAGTTAGTCTGATAAGGTGAACCTTGAGTTTTCCAGTCTCCAGAATGGCTGTCAGAAAGAGGTAGGGAATGCCTAATGATATACCAAAGGTCAGTCCTGCCACAACTGGACAGAAAAATGGGAGAAAATGTAAGAGATAGTGGATTAGCTTGATGGACTGAGACCGTCTGAATGATATTTTGAAAGATTTTACAAAGCACAGGAAAAAAAAAGAGCACAAAAGTAAATTGTGGGTAGAAGTAACATCTAGAATATCTTATTTACAAAAACATTCACACCCTTATAATATACTTTCACACTTTTATGCACTGGAAAATTCCCACCTGTGACAGAAGAGCAGCCATCTCCGAGACAGAATTTGGCAGTAATTTGCCGTGCTGCACACAGGAATTTTCTGACACAGGTTAAGTAACAAGAGAGAAACCACTTCAGCCAGAGTGAAACTGCTAAAATGGGTTGTAGGAACAGAATATATCTACCTAAAGGATCGCCCACTGAAGTTCCACATTTCCCCCTATCTCTTCTCTGGTCTGTTATCAAACAAGTGACATCTATTTTATGTAGTGCCAAGGCATTTTGTCTTGTTTGTGAACGTTTTATTCATTTACAGACACATCCTGCTGGGTACCCATGTCCCGTTACCATGAATGAGGGGGAAATATGGGGGTTCTTCTCCCTGCTTACTCCATGTCAATGACGTCTTTATGAATTGGGTCTTCTGAGGCTCCCCGCAACGCTGTGATTTGAAGTGTTAAGATCCTGATTTGAAAGGTGAGCATCTGTTAGCACCAGGGTCTCCACGTAACGACACTCCGTGGGCCCAGGACCTGCCAAGGTGTGACCCCAAAGAGGGATAAGGAAAATAGTCAGCAGGACAGGTCCCCAGGCCCTGCCAGCCCAGAACAGGGCTCAGAAAAAGCACATAACGTAGTGTCAGGGGTGTTTGAGCACACGAGGAATGCAGTAAAGAACGGATGCCCAAGATTAGAACTGTTTAGAGAATGCAAAGATGAAAGGCAGACCCAAAAAGACATAAAAATAGAGTGGTAAGTGAGGTATGAAGAAAATCAGAAATAAACAAACCAAAGAAAGATGTGCCAAAAGGATCAAATGCTCCAAAGTTAAAGAAAGTGAGGTTTAAGAAAAATTTTTTAAGGGGGCCGGCCCTGTGGCCGAGTGTTAAGTTCACACACTCCGCTTCAGTGGCCCAGGGTTTCGCAGGTTCAGATCCTGGGCTCAGACCTAGCATAGCTCATCGAGCCATGCTGAGGTGGCATCCCACATGCCACAACTAGAAGGACCCACAACTAAAAATATACAACTGTGTACCGGGTGGCTTTGGGGAGAAGAAGGAAAAATTAAATCTTTACAAAAATTTTTTTAAGCCTTCAGATTTCACAAAACTATGTTCCTCCCAACAGTGGAGTGGAGTGGTGAGTACACAGTGAAAGCTTTGGCAGCTGAGCCAGAGATGGACTCCAGGGTCAGGCAAGGTTTGGGAGGGGCTTGCCTTAGAACAGAGTTGCTCAACCTCGTCACTATTGACGTTTGGGCTATATAATTCTTTGTTGTGGGAGCCGTTTTGTGCATTGCAGAATGCTTATCAGCACCCCGGCCTCTACTCACTGGATGCCAGTAGCCCCTCCCACCCTGAAGTCATAACAATCAAAAATGTCTCCAGAATTTGCCAAATGTCCTTGGGGGGTGAGCGAAATCACTCCCAGTTGAAAACCGTACTTTAGAGAGACAACTGCGTATGTTTTAAACCACAAGGAAAGAAATATATAAATAGTTTCAATTTCTTGTCATGTCAAGCTTTTCTGTTTCATATCAATATAGAGGAGAAAATGCCAAAATTTCAAATGGTAAACAGACGAAGGAAAAATTGCAATGACTGTCAAATGGAGAGGATGGGAATCAGCAGCTCTTTGTTGCTGTTTTCTGTGCAATCGTGCAAGTAAGGATAACTTTGGGGGAAAATCTTTGGCTGTACCTTAATTTCCTTTAATTTCAGGATATCGTCAAATTAAGGGTAAAGACTCTCCTATTTACAAAATAGAAAAATTCACAGTAGTTTGAAAACAGCTTTCCAGCCAAGAATTTTGAAAGAACTCAATAGGCCTACAGTTTCTTGACGATATAGATGGAAAAAAGAAATGAATATGACAAGAAGTCTTCATAGCCTTAGCTTGTCTTTTGACTTTTTTAGAACTTGATGCATTTGGAGTCTTTCAATTGTTCCTACCTCCTGGCTTTCTTTCTGTATGAAAGCCTTAGCATTCAGTCAAGAAATACTGCACCCCAGTTGCTCCTATTTTTAAACAGATTCTGCAGAGTTGATATTAGTATCGTTTAATGTTTTAGGCAGAAGTTCAAAAAATAAATAATTCAACCCCATATCTTTACTTAGCCACATATTAAAGAAATATAATTTATAATAAACATCTGCTTTCCAGTAATAGCATAACAGACGGCAAAGAAAATTGGGTGTGAGAAATGGCACACACTCATGCATATATGTAATTAAACCTTAAAAGAATAACTGAGTGATTTTTTTTTATACCAGTCCAAGAATTAATAATACCCAAGTCAGTGTCAGGTCTTATAAAAGTGCTATCTTAAATATGATGGCCTGGTCCAGTGGTTACACCTGTAAGGATCTCTCAGTTTATAGAGAGCTCTCTGAGGTACCTGCTGAGGTGACATTACAGGGAAACAAAACAACTGGTCAGCTCTGAAGGGGGGAAAATCAATAAAATTGATTATCACACTTCTCTAAAAAAGGTGATCACATTTAATTTTCACTTCCCAATTGTTTGCTTTAAATTGCTTTGATAAGAACTTACAGGAAATTACTACAGAGATTGCTCTGTGTTATCTTTATACCAAAATATATAATGCTTATATTTTCTGCTGTCTCTTATCAAATATGTCCCTGAAGAAATAATGGATATTTGAAAAAGTAATTGCTGGATTTTCTGGAAAAGTCTCCAAAGATAAGTACTTTAACTTTAAAAATAGCCATTAGGTTAAAACCAATAAACTCTGGTGTAGAGCATGTTGCAAATGAGGTCAAATTCTTGAGTTAATTCTGGAATAAGCTGTTTATTTTGGTTTGGTTCCATGACTATGGATTGTAGCTTCAACCCAGGGCAGCCAAATCAAAACCACAGATGTTAATGCAAGAGGGACTAAGCTCTAGTCTAAACAGATCAACTCAAACCTATGACCACTACTGGAAAAAATGATTCAAAGTGTATAGACTCACCCTAAAACATAACTCATTAATGGAGAAAAAAATCAACAAACATGTCTTGTTCTTGTGGTTGATCAATAGTGCTACCTTCATTTAGGGGAAAAACAACAATATGTTTGGCATTCTGAATTGCAAGAAACAAAGGAAAATTCTCAACTGGTTCAAACTCAACCTAAGATTACTAGGTACAAAGTATTTGTGCTTCTCTACAAATCAGCAAAGCCTATCTGTAGATATGGCCTATAGATTCACAGTTAAGTTATAGCCAGCCTCAGGGACTGTTTTAAAACTGTTGTTAAACAGGGTTTGAAATGCCATTTGTTTGAGAGGCGACTCATTATAGGGTTGCAACTGGAAAGAAAGTTATAATAGGGAAGGAAGGTAGAGCATCCATGTTCTACAGGATGACATTCCAAATGACCAACAGAACCTTTACTGAAAACAATGAAAATCGATATTCCGTTCCATAGCATAAACATCTTAACCCCAGATACCTGGCACCCAAAAACTGGAGTCATAAAGCAAGTTGATAGGAAGTTGAAGTGTTATTGATGCTGAAAGAATACATAATGTTTTGAATGCTGCAAAAGAATGATGATAAAAACAGAAAAGAAGCTTTTAGTGTTGATTAGAAAACATCTTGCAGATGACTTCATCTGTTGTTGATAATTAATTTTGCAAAAAAAAAAAGGCAGCCATATAATCTCACCTTAGAGGTCTTGCAGTTGCTCATTCTTCAATTGCTCATTACTTTTATGAAAATGAGATTAAATAACAAGAACACTTGCTGGTATTAGGAATTCATTTTTAAAAGCAATCTTAGCATCCGTACAGTTTCAACTCTATTTCTCAGTTTACTACATTTACGTCTTTAATGTTTACCATAATTGATGTTTAAAATACTTAACTCAAGGCACTATAAGAGTCTGAAAAGTCAATTTACGTTTAATATACCTTGTTTATTAAAGCATAAAATTAGAAAATACAATTTGAAAAGCTTATTCAAAGGTATGATTGAAGCAAAGAAACAGAAGTTGGGATGATAGACGGGTAATCAGATGGCTTATGTTCAGCCATGCCAGAAAACTGAGCTCTGACCAAATATTTATAGTTCTGCTACAGAGCTCTTTTTTGTCAAGCTGCCTAAATTTGCTCTCTCTCAGTAGTTCTCAACCACTGTGTGTGTGTAGGAGGGCAGGGGTGGGGGGCTGGCTAATGGAGGGACATGTCAAAATGCCAAACTGCATAGCTCCTCTCAAATAGATTCTGACTCTGTAAGACACAGGAGATCCGTGTAGACGTTCATAATAAGCAACCCGGGTGATTTTGATGTAAGTGGTCCATGCATGATATTTTAAGAAATGTATCAGCCTTCTTCATACTTGAGAAGCCTTGCTTTACATCCTTAATACTCTCTTCCCAACCACTCTCAGGAATGCACACTCCTCGCAAAAGATTCCTCCTTACTTCTTGCCATTGCCTTAGGATATCTTTCCAGTCTCTGCCTCCCAAATGTTTCCCTTGAATCTCTCCCTGCATCATTTCCTTCCACTGGACTTGATACTTTGGATGGTCCTTTACTTTCTGAAACTGAGCTTACCGGATGTGAAGACTCTAGTTGCCCTGCAAATGCAATTTTCTGCAAGGTACAGACAGTTCTGTTCTTTCAGCATATCTGCTATCACAAGTTTATGACATTCTTCTGTTGAAAAAGGCAGAGTGGTGCAAGACAACCTGGGAGCTGGAGTCCAGGGACTTAGGTTTGCATCTTGATGCAGCTCATTCTAACTTAGGATACTGGGGAAGTCATTTTATGCTCTGAGCTCCAGTCTCCTCATCTGTAAAAAAAATCAAATAATACCTATCTCTTAGTGTTTTAGTTAGGGTTAAATGAGATACTGTCTGTGAAAAGTCCTTTAGAAACTATAATTTCCTATATGGATATTAGACTATTAGATAAATTTTTGAATATTTTTGCAAAGCAAGAGAAAAACCTGCCAATGATCATTTTGAAATCGTTGTCTCATATGAAACAAAATATGGAACTTCTAGCTTCTTTCTCATGAAAGGTAAAAAGTATAATCCCTTAATATTAATTTAGTTCTTGAGACATCAATAGACATCAATAATGCTAACTCTTTAGTGATCCAAAAACCAACTGTTTTGGATATTTTCTGTTTTTGCACTTCTTTCTTTCCTTCCTCTGCCCTACTTTGATGCTCAGGAGGGGGCCCCTGCAGACCACATCTCCTGCTCTCTCTTGCTGGCTGCCTTCTGGGTGGGGCTGGCTGATGGACCTACCAGCAAGAGAAGGTTGGCTGAGAAGAGAGGTTGGGGTATTTCTTCCCCACTCATTCCATTTTCATGCCACGTCTACGGTGCCAACTATGTCCACTCACTATGACAGCAGCCTTCCCTCCACAGTTCCAGTGCTCACTGGGTTCCAATTACACATTTTTCTCCCCTCAGACCCTCAGCACCTCAGCCCTGGGTGTGGTAATGACATCTTGCTTTCAGTCCCTGAGTGGAGCACCTCACCATCCTTCCTGCATTCCCATTTGATCCCAGCCCCCATACCCTTGACAGTACTCCTTTTATTAAAATCTTCGCATTTGACCCATATGGAATGAATTCTGTTTCCTACAGGGTCCCTGATTGATATCCCAATACAGTAGTAGGCCAACTACATGCATGGAATTTTTGAAGAAGGACATGCATTTAAGTTCACTTTTATGATCAGAGCTTTGTGTTACTGTAGATTATTTTCCATTCTCCTATTCTTAGTCATAAGCAGGCGTTACTGCTAATATTGAATCGTTTGCCTGGGGCAACATGGTTTAAAAAAAAGATTATTGCCCTAAAGCTAAATAGAAAAAAACGAATCTCTCTCCTGAAGAATCTTTCTGAAGTTTCTTGTTAGCATGGGGTACTTTGGCTTTGGAGTGTTTTTTTTTTTTGCCTTTCTTTCTTTTGTTTGGAGGATGTGTAGAGGTTTTCCAGTTGAGGGGTGGTATTGTTTCCTGTTATTGAGATGGGTTGTGAAATGATGTCTTTTTTAAAAAATAAATGTTTATAAGTTTTTAATGTGAATTAAACTCCCTCCATATTTTTATGGAAAAAAATTAATGAAGAAGTTACTAACATTGGAAAATAAGCTATCTCAATCACACAGTAACTTTTCCCCAATGGTTTTCTCAATATTTATATATTAATATCATAATTGCTCAATACAATTTACACAATATGGAGCCATTATTGTGAAAAAAATATCCATTAAAATAATATCTCCATCCTACAGACAGACTCATATGCCATAATGGCTCAGGGGGAGCCAAATACAGGATTCCTTGATAGGCCAGGAGCTGTGTCATGGTCTACCAGGCCGGGTAAGTAAAACACATTTCATAAAAGAGCCAAGTAAATAGTTACAGAAACAGGAAAGTCTCTGTAGGGTAAATGTGCACTCAGGCAATTATTAAAATATGGATTATGGAAGATTCTCTTTTCTCCTTTTCTCTAGGCTTACCCTTTTAATAAGAACAAAAGTAAATCAAACGTGTGTGCACAAAGACACAGCATACATTCTAACAACTTCAGGGACTCTGTTTTAATCGACTAAAGGGATATATTTCAGAGTGGAGAAATGACATCTTGAGACCCCTTCATTCTATCTGGGTGTTACAGCTGATATGGGCCTGTGTCAGGCAAGCGAAGAACAATACGTGCTATTCTGATGCCTGGATATTATAGGTGCAGCAATAACTGGCTTGCAGAGCTTCAAAGAGCAGAAACGATTTCAACCTTAATAACCCCTGTGGCATTTTTCAATTTTCCAGGCTGCCAGTCAAATGAATGCATGTCTGGGAAGGAGAGAAGACAAGAAAGGGAAAAGATTAACCTCTGAGATCCATGATATAAACTCCATTGGCTAAAATTGGTCATGTGTTAGAAAACAAACACGAGTAGAGATAGCCCTCTCTAAACACTGAGCACAAATGTAGAACAAAGATTCTAGGAGAGAAACGGGGATCTTCAGGGTCAACTGGCTGAAATACTCTTGGAATGTTAATCATTCTTATTTTCTTCTTCCTCTAGGTTGAAAGCAACCCAGCAGTCTCCTCCTGATCTTCCAATTAGCTCCAGAGATGGTTCTTAAAAAACCTGCACTGTCTTTTCAAATGAGAAAGGCTTGCAGAAAACTCAGACCTGCCACTGCCTACACTGCTGAGTCTCAGCCAAAGTGAGCAAACAGCACTCTTGGTACAGCGCCTTCCTCATCCACCCTCTGCAGCCCTTCCCCAGGCTTCCCTTATCCATGGGGAAATTAGAAACTGTCCCCCAGGAGGTGAAGAACTCCTAATTATGGATGTCTCTAAGAAGGCTAAGATTACTTTTATGGCCAAAAGGGCAAAATACAAATTAAATGCAGGATGAATTTGCTCAAAAGGAGAAGCCGTTGTGCAGACGGCTCATCACACTTTGACTTGTTTCTTGCATTTCCAGTTATCCAATGCTTTCAAGTTTTCTTTCAAAGTGTCTCTTGAGCCTCTGCATTTCACCCAGTGGCCCTCCTTGAACCTTTGTGCAAGCACGGGGCATTCCAAAAATAAGACAAGGAATCATTCATTTCTGGAGTAAGGGTCCCTGAAAGTAAGAGGAAAAACTGTGAGGGGAAGTCTGTTGATTTTGTCAGAAAGCAACAGTCCCAGCCCTACAGTTTTGGACGGGGTCACCACGATGTTGCCAAGGGGCTGCTGCCTCTAGGGACTGCTTAACCTGATCTGATCCTTTTTCATTAACTCATCCATTTATCTATTCATTTATTCATTCAAGAAATATGTATCATGTAGATATTATGTGCGGAATTCTGTGATAGATGCTAAAGAGAAAGAAAAGATAAATGCAGTCCAAAAACATAGTCTGTTCCATCTTAATCTAACTCACCTCTTGCCTGAATTACTGCAGGAATGTCTTACCTGGCCTCCTTTACCACCCAGCTACCTCTCTAATCCACTTTCCACACTGCCCCCTGGCTAGTGATACTTTTAAATGCAGCTGTGCCTTGACATTCACTATTTAAAACCGTCACAGCCTTCCCCTACTGCCAAGATAAAGAGCAACATTCTTAAGATGGCGCACAAGGTCCCTGGAAGTCTTGGCCTGGTCTTACTCTTCAGCCTTATCTTGCACCAGTCTTCTTTTATGTTCTGAGCTTCTTCTATTCTGACCTTTTTTTTTTTTTTAATAAACTTTTAATTTGGAACAATCTTAGATTTGTAGAAAAGTTGCATACATAGTAGACAGTTCCCATATACTGCCTGCTGACTCGGTTTCATTTTCCCCTAATGTTACCATCTTCCATTACTGTGATTGGTTTGTCCAAACTTAGAAATCAACATTGGTACATTACTATTAACTAATCCCAAACATTATTCAGATTTCACCAGTTTTCTCATTAATGTCCTTTTCTGTTCCTGGATCCAAGCACCCTGACCTTCTTTTAAATTTCTATTCCATCATATGGTCATTACGCACGCCATTGCATGCTTAAAACATTCTCTTTTGCCCTCACTCTTTCCCCCACTCTTCTTCTTTGCTATGTGTTTTCCACTCATTTTTCAGATCTCAACTCAAAAGTCACTTCGCCAGAGGAGCCTCTCTGAAGCCTGAGTCTAGGGCTGGGGTTCTTATGTTATGTGCCTTCATACGACCACATGCCCTTCCTTTGTAGTACTTTTCTCAATGAGTTATTATACCCTCCTTGATGTGATTATTTAATTTTGTCTTTATTTGCAACTAGACTCCAAGGGCTACGAAAGCAGAAACCCTGTCTGTTTTTCCTAATCATTGTATCCTCCAAGATTTAGCACAGTGTATGGCATATAGTAGGTACTCAAGGAATGAGCTGAATTAATAAATGAATGACGAATAAATGAATGAAAGAGAAGAGTTAGGTGATAATAAGAGGAAGCACATTACAGAACATCAAAATGAGTGATACAGACAATCACAGGACTTCAAAAGAGGGAAACATCAAAGTGAGAGGCAGAATTATAGAAAGACTTCATGGAAATGGAGAATGGGACCTTACCTGGATCTTTTATTCATGCCACTAATGATTACTGAATACCTACTAAGTTCCGAACCCTCAAGGTGTTTTGCTCATTTTAAGCAAGGAAATGATATGATCACTGTGACATGTTGCAAAAACAATGGAGCAATATGGAGGATGAATTGAAGCAGAAATAATCTAGAAATTGGAAAAAAAAAACAGGTAAGATAATAATCCAAGAAATACTGAGGATTTGAACTAAGGTAGAGGCGGTGAAGATATGGAAATACTGATTCAACAAGGTCTTAGAGATACCAAATAATAGAACAGGAAATTCCCAGTAGGTGAAACAGCAATGAGACAAGAGTTAAAAGTTAGCATGGATATTTGGAATACAGTTAGAATACTTCCAAATTGAAGTAAAGGGCTCATGATGGAAGCAATGGAATAGAGACTTGTATAGATGAAGTCTGCTTTTGAAAAGTCAAGGCGATTGGACTTTATTCTATTAGTAATGAGTCATTAAGCAATAATGACATGATGAAAGTGAGATATAGGATGAAGAGAATTTAGACAGAGGAAGGTGCATTGAGAAACTGCTGAAGAAATCTAAGCATTTGCTTTAGAGTGTTAGCATTTGAAATACAGAGGAAGTGACATATCTATGACACTTTCTGTAGAAACAAGATGGACTTATGAATACTCAAGTCAGCATCGAGTGCAGTATCTGATACAGAATATTTGTGCTCAATACTTGTAGTTGACTTACTCTTCTTTATGGAGAAAACATCCTGGAATACTAGCAAATTTTGAATATCCATAAATATTTATTGAAAACTCTTTATATGACAAGTATATAGCATACAAAAAAAAATGTACACATGTGGTTCTCCTTTGAACTATCTTTTTCAACCTTATCAGCTTTCAGGAGAAATGAATATATATGATATACTGCTGTGATCATCTTCCTCCAGGATGGTCCCCAACAATCTCCAGCTCCTGGCATTCAGACACTGTGTAGTCCCCTCCTACTTTAGGCAAAGGTTGGTCTATGAGACCAATGACATAGAGCAGAAGTGATGGTTTATCATTTCCCAGAGCAGGTTATAAAAGACTGAATCTTCTGTCTTGGCTTTCCCTCCTTCTCTCAGATCAGTCACTCCGGGGGATGCCAGCTGATACTTCATGAGGACATTCAGGCCACCTGTGGAGAGACACAGGAGGTGAAGAAGGGAGGCTTCAGGGTCATAGCCAGTGAGGAATGGAAGTCTGCCAACAACCACATGAGTGAGCTTGGAAATGGATTCTCCAGCCCCAGTCAAGGCTTGATATGACTGCAGCTGTTGCCAACAGTTTGAGACCACGAGCCAGAACCACCCAGCTAAGCTGCTCCTCATTTCCTGCCCCTCAGAAACTGTGAGACATAATAAATGTTTGTTGTTTCAAGCTGCTAAATTTTGGGGTAATTTGTTACACAGCAATAGATAACCAAAATAACTTCATACTACTAAACATTGAAAATTAGCTAAGAAATGCTGTTTCTTTTTCTTAGCTGCTAAGAAGTACAAGCTAGATATTATTCTTGATTTTGGTTGCTTTTCTCATTCTAGAGTTGTTGATTTTTTCCTCCTTCCCCCTCCTTTTATTTTTTGCTTCCCAATCTTTGTCTTCTATTCACTGATTTTGGTTTTATTCTACTTACTCATTGTTGTAAAGCTCCCAAGATCTTTTTGGATATAAATGAGGGACAAAACAACAAAGTAAAAATAGTAGACATTAGATAGGATTCCAGCCACCATCAGAGAGATCAAAACGTCAGTAGAGTGAAAAGAGAACAAGAATGTGTCCTAGTCTATTACCTAGTGTTCGACCACATAGTGATTACTGTTAGAATTTTTTTTTAAAAAGGGATGCCAGAAAAGTGGTGTTTTAAGTCAAATTCCCCAGAGGCAGACCTTGAGATAGGATTTGCATTATGAAAGTGCTCCCAAAATAGACTGCTATGGGCTTGAGGAAAGCAGGACAGGGAAAGGGAAGAAGGCAAGCCGGGCAATATTTCAAAGTCTCACAGAAGAATGCCTCCACCTGATCCCACATGGGAAATCTGAAATGTAAGTTAGTGCCTCAGAGATTGTCCTGAGGCAAAGAAGATGAGCTTCCACACTTCTACACCAGTCACCCATTAGCCAAGGGCCTCCGAGGGGGAGGTAAGTTCCCAGACACTCCTGCTTTCTGCAGAGTCCCTTGGACATGCAGGCAAAGTGACTGCAGGAGCCTGAGGGAAATCCTCCAAAGAAAGTTGCAGGTGCCTGTGGTCAGAAGAAAGAGCATACTGAAACCAAGCGAGAACACACAGAAATGGCAAAGAGATCTCAGGGCATCTGCATAGAGTCCTAGAGTCTCTTCAATGGAAAGTTCCATTGAAGGAAATGGCTCTTCACCTGTACTGAGCCTTACAGGATAGGTAGAATTGGAATAGACATGATAGAGAAAGTATTTTACTGAATCTAAATAAGAGGTCTAATCAATTATCAAACCAGCAGAACCTCTCAGACACTCCAGACTGTTTGATATTATAATTTAGACTCTTAATCCTATTTCTAATCCCAAGGAAAAATCTTGAACCCATCTCTTATCTAGGTTATTAAAACATAATCATTTGTCTTTAGAAAAGACATACTGAGAGATTAAAGGAAAATCTCATGCTTCTTCCAATCCTTAGCCATGCAAGTTTTCATCCATTCTGGTTCCAAAATACAAATACAGCATAAAAACTCAGCTCAGTCTTGAATAAAAAGAAGCCTGTGGGAAGAGGATGAGCCGGACCCAATTGTTTTAAGATTTCCTCTTCTATTATTATCCTTATTCCTGGGTTGTTGAACTTTGGAAACCACTTCAAATATAAGCTGTTTAACAATATGTGTCTCTCTCTTTTCTTTTTCTTTTTTTTTTTTTTTTTTGAGAATTTATCACCGACAAGCAAAGCGCTGTAATAGCTTTTCCTCCTATGTCCGCTTTAGGATATAGTCTAACTTTATCTGGAGTTGAGCTTAAAGGCATAAATCATTAAGTCTCTGCTTGCCTGATCAACAGCCTATCTTTCAGAAAAATCAGGCGTCCAGGGGCTGCCGTTCACAGAAGCTCTATTTTCTGGCTCTCCATCAGGGTTGCAGACACCTCTCTCCAAGGATTCATCAACCACCAAACAAAGAGGAAGACAGGTCAATGACACCAAAATCTGCAGCTTCAGCAGCTTCTGAAGTTCCTGGCCAGAAAAAAAAATGAAATAAAAGAAGGGAGAGAGTGAAAAAACACACAATCTCAAAGGAATTTTAACGAATGGTCTCAGAATTCATAGGTTACATTCTGGAAGGGACACTTTCTGAATCCTTTAACAGGCAAGTTTCTAGTGCCATAATGATGGGCTAGCAACCAGCCTATATAGGCTTTGGTCATTATTGTTTTATTAGCTAAAGTCCAGTTTTGTGTGCTATTCTATCATTTTGACATAAGGATTACTTCATGATATCTTTTATCATGTTATCATGACTTGAATGTGGATAAACCATACTAAAAGATTCAACTGACTTCCAGTTGAAGATTCCTTTCAATTTGTCCTCGGATAGCCCCATACTTTGGCAACACCAATTTATACCACAAAATAATGCAATTCCAACCCAGAACAGGAACTATTGCATTTAGGGTTATTGCTCATTTTACAAGTGAGAATGCTGCGATTCAGAGAGGTTAAATAAAGCTGCTTAAGGCCACACAGAGCCTATAAAGTAGAAGCCCAGTGACCTGTCTTTCTATCCAAAGCTTTTCCAGTAATACCACAGTTCAACTAAAAAGGTTAGAGACAAATTTAGGCTCCAAAGTGGTGTTGTATAAGATTTAAAGATTCTTTTGAGGATGAGACACAACACAAGGAAACTCTGATAGATGAAAGGCAAAACTCTATTACTTCAGCTCCAAATGAGAAAAGGCTACCAGAGAGGACCACACAGGGAACTGAACCAAGGAAGATTAGCAGCAAGCTGGAGATGGAGGAGGTGGCTTAAGTATGGCAAGGAGAGCAGAGTTAGCTAGGTGTGGGGAGCTTCCTGCAGACCAGCTAATTTGAATAATTCCTCAAGTTGCAGGACATAGGGGTTGCCCTAGTTGTCTGGTATCTGTCCCTGGGGCAATTAGGGTGGATACTTACTAGCCCTGGAGTGTGGGACCTCCATAAGGGAAATGGTTGAAATATGGACTTAACCAGTTGTTCTGAGGAGAGCTGACCAGCCTTTAGCCACGCCCTTAAAACTGGGTGAAGATAGCATCTCCAAAAGATTATATTAAAGTGGTTATGAATAAATTGTGTTAGCCCTATGCTAACAGATGCTCATAAAAGCAGTTGTGAAAAAAAAATTAAACAATACCATTAGGAGTCAAAAGATCTGAGATTGAGTCCCTCTGCCACTCATTTGCTATGTGACTTTAGGCAAGTTATATAACTTCCTCTGTACCTCAGGCTCTTCATCTGTGCTCGGAAAATTCACATAACCTACCTCATAAGATTATTGTGGAGATTAGATACAATAGTGTATATCTAACAAATACGTGTATTTCATATGTTTATGTAAAATACAAGGTTGCAAACAAAGGAATTCTCACCCTAATCACAGACACTATACAAATGTAATGATACCCAAATATTTTTAAAGGACCATATTCTTATCACTACATAGACAAACAAGCCTTCCAGCTCTCAGAGAGTGTCTTTTTACTACCAAACAGACAGAGCTATAAATTGTTGATTCTTGATATAATAGATCAAGATAGCTCCTTCCAATGTGTTATATTCTATTGCCTCAAAATAATAAACTGCCAAGACAATACCATGCATCATATTAGTGGCAGATTATTCAGTGAAACTCCCAAGGAGAGGAACTTGCAACTTACAGCTCACAGACAGACACTAGGTTTCCTCCTTTGTTATTTCATCCTTCTTTGTAGAGTCCTGAGTTTTATAGAGTAAAAAAATCTTAACATATATTAATCAGAAAAAGATACGATTTATGAAAACACTCCAAATTTTTGGAAACACAAAACTTTAAAATTATCAGGGACAAAAGCAAGAAAGACATAAATCATTTTGGACTTAGAAGGACAACTTTGGGGGCAAAGATTTATATGGGTATCAAGGAACAGGAGTCTGAATATAAAACATTCAGAATTCTTTTCCAGACACTCAGAAGTTCTCAGTGTTTCTCAGTTCATTTTCCTCTGGAAGCACAGTTCTTTTGTTATCAATAAAAGAGACTCAAATTGGCCTCACCACTGATTCTTTCTCATAAAGTCTCTTCCCTCTTCAGAAGTGGGTGATAGACCAGACTCCCAAAGAAGGAAAATATCTATCAGCTGTAACCCTTACTTATACTCTCTTCTGTGTCTGAAAAGGTTTTTCCAGAAAGAACTCAAAAGTTTCCAAGAGATAGAATTCTTCTTTTGTGTCCTTTCTCCACAGAAACAAGACATAGGTGAATTATTCAACCACATATTTTTTCAAAGCACTACCGTGTGTTTTTAAAAATGCTCATAAAGCAATAGCATGCATAGTGCAGTTCCAGAAAATTATCACATACAATGAAGCCTAGCCCAAACAGAAATTTTCATTTATTACTCACAAATCCCAAATATCTAAGGGTATCCACTTACAAGTGTGTAAAAGCTCCCACAACATGTTTTTTTTTTTTTGTCTACTCTGTAACCTTGAAACTCCTGGGAGCTCTTACTACCCTACTCCAAGTGCACCTAATCCCTTACCACTACTTCGTCTACCTAGAACTCTCCTCCTCTATCAGTGGCCAGAACTAGATCACACATCCACCACAAATGAGCCACCTGTCAGGGGAATGAGACCACCACACCCAGCTTAGAGTCAGGATTTAATGCTGAATCATGTGGAAAAGGGTGGACACTGAACTCATTAACTTCTAAAATGCCCATTGAGTAGGAACACAGCAGTGGCTGTGAGCACTGCCATTTCTCCAGCATTACACTTAGCGCTTTAAATACAATATCGTATTCACTCCTCATGCCCATGAGGTATTTATTACTATACTAATTTTACAAATGAGAAAACAGTTGCAGATAGGATCAATAACAGGTTCAATGGATCAGTAGTATGCCCAGTGTCATGCTGCGTTTCCTAGTGGAGCGAGAAACTATAGCTAGAGTTGTCTGTTTCCAAAACCCTTGCAATTACCCGGTGTGCTGAACTTTGAAGTAAAAGCTTCAGCAGCTATCATTTCTGTTGGAAACTCATGATGAGTTGCTGTTGAATCAATTCATTTTCCTTGAACGTTCTTGGCAAATAACAGATGAAAGATATAGGGCTTGGACCCTTTTTCGTTATCCAAAACCAACTCAGTCAGATTCATCCATGTTGAGATTGTTCAACACAATGGCCATACAGAAAAACAGAGAGAACCAGGGGCTTGCCATGAAGTGCTGAGAACAATAGAGTTATTAGGAGGAGATACCAAAATATCATTGATTCTCTGGAGAAAATGTTCCTGTTCTGATCCTCACACGCTGGTACTACAGATGGACCCAGCTTAGCTGAGGCTCGCTCTGTGCTTCAGCTGTTTACTTAAGCATCACCAGGGTTTTCAGAAATAGTTGCTATGCCAACCAGCCCCAGGACTATATATACATTCATGACCAGGGCTTATTCTTAGGGCTTTGTTAGTTCTCTTTCAAAAGTTTGAATCTCTTATTGCTAAACTGCTAGCATTCATGCATTACAGCCTCTGAGAGTTAGGCAGCTTCTTTTTCCCCAGCAGGTGAAAACCCAACTGGAGGTTTACAGCCTGTGCAGAGCAGCCTTTTGACGTCACAGTTTTATAGTGAGGGACCAGACTGTTCTATTTGCCCAAGCCTCTGAAGATTTGGTGTTTAGATGATAAAGGGCAGTGCCTTTTGTCATCTATTATTAACTGTCACATGTGCACATTACCACAGAAGTTCTCAGAGGGAGAAGTAAAGAGTGCTTTTGAGGTGCCATAATTATCGTGCTCTTGAAATTTCTTTACCGTATTTTTAATGGGACACATTTCAGAATAGTGTCTGCCAACAAATTTGGCCAGTCAATCCACCTCAGAACTCCTGCTAGAGCTGCATTTAAATAAATCTGTAATGTTGAAAGCTGAAGAGAGAAAGCTCTTTAATTACCTTTTCTCCTGTTTATGTTGCTTTGATGGCTTTTGTTCAAATGCATCTGAATTTTCAGTCTGTTTATTTGATAATTATTGGATGACTACATGCAGCACTGCCATTTCAATTAGATTTTGATAGCTGATAAAACCATTGTTGACAGGGAGTGTACCAACGAATTTGAGGAAACCAGATTAGTAATGTTTGTGTTGTTGCATTTAAATAAAACAAAATGTCCTGGTAGCAATGTGACCAAATCTGAAAAAATTTTTATAAAGAAAGAAAAAGCAGCTCTGTGAGAAATCAGGTTTTCAACAGAGAAGCTGTTTCCTGTTGAGACATCATTTTAAATCCTCAAGTGTGCAGCCACTTCTTCTTCAAACAGATTATAAAACCAAAAAACAATCATATAATCTCCTCTAACAAGAGGTTTGCAGCTGGACAGATTGCTTTAAAAGAGAAAGAAGTAGAAAGAAAGTCAAGATCTAAATACTGATAATACATGCTAAATCCATTTGAGTTGATAAGGTAGAGCAAGCACGGTGATAAAGCTTAAGGGGTTAAGACTTCATGTTCACCCAAAAGATCAATACCCAGGGAAGAAGAAAACTTGGAAATATTTCCATTTCCAATTAACAACTGAAATATACATGGCAGATGAGGCAGAGAAGAAACAGACAGGCTATTTCCCCAGGAACAAACCCTGCTCAAGCAGGGCTCAGGCTTGCTTAGTCATCGATGTAACAACTGTGTGAATGACAATCTTTAAGTGCTAAAATATTTGCAAAAAGGAATGAAAATCTGCTGTTTCTCCCAAGTCATTAAAGCAAAGCCAGAGAGTTGAAACAAAACAGAACATGTGTCGTCAGCCAAACTGAAAAGAAACTAATATCCATGCAGCGTGCCCTCCTTGCCCAGGGCTCGGAGCTGTGCCATGACAATGCAGCCTCCCCTTTGGAAGATGTGATCCAGACAACTGGCCAATGGCAGAGCTGGGATGAGGACTCAAGGTGACTCCATCACCTGCGCTCTTGACCATTTGGGAATGGCAGGTTATCCAGTTTGATTTCATCTGCACAACATTCACTTATTGAATCAGTCTACTATTTGCTGCACCTTACACTCCTTATTCAGCCGAATCCGAGGTCTTCACCGGGAAAGCTCAGCCAGGGCTGGAAGTGAGACAGTGGCAACACCTACCGTCTACATATTCATAAATGGCCTGATGTTAAATGTCTTGGAGAACAAATCCAGAATGGTTGGCTATACCTCTCTGTTTTCATGCAGATGTTTTGATATAATAGAATAATTACAGCTAACAACTCTATGGTACCTTCTATAAGCCAGGCACTTTTCTATGCACTTTATGGACGATAACTCATTTAATCGTCACAACACTCTGAAAAGTTAGCTGCTCTCATTTCTATCACCTCCATTTGACCAAAAAAGGGGCAAAAATATCCCTCAGCTACTAGGTAAAAGAGCCAGATCTGACCTAGGCAACCTTGCTCCAGAGTCTACACTCCTGCCTGACAACATTTACTGAGCCTGTGGATAACGGCCAGGATAACAGAGTGTGCAGATGATCAAGCATCATGCACATTTAACTGGTGCTTGCTTCTAATTGCGAACTCCAGTCCACTAAACAGTGAAACAAAATTGTTTTTCTATTACCTGTTGTTTTTCACGATTGCTACTACTGATAATTGGCCTGATAAAAATTTGTTTTTAATTGTTATTAAACATATAGAATTGCTAACATTTCTATGTCTCAAATTTATGTATAATATATTTATACCTGTTTCACAAGTAAATTACCTATATTCTCTACTTTCACACTAAAGGAAACAGCTCTATAAAAAGAACATCTACTTGTGACGTTTTCTATACCTACTTTCCAAATGTGTAAGCATTTCATTTTGTCCTCACAAGTCCATGAAGTAATGTAGGTGTTATTTTCTCAGAGTAAAAGGGCAAAGAACCAGGCATAAGAAAATCAAAGACAGTAGTCAAGAAGATCAGTTCTGAAAAATACAAAACGAAGGATCATGGTAGCAGTGACTGAAGAAAGTCAAGTTGGCTTGCCCATACCAACTGTTGAACAAATCAAACATACTTCTCGAGAACCTGAGGAGGCTGGGCAGAGATCTATTAGTGAAGAAATTACAATTACTGGGTTCTGAACACCACACCACGGACTGTGGGGGGTTAGATAAGGAGGAGAAATCAAACTCTCTAACCTTAAAGAGCTTCCAATTGGAAGAAGAGACAGATGCACATAAGTCAATATAAATCAGAACAAGATTTCATGTAGCTCCATCTTGTCTTCTAGTGAGATACCTAAAAAAAACTGACTGCCTACTAATATTTTGAATTCTTCCACTCCAGTAGATAACAAGCATGTGATTATTGATAAAGAAATTATTTCAACTATATTGAGAAAAGAATAAATAACATAATGAAGTCATTAGGATGAATCTTGAAATGGATGGAAAGGACTTTATTTTGATGAGTAGAATAGGGCTGTAGTTTGAGGAGCTGTTGTAATCCAGTTACTGCTGGAAGTTAGAAGTCATTTAAAAAGTTTCCACTGCATTAACTCAGGATCAAGGTCTGAAATGAAAACTAGTGCTGGAGCTTGAGAGTAGCATGTTCTTACCCAGGAAGCCTAAGAAGTTAGGAAGAATAAGGACTGCGCTCTCTTGGTTTCTTGTTCAATAGTAAAGGAGGGTCGGAGAAAAGGAAAGTTATATAATGATAAAAATTCCATACTGTATATCAAATATGAAGATAATTGCCATGATCTTAGTTGGATCTTTCTATACTGGTGATGGATATGGCTTATCCATCTACTGTCTTACTTGCTTCCTCCCTCCCACCCTCCCTCTCAATAAACATCACATATTTACAGTAACAGAACAAAACAAAACAAACTGCCTTGGACAGGGTTAGGGCATACAGGTGAGAGCTATGTGGGGAAAAGAAAGGGAGCTGGCTCTTATCAACATGTTACAACGGAAACAGGCAGACATCCCACCAAAAGTACCAAGAAGACAGGCCAAAGGGTTATTTCAAGGGTCGTACTAAAATAGCTGCTTTTCTGCTGTTAATTTCAATTACATTTGACAGTTTACCTCAACATAGCCTACACACAAATTAAGATTCAGAACCTGAGAGGATGCAAAAGATTACACATCTTGTCAGAATTTTGTTTAGTACAAACTTTAAAGTCCTCCTGTTAAGGAGTGTATGGCCTTAAGACAGTATGCCAGTTTCTCTGGATGTGTATTTCTTCATCTGTAACAGATGGGATTGAACTGGGAAGAGATGAAAACTCCAAGGAGGTCAGCTAAAATTCTGTGATTCCAGGCACTGTGACACGCATAAATGGTCTGCTACACTCAAGCTGCTCTTTCATCGTGTAATAAAGGGATTCTGTCCAGGAAACAACGCTACTGTTTAATATGTAAACACTCAAACACTTATTTTGCTGTAGTATTGCTAGCATTTTGTTTATTAAAAAGCATGCTTTTTTCCCTCTCCTCAAATACAGTAGTTTGTTCACATTGAATTTTCAGAAGGAAGAAAGATAAACTTATATTCTATTTCAAGTCAATTTCATCTTTTAAGTCTTGAATAAGGTATTGATAATCAAAATGCAAAATACCTAGGAAAAACATCAAATCCCTTCCTTTCTCCCCTCTCTTACTTCTTCTATTAGAGGAGATGAGATGAGGGGAGGGGAGAAGAAAAGAGAGGAAAGGAAGGAGAGAAACATCTTTTCCAGGTTTCAGACTATCACAATCAAAATGAAAGGTCTTACAAACGTCCTTCCCTTTGAGTAGTCGGAGTTTGGAGCCTGGCCCTTCTTGAGAACATGTTTCTTGCCCCTCCTCCCCGTCCTGATTGCTCTGTCCACAATTTCACCCCTGCTCCTCTGTAATCTCTCCACTCAGCTCTGTTTTCTTAGTGCTCTCCCTGCCCTCAGCATCTCTTCTGTGATTGCTCTGGCCACCTTGGCTCCCTCCAAGCTACCTCTGCTCCTCTGTGATCCTTCTCTTCTATTTCAGTCACCTTTTCCGTGCCCTCCTCTGCTCTCCTCCCCACCCTTATGATCTTTCTGGCCTCTGTAACTTTTCCTGTGATCACTCTCTTTGGTTTCTCTCTGTGATTTCTCTGCCCCCTCTGGCTTTCTCAGCTTTTTCTAGAAGCCAGAAAACCTCAAAAGCTTCAGAGATTAATTTCAGTTTGGATAAGCACCCAAACTTGTGAGTGCTTACACCAATTCTTTACTGAAACTCCCTGGATCTAAAATCACACTGGGAAGGTTGGCCTTATAAAAGTTCAAAAACTTGGAGTTTTATCAAAAGAATAATTTCCCCTCAAACAGTGGCCTTTTCTGCTTATTTTGGGTAAAGTAAAAAGAAGATGCCATTGTTTACTGTGCATATTTCGTCTTCTTTCATTTGATATGGGCTATACATGATCAGAAAACTCAGTAGGCCCTAAGAAGGGACCCATGCAAGCATTTTTCATTAATTCAGTAAAGATTTACTGAATGCCTACTATGTGCTGGAAGTGCAGGAAGCTGGACGTCACATCAACCTCCATGAAACACAGATTCACTCTCCATAAATATATTTGATAGACTGTATACCTTGTGTGACTTTAAATTAGATTGGAAATGTCAAAAATGTTACTATGTAAGTCTCTCTCTCACTCTTGTTTAACTGTCTAGAATTTAATTTAAAAATTAGATATTGTTATTTACTTCTTGTTACCTGAAAATATGTATTTCTATTATTCCTATCACAGAGCACCTTAGCCACTTTAAATCAAAAGTTTTTTACCGTCTCTTCCTTTCCAGGTGAGGTCCATACCATAAAGAATAAAAGATGAGTAAGATAGCAGAGGTAATCTTTCTTGCTTGATGTCTCCAGCCAGTGTTTGGTACACTTCTTTGTTTAGCTTTTATTTTTACATTTCTTAGGAAAATTGCAAAACTAAATCTTTACAGCCATCAAGCAGATTGCATAATCTGAAAACATTTGAAATGTTGAGCCAAATGATAAGCTCTATCTTCTATCCTACTAATATTTGGGAATTTGCTCCTCTATCCCTTTGTAATAGGGGTCCCAAACTGGTGGTTCATGGGCTATGCTGCCAAAAGATGTGTTGTATTTGCCAGTAAGGTGTTTTTTTAATCTGGATATGAATTCCCTAGCAGACTGATAATCTCTACTTTGCCCCACTCTCCAGAACTTTCTACTGTCATATACTTGTTCCACTTCACACATTTATATTACTCACCTAGTTCCATAGGCATTTGGATTTATGACTCCTGAGTTGAATGCAAAGCTGGACTCAAGTAGAAGGTGAGATATGGAGGGACATGAACTTTTAATAATAACTCAATACATCCTAACAATAGGATGGTTTGAAATGTAGTGAGAAAATTCAAACATTGATTAAGGCTTGCTCTCCCACACCTTTTCAAATGAATGAATAAATAAGGTGAACTAAAGGAAGGAAGTCATTCTATTTTCTTGACAATTCCCAAGAGAGCCTTCTGCACAGTGTTTGCCATGAGTGAGCCTACATACTCAGAAGAACGTGCTCCTATAGCAGACACTAGCAGGGATGTGCATTTTCTCTCAAACATGAGGACGTTGCTTTCCAGTGCTAAATTTGGTGCAAGGATTAGGAAAATAATATTTATAAATAATCCCTTAAATAAAATTTCATAGATTACCAGGCTATCTTTTATGGTATGGTAAGGTAATGCCTGAGTGCAAAAGGGCAGTCAAATTACAAGAATTTTTCCATTTCCTCAATTCTGGCAGGATCCGACCTACATAGAAAATGTCACTGAAGGGCTGGCCCAGTAGTGTGGTGGTTAAGTTTGCAAACTCCACTTCAGTGGCCCAGGATCCATGGGTTCAGATCCTGGGCATGGACCCACATAACGCACATCAAGCCACGCTGTGGTGGCATCCCACATATAAGATAAAGGAAGATTGGCACAGATGTTAGCTCAGGGACAATCTTCCTCAAGCAAAAAGAGGAAGATTGGCAACAGCTGTTAGCTCTGGGCCAGTCTTCCTCACAAAAAAAAGAGTTGCTCACAATTGCAAGTTCTTTCAGGAAATCAAGGGGCCAAAAATGAGTAGAACCTAGACTGGATATGCTACTTCTTGACTGGTTCTGCGTAGCCACCTCACTTGAATTCTGTATCAGGATCTTAAATTGTTTCTGTTTTGGAGGAGAGCACGGTGGTATGCAGTATAGGATTAACCTTGCCCAGATTGAAGTTTGGACTTTGCCCTCAGCTCTGGGAAGTAATCTCTAAACCCTTGGAATGTCCTCTCTGATAAGAGTGACTTTGTTGGGGGTGGGGGGGGGGGGTGGCAATGCTAGATATGCTAGATAGTCTATGGCAGCAAAGTTACTTATAGTGGGGAACCTTTACCCATTGGTTCATGTGGTATCAGCTCAACCTCTGGAGGGACTGGAGACTAAAGTCAGCCATGGAACAGTTAACTCTGTCTGTGTGACTAAGCCCCAGTAAAACTCTGGACACCAAGGATCAGGTAAGCTTCCCTGGTTGACAGTACTCCATGTGTAACGCCACACATTGCTGTTGAGAGAAATAGGCACTGTCCACACAACTCCATTAACAGACAACTGGAAGCTTCATGCCTTGTCTCCTGGAACCTGCCCAATTGACTCTTCCCTCTGCTGATTTTATCTGCATCCTTTTACTATAATAAACCCTAACCATGAGTATAATGGCTTCTCTGAGGTCTGTGAGTCCTTCCAGTGAATTGTGGAACGTGAGGATGGTCTTGAGGAACTCTGAACTTGCAGTTGGCCTCGGAAGTGAGGGTGGTCTTGGGGACTCTTGAAATGGAAGGAGGAGCGGGGTGGAGAGATGGGGGAGAATCTGTAATTCTCCAGAAACTCTGCGGTGACTTTCTGAGGATTCTATGCCTACAAAAGCCTGCTGTTGTCAGAAAACAGAATCTCCTCAGACTTTCAACCCTTATCTAGCTCACAGAGAAGAGACTGGGCATCCAGGAAGGGTAACCCAAGCTTCTAGGCAACAACACATGAATTCTTCCCCATCCCTCCAACCTGGGCCCACCAAGAGAGAGAAGGCAAAGTCAGCCAACTCATCTTTCATCATTCAAGCATCTTATTCAATAAATTTTCCTAAACCTGCTTCTCAATATCCTCTCATTAAGGAAAAAAGATAATCACGTTATTAACATCTTACTTCCCAACACTCAATGAAGTCACAAGCATTTAACTTCACAGTTAAAAGAAATGGGTACCAATGTATCTGACACCTATTATTCAACCACAAATCTCATAGTGATGTTGAAAATTCAGTTTCTTTTTATTTATGACTACAAAGAACAGATGGTATTTTCAGTGAACTGATCTCAAATTGCCTCTGGGACTGGAGGAAAAACATAGGTATGTGTATAGATCCACCTTAGAAAGCAACAAATTATATTTGGAAAAATATACATCTAGACTAATTCCACCCATGATACTAATAACATGCTGCCAAACACTGGAAAAGCTTTTCCAGTACCTATCACTTTCCTTCTTAGTGTAAGGCTCCAAGCCCTAGAGCAGAAATATTGGATGCCCAGTGGCACACACTCAGGGTTTCCTCTCTCCCAGTACACATTCCATACAATAACCACAGGGCACAGCAAATGAGGCACACAGTACTGACATCAAGGTGGCGACTGGCCCTATTCTGGCTACTTACTGAAGGATTACCAAGTACCTGTCACTGTGCTAAGCATGTATATTATCTATAATCCTCCCAACAGCCCTGGGGAGAAGCAGGTATTATTCTTCCCATTTTACAGAGAAGAGGAATCCAAAGTTTAGGATTACACAAGATTACAAAGCTAGCAACAGCCAAATCGGCATTCCAACCCAGCTCTGTCCACCTGAAAACATTCTGTTCATCACTACACATTCGGTGTTCTGGTTAATTATGGACTCTGATTACAGCAATTTATCTTCTATATCATTAATGGATTGCTAATTTTCAAAGAATTAAAGTCCAGTAAAATACCCTTCAGGCGAAAAGTACTAGCGTTATACAGAATATAATCAAATTTTTCTTGGATGCTTCCAATGATCCTTTAAGCGCTTGTAATGTCTCAGGTGCATCGTCCTGCAGAAGAGTGATTGGCTAATGAAGTGCGGGTCAGAAGAACGGCAGATAAATCAGCCTCCACTTACACAGAGTCACTCTCTGAGATCTCATAAATACTTTTGCAGGGTTCATGATGTAGTGATCTACTAACTTTTTTTTTATTCAAGTTAACAAATCTTTATCTAGTGTTTTCTTTGTGCCAAGCCTTGTGGTAAGCCCTGGGCAGCAGTAATAACGGTGATATAATGCCTGTCCTTAAGGAGGATACATTCTGACTTTGGAACGCTACATTATCCCCCTCGCAAGAGAATTACCTTGTCAATACTTAATTGGCTGTAAGTGGAATATTAACAGCAGCAGATCTACATTTTAAAAAATTATAATTGGTATGTCTACTGATGTTGTAAAGTGACTGAATACTATTTTTCTTTTCTCCTCTCTTTTATGTTATCTTTTTTAATGAACTATAACTACCTTCTATGTCACCCAAGTTTTTCTTGAAACTCTCTCCCATACACATAAGCATACATATACATACCTTAACAAATAAATAATTTGTTGCTGTTGTTTGTTGCATTATCTGGCATCTTTCCCTGTGCATATTCACGGAGATTTTGCAAAAATCTCTCTTACAACTCTAGGGAGGGAAGGGAAGCAGGGAACAAAGGCGGAAGGAAGGGAGGAAAGGAGCATAACCTTCTCTTTGGCAGATGTCTGGGAAAAGGAGACTCTTTGTGAGATGACTGCTTCAAAGGGAAGTAAGAAGTTTCCAGGCTGCCAGTCACAAAGCCACCAAAAACTCACTTTTAATGAAAAAAGAAACTGTTAACTCCTGCACTGTTGTAAAATACTTACCAAAGACACCTTCCCTGCTAAGTGCCATTCATTTCAAGAGTGAAATGCTGTAACAGAGAAAAATGCCCAGGGCAACTAGGAACCGGAGAAGGAGGGAAGTGTGTGGTTCAGCTGTCCCTGTAGGGGAGGGACAGCATCTCTTTCCTTGACAGCAACCCCATTTAACTACTGCGCAGCCAGCCCTATTTGGCACCAGTGAAAATTCAGCCTTCCAGCAAGTTCCCTGCCATCTGCCTTATGACTGCCAGCCTACAGTCAACACACCTTGAATGCTTAAAATCTTCACTGCTCCCAAGGTCTGCCTTTTTGGGGCAATTAGAAGACCCATGGAAAGAAAATCTTTACTTTGCCGCTTGGCTTCAGTTTCCAAACTTAGTTGAAATTCTGGAAGAGAGTACTCAGATGAACATTATTTCCTGATTTTTTTTCTTCACCTTGGTGCTTTTTGAGTGCACATTGCCAGCAGCCATGGAAGCTGAGGGAGAGACAAATGGCCATCAGGAAGGCTTGAGTTTCCAGAAAATCAGCGGAGATGTTATTCAATTGACAAGGAAGAAAATGGAGAAATGAATACAGAAACAAAATGAGCTCAGTTTTTGACCCCCAGGGCTCCACCAGGTATCTGCCAATTTATTCACCCTGAAATCTGAAGAGATTCCAGATGGAAACATTTTCATTGCTTTTTTATTATCTCTTTTCTTTATTGAGATTTCAGTGATTACTATTAAAAGTTCCTTGTGTGGGCCTAAGAAGGAAGGTAAGACAATCGCTCAAAATCTGTGGAGGGAAGTGGAGAAGTTTGGCACTTACTCCCTTAGATTGCTGGAGTATATGTCTCAGGAAAGCCAAGATCTGCTCTTCCAAAATGTATCTATCTTCTCCCAGAAAAAAAGGCTAGACAACTTTGATTATTTTCATACAAAACACATGACTGGGGGGATTGAGTACAACCAAAAGGTGTCTTCTTGATCCGTTTGGGTCCCAGCTATGACCAAAGCTAAATGACTTACTCATCAGTTCTGTCCAGGGCCTGAAAAATCAGTTAATTGCTGGATATCTCTGTAGTTTCGAAAGTCTTGTGAAGAGCGGTATGAACGTTAGATAGAGCTTGTTAATGCCAGGCTAGTACTGTCCTCCCCGCAGTTTTCCCTTTTTCTCATGACTCCTTGATAATTTTTGTCTAGCTCCCTTTGTTGAATGATTCCTCTAGATTTGGATTAATAAACTCTTTAAACCTCTTCAATTTAGATCCACATTAATCAGATTCATAGCTCTACTCATTTTCCTAGGCGCGCACTTAAAGAGGTCATCAGTTCAGATACAAGTAATGCCTCTGAATAATTGTATTTTTCAAGAGAGTATTTATGTACTTATTTATTTATTTAAGCTGAAACAAAGTTTCCTGGTTAAAATACAACGTGGCCTTGTTTCAATCAAAAACATATTCACACCATACTGCACCTATGTCCCAAGGATAGTTTGTTACTTTCTTAAAGACATTTAAAAACGCTGTGCAAGTTATTTTATAGCATCTTAACATGGATTTTAATCGCTTCTGTTCAGAATTAAATTTAGACTGACTTTATAATCAATACTCATTTTCCTTTTCTCCTAGATTTTTGGGAGACAAGAAGTATCTCTCTAGGTTGCAAATAAGAGTCTTAGTTGCACTAAGAATTTCTACACTGTCAGAATCCGAATCAAAAGGGACAAGCATGGTAACTTTTTTAAAACTGAAAAGTGAGTGAAAGATCCCAAGTGTATGGCTTGTACACATCAGCTCTCAGTTCGGAGTCCTGGAACAGCGAATGGTGTTTCCCTAGCCTCCAGTTCCCTAGTGCACTTGCTGGGATTCTTTCATCAGCAGTCCCCAGAAGCCGGAAGTGAGTTCCACAGAAGAGACTGATGCTCTGAATGCAATAGATTTCTTCAGGGTAAAATTTTACACCAGGGTTCCAATTAGAACTCAAGCTGATTACTTGCGTTTACAGACCTCCTGTCAAAGTCCTTGCCTTCCCCGTCACTGATCGATGTTTCTTCACTGGATGACTGATTACGGGAGCATTTCAGTGGTTCCTCCTTGGAGGTCTTCTTTCTAATGCTTTTGGGGAAGTTCCAAAGGCTTTGCTTTAGCAAACAGAGAAAGTGGCTGTGAGTGTGAGCTCTGGAACTTCCCAGCCTCGATTTATAACCCAACAGCACCATTTACCAGTGGTGTCTCCTTGAGCAACTTTCTAATCCTCTCAAAGTCTTAATTTCCTTATACATTAAATGTAAATGCTTAACAATACTGGCCTTAAAGAGTTGCTTTGAAGATTAATCTGTATAAAACACTATAACACTATAGTAAGTACTCAAAATATGGGATACTATAAGTTATCATTATATTACTATATGTTATATATTATTAGTTTTTTTCTGGTTCACTAGTCTCATTGGGGTATAACACAAATTACAGCATAATCTAACCTGCCCTTGAAAATCTCCCTACAGTAGTATATACTCTCTAGGGTACAGAGCCTTGAAAAGATACAGCATCTGTAGCAAACACTGTCAGCGCCCTGTTGATATCTTTTCTGTGTGTCTTAGGTTACATCCTGCATGCAAACACCTGCAACTCTTTGCCTGAAGACTTTTCCCCCGGCTGTGGGAGCACCCTCAGCCCATGGTCAGAGTCAGCCAGAAATCTGGAGAGTTAATGCCTCTCAGAATCCTCAACCAATGACAAATGAGGGTTGAAAGATAAATATCACTGCTTCCTTGGCCATCAGTTGGGATAAATGAAATGTCTTCTCACTGCCTTCTAGACTTCAGAACACACCTTTTCTTGTCTTCATCCCTTTCCTGGTTCACTTCTTCATTCTCCCAGTATTTCCTGGGATGACCTCCAAATACATTACTTACACTTGAATCCGTATCTCAGAGCCAGCTTCTGGGGAATCCAAACCAAGACATTTCTTCATAAATCCACTGTAGCCATGTTTTCATTCAATGAATGTGGGATCAAATTGTTCCTTTTTGGCTGAGGACCTAGTAAGGCAATTGACTTGGTTTAGAGATTGTATGTTAAGGATACGTGTACATTGTACGTTTGTATTCTTAGTGTTGAAATCATAATGGAGCTCTACAAGTGTGGTTCTGCTTTCCCACTCCAACTTTCAGAAGTTTCTCCATTCCTCTGAAAGTTTCCTGTAGAACATGGGTCTTAGATCTTCTTCTTCTTTTCTCTTCTTGAAAAATTCTTCTCAAATCAGTAGCTGGGGCCAAACCCGATAGGTAGTTTTGCATGAGTAACGAAGGCAGGCACAGAAGCAGCCCGTGGGGCAGTAGAACCTAAGCTCCCACTTAGGATGAGGAGAATTGAGGGGGTTGGGCAAGGCGGCCTAGAACAGCATGCTGGAACCTGAGCAGAGCATATCTAGCATGCAGATCATGGTTTCTAAACGCTATTTGTTGCTAAAAAGAATCTGGGCTGATTCCAGAGTTGATGCTGATAAACTTCAAGATGAGCCCGGAACATCTTGTGCCAGGAGAAAAAGAAGTGGTCAAGAAATGACTGGGATGTGTCAAAAGGATACAGAGTTAATCTTGAAAGGGTTCCTGCTAGTCAAACCGGGGGCAATTTAAGCATCAAAAGAAATATGGTAACATATATAACCATTGAACAAAACAGAAATCTGTGAGTTCATACTGATATTAACTAATTAATTAAATTTGATGAAAAACAGGATATTTACAAAATCTTGAAGTACCTCCCACACAAAACACTTCTTAATTACAAAGGGAAAAAAAGAGTATCATCACTGTGGAGACGCCTGGTAGGACACCACCTCACTCAACAAATCAAAACTGTGCCCCACCACCTAATAGGATGCAATAAGAAGCTTTACTGCTGTGATGTTCCTGCTGAAGATGCCTGACACGAAAACAATCATGAAGAAATATCAGTAAAACACAAAATTGAAGGACATTCCACAAAATAACTGACATTCAAAAATTCAAGGTCATACAAGTTGAGGAAGAACTGAGAAACGTTTGGAGACTGAAGGAGCCTTAGAGATAGGACAGCAAAAGGCAATACATGATTCTAGCCTGGATTCTTCCTGTAATGGACATTATGGGGGAACTTAAAAGAGGTCTGAGGATTAGATGGCAGCCATGCTAATTTTCTGATTTTGATGGATACAATTTGGGTGTATGAGAAAAAGTCTTTGTATATAGGAAATACATACAAAAGTATCATGTCAGCCACTTACTCTCAAATGGTCCCAAAAACCCAAAAAGGTATATTTGCACTATTTTTAAATTTTTTCTATAAATTTGAAACTTTTTCTAATTTAGTACCCAGAGAAAATACCTACAGATACTGATATTTAGAGATTCCCCTCCCCCCAAAAAAAGTCAGATAAACACCGCGGGACCCCAGTCAACAAGTTCTATCAACAAAACACAAGTTTTTAGTGCCTTCACCAAAGTATAAATGGTCAACCAAAGATCATCAAACCCTCGTGGAAGGCTTACAACATGCCAAAACAAGCAAGTGAAGGACAAATGATCCAGAAGAAAAATACACATAGAAAAAAGAGAGCATTGGTTCATTTTTCTGAACAATATTTATGGAGCATTCGCGGGGTTGCCACAAAGTCCCCTCATGAAGAGTAGATGTTTTTTGAATGAGCGCTTCCATTTTCAACACAAATTTTGACTTTTGCCATGTTTTTCTAGACATACTCTCCCATGTTGGTAGTTCAAATTTACTAAGGCATTCCCTGATAGCTGTTTTTAAGAGATTTGATGGAGTTGAAAATCATGAACCAAATTCAAGTAGCAGTTTACTACCGCTTTAGAATCAGACAGACTTGGGTTTGAAGCCTGATCCACCATCCTATTGGATGTTTTTCTCTGTGATTTATCTTTCCTTATCTGCAAAATGGGGATAATAATATTTGCCCTCATTGCGTGGTTATGAAGAGTGAATGAAATAATATTCGTAACTTTGCTTAGTACATAAAAAGTAGTCATGAAATGGTACTATTGATAATATTTTTATTTATTTTCTTAAAGATTTTATTTTTCCTTTTTCTCCCCAAATCCCCCTGCTACATAGTTGTGTATTTTTAGTTGTGGGTCCTTCTAGTTGTGGCGTGGGGGATGCCACATCAGCATGGCTTGATGAGCGGTGCCATGTCCGCACCCAGGATCCGAACTGGTGAAACCCTGGGCCGCCAAAGTGGGGCACGCAAACTTAACCACTTAGCCACAGGACTGGTCCCCTGATAATATTATTATTATTCACCATTAGCTTCTCAAAATCTGAAGATATATAGGTCTTCCTTCTAGAAAAGGCCATGAGCTCATCGTTTGTCTCAAGCATGTTCTGTCAAAGAATGTCCACAGCAGGTGTTTCTGATCACTCCACTCTATTCATGACACCCATCCCACCAACTAGTACCTATCCCTGGGTTTCTTAGTTATTAAACTATTATCTCAGCATCACACCCTACCTTCTATGTTCTCAGGGCTGAGACTCTAGAAAAACCTTCCTTCCTCCTGTGCCAGTGGCTCCCTGTTAAACTCTGCCACAAGGGGGCGCTAGAGGGAGGTTGCTCGCTCTTGTTTGCATCTTGTTCCTGTTTTGGTTTTCTGTTGTTGCTTTATTTTCTTCTTTGTCATTCTAGCAATTCTTCTTTGTTCTGACAGCAGCGGTTTGTTCCAGTATAGTAGCTGATTCCAGTTTGCAACACTCACAGAACCAACAGCATCCAACCTCTCAGGGACAGCAGATCTGCAGAGCCCCTCTTCCAAGCCACTCCGAATTAATAATTCCAACCCCTTCCCTCTTCCTACAGCCCTAGGGTGGTACTTAGTGCTCCCTTGTTGCCTTTCCATTTCTTCAGTACCTATTAGGAAGAGGTATTGAATAATTCTTTGTTTTAACTTCTTTCTATTAAAATAACAGGTATGTATTTTACCTCCTGTCCCGACTCTAAGTGATACACATGGGTTGTGCATCCTTCTTAGATTCTTCTTTAGACACTATTCCAGGATCAACTCTGTGAATAATCTTGTACCATAAGCTTAGTCAGTTCTTCACCATCCCATTGGATATAGGCATTTCTCAAAGAACTTTGATCTCTGTGACTTTTCAGGCTAATCACACCTTCTGTCAAAGAAACATTTGTCACCACATCTGATCTTTCCATTCACGGCTGCTGGCCCCTTAGAAGCAGACACATTTGCTTGTACCTAAATGCCACCAACCATTTTCCTTCATTTCCTCCCTCCCAGCAAGATTACCTGTAAAAGGTTCTTGAGTCAGGCTAGTAACACAGCAGAGAAAATTGTTGAAACCAAAGGCAGTAGAGAAAGGTAGACAGACCTATAGGTATCATACCTTTATCACTTATTCTGCCTCTCTTCCATTGCTCCCATCTCTGGGTCACGCCAAAGAAGTCATCAGTATTTTCCTCAAACATCATTTTTATCTTAGTACTCCCTTCCTCAAGAATGTACAATGACTCCCTATTGCCTACCAGATCAAATCTAAACTCATAAGTTAGACCCCAGGTATTGTGGGGACCTGGATTCGGCCACCCCAAGATATGTCTCTTTGGCATGATGATTATTTGAGGCTAATTACTTTGCAGACAGGAAAGCAACTGAAAAGTAGAACTTGCTTGCCCTTTGTTAGGAGACATTTACATTTGTAAGGTAAATCTCTATCTGTAAAGGTGCCTCCCTCTCTATACCAGGAAGAAGAAAGGAGATGACCTTATCTCTAGAAACTCTTAATCAATGGGGAAGACAAGGACTTAAATCTGCATTTGTTTATTGTGCTTGTCTGGTAACCTCCTGTAACTGACTTCCCTCCCCCTCCCAATGTTGGCATTTCTTTAAGGATTAAGCATCTTTCCTTAGGCTAGGAACTGATTGCTGCGCTCACCCGTGACCACTCAGCTCAAGACAATAGACTTGCCTCCTGCTACGCCCTCCAAGATAGCAGACCACTACCTGCTGTGTCCATCAAGCACTGTGCTGACAGGGCAATCTTGTGACTATTGTGGGAGGGACATTTCAATCATATGTGAAACACCCCATTTGGGGGTATATAACCACTCTGTGCACCCCATTTCTTCGGTGCCCTTTCTTCCTTCAGGAAGAAAAGCCCCAGGCCATGGTCCTCATAAAGCTTTGTTTAATTTTCTCCTGCTTTCTGTCTCATGTGAATTTAATTCGTTCTCCTGCCAGACGAACCCAGAGAAGGTAGAGGAAATGTCTTCCTCCCCTACAGTGTCATTAGGATGGCATCAGTCAATTAGACTGACTACATTTCACAGTCTTGAACTGTAGATCTGATCATTTTTTAAGAAAGAACTAGTAACAGCCTATGGCAATACACCTGCTAGTGGAACGGGACGCCTGGAAAGCTGGCTCATGGTTCAGCCATCCTCATAGCAGACCCTCTGGAATGTGATACATGGGGAAGAGGGTGGACAGGGAGCCAGAGTCTTCATCGGTTACAGTAGAGACTGAGAGTGACTCACTCCAGTAATGGGGCAAGCTTCTTGGAAGAGCTTGAAGCCATCCTCACCCCAGTTACATGCTGTCAGGGGCCCCTGGACATTTATGTACAATAAGTTGTATCCTTTAGCTGCATTAAAAGAACTGGAATTCTTTCCCTGTCTCAGTGGGAATTTCCATCAACCATACATACCCAACAGATAAATTTCCACAAAAGGACTTTTAAAAAAATGTTTATTAAATAAATCTATGATGGCCATCTTCCGTAATCAAACAGCTACAATCTTTAGTTGATTATATGGTCACTCTTCAGGTTTTATTACATTATATCTTACCCACAAGGAAAACTACCTGTGCCTAATTTATAGATCTAAAGAGATGGTTCAGGTTCTTTCTATATGATTCTAAATAGCCAGCTAAAAGTAGAAAATTCAGTAAAATTTCCACATGTTTGGTCTGCATTATATCAAACACATAGATATTTAAAAATACCTGGATCGTTGATGTACCTTATACTTCAGCCTATGAAATAAAGAAAATTAGGATGTGTAGTATACATTTACATATTTTTAGTGTGTCTACTGAATTCTTACTTGGCTAATTATGATTTTGCTTTAATGTTAAATATTATGTTTGGGTTTTTTTCTCATATGTTGACTTGGTACTAAATTACCCTTATTTTTGATGTGTCTGTCATGACTTTTAAATATATTTACTATCATTCATTTCATTTCAACTGAAAAGAAACATTTCATATCAATGTTCCTTCTCAGTTATGCTCTTACCATTTACTCTATTTCAGCTGTTTCATGATTAGGATATGGCATATTTCAACTTTTTTCACTCTATTTTTCGAGGATTTACAACCCTAACTTAGCTTGATTTCCTAATGTTACAAGTCTCTCTGATTTCAGGAATCTATACAAATACTGAGTGCAAAATGAGGGATTTAATCAAAAGAAAGTTTCTCTTACCTGATTCCACAAAATATGAAGATTTGATGAATAGAGTGTGGGGTGGTACTGCCTATTTAAATCCATCAGTGACACACATTATGAGCTTCACATGTGACACATTACAAAATATTTTAAAATTCTTGCTTCTTTTCATGAAATGAAATATGTTTACTATGCATATATCACTGAAACAAGTAGTTTATTCCTACTTGAATGTAAAGAACATCCTTTCTTGATGAATCATCTGGAGGTGGTAAATGTAAGTAGTTACGTACTTATTCTTATATAAATGTCCTTTAACCCACACTGCTGGCCGAACTTCATGTTCAGCCTCCTTTTATAGCCCGCCTTAATGAAAATAACTCTTCCTTAAAAAGAAATAAATATACGGCAATCAATAGCACTTATTTCTATTTATATCTCCTTGAAACTCATCATACCTCATAGAATTGAATTTAAAGGCATTCTCTGATGGCTAAAATGCAACTCATTCTAGAAGTCCACTGGAACTTGCCTCCCGTAAGCATGCCAGGATGCACTTAGAATAAAATCCAAAGTCTCTTCACCTGACCGACAAGGTCCCATCCGATCTGCCCCTGGCCCTCCTTCTGCAATTACTACCCCCTTATTTAATACATTCCAGCCATAGCACTCTTTATGTTACGTGACTTGCAAGGCTCATTTTCCCCTCAGAACCCCTGCATTTGTTGTTCCCTCTGCCAGGAAGGTTGTTCTCCCAAGACTTTGAATGGCCATTTCCTCCTTCTCACTCATGTCTTATCTCACATGCCACCCCCTCGGAGAAGAGCTCTTGTCTAAATATCCGAACTGCTTTCTACTCCATTGCCCCGGATCGTAGCATTTATCTATATCTGACATGAGTTATTTACTAGCTGTTGTCTGCCATAGACTGAGTCCCTGGATAGTCTCATTCTCCCCTGGGACTTCTCCATCCTGACCACGTAAGTGTGTCCTTAGACTCTCTCCGGGTTCTGGTTCAGTTCTCCTGCTCTCTGCTGGGATTGAAGCCTGCCTAAAATCCTCTCCTGTTTACATTTGGCCTTGATCCCTGACTTTCTCCTACTAATGCCCTCTGTCTCAGATCTAGACTCAGCAACCTGTACCCCCATGACTTGCTTCCACAGAGGGAGCTTCTTAAAACTTCTTATCTTTTAGAGACTCCGCTATCATAGCTGCACTCATTAGATCAAAATCTTTGGCTCAGACCTAGGAACTTTGATTGAACCTGACCTTAAGAAACAGGCTGAGCACGAAGACTGCTCTCTTACTCCTCCAACACTCCTTGAGATTATAAATTCTCTTGATTCCTCAGCATTCCTTGATATTTTCAGGAACATCATTTCTGGAAATAAATGATTTCCCATTCATTTTACTGGGACACCAAAATATGATTCATGCAGCCTAAGGCAGGCAACACATGGTAAGTGAGGTGGTTAGCTGCCTGAGCCTGGGTTCAGATCTTAGCTGGGCCATTATGAGCCAAGTGACCCTGGAGACGTTTATCAAGATCTTTGAGCCTTATCTTCTGATGTGTAAAATAGAGGTAATGAAAGTATCTTCCTGAGAAGGTTGTTGTGAGGATTCAGCGAGATAATGCAATGTATTCATATCTGTGCCAGATACACTCACATACTGTGTGTGGAGGTGCAGAAAGGTGAAACCTGCAGAGGGGGATTTGTAATATGTAACAAAACTACATATGCATCTACATTTTGGTTCAGCATCACACCTACAAGTGCACCTCCACAAGTACAATACAACGTAAGCATGAGGTTACTTGTCAAGGCTTTATTTGTAATAGCAAAGTATTGAAAAAATGTAAACTGGCAGCCACAGAAGGCTGGTTGACACAATAGAGTATTATGCAGCCATGAGGAGAATGAGAAGTTCTTCTATGAGCTGATGTGGAGGGATTGCTGTGATATATTAAATGAAAAAAAGCAGATGCAAAAGAATATTATAATATACATATGTATAAAACCTTTACTACAAGACAGAAAATCAGAAATATGTATGTATCTATATATGCATTTGCATATATGTGTACATATAGATATATACATATGTTATATACCTATGCACATATATATTTATATGTAACTTATTTGCTTATTTTTGCAAAATGAAATATAGGAAGAATAAACCAGAAACTAATAAAAGTGGTTACCCTTAAGAGGGGTGAATGAGAATTGGGAGATAGATGGAATAGGAATAAGACTTCTCTGAGGAGGTTTTTTTAAATGTAGTTTTGCTTTTCGAGCCATGTAAATGTTTTACATTTTCAAAAATTGCATTTAAATTAAAAAGGATTTACCAAAAGCAAATTCTAAGATTGAATACAAACGGAAGCAATTGAACCTAAGCACGTATCAACTTGATGATATAACCACAGGGAAAAGTAGTAGACTTTGAACATAGGTAGTCCAACAGCACCCTTGGTGGGATGTTATCAGGCAAATCCAAATTCTGGCACTTTATATAAGGCATCTGTTCTGGGATCTTCAAAAATATTAATGTTGCAATCGACAAAATAGGCAGTGTTGGGGGGTGGGGGGGTGGTTCTAGATGAATGGAGACCAAAGACATAAGATAACTAAGTACAATGTGTGATCCTTCCGTGGATCTTGAATTCAACTGAAGAATAGCTGTAAAGGAACTTCTTTGGACAATTGGAAGAAATTTGCATGTGGACTGCATGTTACAATATTTATTGTATCAATGTTAATTGATATGGATATGATCATGATAGCGTGTCTTTGTTCTTAGAAGATATATGCAAAGTACTTAGCGATGAACTATCATGATTCTACATGAAACTTACTTTCAAACTTCAGACAAAAAGAAAGAGGAAGAGAAAGAAAGTCAATGTGCAAAATGTTCGTCTTATTCTTTCAACTATTCTGTAGGTTTGAAATCTTTTTAAATAAAAGGTTAGGGAGGGAAACCCCAAAAGAAAGATAGATCTGTGCCTGTTAGCTATTCCTATCTCTGATTCTCCCACTCTGAGAGGCTGTGAAAAGCAAACCTGGAATAAATATATATGACTGATAAATAAAAAAGAAATCGTGTACTGGGATCTATTTTCAGCCTACTGAAGCATGTCAGTTGATATTTTACTTATTCATTTCCCATAGGATTTGCCCAAACAAATAAAATTGCCTCCAACTTTAAAAAAGGAAGTGAGAGTATCTCCCAGCTTCCCTGGAAGGAGGCAGTTAAATCTTATCCTTATTTTACCTCCTTCTTATTTAGTGATGTGCCTTGGCAGAAGTTCAAGGGGAGTCTAGTTCCAGCCAGCCTCTGGAAAAAACGCAGACAACACTGCCTCTTGCTCTCGTGAATTACACTGGGGGACGGGCTGCTGCTTCCAAGCTGCCCGTCTCAATTGTGGTGACAAAGCACCAGGCCAAAAGGCAAACCCCTGGGTAGTCAGGTCTATATTATTTTAGGTTTTAAATACTGAAAGCGAGACAGAAAGCGGTTCTCCGAGATCAGGGAGTGGGAAGTGTAATTTATAATAGATCAAGCTCACCTTACCTGGGGGGTATTTAAAGATCTATAGGCCCTTCCTTTTAAATTCCTGATACACAATTGACCTAACAAAACACCTTTAGACACTCCTAAATTGTATACTTTTAAAAAATCTTTTTCCCAGATATATAATATTTGCCCCACAAAAAGTGATGAAACGACAATTTGCCACTAGCCTTCTATTTTCCTTTCTTTCAAGGCTTAAAAGCCTTTCTCATTTCTATTGCAGGACTGTGTCCAGGTATAGACAGACACCCTTTGTAACTGGTTCAAAGCAACAGAAAGGCTCTATTGAAACAAAATGCTGCTCATATCCTGATCCGTGGCAGGAGGAATAAATCGCACAAAAGCATCTAAAGAAAACTGTTTTATAGTTACTACTGTGTTACATTAGCTGACAGGGGAGAGATGATTACATTTATAGATTTTTTTTTTCCTTTTATAGAGGGAGAATCTATATGCAGCTACAGAATTGTGTATTATCACCACTGGAATTTGAATTCAGCTAATGAGAACTAACAGCAAAAGGAAGACTTCTTGTGAGGCTGTGTGGTCTTGGCCTTGCACATGGGCCATAAAATTAGGCTGCCTCACTTCCCTTTGGGGCCACAGCACCAATCAGCAAATGTATTTCAAGATTCCATTTTTGCATCCATAAAAATATTAAAACATGCGTCTCTTTAAAACATGCATCCTAAGCTAATTATGAAGTTGGAAGCTATGAATACCAAGCTATCATTATAAAATAATACCTTATATTTGCATAGTGTTATGTACCTCTGTGCTTCAGAGCACAGTTGGATAGATAATCTCACTTAATCCTGGGAACTCTGTGAGGCAGATTGCATGGTTAATCTTTTCATTATGTAGTTAAAGCAACTGAACAAGACACGACCATTCTCAGTGCTGGAACTTTCTGTCCACCATTTATCAGAACTGAGAAACTCTGACTTCAGAGACAAAAGAGAGCTTCTCAGTTCTGTCATTTACCAGCTGTGTGACCCTGGACAAATGACCCAACTTCTCGGAGCCTCAGTTTCCTCAGTTGCAATAAGGGAAATAATACCTAGCCTCTTAAGAATGGTGTAATAGTTAAATAAATTTCAAAGAAATAACTTAGCACTCAAAAATGATAACTATTTATTCTTTCATTCATTCAACAAATATTTTAGTGTTTTTAGCAGCTGACAGACAAGAAAGGAACAGATCTAGAGGAGGCTGGTAATGTAACTGTACTATTAAGATACAGTGCCAGTCTTCATGAAGCTCATAGACTTGAAGGATGGTAGACATTTAAATAAAGCATTAGAATGTAGTGTAATATTAAGGAAAGCAGACCAGGGTCACCATGTACAGTTGTGAAGGTTTTACACTGCACAATCTAAGGGACAACATTCATCTCACCATATATTTGTGAGTGATGACACCCCTAGAGTTGTGTAATGTACCACTTGAGAAGCCATACACAGCTGGTAACAGAGAAAGGTTAATAAAGGCTTCATGGAGGTAACATTTAATCTAAGTAATTCCAGAAAAGAGAAAAAGTACATGAACATACATGAAATGAATATGGAATTGCAAGACCACCATTGCCATAGTAGATAGAGTGTGCATATGAGCAAATAATAAAATTGAAAAGCTAAAAAGAGACCATGTGGTGAAGGGCCTTGTAAACCATGCCAAATAATTTGGACTTTACTCCCAAAACAATAAAGTGCTTTAGTGCAAATATGTGATTGCTACATTAGCATACATTCTCCACTTCCCATCAGCCCCTAGTTTCCATGTGGAGATAGTTTTAGGGATTGTCCAAACAGAACAAAACCCAAAAATGTTAATGATAATGCTGAGACAACTGTACAGGATTCACAGTGACTAAGAGGGAGAAAAACCTTAGCATAAAGCTTAGAATAAAGACACTCTTGCAGGCAGACTAGAGACAGGAAGAAACAAGGCTTCTCTGACTATATCGAACCCCTGGATCTAGCCTTGTCTGAAGTCCACCTACTTTGGTATCTTTAGTCATGCAAGCCAATAAAATTCTATTTTTTATTGAAACTAGTTTGAGTTTTGTTTTCTGTTTCTTTCAACCAAAAGATTTTTAACTGATGCAGGTGCCAATGAAAGACTCTAAGCAAAGAAATAGTATAATTGTACATACATTTTATAAAAATGTTACTGCTAGTAACTGGGTAAAGGATGTACTGGAAGAGGCCAGAGTCACTAAAATGGTCTTCCACCAAAGGCTAACCAAGAAGGGAAGACAAAAGAATGAGCTGTATATCCTGAAATAAAAAGATCTTAGAGAAGGAATATTTTCAATGGGTAAAACCAAGTTGCAAAATAATTTTTACAATATGATCTTGTTTTGGTTTTTAAATTTTCATTGTTTCTGAGCTTGTGGGTCATTTCACACTTTGTTATATACATTCTGTCTGAATTTCTTAAAATGAGAATGTTAGTCTTATAATTTAAAGAAAGATTATTTAAGAAATAATGACCAAATGATCTAAGTCTGTGGCCTTAAATGGAAAGGATGAATTTGAAAGACATTTAAAGTCAGCCTATCAAAGCTAACCTTTTAGGAAAAGTTCTAGCTCACCTCATTCATGACTGTTTTCTGGACTATCCCTGCCCAAGATGATCTTTCTCCTTTTAATTCCTAAGACTCTGCTCTCTGGATAATCATTCAGTCTTCCTACATCCTGCCTTGTACTGAACATTAAGTTTTCACGAATTAGTATCTTTCAAATGGTTATAATCTCCAGGAATCTTGGTTTAAGCTTTTTTGTAGCTGCATGTCATCTAGTTTAGTGCTTTGTACGTAGTAATTATTCAAATATCCCCGGGTTAGCTGAGTGTTCTTTCCAATACACTACTCTGCCCTCCCTGGTCCCTGTTCCCCTTCTCCACTCCCACCACCTCCTGACCTAACGTAGAGAAGCCTGAAATTCTCCGAAAGGGTGGAGAATGCTCTGTCCCGCAATGTCCCGAACTCCCTCTCTCAGTTTCTAGGTCTTCCTCTGCTTGTGTATTACCAAATGGCTTTGGGAAAGTCTCAACCTCTCTGGGTCTGTTTCTATCTGAAAAAACCTTCACAGAAATATTTGGAGGGGTCAAGATAGTCAGAACCTGTGAAGCACAGAAGGGAAAAATAGGATGGTGCAGGAAGATAACATCAGGGAAGAAATAACATGTGGGAAGGAAGATGGTTAAAGTACATTCTAGAGAAAGCACAATTGATAAAGACATCCATTTGAGAAAAACAGGACGACAGGAAGACATAGCTAATGTGTCTTTGCACCAGAACCCATGATTCAAGCAAATACACTGTCTTCAAATGAATAGAACAATTGTCGCACACAGGTTTGATCCTGTTGTGTTTTGGTTGTCAAAGTTATTTACTCAATAAATGTTCAAGTGTCTTTATTTGTGAAGCACTGTGGGCAGTATTGAGAAGACAGTGAAAAACAAGATAAGCATGAATCTGCCCTCACAAAACTTAAGTTCTAGTGAAGGATAAAGACAAGTAAACAATCACAATGCAGTATGACGAGAGCACTTAGAGGGCACCGCTCACATTGTAGTCTATGTAACTGGCCCCCCTGAAGTACATTTTCACAAACTACAATGTGAGTGGTGCTCTGGATAAGACATACGATGGGCATTAGGGACTGAAAGTTTGGGTCTCCCCAAAACTCGTATGTGTAGCCTCAACTCCTAATGTGACTGTATTAGAGATGTGGCCTTTATGAAGGTAATTAACGTTAAATGAGGTCACAAGGGGAGGCCCTAATCTAACTGGATTAGTGTCCTTATATGAAGAGACATCACCGGAGCGAGCTCTCAATCTCTCTCTCTCTCGGCCCTGTGAGGACACAGCAAGAAGGCAGCCATCAATAAGCCTGGAAGAGAGTTTTTCTCCAGAAACCAATCCTGCCAGACTTTGATCTGGGCCTTCCAGCCTCCAGAACTGTGAGAAAATAGATTTCTGTTCTTTCACTGAAATAGTCTGTGGTATTTTGTTATGGCAGCCCTAGCAGACTGATACAATGGGAAAATCGCAGAGCATTATGGGAGCACCTAATCCAGTCTTAGAGCATAAAAGTCCTCTCAAGAGAAAATGAAATTTAAAATTAGATCCAAAGAATGAGTAAGAGTTAACAAGTCAAAGGGAGCTTCAGGAGAGGGGACTAGGGAAAGGTGTTGAGTGGAAATTGTCTTCCAGGCAAAGAGAAGAGCAGATGAAAAAGAAAGCAAGACACATTCAGGGTCCTCACTGAGTGGATCATGAAGTGAGAGGAACACAGTATGTGAAAAGATTAGCAGGGGCAGAGTCACAATAGGTCTTTTATATCCCTTCATAAGAAGTTTGGGTTTTACCCCGAGATCCGTAAAAATGCTATACTATTCCTAAGATATTAAAAATTAATAATACTGGAATCATCTGTACTACGTAAAAAAAATCTACAAACTTCCTGGAAGGAAATTTCCACTTTAGAGCTTCTCAAACATTTGCTCAACACCACTTGTTTGGACCTCAGTGACATTTGTTTAATAAATGATGGGTTTAGGTCTTTTCTGAAGAAATTATGTACCCATCTCAATGTACCCATGGTTCCAAATCATAGAGTTTTTTAATGATCTCTTATTTACATGGTAAGAAAGCCTCTCTCTAAAGCAATCATATAAAAACTCTGCCCTACAATTTAGGTTTACATTCTGGTTGCCTCGTAAGACTCGGCCCTTGTACCACCACACCAGCCAACACAGCGCTGGATTTGTGATGATCAAGCTTAAACCACCCACTCCAGCCTTCAGAACAAGCCTGTGTGTTCTTGACCTCCTGCAGGCTCCTGATCCTTGGATGAGTATCACACCACAGTTTTACATTTTTCATCCTTCCAGAAAACAATAGCTAAAAATCAGAGCATGAAAATAATGTTTTGTTCAGGGGGTTACCGAGCATATCAGGTTGAATTCTCCATTTTTGAGCCTTCAAACTGTTTAGTGAACTGCCATAAGAGCATGGAAGATCAGTTTGATCTTCAGGGAAGCAGACTTTGAAAACAAGAACTGATGGACCCTGACAGCCAGTTTCTTAAGTACCTCCTTCCAGTCACCCAAGGATGGGAGATAGTTACACTCTGACCTCAGGATCCTTGCCCCACCTCCAAAGGCCTCTCATAGTGCCAGGAACTCTTGACAGTTGGGAGTCTCCTCTTTGTTGGACATACCTCAGTCTTAGCATTTGGGGAAGACAGCTAGCTCTCAGAAATCTTTAAAATACTTTTTCATACTGTGCATTTCTTTAATATGTGTCTGGTGCACAGGAAAAAGTTCCGTGTGATAAAACTAAAAACTAGAGCCATGGAATGAATGACACCATAACCCAACCTCAGATTGACAAGTTGAGCAAATCGCCACCCTAACCTGGCACCATGACTGACTGCAGCTGGCAGCAAGAAGTCATTTGGAGGAAAGACATTTCTGTGATCAATAATCTTTGAACATCCTATTCAGAAATACCAGGCTTGGAACTCAACAAGAAGGTCTTCCCGAGAAAGCAAGGAGACTTCCAAATTGCTTCAGAGACAGACCTGTGTCATTCAACCCAGCTGAAACTCTGGAGGAAGATCAGACAGTGCAGGCCTAAAGGAGCAGCTCACTTGAATTCTTTACCGCTCTTTGTGTAAAGGTTGGACTCCTTTGATGGCTTTGGCCAACTTATTGGATCTATTTCATATAGAAATAATATTAAATGCCTACCCTGCCAGAATAGCTCCTATCATCTCTAGTGCAGTGTTTGCTCTGCTAGTGTTCTTACGGATGCTCCTCTTTCCTCCAGGCCAGCTCTCAGCACTTTCACCACCAATAATGGACAGTCTCAACTGACCACCTCTTTATTTCTACTTGTACTTGTTTCCTTGTCCGTCTTATGTCAGGTTCAGGGGAAATAGAGTCTGAGACAGAGATTTGCATGCAGTTTTATTGGTGAATGCAGTTAGGACCAACGTGTGCAAGGAAGAGAAGGAAACAGGTTTGAGGTAGAGGAAGAGGTTGAACTGAGGTGTAGTTACAACAGAAGCAGATCCTACAGAGAGCTCTGAAGCTAGCATGGTCCTTCAGAGTTGTCCCAAATTAAGGCAAGGAGCCCAGGGCTTAATATTTCTAAACTGACAGGTTATTAGGTGAGGGCTGCTCCAGGAAAGCATCATGACCTTGGGCAAGGCAGCCCCTGCAAGCAGAGGGCAATTCCTGGGCTGGTGCTCAGCTGTGAGCCCTCAGCAGCAAAACCCCCAAAATCTGGGGAAAAGGTGTCTTGGACCAGAAGGGGGATGTGGGCAGTGCCCCACGGCATCCACACACCCTCTCACCCAATAACGTAAGGAACAGCCCAAGAAGTGGAGAGAGTCTGGCGGCTTAGGGTGATGTTGCCACCTTTTCTCCTCTCTCCATTTAGGACAGTGTCCCCCTTTCATTCCTTCCCTCTCCGAAATTCTGGTGCTGTGTTAAGGGAATGCTCCAAGGGACTCCTGCTTCCACTCCTTCAAATGTTCCAGACTAAGGCAGACAGCTCAGACCAAGGGTCTTGTGGTTTTAAGTTTTGCAGTGCTTTCATAGGTTTAAATATATTATGTGACTTTTTTAAAAAGGGAATTTCTCATACTTGCTTCTAATTGCTCTTGCTAGCTTTTAATTGCAAATGCACAGTATTTCGCCTACATTCGAGTCCGATCAATTTTTGTCCACCATCCAAGAAGCCTCACAGCCATTGTTTCCATGAGAAAATGTATATTGAGTTCCAAATAGTCAGCTCAAAAGAAGCCTTGGAACAGTGCCCAGATGGGGACTGCCACCCAGGTAATGGCTGAAATGAGCACGTTCCCACTGTCAAACCCTTCAAACACACATAAGGAGAGCAACAGCCCGTTAAAAGCTGGAGTTGCCTTTTAACGGTGCCTTGCTCAAACTGACGCTGGAGAGCCAGGATATTGTTCTCATCCATTAGCTCCCAACAAATAAAGCCAGTCCGCACACTCCAAAACAGGGTAGGCTGTTTCAAGAGATCACACATTTTAATGGAATAGCACTTCATTTCTGGAAGAAACCCATCTTGCCCAAGCAGCTCGGCTGTCATTACAAACAGGACCTGGTCACTGCTCCCTTTATCCCTAGCATTATCCTTGTCTTACTGGAAAGGAAGCCGGCATGAAGCGTTTAAGGGACTTAGCCCCAAACTAGGGATCAGGTCTGCAGTAGGCAGCTGGCAAAAGCTCGGCCTTCCACAGCCTCCACGTGGGTTTGGCTTCCCACCCCTGCCTGGACTCCCTCCCAGCTCTGGGGCCTGAAATGTCCCTTTAACTCTCCTTGGCTCTTTTACCTGTGAAACAGACTGAAAACAGCCTTTCCCAGGAAGATTCAGTGTTCATTCTCTAATTAAGGAAGAAAAGCTCGCCCTCAAGGGAGACACAGAGCTCAGAAGAGTTTCTGAGGAATGACTTAGTTTCTTCCTCAAAGGTGGTCAGAATTTCTGAGGTTCGAGGCCCTCTGATTCCTTTGACAGCAGTGTTAATAATCACACCAGCTCCCCGCCTGCTGTGGCGGGCCCCACTGAGCGATGCCCAGTGTAGGAGATGTGCCCAGCGCAATAATACCGGTTAAATTAAGTACCACTTATTACCTCCCAACAGTCAAGGAGTTCAAAATCCTGTCAATTCACCCCACGTGAGGGAGATTATGTGATTTACATGTTAAAGTGCCCCTGTGGTTTGATTTGCATAGCAAAGACTCTGGGGCACGGAGACAAAGGATCAGTGTGCATGACAAGAGTGCTATTAGCATAGAGCATTTGGATTGTCAGACAGCCCAGCCCTGGCAGACAATCGCACCTTCACCGCACAGGTTGAGTTTATAGGATTTGACAATTTCTCATCAACAATAAGGAAAGAGGTTAGGGAGTTGGGGGGTGGAATGAAGTTTACTAGAAATGCTGTCTTCTTAAGTCCAAAAATTAGTCTCCCCTCCTTCCACCACCTCTTTTTTCGTTCTGATATTCATTCCAAGGCAGAAATATTATGCCTGATAATACTGGGAGAGTCCAGCTACAACCATTTTGAACACTGGAGAATACAACCAGTAGCTCTCCTCATCAGTATACACACACACATGCCCCCAAATTTATTTGTTTGTATTGATTTCTTCATTCATTCATCTAATATTGATCCAGCAGCACCTAATGAAAAGAACACTGATTAGGAAGTTTGGAGACACGGGTTTAAGTCCTCACTTTGCCACATTTGTTACCTGGGCAAGTCACCGATTCCTCTGCAACTCACTTTTCTCCTAAGATGGAAGATGGACCAAAAAACTTCAAAGATTCCTTCCAGCCCCAGCATAAGAGAAATTAATACGACAATCTAATGCGCAGTCATGTTAGACAAAGTGAACCGCAGCAATGCAGGGGCTGAAGGCCAAAGCGAGTCTCCCAGAAATCCCACATTGTTTTGTCACTTGTCACTTTAAGAGTTTGTCACTTATCAGCCCTGAGCCAGTCTCTAATTCTTGAAAGAAGAATATCAACAAACATGTCCTGGGGCTGTCGGGAGAGTTAAATATAGTGCTCTAGGTGAAAAGCACTTTGTGAATTATAGATGCAATATCCTGTTACTACCATGTTAACTCAGATGAGATTGAAACTCCAAGTACTGACATCAGGATGCTGTGGAATAGTCCTTTAACCCATTGGTTTCCAGGTTAGGGGGGCTGGGGGCGGTGATTTTTGCCTCCCAGGAAACATTTGGCAATGTCTGGAGACATTTCTGATAGTCACAAATGGGAGCAGAGGAGAAGTGCTACAAACATGTACAGGATAGCAGCCAGGGGTGCTGCTAAATGTTCTACAAGATACAGGACAGCCCCCATGATAAAGATTGATCCTGCTTGATAGTAAACCTGACACTCAAACATCATCCTAAACAACGTCCGTCTGTTTCCCCAGAAGACAGGTCCCATCAGTATGGACCACTATTACTTAGATCCCATGAATGTAACCATGGGCCCACTAGAGACAGTTCAAACAGACTCCACCTCTTATCAACAGAGCGACTAAGAATTGTTTTCCAGAAAATTTGCAAAGTCAGGTAGCCAGAGCGTGTGCAGAGGAAGAAATCTGGACCTGACATGACGGCAGAACCAAAGATTCTCCTGCCCACAGAACCAAAGAACTGGGACATGACTGGAACTTAAAAAGTCAGACTCTCAGCAGAAGTGAGGGGTCCGTCACCCAGGAAGATCCAGTGTTAAAACCCCTACCTCGCCTTACCATAAATGTTTAGAACCTTACCATCAATGCTTGAAGCCCACCAGTCAAAACCGGCCCCACCAGCATTTCCGTGTACGAGCCTATTCTCCCTAATCTCTTAAATTTTGCCCTAAATCCTGAATAGCGTAGACAGATCAGAGAGCATAGGCCCCCTGTCTCCTAGCAGCTTGATCTAGCAAGAAAGCTGTTTGCTCTTCCCAAAAGCTGATACTGTAATTAATTGGCTTTTTTCTGCATATCTGGTAGGAGAACCCCATTTTTGTGCAGTAACATGAATACCTAGACTTCCAAAGAATCCTATGACCCCTTGACAAAGCTTCAGCCAGAAACAGTTTCCCTCAGAAATTTCATCTTTAAGCATTTGCCCACAAGGATTTGGATGGAGGTTGTACAGTGACCTAAACTTCCCAAAAATGGAAATGCAGAAAGATCATGAGCATGCTAACAACTCTAGGAAACTTATGCTCGCTTTTTCTTTCATTTTTTCTTTTTGGTGAGGAAGATTGGCCCTGAGCTAACGTCTGTTGCCAATCTTCCTCTTTTTGCTTGAGGAAGATTCTCCCTGAGTTAATATCCATGCCCATCTTTCTCTATTTTGTATGTGGGATGCCACCACAACATGGCTTGATGAGCAGTGTATAGGTCCGCACCTGGGATGGGAACCTGCAAACCCCCAGCCACCAGCAGAGTGCAGGAACTTAAACACTACACCACCGGGCTGGCCCCCTATGCTCTCTTTTTTATTAGGGTGGAGAGAGGAAAGTCAAATCTCTGCAACACATTTATTGTGTACAGTTAGGCAATGGGAGTTGGAGAAAGAATGTATGAAGGTGCATTTACACTGTGGGGCTGAACTCATTGATTCTGCGTGTATTCCATTCCCACGTACACAGTAAGGGTGGAGCTCATTCTCTCTGAAAATCTACTATAGGTCTGCTATGAACATGCAATGTAAGGGGATAAAATATGTACTATAACTGATAATCCTTTTAGTTACTTTGTTAAAAAATGTTTGGTCACTAGCCAGGTGTTACAGGCTTTGAAGCATGAGTAGTCTTACTGGATATCTGTTGAGTATTCATCCGGAAACACTTCTTGCAACTCAGATTGAACAGCGCATGCTATCCAGTAAGATCTTGAATGGGTTGATAGTTTCAGTCTCCAACTGGTTCAACACCTTAGACGGACAAAAGTAAATTATAAAACTAGAAACTCCTACTTCACATTTAAATAGCAACGTTTTTGTCCCAAAGAAAAAAATAACTTTAAACCCATTTGTATTATTTTTCACCATAATGCATAAATACCGTGTTACAATAAACTTGGAAACAAAATAGGAAGATATAAGAAAGCTTTGAAGGTGGGATTAGAACCTACAACCTTTAAATTATTTAAACACATGCCATCAATTCTGAAAATGCAAGTGACACTCTATACTTTCTCCTTCAACTTGACGTTTTTCTATTCCATGTTACACCATTATGTTCTCTAAAAGTCTTTTTGAATAACAGGTACTTGTTAGTTGAGGGCATTGCAATGCTGGGCCATTTTGTCTTCACTTGTCATGTTCAGACCAGATTTCAGCCTTGAGCCTGGTGTTAAGGTCTCTGAATCCTGACACCTCTGACCCGAGCTGGGAGTTCTTTCCTTTACCCTCTTGAAATGTTAGTGGGGATGCTGGCACTGACTCTCCGCTGAGATAAGAGCCTGGTAGTGAAACAGCATAGTGGAGGCGAAACCCTTGTAAAACACAGAGCAAAGGCAGAATCATTTTAAGGTGAACCGAGGTCACTGCTCCTGAGAGCTTGGTGAGGTGGCACTGACAACACCTTCAGAAACCCTGGTTTTGTAGTACATTGGTAATTGTAGTCTCTTTGAGAGGAAGTAGCTGATTGAGATGTATGCAGATATTCCTGATTTTTCCTGTGTCTTGAGTATAAACTTGGCACTTTTGGAAATGGCATAGGATCTGTCAAGTCACAAGGGTGCCATTTTTGAAATTACCACTACAAGGAACAAAGTGGCGCCTCACAGGACTTACTCTATGTTCAAAAATTGTTCTTATAATTAAGGGATAAAACCATTCAATAAAACCCTAAGAATAATTTTGTCCTAGATGAATCCAACTATTTTGGGGCCTGCTTTTGTCCATGTACTTCCCCTAGGACCTAAGCGAACTCTGAAATTTTCTAATTAATGGTTTATTGTAAGAAATTCTTAAAAGGTATTATTCTCCTTCCCTCCCCGAACGTGCAAGCACACATACACATTTTCTTTGCACAGTTCTCTGGTGAGGTTTCTGGTTAAGGACAAACCCAGCTTCAAAAAGGACTTTCTGGTTTGAGGCAGTGAGAGGAACAGAGAGGTGAACAGCTCAGGAGGTGCTGTCTCAGAACCCACAGATTATTTTCATTTACGGTAAGTATATACAGGAATGGCTGAAGGCAGAAGGAGGGAGAATTTATTTTCCACAGACGTGTATATGTTTAAATGAAAGGAGAAGTTCTCGGTAGTGCCTGGGTTGGCGGATCTTAAATAAGTGGCTGAGGAAATTCCCTGAGTAAGCAGCAGCTCTGCCTGGCAGGATTGCCTAAATCCGGTGGCGTGGTTTGCATGCCTGGCACAGAAAAGCCTCAAAACTAAGCCTCTGGGCTATCAATCCCCTAGAATGACAAAGAGCTACAGGGAGAAAAGTCATCTTAGTGAAAACGGTGTTTATTCAAAAATAGTTCCAGAGGCTATGCATGCTTCAAGGAGTATAGACTAAACATTGTTTCTTTCACTTAATGAGGAAATTGAGCCAGTCACCCTGTTGGAGCAGCTGTGACAAATGAAGTTCACCAAAACGTGGGCAAAGACTTCTAAGATCCTCAGGTGTAGTCTGCAGCTCTGTTAGAAAGTGGGGGATTCTGGGAAAAGAGATGCAGCAAACATTCCTATGGTGTTTGTCTCAGAACAGGAAGAAAACAGTGTCGGGGACCAGAGCACCTGGAACCTTGCTAAGGTTTCACACTGAAAATAATTACCAATATGCCATGTGACACAAAGTGCCTTAAAATAGAATTAAACAAGCTTAATAAACATGAAAAAGCAAGAAGGTATGTAATTACTTCTGTTACCTTTGCTAGTAACTTATCCTATTTGGTTCCCTTTGTTCCTCAAACCTAAAATTTTCATATGGGTCAAAACAAAGTCTTTTTAAAAAAATAACTAAAGAATCCATTTAAAGCCACATATTCTGAGATACGCTTGTTTACTTTCCTCATTCCCACCTTGACATTAGGTCTATGTTACATGTACTCTCCTAGTGAAATGCTTGAAATAAAACAATGTTTAATAAACTCTTCAGGCTTCTCTGAGAACAGTCGGCCTTCTCCCCCTGTCTTTTCATTTACTGCATTTCTCCGCGTAAGAGACGCCATCTCTGAACAATTCGTTTAAACAGGAAACACAGCTCCTCGGGTGGCTGGTCTGAGATCATGTCTGAGATTCATGGCTGTATCAGCCCTAACCCATGTCATCTTCCAGTTGCAGTGCTCCCCCAGCCTCAAACGGAAGGCACTCACCTACAAAACAGAAAATCCATCTTTCAGTTGTCCCAGAAGGAGCTTTCCCAACATGAAAGTTTCCATGAGTTGTTTATATCCTGTTGACTGTAACCCTATTACCTCGACTGGGAACAGATGTTGGTATGTTGTGAAAAACTAATATTCATCTCAAAAATTTCATTTAGATCATTGTACATGAACACCCAGAGATAAATGCAGAGCTGAGGTAAGAGAATACAAAAACAGAAAAACTCAGAAATAGTTTATCCTTGCTATGCTCTTTATCTCCTGGAAGTAGAAGAAACAAACTCCGCCAAAAATTGATTGGGAATTAATTAGAAAATTCTCTAACCTACGTCTAATGATAAACTATGTGAAAATAGAATTTTCTTCATACACTGCAACATTGTACCTTCCTGGTGATAACTGTTCATGCAGTATTATATACAATCTTAATCACACTCTATACTAATCAACATCATTTATTTTATATACATTTTTAGTTCAATTCTATTCATAAAAACACTTAGGATTCCAAACGTGCACAGGTTTTTGACAAAATCCAGCCTTTGATATACTTGCCCGATAGAGACTGAAAATGTCAAAACTTTTGAGAAGTTAACCAAATAATGGCGGATTTTTTTAGTTATGATTAAAGTGAATGAGAATGCCTAACACATATTGACCAACACAGAGAGACTGTTGGAAGTTTCCGGAACAAGTGTTGGGCTAGCAGACTGTGGTGTTAGATTCTTACCAAAGGCTGTTCATTATTCAAGCCCAGCAAAGATTAATAAGACCACAGAAGGGACAGAGTGTGAGCATTTTTCAAAAAGAATGTTTGAACTTAGGTATCAAATACTCAAATGGCATTAGTTACAGGACATCTGACAAGGGAAATTTTAAAGCCAGCTTTGGTATAAGAAAGATCCTCAGGAGAGGCCAAAGATTAATACTGGTCATCCTGGGCAAGAGTTATTTTTTCTGCCTCAGAGATTTGTATCTCAAAGCCACCACTGGTGAGACTCCAGCTCATTTACCCCATCAGTGTCTTGAGCTCTTAAAAAAACATTTTGAAACTTGGAATAATTGTAAAATCATCAAAGAAAAGCTCAGAATCCCTTAGTAGGATTGTCCCAATTTAGGCATGCTGTTATCAGTATGAGGTAGTGATAATTCACATAAAAATTGGACATATTTTTCCTCACCTGCTCTTAGTAGGAATCTATCCAGTAAAGGTACTCATGAAGAACGTAAGTATCGGAGCTATACTTAAGTGGCAGAGAATTGTGTCATAGAAGTTAAATTTTTAGAATTAAAAAAAGACCTAACATATCTGATACATCTCCCTGAATTCACAGATTAAAAAGAAATTCAATGGGGCCAGCCCAGTGGCATAGTGGTTAAGTTCAGCCCACTCTGCTTTGATGGCCCAGATGCGCATGTTTGGATTTTGGGCACAGAACTACACAATTCATGAAGCCATGCTGTGGCAGCATCCCACATACAAAATAGAGGAAGATAGGCAATGTTAGGTCAGGGCTAGTCTTTCTCAAGCAAAAAGAGAAAGATTGGCAACAGGTGTTAGCTCAGGGCCAATCTTCCTCACCAAAAAAAAAAAATTCAAATTTAGAGACACTGAATATCTTTTCTAAGTACACACAGGAAGTCAGTGAGAGGCTGTTAAGCTTGAGGGTGGAGGGCTCTGCAATTGTACTGCCTGGGTGAGCATCCCATCTCCATTACTTGGTGGCTATATGACCAAAGCATATTCCTTAACCTCTCTTGGTTTCAGTTTCGATTTCCTCATCTGTAAAGCTGACATAATGATTGTAGACTGCAAGCTCTCATTCCATGTAATAAAGCCAAGTGTACACAAAATGTCAGTGTAAGACAAGCTTCATTAAAAAATATAAACACTAAATTATTTATTTTAACCTAATATATGTATTTATGTATATTTTTAACCTAATATATACAATATATAATAATCTTATACATTTTTAAACCTAATATATATATATATCTTCATTTATCTGTCTTTCACATAGGGCCAAGGCCTTTTCTTTGAGTGTGGGACCTCCAGTTGGCTTTCCAGTTATTCATAAAGTTTTCATTCCTTTAAAGTAGAATAAAAAATTGAAAGACATTTATGAGTCAATCTAAGCACAGAATTCTTTTGGATTTTTACAGTGTCCCAATTTGTCGTAGTTGTCTCACCTGTAGCTAATTCAACAGCATTTTTTTTTTTAAGATTGGCACCTGAGCTAACAACTGCTGCCAATCTTTTTTTTTCCTTCTGCTTTTTCTCCCCAAATCCCACAGTACATAGTTGTATATATTTTTTAGTTGTGGGTCCTTCTAGCTGTGGCATGTGGGACGCCACCTCAGCGTGGCCTGACGAGTGGTGCCATGTCCACACCCAGGATCCGAACCAGCGAAACCCTGGGCTGCCATGTGGAGCACGCGAACTTAATCACTAGGCCACAGGGCCGGCTCCCTCAACAGCATTTTTAAAAATACACTGTATTGATTGAATCCTTCCAATGCATTGAACTTAGTTTTTACAAAAATAACCTTTTTTCTATTGGGATTCTTATTTCATTGAATTATGTTATATTTAATAAAAATATATAGTTGCATTAACAAGTGCAACTGTCATAATCAGATTTGGGTCCAAACACCACTGACTCTTGATAACATGCACCCTGACTTGGGGGAGCAGTGGTGATCAACTTGCTGGAGATGGGCCATCTCTGGAGCTGCCCATGTGCCGTAAGTATGTCAGTGTGCTTTCCGAGTGGGATGGAGAAAGCCAAGGAATCTTTTAAACTCACATGGCTAAGGAAGCTTCCACTGAAAGCTCACGGAGCAGTAACCAACACATTAGCTATTAATATACAAATTTAGAACTCATGTCTCCTGACTTCTTGTCAAGAGGCAGATAGATTCTTAGAGGTAGATATTATTCTTTCTTCTACTCAGTTTTTTTCACATTGACTTTCAAAATTAACTTTTACCCTCTATTTAGCTGCACTAATAAAAATTACCAGTGGAATAAGTTGTATACTCAGTGTTTGTTACAACAGCAGAAACTGGCAACCAATTCTAGAGTCATGCTAAATATGGTCCCCATGATATAAGAAAAACATTTTTATTCTTTTAATAGCTGGTTTCTATTTTTCTCGCAGATAAGCTACATATAGTTTAAAAGTCAAGTGCCAAATTACACTAATTCTAATATCCACACTTTCCTACATGTTAGTATCTTTGAAATCTGGATGCCTTCTTACTGTCTATGACATCTTATAATTACAGTGGATCAGGTAGCAGCCATCACACGTGACACTGCCTGCACATTTACACTCCTTAAAAGTACCAACACCAAAATTCAGAAGTGACAGCAACTTGAAAGAGAATCACAGAATCAATAGATCAGTCTTTTGAGAAATGCCGCATCACAGTGATCTCAATGGCACGGAGAGCTCTACTGTACGGAAAAATACAAGCCCCAACTTCAAATTGAAGTAAGTCAAAAGAATTTGAAGTTTTAGGAATATCTTATCTAACTCATTTCACTTACATTTTGTTGTGGACGTATGCAAAGGAGTGATGTATGACTAAAAAATACTATGTCAAATAAATACAGAAGAGCTCTTTCATTAATATTATATGAAGATGATAATAATTTCTGACAATGGTGGAGTAACTAGTACCAAAGTAGCCCTCCCATCATAAACAAGCATAACACAGGGACAAACACATGAGGCAACCATGTTCAGGCACTGGACCACAGTGAGGCTGTGATCTCTGAGAAAGATCGCATTCTTTCTCAGCTATTTCTCAGCCATTGCCCAGCTATCTGACTGGGGACAGATTCCTGACTACAGTTCAGTGAGCTGAAGCCCAAGCAGTTCGTGGCAGTCTATCTGAGCTGGGAAGGCAGAGATCAGCGTTGGGGCAGCTGAAGCATCAGGAATCTATAGGACAGGACCCCAGAGGCAGAAGCTACACAGAGAAGGGACTCCAAAAGCGTGAGATGGGTTCCTCATGAGTCCTTGGTCAAGGGCTGGACTGTGCACAAGCAGACTGAGATTACACGAGGCTTCCCAGCGAGTGGTTACTTCAGCACTCAACATGGAAGAGATATTAGTGGTCCAGCAGTGCTTGTTAAAAAGCCATTAACACCTTGGACATCCTCCAGAGACAATAAAAATCTGCTCCTTAGAAGTAAGGACAATGCCCTACCCCAGACTCACCCAAGCAAAGCCTAAAACCAAACTGTGATAAGATTTGCAGGAAAACAGAGTACAGAGGTTGAGTGCCATCAAGTTAAAGGAAGGTGGAATACACCTTGGTCTTTCCAAACATCTACCCTAACAAAGCATATAGCGAAGGCTAAGGTTCCCCAAGGCAAGGTGATCAGCCAATAACTGAACTGCCTACTAAAACAAAATCAACATTCTCCAATCTCTACGATGTACCATCAGAAATGATTGGTATATAACCAAATCCATAAAGAAACCAGAAAATATGAGTTACATTCAGTAAAAAAGCTATCAAAAGAAGCCATTCCCAAGATGACCCATATGTTGGATTTAGCAAACAAAGACTTTAAAGCAACTACTATAAATACGTTCAAAGAGCTGAAGAAAAACATGTTCAAAAAAGAAAGGCTAGAATCAGGAGAGGGGATGGGGATGGCAAAGAGGAAGAGTGAAGGTTGAGGTTTATGGCTGTTTAAGGGACTAGAGAAACGCGCCACTGAAATAGGGTCTGGAGTACAGAACAGGAGGCCAGTGGCAGTAGCTTTGTATACCGTCAGACCTGAGAGTGGACAGAACACCATTGTCGCTATCTGTAACCCAACCACTACTGACCTTCCAGAAGTGGGCACTTGGATACTTCGTCCAAAGGGAGAGATCATTTTCATTTTGCTGTGATCAGTATCACGTATTTACTAGGAGAGAGCAGTAATCTTACAACAAAAAATACTTTGTATTCATAACTATCTCCCTAGAGGCATAAGATATTATTTAGATTCATTTAGATTAAGAAATTATCTTCCTACTTCTCCTTGCTGACCAAAGGCAGAACAAGCTTCAGTATCTCCTAGCCTTGCTGCAACATGTGTCTATTGCAACACAAATGTGAAAGAAACTGCCATTAGGCAAGATAGAAGAGGCCCATTCATTCTTAAAATGATTCTGTGTTCTCTTTTCCCTGCTGAGGCTGCCAGCCACCTGCCAATTGTGATGTACTTTATGATATGGACAGAGGGAGCCAGACAAAAATCGCCAATTAATTTCCTTCCCAACAAATGACAAAACATATCATGAAACAGAATCGCTTAAACCAGTGACCACTGTGTCTTGGCTTCTACCACAAAGGCAACAGTCTCTCCTCTCTGACAACTGCTTTACACTTGGAATGAACTCAGCGCTTCCCGCCCCCAGGCCACAGCTGTCTACACCAGGTCTGTAAACAGGGGGTTCTATGGTGGAATGCTGGGTTTGGAAAACACTGGAGAGCTCCCCTGATATGAGACTCCCAACTTACGGATGAGCTAATGGAGGCCCATAGAAACTACACAACTTGTGCAAAATCAGCATAAAAAGTCAAAGATGTATTATTCACACATTTACCCAGTTATTACACTCAATGACGCTTTTCTTATCTGTCTTATCCTGACTACATAGTTTAAGGATAAGTCTATTTTGACCCAAATTATGAAACTAGTTTGCAAATTTGTGTTTAGACTTCTTTACAACCAGATTAAATTAAAAATTGCAATTTAATAAATAATTAAATAAAATTAAAGAAATTTAATATTAAAGAATCAAGGAAAGAGCAGGTAATAATTGCATTAAGAAACACATGAGTATTTATAATGTACAAGGCTCTGGGCTAAGTCCCAAGGATGCTACTGGGGAAAATGCAAAGAAATTTGAGATAATCTCCAGTATCAGCTATGTATTGCTGTCAAAATAAAACAAACAAAAATGAAACCGAGCAGGTTAAAACAAGTTATTATAATTCAGGATTTTGTGGGCTCAGTGGACCATGCTTCTGCTGGACTCTGTGGCTGCAGTAAGCTGGTGGCTTGGCTGGTGCTGGGTGCTCCGGTGGTCTGGGGCCTAAGTGGGGATGTCCGAAGTGGCACAGATGGCTGGGCCTCTCTCCACTTGACCTTGCATCCTGGGCTTCTTCACATGATGGCAGAAGCATTCCAAAGAAGAAAGAGCAAAAACTGCAAGCCCCCTTGAGACTCCCACAGCATCAATTCCACCATATTCTTTTGGAGAATGAAAGTAAAAGGCCAGCCCAGATGGAAGTGATGGAGAAAAACAGGTTTCATGCATTTACGGGAAAAGCTGTGAAGAGTTTGTGACCACTTTTAATTCATTGCTTCTCCATATCTCAGGAACTTAGAATCCAGTTGTAGAAATACATTGTAAATATAAATAGCCACAAAATGTGGCATTATGGAATGCTAATATGTGCCAGGCATGTTTCTAACGTCTTTATATGTAACATCTAACTTTTTGGTTTTTTTCTTTGAGGAAGATTAGCCCTGAGCTAACATCTCCTGCCAATCCTCCTCTTTTTGCTGAGGAAGACTGGCCCTGAGCTAACATCCGTCTCCCTCTATTTTATATGTGGGACGCCTGCCGCAGTATGGTTTGCCAAGCAGTGCCATGTCCACACCTGGGATCTAAACCCGCGAACCCCTGGCCGCCAAAGTGGAACACGTGAACTTAACCACTGTGCCACCAGGCCAGCCCCTGTAACATCTAACTTAATATTCATTATAATTCTACAATTTGTCATGAGTGATAGGTTTCTTTCTCTTTTTTTTTTTAGTGAAGAAAATTGACCACAAGTTAACATCTGGTGCCAATCTTCCTCTTTTTGCTTGAGGAAGATTGTCACAGAGCTAACATCTGTGTCAATCCTCTTCTATTTTGAATGTGGGATTCCTCCATCGCATGGCTTGATGAGCGGTGTGTAGGTCCGCACTGAGGATCTGAACCCACGAACGCTGGGTCACCAAAGCAGAGCACACAAACTTAACCACAATGCCACCAGGCCAGCCCTTGATAGAATTTCCTATTAGAGATGATGAAACTGTAGTACATGAAAGGCTATATAACTTGCCCAAGGTCATGCAGCTTGTGGGGACTGAAACAGGATTCGGGCCCAAGTAGTTAAATTCCAAACCCCAGTCTCTTGAACACCACACTTCATGAAATGCACAGCAAGGATATTGTACTAATTTTCTATCGCTGTCATAGCACATTGCCAGAAACTTAGTAGCTTAAAACATATAAATTTATTATCTCACAGTACTGTAGGTCAGAGCTTGGGTTGGCTTGGCTGGTTTCTTTGCTCCAGATTTCACGAAGTCAAAATCATGGCTGTGCTTTTATTGGGAAGTTCTGGGAGGAATCTGTTTCCTGGTTCATCCAGGTTGTTGGCAGATTCAGCTACTTGCAGCTGAAGGACTGAGGCCCCATTCTCTTGTTGGCTGCCAACGGGGGTCCACTCTTAGCTCCTAGAGGGCTCTCTCTAGTCCTTGCCTGTGGGCCTTTATATCTCAAAGGCAGCAATAGTTCATCAAATCCTGCTCATGCTTAGAATCTCTCTTCCTTTTTCTTCTGCCACATCTCACCTGCCTCTTCTTCTGCCACATCTCTCTGATGGCAGCCAGAGAAAGTTCTCTGCTTTTAAGGGCTCATGTGATTAGATTGAGACCACCTGGATAATCCAGGCTAACCTCCCTATTTTAAGGTCTATTTCTTTAATTATACCTGCCAAGTCCCTATTACCCTATAATGTAATACATCACGGACTCCAGGAACCAGGGCATGGACATCTTTGTACGTTATTCTGCCTACTGCTGATACTAAGTACTATTGGAGTTCAGAGGAAAATGAGGTCATGAGGGCTGGGAGATTAGAAAGTGTTTGAGGAGGTAAAATACGAGTTGGCTTTTAAGAATTGCCTAAGATGTGCTCTTTGTGTTGGACAGGAAGAGGCCAATGTCCATGGGGGAGGCTATTCCAGATAAGTAACAAGAATTGCACTAGAAAAGACACATGGGAAAGTATAAAGCATTTGTGGTAAGTGATAATGATTAGAATGATGGATTTGTGGAAGCAAATGATAGGGAGATCTGTCAGAGCACAGGTTAAGGTCAGAAGGTGGGGAACCACCAATGCTACATAGAGGAATTTGGGTTTTGTCCTACAGGCAACAGGAAGTCATTGTTTTTCAGTAAAGGAGTGAAAAATAAAACAATCTTCTGGAAAAAAACAATCCAATGAGTGTATAGGAAAGATAGGAGAGGGGAAGGCAAGAAGACGGCCAGGTAAATTAGGGAGCTATTATATTCATCCAGTTGTGCAACCAGGGTGAGTAGAAGGGATGGGAAATTGGCAAGAGATCCCAGGAAGAAAGAAACAGCTAAACGGTGGGATTGAATGTTGCATGTGAAAGAGGAAACTGGGATTATGGAGAAAGGGGGTGTGGAGGGACAGGGTGGAACCTACTACAAAGAGGAAGTCTAAGTCAGGTTAAGCATTAAATGTGATTCTATTCTGGGGGAAACAGCTCTGCCCTAACAGGGAGTAGTTGGGGTCTGCGTCCTGCTCAGCCTTTGTGTCCCATCATCTTCCCACTTAGGGCAAGAAATGGACTCCCCACAAAGCAGGCTCCCTGCGGGAGTCTCCCTGACTTCAAAAGCCACATCTCCAGGAACAGAAAAGCAGAGACACTTTTCCTCCTGAAAAGTTCCTTTTAATATTTGGAGTTATTTTCTACACAGTGGCTTAATTAGTGTTCTTAATTTCTATACTTAATGAAAAATTTACAGCTCCGCACTTGCTGCTGAGGATTCTGTGTGTTTGTGTGTTTTCTTTTTTCTTTCTTCCTATTTTTTTAACACAAGATTTTTACAGACTCAAAATCTTCTGAACTTTAATCTTTGGGGGCATCTCTGCATCTCAGAATTATGTATATAAGAATAATAGTAATAATAAAAATCCCCAACCATACAAGAAGATAGATTAAGAGATCACTCTTGAAGGCACTTCTTAATAAACATTCCTTGGCAGGCCTGAGATTTACAGGGGGCCATCATCAAAGCAGCCATGTAAATGGGGACATATTGACAACTTTCCCCCTTAAAGGCAGTGGCAAAAAGGATTTATATATGTTTCAACCACAGCTCTCTTGGGAACTTAACAAGGGACTTATTCTGTTTCTCTTTTAATAGCTCCTCTTGGGTACTTTATGGACCAGTTCTCTCATCTCAAGTATCTGATGCCAACACATAAATTAATTTTAGATGCACCTTTTATCCATCTTGTCTGCTAAGGCAATATTCACTATTTGTTTTGGTTGCCATGGAGATAATTGACTTCCTGCCATGGCAGGAGTCTTGTTTGGGGGTTTTAAAGGGGTTTAGGTCCAGGGATCCTTTAATTTTCAAACAGTGAGGAAAGCCATTTCACTAATGGAGCCTTTGTATACATCTCCCACTTATAATTGGAATGATTTTCTTATCACCTTGTGAAATTTCCTTTTTTATTTTTCATCACTTCCTTCTTTAAGGTTTAACCTCTACTCTCCAAGGTGCTGACTAAAACCACAGCAAAGGGCACAGTCCATTTATTACTGTTTTGTAGGATGGCTGGACACAGCCTCCCAGCAGAGCATTGTCTGAAAAAACAGCTGAAGAATCTGAGAAAATGGTGGATTATAGACTCCTATTCAGGTGGAGGAAAAGACTACATTCTATCAAGGCAAGAAACATTTTGAATACCAATTCATAAAATCAATCTCCAAATGGCCAACTCGGGCTGCTAAAGATTGGGTCCCTCTGGAGTCTGTGGACCAGTTCTGATGTTTACAAAGGCGATTGTTGGATTCTGCTTTAAACTGTTACAACAGGTGAACTGAAAGTCCTTTTCAAGTACAATGAGAAAAATTAAGAAAGAAATATATGTTTTTAAAACACTCTCTTTAAAGTATACAAATAACAAAATGATAAAATACAATATTTTACACAAATTCCCTCTTACCTTCCACATTTTGACTACTACTACAGATCATGAAAATTTCCATAGCAAATTATACAAAGACCTTTAAAGGCATTTTAAAACATAACTACCAGAAATACATCATATTTATTGCACTCAACAAAATTTGATCTTTGAGAATCATCTGAGCTGCTGGATTTCTACACATGTATTTACACCACCAAAAAAGTCCCATAGCAATTATCCACAGTGCTAATATTTTTCCTAAAATTCTTCTTTTGTTGTAGTTCAAAAAGCTATTACCAAAAGAAAAAAATTAAATCAATGATCAGAATGAGAATCCTTAGGAGCAGTAACAGTGAACAAAACTCTAAGAACCTACTTCAGTTCTTTTAAGCGCACAGCACAAAATCAATTTGCAATGACCCTGAGAATCAGCCTTCCTTACCACATGACAACAAAAGAAATGGGGGATGAAAACAATTTAAAGTAGGTTCTTAAAAGTCTTTTTTGCCTTCCAAAGATTTCAGGGGATCTTTGAGCTATGAAACTTTTGAAGGCAGCTCTTTGAATGTTTATCAATATCGTTATATATTCTTACGGTAATGGCTTTTAGGCTGACCCTAGAAGTTCATGATTCACTTTCTGATTCCTCTTCCATTCTCATTATTTGTTTATTCCACAAATGTTTTTTGAGGGCATATCATGAACATAGCACTGTAGCAGGCATTGGCGGGAAAGAAAAATAATTAGCGCAACATAGATATGCACATGGTAAGTATACCACAAGGTAGATAATTGGATATGTGTCCAGAAGGAAAAGAAATGCTAAGGGAATCCAAACTGGAGAGGACTGCTCCACCACACACTTCCCATACATTAGCTCATTTAACACTGACAATACTCGAAAGCAGGGGGCGGGAGGCGGGGGGGGGGGGGCTTGGTAGTACCTCTGGGTCACTGATAAGAAAGCTACACTTTAAAAAGGAGTTGATGTAGAACAGAGGCTGGATTTGACCCCGGATCTCTCTGATCCATAACCCAAGCATTAAATCATTGACCTATAATGCTTCTTAGTTCAAGTATTACAGTTGGCTTTGATGATGACGTTTAAACTGGACTAGGAAGGCTTTTAACACACATAGGAAGGGAGAACAAAAGTATAAATGGAGGCCAGTGCAAGTCCCAGGGATGATGCAAATAATAGCTGTCTTACACAGCACTCAGTTGGTGCCTGACACTATTTTAAGTGCTTTCTACATATTAACTTGTTTCATCTTCACAATGACATCTTCATTCTTCAATGAGAAGAGGTACTATTATCATTCCCACCGTATAGATGAGGAAACTAAAGCTCAGAGAGATCAAGTAACTTGCCCAAAGGCAAGTAGCTCATAAATGGCAGGGAGGACTCAGTAGTCTGGCTCCAAGCCCACGCTCCCTCCTTCTCCTGATGTCTGACTCACCTGCCTCCCTTGAGACCGTGTATGAAATGCAGAGGAAGAGGGCAGAGCCAGGCAACTGCTGGCTGACATCGAAGGCTGGAGAAGCAGCTTGCAGCCAGACTGAGAAGGGCCCTTGATTGCCTTGTCTAAGCTTTGGGGAACCATTTTTTTTCCCTTTTTTTTTGAGCAGGGATAAGCTAAGCTCAGCTTTGTGCTTTAGAAAGATAACCCTGGAGCAAAGAGGCATGCAGATTGGAGGGGATAAAAATTGGAGGCACTTTTCTTTCAGTAAAACATATGTACAAGTAATCCTCCACACGCATGCGTACCACACACAAAACACACACATTCACTACACATAAGCACATATACACCACATACCCCAAACACACAACACCAATACATATACCACACACACATGCACATACACACATCAAACATATACACATGTACCACACACTTATACCACACTTACACACATACCACACACATCACACTCTACGCACACATATACCACATACACGTGTGTACATATACACTGAACCATGTCATACAGTGCACACACCAGCACCACACACACACACATGCACATACATCACATATAAGCCACACACATATACACCACATACCTACACTGCACATAGATTCACAGCACATACACACTGACACACACTCACATACATATGCACATTCATTCCCTGGCCTCGATCGTGAGGCAAATGAGCTCAGAAAGGCAATGCTCACTAAGATGTCTCTGCATCGTTTACTCTCTGCCTCCCTGAACGCAGACTGGACATTGTCGGGAATCCTGAGCCCGCAGCACAGGAATGTTGCCAATCTCCTTCGTCTTCCATTTCTGATGACCTGACATTAGAAAGACTTTTGTTCTCCAGATTAATTTAGATCTTTTCTAAGCTCCATAAAAGCATTCCGGCGGGGCTATCTTGAAAGGTCTGAAAAGAGGCCGTGGGCAGCATTGTCCTCAGCTCCCGCAGATGATGTCCTGGTAGCTTATGTCTTAAATTAAGGAAAATGAATACATTTTGGTTTCCCCAGTGTCATCTGATTTCCCATCTAGAAATTGCCTGTGTCGAGCCTGGACAAATTCTGATCAAGACAGTGACTCCAGCCTGTTGAGGAACCCACAGAGCTCCATGTGGACTTCATTATACAATTACCTTTATGTCTAATTTCCTACATTTCTTTGCATAACAAACACACAAGCATAATATTCATCATTTACAAGAATAAGCTATCTATATCTAAACAAAATAAACACATTTATTCTTTAGTCAAAATAACTGCCACCTAGTTGGTGAGTTATATTCATATTGTGGTTCATACTTGTAAATATTTTTAAGCCTTCAGGAAATTCTGGAAAGCAAAATCTCTTGGAGCACACACAATTTAAGTTTCACTTAGGGACCATGAAAAATACATCCTTTAGAACACACACAGGGCATTTACAGGAAATGTGGTCCATGAGATACAAAGCCTGTATTTTGTCTGAATGGAAAATCACATTTTCATATTTTAAGGTCAAATTACATCAGTTTCTTTCCAGTAAAAAAAAAAAAAAAGCATCATAGTAGAATGTTAATATCTTTAAAACCTCTGAGACTCAAAGTCGTGATGTCTCAGGATAACTTACTGAGGTGAGACTGATTAGCGGCAGCATTTGTAAATACTCAGGGTCGGGCTTAGGAGAAAAGGATTTCCAGGATAAACCATTTGCAGGGGAAATTCAATCTAGCATCCTTTACTTTGAGAACCTAGGTTTAGAATGGAAAAGAAAACCTCCAACATAAATAAACATAAAGTTTTCAGCTGGATATGGATAATTCGAGTTGCTGTGATAATTCAGGACCTTGACCAATGGATGACTATATAAAATCGCTTCTCTGAAAGAAACAACCAAAGCGATTTCTTTCCGTTTCCTCCCCCTCCTCCCTTTTCTCCCCCATCTGTTGACTGTGCAGTACTATTATGTCTACAGAACTGCATGCAAAATATATTCAATAAGCATTTCCTGAGACATAAAATTGCAAGACACTTCATATTTGCCCTCAGGGAGACTGAAGTCCAACAGGAGAGATAAGACACTTAGGGGAATATGGACAAACAAAAGCGCAGTTACAAGGATGAGCAGGGTGGTGCCGACGCTTTAGGAATGCAGAGCTGGAGTTGAGAATCACCAGACTGCAGGCTGAAGAAGACATATGCATAATTCCAACAATGGGAGGTGAAATTCCCATTTCAGGGACATAAAGTTTAAATCTGTTGAGGGACATTTTGGCTGCAGAGGCAGATGTTTGAGACACTGTGCTCGAAATAGGGAGAGTTAATGACTACAGGTGGTTATCATACCAAAATGACAAACAACAATAACAAAAAATCCATAAAAACCAGAGTGGCTTCTGCTAGATGGGCTGGCATATTTTCAAACACTGAAAAAGGTTGCTCATAAATTATCTTTCAAGTTGATTTCCTTTTTCTCTGTATGCTAGGGAAATGCTTTAATGAGCATCCACACCACCTCGGTGGAATTGGGAGTTAGTGCTATTTGTGAAAAACAGGCGAGGTTGTTGCCCAAGGACGTACTAAGTGTTTCTGCCTGAGCAGTACAGCAGTGGACTTGCAAATCCCCTGGTGGATTTGGGACAATCACAGCAACTATCAAAGCAAGAGTGTTTTTGGTCACTCGGGAGTTTTCCAAGTGGGATATTATGGAAGACTCTAGCAGAGAGTCCTCGAGGCTCTTTCTGAGAATTTACACACATCCTTCCTTCTCCCCTTAGCACCTGCAACCTGAATTTCATGCACAGAATCGCATCCATATCTAGAATGAGGAAGAGTCGAATTGGATCAGAGGCACCCCTTGCTGTCCACACCTGTGGGGAAAGGCTCCGCTGAAGTCTGAGCAGCCTAGAGCCTGCAGGTTAAGTAAATAATTTATCAAAATTGCCAGCCTACAGGGGAAATAGCAATCCACAGCCTTTGTAAAATGGCTATCATGTTCCAGAACCTTACGTACATTTTTTTCTCTAAACAATAATCCTGTAGGGTTAGCTACTGTTATTTGTTTTTCATGGACTTCAAAAGGCTAAATCATTTGCCTTGCCCAAGGCCACATGTACAGCGAGTGGTAAGACTTTCTGATCTCAGACAATCGCTTCTCTGTGTTCTGGGATTGGAAATATAACCACAAGTGAATTATAAATTTCAAGTTAAGCAAAATAAAAATATGGTGATCAATGAGGTATATCAGGCTAACCCTGAGAGAAATTGAACAAAACCTTTGGAAGCCTGGACTATATTATTCTAGATTAGAAGAGGTTGGGGAAGGGACTCAACCTGGGACACCATAGCCTCATCGCAATAATAAAATGGCCTGCACGTAGGGGCCAGTACTATGGAGCACAGCTCACTTCCCGACTACACAGTAATTTCACAGGCTTGAAAACCCTCTCAGAACCCTAAAGTAAGGCTTGATGATTCGTTCACTCACACACAATGCCTACTGAAGTGAGCCGGATGAAAATCTGAACCCAAGCAGATTATAAATCCATGACTTTTCCCTATGGGCAGTTAACCTAAAAGCAGAAATTTTAAGTAAAACATGGACATTCAAAATCACTGTGCTATCCTTTAGGAAATAAATGTTACTTATTCAAAAATTATTGAAATCTCATAGACTTGAAATGGGCTGACTTCAAGGTTTAGGGATGAATAAAAACGGAAGATGAAAAGATCTATCCTAAGGAATAATGATCTTACTCTCCTACTATTTATAACTTCAAATGAAATTCCTCCTCAATCAGGTAAATTTCCAAGCATCTCATATACAACTACCGTTCCTTCTTCCTCTTCTTTTTTTTTTCCTTGCAGTGGTCTCTGTGGAGTGGCTGTGTTCAGAGTAAGACAGGCCTTGAGGTTTCTGTGGGATGGAGTGAGATGAAAACGAGGAGGAAGCAATTAATTTTTTCAATCATTCATTTCACAATATCTGAGTATCTACTTTGTACACTGCTGGGGATATTGTTGAGCAAAACAGTCAACACTCCTGCCCTCGTGGAGCTCACATTCTAGTAAGGAGAAAGATGACAAAAAGAACAAAGAAACATATATTGTGTGTAAAACAATGAATGCTAAAGAGAAAAATAGATGGAGATAGAAAGTGCCTGGGGGTGCAATTTTAAATGAGATGATTATTTAACGTGGCAGCGTGTGTAATCCATGCAAAGACTTCCAGTTGGTGGAAATATCCTAAGCCTGATAGAGTAGACCTAGTCAGTTGGTGTGTTAGTTTCCTGGGGCTGCTGTAACAAAGGACCATGAACTGGATGACCTAAACAACAGGAATCTATTGTTTCACACTTCTAGAGGCTAGAAGTGTGAAACCAAGGTGTCAGCAGGGTTGGATCCTTCTGAGGGCTGAGAAAGAATTTGTTCCCTGACTCTCTCCTAGCTTCTGGTGGCTTCATGTGTTCCTTGGCTTGTGGACGGCATTCTCTCTGTGGCTTCACACCATCTTCCCTCTGTACGCATCTCCATGTGCATGTCTATCTGTGTGTCCAAATTTCCTCTTTTTATAAGGACACCAGTCATATTGGATTAGGGCTCACCCTAATGACTTCATCTTAACTTGATCATCATAAGGATCCTATTTTCAAATAAGGTCCCATTCTCAGGTACTGGGGTTTAAGACTTCAATGTCTTTTGCGGGGGACACGATTTAACCTGAAACAGTTGGTGAGTAAGAAATGCTTAAAAAAAATTAAAAGTCCTGACAATATCACTTGGAGAGAGGAATCATTAAAGGGTTGATTGCTCTCATCAAGGAATGGTGATGATGCCTGCTTCTATATTTAATAAGGGCTAATTTCAGCCCTACCAACATTCGTAATGAATTATTTAATGTAAGTTGGCAAAAACATACCTATTGAACACAGATGTTGTCTTCTGTTGTTATTGGATTTGGCTATAGGATAAGAAAGAAATTAGTAATCTCTCAGGGACCAGAGCAGCAGAAAATTGGACAGGCAAAAGTCTCCGTTAGCCTAATCATAGCAACTCTGCACACGTTGGGCTCGTACCTGTGCTAGGAGCAGCTCAGCATTGCCTCCTGGGTTCCTTAATAAGCATATTTTCTTTTCACAAAGGGTAGAAAATATTATCAAGCTAAATTTTCCCCTCTGCCAACAAGTTAGGGATAATGTGCACCATGTGGCTCAAGCTGATCACATAAATTAAGGATTGAAAGCACAATATCTGAGCATTTCCCAATTGAACATTACTTTTCTGTATAAATTAAAAATGTCTAAAAGGGGGCTTATTAGAAGGAGGCTATCAAAGCTTTTTATGAACATGCTTTCTCTTTTGATCTATGTAATTTTCAAAAAGTGTTAGACATATCATGATTTCTAGCACAACTGGAATTTTAAATCTAAGAATCAGAAGGAAAAAATGCAAATGGAAAAGACGTGATTTTGAAGCCATGTCTATTTTGCCGCAATTAGTCATTAAGCAGAGGAAATGAATTTTGGTAAAAAGCCTGCATTATCTAACACTTTATCAACCAGAAACCTTCAGAAAAAAGCATTTCTAATATCCCCCAACACAAATCTTCAATCTATTAACCACAGGACTACAAGAAAGTTGTTATTTGCTTTCTTACTGGTTTGGGGAAGAGAGAGAAAATTACATCTTTGCATCAGTGAGCTTTTTCAAACAATGGCGATTTACATGTCAATCTCCTGATTATTAAATATTATCTATGTGATTTTCAATTGCATCCAATAGAAAAAAAATTTTAATCGCAGATGATATTTTAGAAATACTAACTACTTTGAATTTATATAAAGCCTTGGAGAAGATCAAAGTCCTTTCAAGGTACGCTTGTGGGTCACTGAGCCAGAACGGATCTGAAGTGGTCATTTATTTCCGAGGCCTCTCTTCAAGCATGTCGATATTAAAATGGCAAATATTGTGAGACTTTCAGATTCTAGTCTTAAAGAACTCATTCCACATGAGACAAAGTTAACAGCACCTCCTTGGACTCGGGAGAGCCCCAAAGAGTAAATGTAATGTTCATAATGTGTCCAGTTTGGTGGCCATAAGAAGAGAGGGAAGACTAATCAAGCTCCTTTCCTTGTCTGAATGGAAACTAGGAGAGGTAAGCTTCCTCTTACCTTGAAAGGCAAGTCTATCAAGTTGCTGGACCACAGAATACTCCAGATATAAAGGCAAGTATATTAGTTTGCTAGGACTGCCGTAACAAATTACCACAGACTGGGTGGCTGAACAAACAGAAATTGATTTTCCCACAGTTCTGGAGGCTGGAAGTCCAAGATCAAAGTTCTGACAGGGTTGGTTTCCTCTGGAGGCCATAAGGGAATCATCTGTTCCAGGCTTTTCCCTTTGGTTTGCAAATGGCCACCTTGTCGCTGTGGCCTCACAGAGTCTTTACTTCACACAGGCATCCCACCCTTGTCTCTCTCTACGTCCTATTCTCCTCTTACCAGTCAGATTGAATAAGGCCCACTTTAACAACCTTATTTTAATTTTACCTCTTTAAAGTCCTTATCTCCAAATAAAGCCACATTCTGAGATACTGGGGTTTAGAACCTCAATACATGAATTATGGGGGGACATATTGTCCATGAGAGCAAGCAAAGTGAGAACCACCTCCTGGGCTCACTGATCATGACTCCCCCGTTCATAAAGTTTTTCACATTCCTCCTGCTTGAAAGATGAATGTAGGTATCATCTTATTCAACTGTACAAGCTACAACTCTGTGATGTGCCTGAATGGAGGAAGAATGAGCAAAACTTGAACTGCTAAGGCAGTGTAACCCGCTTTGGCACTTGAAGTTGGCCAGCCTCTCCCTTCTGCTCTTGAAATAAAGAGGAAATGGCTGTATAAATCAATGTAGTGTGGATCAGGAGAGTGAAAGCTTTAGAAATCTCAAACCAGAAGATGGGATCCTGGTAGATTTCCAAACCTTGCTTAGCACCATGCCTGGTGCAATTAGGAGCTGTCTAAATAGTGTATCTCTAAGTAGATTGGCAGCCATCATACTCCTTCTTGTTTGTATTGCTCAGCAGACAGTGACTCCTAGAAAAGCAGAAATTTATCACATTCATTAGATTTCCCTAATTCCAGGCATCGTAGTAGATACATAGTAATTAGAACCTGTTGAATGAGTGAACATACCTTCTCCTTGAGGGGCAGCTCTAGAGCTAGCACAGACATAGGTGAGGCAAGTTGTATGCTTCCAAAATCACTGCCTTGGGCTTTTCTGAGTCATCTGATTCAGCTTTTCTGCCTATTCTAGCTAGGAGAAAGGCAGTTTGATCTTATCATAAATCATGGTATTTCACTTTGTTTTCACATTGCTCTAGAGAGTCTGGCTACAAGGCTCTTATCTAGCTAAAGGAGACAACTCTAAACATGATTGACTTTCCATTGATTGAATTTGTTTCCTGTTGGATGAGTCTGAATCCCAATCAGGGAAGGGCCCTCACAAGAGGGCAGCTGGCAGTATGAGCACATGTGATTTTATTATATTTCACATAGTACAGGGTGATTTTTGCTTCTTCTAATTAAATATCTGGCATTATCGTTTAATTAAATTTCTCAGTAAAGTGACCCAAACACAAAGTGTCGTCCTAATTGGTGGGTGAACATGTGCTCGCTTAGATTGTGTGACTGAAAGATGATCATGGCTACGCACATTTTTATGACGGTCTATACAAATGTAAAGTCTGTCTACCCGCAGGGTCCTAGTCCTTAGCATAAGGACTCCTCTCCTCCCCTCATTTGCCAAGATTCCCAGGAAAGAAGCATGGAACAAGCCTGAGAGACGTCTCCCAACTAGGTATCAGCACTGCTGCCCCTCTGTCCTCTCCTCTCCTCTTCCTGGAAGTGAAGGTCATTCCTCTTTGCTAGAAGACCCAGGGCCCCTGACCTGTGGGGCGTAACAGGGTAGAGAGGGCAGAATAAGCAGCACAATGAAAGATTGGATGCTGTTTCCAAAAGTTTCACCCTCGTTCTCAGATTATAGGTAATCTAAAGGGAAAATTTAACTCAACCAAAAAATTTGTTCAGCTCCATGAAGCTGCAGGTGTTATAAACTGCTTCTTTCCTAAAGAGCACCAAACCTTGAATTTTTCCTGCTAGCACGAAGATGATCGTCACGGTTACCTGTGTATTACTAAACATTAAGAGGGAAGGTGAACTCTGTCCTCTCCCCATAAAACACATTTTTTGCCTTTCCTCTACTCTTCCTCCGAACTCACTGTGTTTACAAGAACAAGCCACGACTCTGGAGATGGAAAATCTGATACCGTCAGCACAAGTTGAACAAAATGAAAAGAGAAAAAAACCTACACCCATCTGGACTTCCATATGCTCTGTAGCCAAGAGGCTAATATAATTCCTTGAATGTTGGTTATAAAGCAATGTGATATGGATAACTGCTACGCACTGAGCTTATTTAGACAAGTGTTCTTTCTACTCAATAAACCTTTGAAAGGATTAAAGTACAATCACTTCCAATTATCTGCCCATAAGTTCTTCCCTTCTTATCTGAGTTCTGACCATACCCTACAACTGGTCCCTGGTTTTTACTGCCGTCTGATTTCCTGTGCACTGGACCAAGTGACATAGTGTAATGAGAAGACATGACATTCAGGGCATATCGAGAAGTTTACTATGACAAGGGTCCTGGGTGCATGGCCAGGCAGGCAGGCTGCCGAGGGATCTGCCTAAAGAGATAGGAGCCAGATTGTGAACGGCCTTATATGCTATGGAATGGATTTTATCTCTGAGTATCAGGAAGCCTTTGGAGTAATGAGATGATTTTTGTTTTAAAGAAATAATTCTGGTGACAATATGGACAGTGTGCACGAGAAGAGGAAAAAAGATGAGGGGCAACCAATTCAGTGAGATTGCCATGGTCCAACAGAGAAGGATGAAGGTCAAACTAAGGCAGCTCCAGGAGGGGTGGGGAAGAACCAGGTTCAATGTTGTGATCAAATGTGTACACTGAGAAAACTTACTCTCTTCTCTTCAAAGAAACAAAGCAAAAGTAAATTCCCTTAAGAAGTCCTTGTCAGGATTTTTACAGTCCCTAGTATATGAGGAACAATATTAGGGAGACTTTTAGTGTGCTTTTTGAAGAATACCGTAAAGAAGTTAAAAAAAGGCAGGGGAGGATCTTAAAATTATATACCCTGTTTCTTTATCTTATAGGAGCAACGGTCGTTAATGTTCTAATTTGTCATCTTAATATATAAGTTGATTCCTTATTATTTTTAAAAGCCATAGTTTTCTGTATCCTAATTTATTCTTTTAGGCAAAATATAAAAATGTCCTTGATTTTTGTTCCCTTTCATTTTTTTCTAATGATGCCTCAGATTTCCACCTCTGAAAGCTCCAGTAAGAGCCTTGACCACTGGCCCTTTCATGCATGTCGTAATGAAATTAAAATTAAGTAGATTTCAACAATCTAGCGTAAATGTTTCTAAATCCCCTTTTATAGATACCCTTTAAAGTTGAAGACCACACAATTAAAAAAGTTAAATTTGTGTCAATAATGCTTCAATTTAAAAAAAAGGGACTGAAGGGAGATTTTGCAAGATACTATTTCCTCCTAAAAATTTAGCCCTTATCCTAAAATCTAGTCAAAACAACTGTTACATGAAAGAGTTGAAAAGACCAATGACTTAGCATGCAGTATTAGTAAATGAATACTATCATAATATAATTTACAAAGATTGCACACTATGCCAACAAAAACTCTCCATTGTTCTACACTTGGAATAATTATGTATTCCAAAGATTTTGACCTCTTACAATGTATTGGCCAGCTGAGCTGAACCCTGAACCTGCAGGTCAGCAGGTTCAAGGTCACCTTTTAGAAGCAGCTTCAGAAAAGCCCTAGGGCGTGATGTGAATTAGTTGACCTTACCGACCTCAGCAGAGCTTGGCACAGTGATGCTCAGGGACCCCACAGCCCAGGGTACAGTCGAGTCCAAATCGTAGACGTTAGAATAGGTGGGAAGAGCAGATTGGAAGACATGTTTTAAAAGAACTAACAGTTCTGAAAGGGAGGAGGGAAAATCACCCAATATCCTCATTGAAGCTTCTGGGGAAGCCTGGACACAAACTCTCTTCATCATAGAAGCAGACATTTCCAACACCTAGCTGTTTTCCTCTTTGTTATAAAAGTGAGCACAGGTTAAAAGAGAACTGAGTTTGTCAAGCCACTATTTGGAGCACGTATGCCACAGGTCTGCGACAGCCTGCAGCAGAAACCCTCACCTGTTTTCATGGTGGGCTGCGCGGAGAGACAAGTTCTCAGGAAGTAAACAAGCTTGTCAATTCACTAGGAAAGCAGCAGACCAGCTGTCACTCTATTGCACAACACTTAGTTTTTAATTTTATCCTGAAGACGTGAAAACAGTCGAAAACAGTCGTCCAATACCACCTCTCATTTCTCTTAAGTAACACAATGGAACTGAGATTCTCTGAGTCACAGAAAAATGTAATCAGAGTAACTGAAATAGAGTGAAAAATAAGGGAGAAGTAGGCAACAGCCGCTCACTCAGGACCAGCTTTTCAATGGGCCTTTTTAATTGTGTCTGCAGACTTTAGCGGCAGCTTCCATCTTCGCCAGTATAAGCCCACATTTCAAAAGCAAATTGGATACCTGCATGAACAAGCAGGCAGTTAGGCAGCTAATTACTGTTTGCAATTCAATTACCTAATTACTGTGGGCAAATGTAGGGTGTTTGTGCAAGCAAGGAGTCCCACCCACAAATATCGCAGATTTGATTAAGAAGGCTTCGGTGCAAAGATCCATGTTCACTGCTAGTGCCTGACAGGCTCAGTAACTTTCCCTCTGGGCCCAGGAAGGTCCTGGTGAAGCACTCTTCTGGGAATGGAGTGGAGAAAAACCTGCTGAAGCAGACCTCACAAGACTGTCCCCAAGCTCAAGCTCAGGCTAACCTAGAACTTTGCCTTGTTACTCAGTGTGGTGTATGGATCAGCAGCAGCAGCATCTTCTGGGAGCTTCCTTGAAAGGCGGACTCTTGAGCCTTATCCCAGACCTATTGAATTAAAATCTGTATTACAGGGGCCGGCCCTGTGGCACAGCAGTTAAGTTCGTCTGTTCCGCTTCTTGGCGGCCTGGGGTTCGCCAGTTCAGATCCCAGGTGCGGACATGGCACTGCTTGGCAAAAATCATGCTGTGGTAGGTGTCCCATGTATAAAATAGAGGAAGACAGGCAGGGATGTTAGCTCAGGGCCAGTCTTCCTCAGCAAAAAGAAGGAGGATTGGCAGTAGTTAGCTCAGGGCTAATCTTCCTCAAGCAAAAAAAAAAAAAAAAAAGAGGAAGATTGGCAACAGATGCTAGCTCAGGGCAAATCTTCCTCAGCAAAAAAACAAAAAAACAAAAAACCCACAAAAACCAAGGGGCCAGCCCAGTGGCCTAGTGATTAAGTTCATGCACTCTGCTTTGGTGGCCTGGGGTTTGCCAGTTCGGATTCCAAGTGCAGACCTATGCACCACTTATCAAGCCATGCTGCAGCAGGCGTCCCACATATAAAATAGAGGAAGATGGGCACAGATGTTAGTTCAGGGCCAATCTTCTTCAGCAAAAAGAAAAGGAGTGGCGGTAGATGTTAGCTCAGGGCTAATCTTCCTCAAAAAAAAAAAACAAAATTAAAGAAACAAGGTTGCCCTTGGCCCCAAGTTATGCAGAGATAGGTCTATGTGGGGGTTATCCCTAAAGGCTTTCCTTTAAAAAGAGACCAAAGCAGGTGGAAGGAGATGACGAATAGTTATTCAGCCACAATGAGCAAGCTTGATGCCTCAAGAGAAATCCCAAATAGGTGATCCTTCAGGAACAAATTCTAAAAATGCTAATGCTAAAACTACTCAGTACGTGCCCTAAGAGAGAGCAAAGAGGAAGTAGGTGGCTACCTCCCTAAAGACTCCACAGATATAGCTTTCACACATCATTCCAGGAACATTCTCTACTCATCTAGGATCCATTTGACTGATGAAATTTGTCTTCATCTGGGACAAAATGTTTAGCAGCAAAATCATTCTGTGAATATCTCAACCAGGACTTTGAGTTCTATTAATCAGTCCCATCCGCCTCCACAGAAGAACAATATAAGAGGACTCTATTTTGTGGTCTCTGCCAATCTCTGCAGAGACAGACCGCACTGATGGATTTGCCCACATTACTGAGAGGACGGCTGTGCAGCCTCAGAGAGAGGCATTTTCTACTCCCAAAGAGACTGCTTCAACCACCTCATCAATCCCTCTCACTTTGCATGGAGCTAGAACCTGATAGCAGTGCCATTTTAGGCAAAATTGTGTAGTTTATCTTCATGATACAGAGGAAAAGCACTGCACGGAAATCAGACACCTGACCCTACCACTAACCAGCTGTGTGACCCTGGGCATGGCAGTTATGGTTTAGTCTCCTCATCTGTGAAATGAGGGAATTGAATTGGATGGTTTCCTAATTCCCTTCCAGTTCCTACAATAATTTGTCATCATCTTTACACCCTTGGGCTGACAGCCTCTAAGTCCACTTCTAGCTGCCAAGACACCCCCATATAGCACATTAGGCCTTCTGATTCCAGGCCGCTCCCCAGTATGGGATCTCTCCACTATCTTCTACTTACACTTTCCTACTGTGAAGCTCATCCAATCCAAAGCTTCCTTCAACTAGTCCATTGGCAACCTCCCCAAAAGCTGTACTTTACAGTATTAGCAGCTAATTTAAACGTGTTAACTCTCCCATGGAGGGTTTGGATTTGAATGGGAAACTCTTGCCTTAGCACAGAGGACTCAATTTCTAATGATGAAATTTTAAACTTTCCCTAACAGGGGAAACATGGTATTTCTATAAATAGCCAAAGCACTGATCATGAGGGCATAAAACACAATCCATCTTTTTTATTTCAGTAACTGAGGCCCAGAGAGAGTAACTCATTTGCCCAAGGAGGTGCTGCAAGAATTAGAACTAACATTTTCCGAATCTCAACACTATAAGGAGGTTCATCTTTTTTCTTGCTATTATTATAAAGGCAACTGCAATTTGAGGTAAGTGCTGACCAATCAGAATGATCGTTAACTTGGTCTCCCAAAAGATCAAGGGTAGACCAGATTTCAGACAGGGAATGGATGGCATTTCAGGTCTTCTTCTGGAAAGGAAAAGAGAAAGTATCTTTCAAGTTAATGCTTTACAGTCGTTATCCAAACTAAAGTTAGTGGCTCTTAAACAAAATCAGCCATTCAACAACCTAAAGGCAAAGGCGATATTGCTGGGAGCAGAGATTACAAGAGACAAAGGACCAAGAGAGGGAAGAGGATGCAATGAAACCTCAGGAGCTCTGACTCTTTCTCTCACTAAGGTCAATGACTTTACATCTTTGGCTGGGATTGGACTATATGATCTCTAAGTTTCTCTCAGACTCCGAAAGTTCTTTGAAAAAAATGTGTTAAGCGGAAATAATAAATCAAACCTAAAGTGAAGTTTAGTAGGAATCCATAAAAGGTCCAACATGTGCATCCACATAAATAACAATACAAGAATAGGATGGAATGAGGACATTGTCTAGTAGCTGGATGATGAAAAAAAGTCACTGATTCCAATCAAAATTTCACATGACTTTGAAAGGGTTAATTTGAGTTCAAACAGCATTAATATATGTTCATTTTAATATAGATTAAGGAAAATTATAGTCCTGTTCTGCCTGTTTAGGCCACACCTGAAGCATTGCCTTCCGTGTTGATATCACATTTAAGAAGCGTGTGAACAACCAGAAGAAAGTGGCCAGAATGGTGAAGAGATTCTGAAGTTTGCCATGTGAGGAATGCTAGAAGAAGGTAGAATGCTTAGTCTGAGGGGTGAAAAAAGGCCCCACATGACCTGATGAATTCTTGAAGGGCTGACATTTTCAGGAGGGGTTGTCACCATTCTTTGGAGTGCCAGCGAGCAGAGCCAGGGCCATTGTAAGGGAGATGCAGAAAGGAGAGACTTCCAAACAGTCAGGGGCATACAAAGGCAGAATGGGTGACCTCAGGAAGTCACTCACCAGAGCAGTTGAAGCCCTTCGTCTGTTCGTGTTTCTTTGGAAAAGATCCATGCATCTGATGAGTGGATGAAGAATGTGACCTCACTGTTCCTTCCCAACTAAGAGTCTGTGAAATGGAGAGAGATGTTGGAGAAAAAGAGAAAGCTGAGAGTTTGGCCTGGTGGTGCAGCGGTTAAGTTCGGCGCTCTCTGCTTCAGCAGCCCAGGTTCCTGGGTTCAGATCCCAAACGGACCTACACCTCTCATCAAGCCATGCTGTGGTATCATCCCATAGACAAAACAGAGGAAGACTGGCACAGATGTCAGCTCAGAAACAATCTTCCTCACCAAAAAAAAAAAGAGAGAGAGAGAAAGCAGAGATGAGCGAATGCCAGGTGTTTATTACTGCTTTAAATGAAACCATTCCTGTTTAGGGAATAGCAATAAATCATTCATTTTCACAGGCGGATATTTTTAGTCTATTTTGCTAACATAAATAGCAGGCTCTTCTACAGAATTACGACAATTAAGGCACTCTTGATGTCACTGATATAACAAGGCTATCACCTATTAGTAAGTTTTATTTTTTGCTAATGAGATACAAATATCTTGTGTTTATAACTAGAAAACTATTTTTTTTCTGTACCTAATATGTGAATTCTCTCCACATGCCTTATTTAAGGTTGTCATATCTCATTAGCAAATTTTATTTTTACCTGACCGGCTGAAAACACATCATGTTAATGGCAACTCTTATTACTAAACTTCATGAAGAAGCATGATACCTTTGCTTTATATTCATTCTTGGTTTTTTGTTGCTGCTCGTGTAACTATAATTTATTAAGATGTGATTGTCTTCAGTAGCGTGACCATCTGTGTTGTTAATATAAAAGCAAAATAAAATCTGTTCTTTTTATCTTGCTTCCGCCACTGCCCCCCCCATATCAAATGATCATCTTATTTTGACTTGCCCAAGAGGCATGAACTGTTTCCTGATTTTAATAATCTCCATTTTGAGAGTGTTTGAAGTCCACCTTTTCTCTATAGACACAAGAGAAATCACCAAAACTCTGACAATACACGTCATAATCAAACATGCAGATGTCCAAAACTATTAATTAGCAAAGGTGTTGAAATTATCAGAGAAAAATGTTCCTCTACAGTTTGTATCACAATAGCCAGTTTGGAAATTGTACTTATTAGCCTCAATAAAAGCCTGGAGACAGAGAGAAGGAAGATTCATGAATCCATAAAGGAGTGATTATTTTTCATCATTAGGACAATAAGCTACTAATTCTTTTCTGTTCTTTGGGGGAAGACAAAAAGGAACAGTGCTATTTGGACAACTAAGAAGAAAAATGAGGCTCCTGCAAACTAGAAGGTAAGGGCAAGAGCCTATAAGAATGTTGGGGAGTATATGTAAGGGGGATGTGAAGACACTATTTTTACCCGTTTTTTAGTTTTGCCTGGGTTATAGTGAACCCAACTGCCAAAGAAAATTGTTATGCTAACTCGTACCTGAGGAGGAGAGAGAAACAGCTTCAACTAAGAGGAGCCCTGGGCCATCCTGGAGCAATAAGAATCTCGTCCATCCTAAAGGCCTCTGAAGAGCCACAATGTCCCTCAGCAGCTCTCCAGAGCCTCCCAAGAATTGTTCATTGGTTGAACAATTATTTTTGGGGAGTTCAGTCTATTAACTGACTTGGGATTTCAAACTCATGTCTTCCTCTTGATCACCACTATTTTTACCAAGTGTATGGCACGCGTTAGAAGCCTAGCGAAGGAGCGGGAAAGCTCACAAGCAACAGAGAACATAGCAAAGGTCATTCTCCTAAGTTTCAGAAGCCACTGGCCTTCACTGGACCTCCTCCCGCTCAAACATGGGTGTCAGAGAAACAAACCTTCAGTCTTAGTCAGCTTGTTCTGACAGCCCAGCGTCAGAGAGTTACCAACCTCTGAAGATATGAGGAGAGAGTTCATGAAAATAACTAGCATTGCTCTATGCTCTCTCAGGGGAGGAGGGTGTCATTTTTATATTTTTTATTTCATTTGATTCTCAAGACACACGTATGAGTTAGCAAGTTACCACATTCACCAATTAGCAAATGAAGAAATCAAGGCAAGAAGACATTGAGACTCTCCAAACTTGTCAATGTCACTCAGCTCTAAACAGTCATTAAAAATCTTGTAAGATCGTATGGAGATGAACAAAATTGGGATTAGAACTGAGGTGCCCAAACCCCTAATTTAATGCTCTTTGGCCAAGTCAATTACTCTCTTCTCAATACTATTCAATTTTCTTCAAAAAGAAAAGCTATTAATTCCACGTGCGTTCCAGGAACTGTTCTAGGTTCTGATGAATCAGTGACATCCACAGAAACTCAAAATTTTAAAGTTAGACAGAAAAGTCAATAATTACATGATTTGCACTGGGGATTATAACAAGAGTTCATAAAATGTGCTGTGGGAACACAGTAGACAGGACTCTTAATTTTGTCTGAGGATGTCAAAGGTAGTAATGTTTGAGCTAGTTCTTAAAATATGAGTAGGAGTTCCCAAAGTAGAAAACAGGCAAGAAAAGTCCTTGCAGAAAGAAAAGAGTAAATAAAGGCACAGAAATAGGCAGGCAAGTGAGATTCTAAAGGAATGGTCAATGGTTTAGAGACAGTAAGTTGGGGCTGCGTTGGGAAGGGACCTGTATGCTACCTTAATGAATTGGGGCTTAGCCCTGTGAGCCAAGGGGAGCTATGGAAGGATCCTCTAAGTATAGTGAGTAAAGACCACTATCAATAACCTATTAAGAGCAGAGTGCCAGGTTGCAGACGTCATTCTATTGGCATGCTGACTAGAAGAACAGCAAGCCTCTTTTTGCTTATTCTAACCTGTCTTCCCTCAAGCTGACATCACCATTTCACCTCCCCTTCTATGCTATCCAGGAGGCATCTAATGTAATTGAACATCCATAGCAAGTTCTATGTTTGCAGTGAATGGAGTCATTCATTCTGGCTACAGGATCTTCATTATAATTGCATGAAGCTTTTATTGTGGGCCATATTAGGAAAGTATACTCAGTGCTGGCACAAGGAAAACTGCCTGGTAGAGCCAGCTACAAATGTCATGTCCAGCTTTTACTCACAGAGAGTGGGAGGCTTAAAAAAATTTAACACCCATTATCATTGTGATTCATCTTGTTCCCTTCAGCACCAGGATGCCTCAGATTACATTGTCTGGCTTTCAGGGAAGAGATCTAGGACAAGGTTGAAGGGAAGGGGTTGTCACTATGGAGTCAAAGGCTCTCCTCTGACGCTCCAGCTGCAGACAGCCATGCTCCATGCTGACAGCTGAACCAAGGTCTTCCCGAACGATGGCTGAAAAAGCCTATAAAACAGAATATGAACCCTGGAGCCTACTGCTCCCAGCAGGAGTAGAGGCAGGAAACAGTAGGTGCTGACTGTAATTTTCTTTTTCTGTGGTGGCAGAGCAAAGAGAAGTGTCACAAACACGAGGGAGAGGAAATGAGAGATCATTATGCTGAGCCACTAAATTCACTTGAGGCTGAAAAGCACAAAAGGTAAGTTCACATAAAACACCATTTGGCATCTCACCTGGTCTGTTCAAGAACCCTGGGTGCAAGGATTTTTAAAATACAGCAGTCTCATCTGTAGACAAAGAGAGATTATCTTGCCTGAAACCTTGGGACTAAACTATGGGGCTCTGAGTACCTGTATCTGTGAGGGTCCAATCAGAGAAGCAATTTATTATAGGAATTTCACTTTACAAAATTGAGGGAGCTGGATAATAGTCTCTGCGAGGCTATTGTCTTTGTGTCTGACGTTGGAGCTTGATATCTACAGGCAGGCAGCCCAGAAGGGAAGATGGATGTAAATGAAGAGAGGAGGACAAGCTAGAACCCGTGCAGAGTTTCTCACTGTCTCCTGCAAGAGAAGATGGATGCTTCACCACAGAGATAAACACACACCTTGTCCAGGAGTCAGAGAACCTGAAAGGGGATCCAAGGGAAGGTGGGGCAATTGTAGGCCAGGCTGCTGCCCCACACCAATGAGGTGGATAAGCAGATGAGCACCCATGTACATGAAAGCACCTGGTGACCCTGCCCTGCCCTTCTAAGTATAAAAGCAGTATGCTGCTGCTATTACAGTTGTGCCCCCCAAAGCTTGCACAAAACTGTCTCTTGTGGCCCACCTTAATCAAAATATACAGGGAAGGGAGTCCTGGAAAATGCTGCCCAGCCTGGTCAAGTCAACATGTCGCAAACCCATCGTGTGCCTTTAGAATTAACTTCATGACTCCACCTGGAAGGTGGATGGCACATAGATGTTATGTTAGTTTCTTAGGGCTGCTGTAACAAAGTACCACAAACTGGGTAGCTTAAAATAACAGAAATTTATTCTCTCATAGTACTAGAGGCTAGAAATCCAAAATCAAACTGTTGGTGGGGCCATGCTTCCTCCAAAGACCCTTCAGAGCCAAGGGAAGAATCTTTCCCTACCTCTTCTAGTTTCTGGTGGTTGTCAGCAATCCTTGGTGTTCCTTGGCTTGGAGCATAACTCCAATCTCTGCCTCTGTCTTTACATGACTTTGTTCCTTGTGTCTCCGTGTGTCTTCTCTTCTTACAGGGACACCAGTCATACTGGATTTAGGGCCCACCCTAATTCAATATGATCTCATTGTAATGTAACTAATTATATCTGCAAAGACCTTGTTTACAAGTAAAGACATATTCTGAGGTTCTGTATGGACTTGAATTCTGTGGAGAACAGTATTCACCCAGTACAAGTGTCATAAGGTAAAATCTGTATTATAGTTGTCCGCTTGCACATCTGTTTCCTGTCTCATGTGCAGGTACCATATCTTATCATTGCAGTATCCCCAGGACCCAGCCCAGTGCCTGGCACATAATAGAAACTCAAATCTTGATTGATTAAAGTTCTTCAGAGAAGAAGTATCACTTTCTAAAAATTTCTGGTGATGTTGTGTCTGTATCCTCTCCCAATATACTATTTTCAGACTTTAGAGACTCTGAACTTCTTTCTTATGCCAAATGAAATACTTCTACTCCAGTGCAGATTCTTATTTCTTCTCTCTTTTCTCAAGAGGTATGAAACAACTAGTCTTGAAAATTTCAGAAAAAATATCAGGTAATTTTGTGCATCCATTTTTCTTCTGCTGGTTCAATAATATTGACTCCATAACCTAATGTTATGATATTTTTTGAAACTGTTAACTATGCTTATGAACACACATAAGTGTTTTTCATTTTATTTTTGTTTTTAGGTCATTTCATAACCTAAAAATATCCATATTAATGCCAGCCATGCTTTCCATTCTATTTCTTCCCATGCATCTTCTCCATTTTCTGCTACTTTGTACGTAACTCTAGGAACAAGAATCTGCCTTCACCAAACTTCCTCAATAGCTTCCAAGAGAAACACATCACCATGAAAACTGTACCAAAGACGAAAAAAAGGTAAGGCAAGATTTCCTCGGGGCCACCACCTGATTTTAGGCTCACCTGATTTCCCTGGGTCTTCTAGCAACTAACTTTTCTTATTTACCTAGTAGCCTTCCATTTGCTCAATCCTGTGTTATCCACAGTAGAGGCTACAAAGTCAGAAAGGGCAAGTTTACTCCAGCTCATAGCCAGCTCTCTTTTCCTTAAATGCTTCAATCCATGCCCAGTGATGTCCTAAATCCTTACTTCTCAAAGTGTGGTCCACAGACCAGCAGCAGCAGCATCACCCAGGAACTTTGGCAGAAACGCAGAAATGCAGAAGCCTGTGAGAAATGCAGAATCTCTGGCCCCTCCTCAGACCTACTATATCAGAATCTACATGTTGACAAGTTTTCAAGTTAATTCACATATACATTAATTTTTGAGTTGCATATTCCTAGGTAATTGGAGGAAGCTGTGAGTTAGAGGAAATAACTATGGACTGGCTTAAAAAACCTAGGCTGGAATGCTGACTCTGCTATATTTCTACCCATGTGACCTTTGGAAGGTCACTTGGCATTTCTGACCCTCAATTTCCTCAACTGTATATGAAAACTGTAAAGCGATCCAAGAGCTCCTTGCATCAGATTCTTAAGTCCTACCCCATAACTACTGAATCAGAATTTCTCAAAGTTACATTTGTAACAGACTTCCCAGGGGATTCTTACGCACCTTTTAATTTAAGGGTCACAGTCGTCCATAAATACAGGGAAGAATCTTTTCTATCTTGACATCAATGCTAGTGACCTAGGGGTCAGTTCTAGTAACACAGAGAAGGGAAGTGGTGATTTGAATAATTCTCTTACCAAGTTGGTGTCTGTACCGTATTTTGTCTTCCTTCTTTAGTCTCCATCGTAGGTGAAGAAGTGATAGTCCTCCTTGAAACTGAGTCAGCAGGAAAATTGCTTTATGGGAGAACTACCAAGAGTGGCAGTCATTTTAAATTGTTCTGCCAAGACAAAGGAGCATGATGCCTAGTGAGTTATCGTTATTATCAGTGGCTATTCATTGCTCTTCTGATTTGTCTAAGAATATCAAAAAGGTTTCCAGGGAGATGTGCCTTCCCACTTTCTACTTCACAAGATGTTTCTACACCTGGCAGTTAAATATAAAGCTGAAAACCAAATACTTCCTTCTCACTGCGGTGCAATCTTCCTAGATCAAAGAAATCTCTTCAGTGGTCCTATACCGTTAAGTTAGGGAACAAAATGATGGAAATCTACCTTTGGTGATCCTCTCCTATGTGCCAGGCACTGTTCTAGTTGTTCCACGGCTGTTGATTCAGAAAATCTCATGTAATCCTACGAGTCGGGGGTCTGTTTGTTGCATTTTGCAGTTGCTGATGAGAACGAGCATTGGACACTTTACATGCTGTTTTAATGCATAGGTTTATTCTGAGTTTAGTTAGCTACTTAGAGTCTCAAACACACACACACACACACACACACATACAAAAACCTAAGAAATCCAAGAGTACTTAACTTATAATTTGTTGACCATCTAATCCCATTCATGACTCTCAATCTTACAGTATCATGCAACTTAATTCATGAAATATTGTTTAGTGCTCGCTCTGTTCTCTGAGCCCCTGATATGCAGGGTGAGGGAGGGTTACACAGGTACTAAATGATGATAATGTCTGTGAACCCTGCCTCGCATCCTGCTTTAGAGTGGGGTTGGTACAAACAAATGTGTGGATACCACATGGGATGGAATAAGAAACATGCTGTCAGCAAAGGGCTCTGTGAATTTCCAAAGAAGGTAGCACCGATGTTTGGCTGAGGGGGACAAACAAGGCCTGGGAGGGATTTTAATGTGCTGAGATGGAGGGTCAAGCATTGCAGGAGAAAGATGAAAAAAGTGAAAGTTGGAGACAGGGAAATTCAGGGTCTAGTCAAGCAAACAGAAGTAACTCCCTTTGGCTGCAGCCCAGCAGATATGCAGGCGACCTGTGAAGGGAGGTGACATCATGGAAAGCCTTGAATGTCAAGCCAAAGAGCAAAGAAGGTTCTGGAACAGGGGAGCATCTGATTAGAGCTGCAGTTTGAAAATCACTCTGGCAGCACTGTGTAGGGTGCTTGGAGGAGAAGAAGAGTTGGGAGCAGGGAAGGGAGCTGTAGCTAAACCAAAGCCCCTGGACAACTGAGAGTGGAAAGGGCAGCTGATGTGAGAAACCTCCGTGGAGCAGAATGTACGCACCTTGATGGGGACTGGGCATCAGGAGGAAGGAGGGCAGCACACATAGTAACAACAAGAGGCAGCGCTGAGAGGAGGCCACATGTGATCCCCAGTGTCACTCAGAAACTTACTCGTATCCCAGCTCAGCTCAGTTTCTTAACCTTTCTGAGTCTGAAATCTTATTTGTAATGAGGGCTGTTACAGGGCTGTTGTAAGGAGTGACTGAACAAATTTGTAAATTGTTTCATACAGAGTATTCCTTATCTCGTAGGTTCCTCCTCTCCCTAAGTCTTTGTTATTCAAAATACGGTACGTGGACCAGCAGCAGCGGCATCACCCAAGAACATGTTAGAAACGTAGACCTTTAGGCCCCACCCTGGACATACTGAATCAGGATCTGCATTTTGACATGATCCCTGAAGATTTCTATGCACGTTAAAGTTTGAGAAGCTTTCCCTTATGTAATCTTCCTGGAATGCTCCCCATCCAGGTCCCCCTAGCTTCTCTCTGACTCTTTGGCCTTGACTCCTCTGTTCTTTCCCCCACTTCCCATCCTCCAAGAAGAAATGGAGGAAAGAGAGAAAAAGGGAGGGAGAAAAGTACAATAAAGCCTAGAAGAATATCCTATGATTATAACATAACAACACTAATTTTTTTCTTGTGTTAAAACTGTGACAGAAGGCATTTTAAAAACAGTTCTAGAAAGTGAGTTTCAAACATATTTAAACAAAAATGATTTCCAAAAACAAATTCAGTTGGCAATTTTTCTACTATATTTGTGGGTAGTGGGGGTAGTGTCTCCTTATTTTATTGGCATATCTGTAGAAAAGCTTGTAGAATGACTGGTAAAAGGAAAAGGCAGTGCTCTAGTAACAGGAGTAATCCAGTTTTATAAGGCAACAAGAAGGACCTGTGGTTGACAGAGAAGAACTTTTGATTTTGTGGATTAAGGGTCAAACTCAGTCCCGAATGCCTGTGCGTTTGGCCACTACTCAAACCAAAGCTTTTAGGCTGTTGACATCATGAAGCAACAACATGGTAAAGGATCAAACGATGGAAAATTCTCTGCAAGTTGGGTTAGTTCAAGCTCTGCCAACACAGGTATTCTCTGCATAACATTCGCAAGCACGCAGAAGCTGCTAAGCTGGTGAGCCAGCGGCTCAAGGCAGCAAAAACAGATATTCTGCTTCAAAGGAGAGAGGACAGCACTGTGATCTCTAAGGCTTATGCTTGCAAAGGTACATTCATGATGAGAACACGAGAGCCACAAAACAAACAGCCCTGGATCAATACCTCAAAAATCCATCCAGCATGGACCCCGGTCTCCCCACCAGAACAGTCCTCAACGTAATTTTTGAATCTGTGTAGGAATACCTTCCTGAATCTCCTAACCCGGATAACAATCAGCAACCGACAGAACATCCCCTGATTTTATTTCAGTATAAATAAGTGAGGGCTACATAGATTTAAAAGTACGTGTAGTTGGATAGTCTATCACATTTAACATAATTTCACATTGTCAGTGACAGCACCATTGTGATAGAGAACCAAGAACTAGGATAGTCACACTCTTTGTTTCCTCCCAGCTGAGTTCTCAAGTAAGTAAAAAGCTGCATTTTGGGGCCAGCCCCGTGGCTGAGTGGTTAAGTTCGTGCACTCTGCTGCAGGCAGCCCAGTGTTTCGTCAGTTCGAATCCTGGGCACAGACATGGCACTGCTCATCGAGCCACGCTGAGGCGGCGTCCCACATACCGCAACTAAGAATATACAACTATGTACCGGGGAGCTTTGGGGAGAAAAAGGAAAATAATAAGATCTTTTTAAAAAAAAAAGGCTACATTTGGAGAGCCCACAATGTTGTCAATAATGATAATAATTAATTTCCATTTATTGAGCAATTACTCTCTGCCACAGACTATTCTTACAAAACGTTACCATAAGAATGATAAATAATTCCCACCTTAAAGATGTCGAAACTGAGGCACAGAGAGGTTCATATCTTGTCCGTGGATACAAAGCTGATAAAAGATGAACCTGACCATCATATTCATATCTTTCTGACTCCAAAGTTCTATCCACTAATTCACATTGTCCCCACTAAGTCACTCTACCCCACTGCACCTCAGTTTCCTCATCTGTAAAATGAAAACCTCAGCTAGATGTTCTCCCATGCCCTTTTCTGCCCTGACAATCTTTGTTTCTCTGTGACCTTAAGTTAGCCAATTTATAAAACGTAGACTATTGTGAAAGTTAATTTTATGTGTCAGCTTGGCTAGGCTATGGTGTCTAGTTTGTGGTCAAAACTATTCTAGATGATGTGCTGAAGATATTTTTTAGAAATGATTAACGTTTAAAATCAACTGACTTTAAGAAAATGATAATATGGGTGGGCCTTATTCAATATAGGTGAAGCCCTTAAGAGATAAACTGAGGTTTCACAGAGAAAAAGTAATTTTGCCTCAAGATTGTAAGATAGAAACCCTGTCTCAGTTTCCAGTATACCAGACTGCCCTACAGATTTCAGACTTACCAGCTCCCACAATCTTGTAAGACAGTTCCTTAAAAGAAAAACATATATATATAATATTATATTTATCTGGAGAAGTCTGACTTATATAAGTATAATGGGAAATTTGAAGATTTTGAATAGTGTTTTGCAATCATTTGGCTTAGATGAGAGCACTAAACACAATCAAAATTAGATACTCAGAAGAGTGGCATCAGAATCAGCAACATGGCAGAAGAGATCTGCTGGCAGCTTGATCTTGGACTTCCCAGCCTTCAGAACTGTGAGAAATCCATTTCTATTGTTTATAAGCCACACAGCCCATGGTATTTTGTTATAGCAGCTTGAACAGACTAAGATGTGGAAAAAAAGAACACTAATACAGACAGAAAACAATTAACAAGATAGCAACAGTAAGAGGTCAGCCCCATGGCCAAGTGGTTAAAGTCCTGCGTGCTCCACTTTGGCAGCCCAGGTTTGACGGTTTGGATCCCGGGCACAGACCCGCTCCACTCACCAGCCATGCTGTGGAGGCATCCCACATATAAAACAGAGAAAGACTGCAAACAGACGTTAGCTCAGGGTAAATCTTCCTCACCAAAAAAAAAAAAAAAAAAAAGCCATAGTAAGTCCTTCTCTATCAATAATTACTTTAAATGTAAATGAATCAAACTTCCTAGTCAAAAGACATAGAGTGGCTGAATAGATGAAAAAACTAAAAGCAAAATCTAACTATGTGCTCTCTGCAAGAGACCCATTCTAGATTAAGGACACACATAGGCTGAAAGTGGAAGGATGGAAAAATATATTCCATGCAAATGGTAACTGAAAGAAAGCAAGAGTGGCCATACTTATATCTGACAAAAATAGACTTTAAGGCAAAAACTGTCAGAAGAGACAAAGATATGATATTATATAATGATAAAAGGGTCAATTCACAAGAAGGTATAACAATTAGAAACATATGCATATACACCCAACATCAGAGCACCTAAATATACAAAGCAAACATTGACAGAATTGAAAAGAGAAATAAACAGTAACACAATAATAGTAAGATATGTTAATACCCCACTTTCAATAATGGGTAGAGTTTCCAAACAGAAGATCAATAAGGAAACAGAAGACTTGAACAACTCTAAAGACCAAATAGACCCAACAGACATGTACAGAACATTCCACCCAACTGCAACAGAATACACATTCTTCCTAAGCAAACATGGAACACTTCCAGGATAGATCACATGTTAGGTCACAAAACAAGTCGTAATAAATTTAAGAAGATTGACATCATACTGTCTGTCTTTCCAGCCACAATGGAATGAAACTAAAAATCAATAATAGAAGGAAAACTGGAAAATTAATAACTATGCGGAAATTAAACAACGCTTTTTCACAATCATTGGAACAAAGAAGAAATCAAAGGGAAATTAGAAAATATCTCAGACAAATGAAAACAAAAACACAACATACCAAAACTATGAGATGCATCAAAAGTAGTACTAAGAAGCAACTTTATAGTGATAAATGCCAACAGTAGAAAACAAGAAATACCTCAAGTTAACAACCTAATTTTACAACTCAAGGAACTAGAAAAAGAACAAACTAAGGCCAAAGTTAGCAGAAGGAAGGAAATAATAAAGATTAGAGCAGAAATAGAGAATAGAAAAACAACAGAAAAAAATCAACAAAACTAAGAATTGGTTTTTGGAAAAGATTAACAAAATTGACAAACCTTCAGTTAGACTAGCTAAGTAAAAGAAATAAGACTCAAATAAACAAAATCAGAAATGAAAGAAAATACGTTAATAACTGATGCCACAGAAATAAAAATGATTATGAGACAACTATAAACAATTAATTATATACCAACAAATTGGATAACCTGAACAAAATGGATAAATTCCTAGAAACAGACAACCTATCAAGACTAACTCAAGAAGAAATAGAAAAATCTAAACAGCCCTATAACTAGTAAGGAGATTCAATCAGAAATCAAAAGCCTCCCAACAAAGAAAGGCCCAGGACCAGATGGCTTCACTGGTAAATTCTACCAAACATTTCTAGAAGAATTAGTGCCAATACTTCTCAAACTGCTAAAATACTGAAGAGGAGGGAACACTTCAAACTCATTTCATGAGGCCAGCATCACTCTGCTGACACAGCCAGAAAAAGACACTTTAAGAGAAGAAAACTACAGGCCAATACCCCTAATGAATATAGATGAAAAAAATCCTCAACAAAATAGTAATAAACCAAATTGAACACACTTTAAAAGGATTATACACTGTGAACAAGTGGGATTTAGGCCTGAGATGCAAGTATAGTTCAACATATGAAAATCAATCAATGTGATACATCACATAATAGAATTAACAGAAGGAAGAATTAAAACAACATGATTGTCTTAATAGATGCAGAAAAAGCATTGGATAAAATTCAACACTCTTTCATCATAAAACCATTCAACAAATTAGGTATAGAAGGAATGAATGTACCTCAACATAATAAAGGCCACATATGAAAAGCCCACAGCTAACATTATACTCAACACTGAAAAATCCAAAGCTTTTCCTCTAAGATCAGGAACAAGACAGGGACGCTCGTTCTCACCACTTCTATTCAACATAGTACTGAAAGTTCTAGCCAGAGCAATTAGGGAAAAAAAAAAAAAGGCATTCAAATCAGCAAAGAAGTGGTAAAATTATCTCTGTTTGCACATGACATGATCTTGTAGGTGGAAAACCCCAAAGATTACACATACGCACATATGAAGTTAGAACTAATAAACAAATTCAGTGAAGTCTAAGCTATGAAATCAACCTATAAAAGTCGATTGTGTTTCTATACACTAACAATGAACAATCCAAAAGGAAAGGAAAAAAATAATTCCATTTACAATAGCATCTAAGTGAATAAAATACTTAGGAATAAACTTAACCAAGGAGGTGAAAGATCCATACACTGAAAACTACAAAAAATTGCTGAAAGAAATTAAAGAAGACACAAATACATGGAAAGATATCCCATGTTCACAGAATGGATGACTTACTACGTTAAATTGTTCACTCTACCCAGAGCAACCTACAGATTCAATGCAATCTCTGTCAAAATCCCAATGGTAGCTTTTATAGAAATAGAAAAAAACAATCCTAACATTCATATGGAACCACAAAGGACTCCAAATAGTCAAAACAATCTTGAGAAAGAACAAAGCTGGGGGAAAAAAAAAGAACTGGAGGCCTCACACTTTTTATTTCAAAACATACTACAAAGCTGCAGTAATTAAAACAGTCTGGTACGGGCATAAAGACAAACATGTAGACCACTGGAACAGAATAGAGAGCCCAGAAATAAACCCATGCATGTACGGCCAACTGATCTTCAACAAGGGGGCTGAGAATACACAATGAAGAATATATAATCTCTTTGACAAGTGGTATTGATAAAACTGGATATCCACATACAAAACAATAAAATTGGACCTTTATCTTACACCATTCACAAACATCAACTCAAAATGGATTGAAGACTGAAACGTAAGACCTCTAATTGTAAAACTTCTAGAAGAAAACATAGGGGAAAATCTTGATAACATTGGTCTTAGCAATGATTTATTGGATATGACACCAAAAGCACAGGCAACAAAAGCAAAAATAAATAAGTGGGACCACATCAAACAAAAAAGCTCTGCACTGTGAAGGAAACAATAGAGTGAAAAGGCAATCTACGGAATGGTTGAAAATATTTGCAAACTATATATCTGATAAGGGATTAATATCCAAAGTATTTGAAGAACACCTACAACTCAACAGCAAAAAACAACCTGATTTAAAAATGGGCAAAAGACTTGAAAAGACATTTTTCCAAAGAAGACAGAAAAATGGCCAATTAATATATGAAAAGATACTCAACATCACTAATCATTAGAGAAATGCAAATCAAAACTACAATGAGATGTCACTTCACAGCTATTAGGATGGCCACTACAAAAATAAATAAATAAATAAAACAGAAAATAGCAAGTGTTGGTAAGGATGTAGAGAAATTGGAAACTTTAGGTATTGTTAATGGGAACGTAAAATGGAGAACAGTATGGAGGCTCCTCAAAAAAGTAAAAATAGAACTGTTGTATGATCCAGCAATCCCACTTCTGGGTATTTATCCAAAAAAAAAAAAAATTGAAATCAGGCTCTCCAAGAGATATCTGCGTTCCCCTGTTCGTTACGGCATTGTCTACCACAGTCAAGAAATGGAAACAACCTAAATGTCCATTGACTGAAGAATGGATGAAGATAATGTGTTACGCACATACAAAGGAATATTATTCAACCTTAAAAAGGAAGGAAATTCTGTCATATGCCACAACATGGATGAAGCTTGAGGACGTCATGCTAATTTAAGTAAGCAAGTTCCAGAAGGATGAATACTGCATGATTCCATCTATATGAGGTATCGAAGATAGTCAAACTGGTCAGAGCAGAAAGTAGAATCGTGGTTGCCAGGGGCTGGGGGGAGGGTGAAATTGGGGTTTGCTGTTCAATGGTATCACGTGTCAGTCATGAAACATAAAAAGTTCTGGTGATCTGCTATATAACGTTGTGCTTATAGTTACCAATACTGTAATGTACACTTAAGAATTTGCTAAGACATTAGGTCTCGTGTGCTTTTTCCTATAATTTTTTTTAAAGCAGTTGTGTTAAAATTGAAAGTAAAACCAAATTAGTAGAAGGAATTATAAGAAGCATAAATTTTGTTTCTAGACCTATGGCGAGCCACAGTCAAAAACATTTTAGGTTTTGTTTTTCAAAATATATTGCACAGTTTTCCATGGTAACTCCCGCCATTATCCCTAAGGAATTTCTCTTTAAAGTTGTGCTAATTCTACCGTGAGATATGGCATCTGTTTTTTGTTCTAAGTCTAAACATTTTATTTGGTACTTGTCTGTGCCTTTTAGGATTGTCTGAGTGCCTTTTCTTCCCTGTACTATAAAGTTTTTTAAATGACTCTGAGACTTTATCATGCTATAAACTACTAGAATTCCTTGATATTGACCAGCAGATTGATGATCCTTAAACTTAATTATGAAATAACCAGTTCAGTCAGCAAGATAGTTATCTGGTCAGATTTTATTCTCTTGGCTATACCTTTCACTTTGTTACCTAGTTCTTGCCTTTCAAAATGCCTGAAATTAGGCTTAATTTACCTATGCTATACACATGTTGCTACTTATATTTAAATTTGGATTAAAGTTACATAAATTGAAAATTCAGTTTCCTGGTCACACTTGCTACATTTCCGGTGCTCAGTAGCTACATGGGGCTAGTGGCTACTGTATTGAACAGTGCAGATTCAGAACATTTTTATCATTGCAGAAAGTTCTCTTGGACAGTGCTGTTCTAGATCCTTCCCTCACTTTCCAAAAGCCCACCCCTAGGTGGCATATTAGCAGAACACTTAGTCTCTAAATAAATTTCACTTGTCTCCTCTGAAAGGGAGAATAACACTTCAAAAAAGAAGATTACCTTTGAGGTTCCTTACTACTATGATAGCCCCATTTCTGTGAATCCACTAAGACCTGACCCTTGGTCAGGAAGATAACTCCATTATAAAGATGTTTCTCTGGAAAAGATCAAATTTGAATTATATCATCTCAACTCACAGCCTCTTTGCCAAGACTATAACCTACTTAAATGTAGAAACTACATTCCAACTTCACAAATTCCTTTTTGAGTCCAATATGGCAGGTGGTACTTAGTATTTTTTCACACCCCAAGAAGGCCTGAAAACACTGTGCTAAGAGAACCAGCCTCTCTAAGAAAGGTCACAGCATCCCTAAAAGAAGACATCTGGGAAGCAGAAAATTCATTTAAAAATGCAAACTACGTAGTCCTGTAAGTAATTAATTGGAGAACATAAGTTGTATTTGAACTAAAACGAAACCTTTGATTACACTTAATGTCTGTGGATGATTAATGTATAAAGTGTTCGTTGTTTACTAAACAAGGAATTTGTCTTTTCTTTACCATCTGAAAAAATCTTGTTTAAAACACTTTAGTTTCAGAAATGTGATCATTTCTTTGGCACTTACTGGGCTGTTAAATTGAATTCATGCTGTCCTTCCACGTTTCCCAGCCTACTCAGGAAGTATGAAAATGGGAACTGATGAGCAAGGCCTGGACATGTTTCCACAGCCACTGTGTTAATGTTTATTAATGCAAGTCAGCCTGCACACAGATCTACCACCCGGACCAAGATAAATGGTGAACAGTACACTTTACTGCTTAGGCAACTTCCTTTCCACGTCTAAAACTGAAGAAGTTTCCTAACTTGGGATATTATTCACTTTTACTGCAAATTATTGAGATCATCATTTTATGTCAAAACCATGTAATGACATGTGTGAATGACAATGATTCTCAGCACAAGATATGACAGGAAAGGTCATCAAACTACTCTCCCCTCCCCTTTAAGTAGCCCTCTTTGCTCTAAGTTTTCCAGGGAAACCTAGCAGGGAAAATGAATTGGGGGAGGGTTGTATGGATTCTCTCTGTCCTTTCACTAAACTTTCGGGTCTTCTATTGTGCCAGCTCAACTTCATTGTGTCATTCTCGGCTTGTTGCTTCATGAAGAATCAGAAAGTTTATAAACAGATCCAGGAACCAGTGATTTGCATCCTGGGACCCATCAACCCTCAGGAGATAAAAGCAAAATTGAACGAATGCATGCATTTTTTTTTCCTAGGAGAAGGTTAATAGCTTTCATGAGATTTTGAAATGAGTCCATTATCTAGAGGGGATTAAAAGTCCCAGTTTTGATGGACTTGGAATGCAATCAAGTCACCAATAAACTCATTGCTCCTGCCACTAGTAGGGGCCAGTGAGCACAACACAGTGGCCAGAGTTCTGCAAAAAGAAGCCGAACTTGGATGCTTAAGAGCCCTTCTCTCATTCCCAACTCTTAATAGCTAAGATGTGATCAATAAACATGGATGATGAACTTGAGGTGCTGAAAGATTGACTAGTGATATACCAGAATGTTGACTGCAATAACCCCCACCCCTATTTGTTGCACACCTGCATGCCAAGTAATTGATACACTTTCCTCCGTTTAATGTCAATAATCCTTCAAGGTGAGTATGACTTACTCCATTATGAGATGGGAAAACTGACGCTCAACTTGGCTAAATACTTCGTTCAAGATAACAAAGCTAATACATTGCAGTACCAAAATTAGAGTCCAGGTCACCCTGATTCAAAAAGCTTATTCATTAATAATGCCCAGCTAAGAATGTCCTTCCAGACTCTAGGCACGAACCTTCAATTCTCCTGTCACCCCACCTAAAAGTAAAAAGATGGCACATCTCATGATTCTTCAGACAGGGCGAAATAAGGCTAATTTTAGAAGTCTAATGAGAGAGGATTAAGGTACTTCCCGTTAGACAGTCAACACAAGTGGCTCTCATTAGCAACAATGAAAAACCAGCTTGTATGGTCTGCAAAGGAAGCAGCCTCGGCTTTCTTTTGTGATTCTCACCAGGGTTGCCCCTTTAAGAAGCTTAGCCCACATAGTCACATTCATAGATCCTCTAAATCAAAACCTTTTCTAAATACGCCCAGGAGTGATCCCTAACTACCAAGGAGTAAGACATATCCTCTCAGGAAAGAACACTGAAGAGGTTTACCTGAATGCCAGTCAGTTTCATCTATTCACGAGAAAGCCATCTAGAGAAGTGGTTTCACACAATTTCTGAGTTTTATTCAATTTTAGCAGATTTTATTGATACCTATTCTATGCAGGAATTGTGCAAAATGCTGCAGAAGAAGCAAAGATGTATCGAATGAGATTGCTGCCCACTGGCGGATCACAGTTCATTGGGAGAGACAGATACACACCCAATATGTATAGTCTGGCAGACAGCAGTAAGTTGCAAAATCGATTTCTAACCAAAGTGCAAGAGGATAGCAGGATGGGGAAAGAGTGATTCTAATGAATGGGTGGGATAGAGACAAGTCTGAGAAGGACCTGTGGAGAATGGGAGCTCTCTGGATTAATAAAGGCAAACAGGACATTGATGAGGACTAACATCCCAAAAGCACAGAAGCAGAAGAAGGTGTGTGTGTATCCGGAAAAACAAAAATGGCCTGGGAAGGCCAGAGAGTGGAGTGACTATGGCCAATCAAGGACATAATGGGAAATAAGCTTAGGAAAGTGGTTGGAAGCAAAGCGTATATTGCCTTCATTGTCCAACCTATCCTGTAGGCCCTCGCTACCCAAAGTGTGGTCAAAAGAAGAGCAGCCTGAGAAGCACCTGGAACCTTGTCAGACAAGCAGAAGCCCAACTCCCGTCCTAGACCAAAAGCATCAGAATCTGCATTTTTACAAATCCCTAGGTGATTTCTATGTACATTATGGTCTGAGGAACACTGCTGAGGACAACGGGGACGTTGAAGGTCTCTAGGGGTGAAGATTATTCCGGTCTTAGCTGTGCTTGGAAAATGCAACTTTGTGAAGCAGAATAGAGGGCACACAAAACAGCCATTAGATGAGCAGTTATTCAATGACCACATTTTTTATAAAAATATGAACAGCTGTCTTCCAGAATGATGATTATCAAATGATACCCCTGTAGTCATCGCTCCATCATATTAGACTTTGAGGTAACTCAGATATTAATTCTTTTTAATGCAATTTATTCATTGGATGGAAGGGTGAAGTAGGGGAACCTGGTTGTGGTCAAAAATAGACTTCTTTTTCACTCTTCTCTATCTGGAATCTATGTAACCATGCTGTTTGATTTTAGATGGTTCAAATTTTTTAATACTATCTGAAATCTGATAGCCAAGGGGCCTGTAATATGAGATAAGATTAATCAGTGGCAGGCTCAGTGCCCTAATTCCAGAATAGTCTATAGCAACTCTTATACCTTGCTCCATTCCCCAAACACCCATTTTGAGACAGCCAGGATAATTTTCTTCATTTCCTGCCCAGGCAGCTGTGGAGTGTTGTAATTCATTGTTAAACAGCTGAGCATTCCTCCTTAGAAAAGGCTACATCTTGTCAAGGATGCGGTTATTCTCAAATTTTTAGTTTATTTTTTAAGCAGTGATGTACTCACCAGATGTAGAAATAGTCTCGCCGTAGAAACCTCAAAGCGAGGCTGCATCTAACACGCACATCCCTGCTTGGAGGTCAGCACTACAAATATCCTCCCCAGGTTGCTCATAATCTCTGCTGCTTCAGCAAACAGCCCAACCCACTCCTGTTGGAAAATCCTCTGGACTCCTGAAAATAACTCCTTACTAGCCAAGTAAACCTTAACTCTCTTCTACAAGCAGATAAGAAAATGCCACGCATCTAGAAGGTGAGGAGTAGCCAAATTTAATCCTCAATTATTTCCTCCCTCCACATCCACCAAACACCCCTGCTATCTTCTGATCTTTACTATAAAACTGTGGAGAGGAGGGGAAAAACTAAAAGAAGATAAAATCTCTACACTGTTTGTGTGTGTGTATCTGTGTGTGTCTGCAGTCACACAGAAGTGAGAGAGACAGCCACACAAAAATGGGAAATTACCTCAGGTGACAACGAGGGAAACCGGACTTGGAAGACTCTGGGGAGCAGAGATGACTAGAGTGAGTCGGTGTGTCGAGTGAGGGCTAAGAGGTTAGATTATTTAGGAAAGATGGGCCATTAGGTCGAGGGAGGTTGGCAACTAGGCCACATCCGATAATTTAGGTATCATAAATCACAAACGGGACAAATATGAAGGAAGCTTTTCTCCTCCTAAATGACTTCTTGTACTTTTATAATAACCTTGTATTTACTATTATCCTAATTTTTTAAGTCACCTTAGAGTTGGTAAAATGGGTCCAGAGGCAATTAAAGTCCCTCTAGTTTCGTCTGTGAAATTGGTGTTTAATATTTGGGTAGTTTTGCCAAATAAAAATCCCACTTTTTTCCCCATTTCTATTTCAGGATCGCTAATAATCATTAAATCTTGTTTGACAAGTAGTGCTACAAGTAAAGCTACTTCCTAACCTCGTAAAATCAGTCACAAACTTTATTCCCTGAGTTAGAGACGAGACCATCTTTGCTCATTGGCGCAGCATGGAAGTCCACGAGAACCAGGCAGCAAAGGTCCACTGGCCCGATGCAGTGAATGAACCTCTTTGAGTAGCCTTGAGTGTCTACTATAGATCAGGTGCTTTGCTAAGCAGAAGTCGCTAGAAGACAGATAAGGCTAAACCCTGTCTCACCAAGTTTGCATATTATAAGGGAGACTATCAGGGAAAGGGCAATTACAACAACACAGGTTTATCAATATAACAGCAGCAAAGACCTAGTGGGGTCAGGAAAAGCTTCCTGAACGGCTGCAGAAAAATGCCCTCCAAGAGTTAGTTGTTCTGAGAAGTGGATTCTGATGCAGATTTTTGGTAGGCCTGGAGATGCTCAGTCAGAGTTAACAAGCTCTGAGAGCCAGACTAAAGATTTTAAAGTGGAACCATCATGGACCAGATGAGTTATTGCAGCACCACATGCCAAATTCAAAACGGATTACATCCTGTAGTCAGGATGGCCGCTGTGGCACCCTTAGAACATCTTGTGCACCAAAAGTGTGGTAGGCAGTCTGTGGTTGGTTTAGTGGGAAAAACTAGCTAGTCAGGAGTGCACCACCATTAAGCAGCTTAGAATGAGCAAGGATTCCAGAGTAGATTGCCTGGGTTTGAATCCTGACTCTCCCATTTAGTAGATATCTGAACTGCGTCTCATCCTTTCTGTGCCACAATTTCCTCATCTGGGAAATGGGGATAATAATAGCATCTACTTCACAGGGCTGTTATGAGGAGTAGATGAGCTAACACTAGTATAGTCTTTAGAATGGTGCTTGGCCCTTAGTAAGTGCATTGAAAGGGTAATGTTAAATGAAAGTCAGTATCATGAGTCACCCCCCCCACTAACCCCCCATTCAACATCTATCAAGACAGGGTGGCTGAACCATAATTTGTTCCAGAGAATATCTCCTTTTTCTATGAGTGAGATGACCTTTCTGTGGAGGAAAGAAACCATCTGTCTGAAGCAGCCTCCCCCTCTACCAAAAGGGATCCACTCAGATGATATTCAAATAAAATAGCTCCATGGTCCCCTTCCCCACAGTTAGGGAATAATGAACGGGATACGTTTTCCCAAGAAGCTCTTGCCACTGTGGGATCCATCATCTCCCCTCTTCTATGATATGGACCTCCGATCAAAAGTAAGAGGCAGTGTCACATTAAGGCAAGATCTGACACAAATTAGCATTAAACTCTGGTTGTATCCTTACAAATCTCTTCTCTTAAATTTAACATTGAATTTAATTACATTGATTGGCTTTTTTTCTCATATCTCAGGTTATAAAATTAATTTTTATAAATCGTCTTCTTTCCCTATTGTTCTCACAAAAGTTAGCAAACAATCCTCCTTCTCTAAGCTTCTCTAGGCCATTTGTAAAAAAGAAAAAAGAAAGAAAGAGAAAATTACACTTAAGCATACCCATTACCTTTCGACTGACAGACTTCCACAAAACTAATTTCCCCATCCTCTTATCAGAGGTCTGTACTGAAGCAGCAGCCACATGGAAACTGTTTATAAGCTGCACAGGGCAAGTAAATGCCAAGAAAGAAAATTGGCTGCCTTTAAGATTTTACAGACCTTCCAAGTCCCAGAGCTATTTCTTTTCCAAAATTTTAATAATTAGTCATTTTCTTAAGCTGTGACCAAAAAAAAAGGAAAGGACAAAAGCTTCCTTAGGAGGACATTAGGATTGTATTACCCTACTTTGTCAGGCAATTTAATAAGTGTCCCACTGAGAGGGTCAGGAGGCACAACCCCTCCCAGCCTCACTACAGATAAAATCTCCACTGATAGGCACTTGAGTCCCTGACCTGCAAGTTAACACTCCCTGTTTTTCAAGACATCCATTCTCTGGAGTGCAGGCTGACAATCATGTCAAAGGGGCTAGGACCCAACCACGAGCCTCATTTTCAATTGTGAGTAAAATCAGGATTTGAAGCCAGGTCTCTGAAGATCAGGCGCAATGACATGAACTTGGTCCTCTAATAAATCACTGCTGAAGCCAGCATTCAGGAGACCAAATGCTATATGATGCTGCTGGCAAGATGAATTCCATTACAGGCTTACTTGTCCCTTTTTGCCTTGGTTTAAAACTTTTCAAGAAGTTTAATCAGAGTTTCCAAAACTCCATCTTTAGCCTTTGTTTAAAAGCAATTTTTTTTGTAGTCTTTTGGGGAATCATCTTACAGATGACCTCAAGGGAAAAATTATGTATTTTATATTTATTCTGAGGGCTGTGGGCTCTCACAGGAGCAAAGTTTAGAGCAAAAATCATATGTGGATCCAGGAATTCCGAGTGAAGAAAGAACAAAAATTACATATCAAGCCATTTTGAAGTATTTTTAACATTTTATATTTTCTATCTAGAAATGCTGAAAGTAAATAATAATATCTAAAATTATGGTTTACCTTCTGAATTCAGCTTCAGTGGAGCAGGTGATACTTAAGAAAGCATCACCAGTAAATATCAAAACATCCCAGGAATATCAATATTTTACCTCTATGTTCTTCTTAGCAATTTTTGCTATGTTCTCAGCAATTTTTAAATGGGCCAAATGGTATGAATTGAGCATTTAAATCTACCAAGTAGAAATATTTTTTTCTTATTCTTAACGCAAAGATGTGTACTCACAAAGAAAAACCAATTTGTCAACCTTGCGTGTACATGACATTTTTCATTTCCCTACTTGCTGGGGAGAAACGCAGACAATGCCCTGTTGAATGAATTGACATTTACAGAATTGTGATTTTTTTCATTTAGCACCTTAGACACATTTAAAATTTTTATTTCAAATATTACACAAATAAGTCTTCCCTCTATAATTGAAATCAAACCAGTAAAATTCCTTGCAGGGAAGCAAAATTTTCACCTATTCATATCTCCCTTTTATGCCTGTTGTCAAAATGATGCATATAATGGCCTCAAAAGGCTGAACAAGTAGAATTTCTAACTCAGGCTTTTTGGGCAATATTTTACAAATTTATCCAACTTTTCACTTGCCCTGAACTGACTTCTTTTAATGCCATCCTCACACCTTCAGAATCTAGCCCATCCTTAGTTTCATGATCACATTATTCTAACTGCCGAACTAGAAGTAGTTAATTTACAGTTTCAACCTGATCATAAATGAATCAGGTTTACGTCTTGAAAGAGACAGTTGGTCATTGATGGTTATGTCTTCTATATGTAGAGGATCCTCTTAGTCATATCCTACAATTTGAAAAGTGGGTTTTGCGGAAATAGACTGCCCACCCTAGGGAAGCTTCGTTACGCTGAGTAAACCCATGGCTCACTTCCCCTGATGTGGGCTGACAACAAATACCCCAACCCATTCTGCCTTCACATGTTTTGTACTCTGGGAAGTGGGGGTCTTCTTCAGCCCCAGGCCTATTTAACATCCACGCCAGACTCTGATCGTTATTTTAGCTATTTCTTGGAAAAAGTCCTGCAGCACTGGTCATGTGAGCATCATTTTCTAGTTGAAGAAACTGAGACTCAGAGAGATTGAGGAGTTAAGTTCACTTAGCTATGAGGAATTTGAATCTAAACTGTCTGCATCCAAAACCTGGGTTCCAGTAACTGAATCACCTTGCTTCTGTTTCTGGTCTCAAGCCAAATATAAATGGTCAAGATCTGAGGGCTGGATTCAAGTTTTACCTCTGCTCTGTCCCAGCTGTGGCACTTTGGACAGGATGTTTAACCACTGAGCAAAATGAGGCTAGAGAAGGACATGTCCCATAAGATGTTTGTGAAGATTAAAAAGCATGTGAGAAGCACTCTGCGCAGCACCCCCGTGTAGCAAAGTGTTCAATGAACGAGGGGCTGTCAGAGCATGGCTGGTCCCAAACTGGTTTAAGATACTCCAAGACACAGTGAGTGTCTTCGAGGCATTCGTAGAGTTAAACTGCAATAGCCTCAGCCAGTTTTTTAATCATCTGGGGCTTTAAGAATCATAATTAATGAAAATATCTCTCATTAAAAGCTTACCACTGCCAGCCGCTGGGATGAACACTCTACACACCATCTCCATTGATTCCCACAACCACTTAATGAGCTGGAAATTAAACCTATTTTATAGTTGATGAACTAAGGATTAGGAGGGGTTACACATTCAGCCAGCTAGTTATGTAGAGGAGTGGAGATGTAAACACAGGCAGACACCAGAGCCTAAGCTTTTGCTAAAATTCTGTGAACTACTCTTTGACTATCTCTGTGACAGGATGCGTACCGACTTGTCTGAATTCAACTGCTTTGTTGTTGTTGTTTGTTTGTTTGGATACATTAAAAGAATAGAATGTAAACATTTTTGCTTCCCTCCTAGAAAATTCGGGGACTGAGACCACCCTGCCTTCCAAGAAAGGGAAACTAGTTTATCAGTTACTGACAGTTTTGGTTCCAAGGTTGCTGAACCCAACAATGCGCTACCTACTCTGTAAGAACAAAAGGAAAACAGGGTTTCGGGAGAGTTGAGGTTCCAGTAAGGGAGAAGAAGGGATTCCGCCAGACTGAAAGTAAGTGAGAAGAAAGTGACTTGGAAGGAAGAGGTGAATAAAGAAAGAGCCTTGGGGACAGGAGCCTCATCCCAAAAGGTCGGCTTCTCAAAGGTTGACTCTTAAAGGGCCTGGGTGAAAGGCAATAACCAAAAGCTTTAAAGAGCAATGGCTCTGATGCCAGCCTGGCTTGGATCAAACCCAATTCCTCTGCTTACTAGTTTTGTGATCTTTGACAAGTGACTTAACCTCTATGCTACTCAACCCCTACTTCAGATTTCTCTTCTGTAAAATAGGAATAATATTAGCATCTACTGCATAGGGTCCTGAGGGTTAAATGAGTTGATACTTGTTAGGCCATTAGAATAGGGTCCTGCTCAGAGTACATGCTTAGTAAGCACCAGTCCTTATTATTACACAATATTTGAGGGCTCTGGAGTAGGTGGAACTATGTCATCACAGGCCCAAAGCAAAAGCCTTTGCCATGTCTGGCACCCATATATGTGCTTGCACCAGCACCAGCTCCTATTGGGGCTCAGAAATAATTCATTCTGGAAAGATCCAGAAGCACACTTGTGGTCTCCCAGTGGGAACAGCTCCTGACTGTCTTATGAAGCTCTGTTCTATCCCTTCCAAATGTCACATGGGGACCACATTAATTCCAAGATCAGAAAACCTATTAAAGTCAGAACCCAGATGATAAACAACCGAAACCCCAGTTCTTTCTTCTGCCCCCCACTGACTTCTGTTTTGCTCATTCCCTCATCTGTAAAATAAATCACCACCTACCTCACAGGATCGTTGAGTATGAAATGAGATAACAAATAAAAAGCAGCTATTACCATGCCTGACACACAGTAGGTCATTTAAAAAAATATTTCTTTCGTTAAGCTAAAGAGAGCACTTACTAAACACTGTGAAGGGACTAACGATTTAAGGTAAAAAGCCTGAGAAACAGGGAATTGATGCTCATTAAGACACTGCTGTCTATACCATATCTACTGATTTATTCCTTCCCCAAATGCTTATTTTTCATGATGTAGGTGGGTCAGAAAGAATGACTTCAATATAGGAATAAAATGAGGATAATAATAGTAATGATCATTAATATCTAACTTCAGACATATAAGAAAATTGGCTTTTGTTTCTTTAATAGAAATATCTATGATTTTCTCTTTCAGTCCCTAGAAAACTAAATCATAATTTATTCCTGCATGTTGGGAAGAGATCTGCTTTGCTCTAGTCATTAAATTCATTGAAGTTCACACAACAGAAGGAGACACTCTGGAGGTCTTTTTTCATCGTTAAATGAGCACCTATGTGATGTGGCCAGAAGTGAATGAGATAAAGACACTTTGAGAAATAAAAGAGAAAAAGCACTAGCATAAAAATTAATCAAATTAAGCATATTGCTAGATAGAGACCCGCTCTGTTCCTACATCCCCTGTGTGACAATGTGACTAAAGTAATGAGAGAAACTACTGGAAAGTGCTTGTGGTTTAAAGAGCAATATACTAGAAACAAAGGCTTCCTTGAAGTACCGTTTGTGATGCTACGCCTAACTCTTAGCAAGACAGCTAATTTCTCACACCAATCAGTCCATTGCCAGAAATGCTGAAGAGGAAAAAAATTCCTGCTGCACACTTTCTGTCTTTGCCTAGATTCTAAATCTTCACACAGAAGTAATTTACAAGCACAGGCATCTCTGGGATTCAATGAATTTTCTCTACCACCTCCCTTTGTTCCTTCAATCCTAGAGAGATGCTCCAAGCAGACAGGAAATGTGACCCAGAAGTGCGGTGGCATCTTTGTATCCTGTTTCAGAAAGATGAGTGTTTCTCAGTCTCCTCCACTTGAAGTCACATATTCTATCTTTGAAAAGAATTTTAAACAGTCTTGACTTCCTCAGAGCCCTTTGTTCTCAAGACCAGTTTAGGAAACCGCGCTCAGGGACACAAAGACTGTAAACTGCTGGGTGGTATGCATTGTGCTCTGAAGATATAACTTCCGGTATCAGGATACGCTACTGATATTTTCCTATAGTGGCTTTTTAGGCAGGATTCCCTGTTACCAACCAGTAATATCAGTCCTGATCTAGGTTACACTTCAAGAATCTATCCCAGTAATCCCAAGCTGGTTAATAGAGTGAATATAATATACGCATATAGTCTTTCAAATTAGTTCTAATTTTTCCCTTGATTATAAAATGTCATTGAAAGTATTCTTAAAGAAATAAATGGGAAATATGTGGCTATTCCATACGTATATCTATCTGTGGCTGGACTTTACCTAAATGAACCCAGAGATAGAAACTGTATCTGTATTAACCAACAATAACAATCATTCATTTACTTTCTTAATGAGATGGGATTTAAGACTCGGGAAGTCAGGGATAATTAAAGTAGAGGGTCTTGGGTTCAAACTGACGCCAAGAAGCACAAATATGCTCAGAGCTACCGCTAGCCAACATGGAAAAATGCAGACACATCCCCATGCCAAGGCTAAGGGCTTGCAGCCCCCTGGGCCCAGAGTTTGTTGAGCAGAAGCGGGGTTGGGGGGGAGGGTCCTGAATTTTAGACCCCACCTATTACATCAGCTGGGAACTGTGCATTTCACAAACAGCACACGCACAGAAAGCTGCAGCCTTCGTGTGCCCAGGGCACTCCACCACAGAGTGAAAGGGGGCATCCGTGATGGGTTCTTACTCGTGACAGGGACAATCCTATAGATGAATCTTTGAAAAGGTGGCCTCTGCCTCGTCCTTATGGTTATTCAAGTGGAAGTGAAAGGTTCTCCCACTCATGGCATAAAATCAAGCGAAAAATAATCACCATATCTGTTGCCAACCTTGTCTCCTTGACTCAGGGATATTTTGAACGCAGAAGGAATGCTCACTGGCTCCTTGCATCAGTAGCAAACCAGCCTCTACTTCACTGTTGGATTAATGCTTTAGGATGCCTATTACTGATATGAAAAGCTCTAGCACACCAAATATCCTGATACACAAGCAGTTTGTGTAGCAATGACTAGTTTATAACCAAATATAACATAGGGACAGTTATATTCTTTATACTTTATAGGAATGCCTTTAGTTTATAATCAAATGTAATATATGAATGGTTGCATTCTTTAAATATATAGGATAAATTTTATCTTTCCAAATGAAAATTCCAACACATTACCCTTCATAGACGAAACAAACAAAAAAATCATAATCAGGAAAGAAACTAGGACCCACCCAAGTAATTTCTTCTGAATCGTCTCTTTATTTGCTTCATTTCTCTTTTCCTCTACCCTCCCACATTCTGTTGTTGCCAGCAAGTAAACATGAATGCTGAAGCAAGAACAAAAAGAAAACAGAATCATATATTTATGTAAACTTGTATTGATTCAACTAAGAAGAAACCCCACAGCTTTCAAGGTCTGAGTCACAAATCATTATGATCAGAAATGCTGATGTGCTAGGAATACACGAGTACTTTTGCGTGTTGTCACCGCTCAGGCCTGTTGCAGAGCCAGAGTTAAGCTGAAAAACATTAAATATAGTTTTCAGCCTCCATTTATCAGGTGATATTTTGTGAAAGGGAAGACACAACGGCCATGAGTCCAGGCTCTTGTATTCAGCTCCACACACAGTCACTGACAGATCCACATTTGGGAAAATCAGAGGGAGGTCACATCACCTTTCCAAACATGAGAAAACTCTGTTCTTCCCAAGATGACCCGAAATGTTCTAATTATTGGTTATTCCCTCTGGTTTGTGATGCAGCCAACAAGCACGTAGAGTTCAGTGAACCCACAAGCGCACAGCTGTTATCTTTGACTTGTGGCCAAAACAAAAATTGGAACAGAATTTACCCAGACAAGTGTAAAGGCTTCTGTTTAAAGCAGCTATTTTCCAAGGCAGATAAACAGCTTTGAAAGGGAGAAGAAATGAATCCTTTTCTAGAATGTTTGAATCAAAGTGAGGTCAAAGTCTTGAAGACAAAATGTTAACATAGATTACCCACACAGGCTGCAGCGGCTCCCGAAGAATGAGGCAGCCGCCACGCCTCCAGGCTGCCTAGAGTTCTACCTGTTTTGTCAACTTGTGTTTGTGTTTTGAAAACAACTTTCTGCATTCAGGACATGTGGCTATGTTTATTTACTTAGTTCATGCTATAGAACATCAAAGGACAGCAAAATGCTGTGCTGGAAGCTTCCACAAACCAGAAGTTGCATAGGCCAGTGGCCCCATTGGCCAGTAGCGTCAGAGGCTCTTATCTGGCAGTTTGAGGGCGGAAAGAAACACAGTAGTTTCACTTTGGGCTTGAGTCAGTGGTTTTGCCCTTTGAATTTCCACTAAGAAATGACATTAACAAATACCTCACTTTTTATAGGAAGCAAAGGGACTGGTAAGAAATAGCTGGTAGGAGAAGCAGGAAAAAATCACCCTCCCTGTTCCTTACACAAACACTGTGTGCCTGTGCTAATCTGGCAATCCATCTTGCAATCACCAAACAGCACAGAGCGAGGAAGCAATTCGCACTGCAATAGTGCTCCTCGGAGCTTTTCATAGCTTGATGCCTATTGCGGCTGCTTATATTGTACCAGCAGGTGGGTATAAAATAGCAGATTCGGAGCCTACAGAAGCAGTGTCCCAGGGTAGAAGAGGAGACGATTTTTTTCCAGTAGAGTGAATATGCATATCAATGTACCTGAATGGAGAGCTGGGTCCTGGTGAGCTGTCATCAGCAGCAAATCCGTCTGAACTTCCATCTCAAGTGGTCTATTTCAGCGATAACAAGGCTTATGTAGCAAGAGTTTGAAAGCCTGCTTCTCTTGATTCCAACGGGGTTACAGACCAAGTCTGCAGTGCAGACAGCCCTCAGCCTACTATCAACTTTCGCTCATTCCCAAATTCTCTCTGCACTCTTCACCTGCAGCAATAGTAAAATCGCACCAATTTTGAAGGTCTTTAAGTGCCAGGCATCCAGACACGGTAACATCTACAAGCCACCGTGGCCTGCTCTAAAATACTCTATCGTTAAGGCAGTCAGCTGCATAATTGGTGTCGACTTCATACCCAATGGGCAGGGATAGTTATCAGAAGCCTATTGAACAAATGGATGGGATGTTTCAAACCTATGAGCATCAAGCTTCTCCAAAAATAACGAGAAGTGACAGCTGAAGTCATGCTTAACAGAATTGGTTTTAAATTGTGAAATGGGTTTTAAAAGCAGCACTGCCTTCGCATTGGGTGTGAATGAGGCTTAGTATGAAATATCATAGGAGGGGAAATCCCTATCAAAGCTGAGTCTCTTACTTTGTTCTTTGCATATGACAATCGGATATCTCTAGACAATACTTGAAAGGACTGAGATGTACGGGCAGCAGATGGGTGGGTGGCCAAGGCTGTGTAAAACAGCACTCCAAGAAAGAGTTTCAGCCAACTTCATAAGCCGCACATTAGGACCAATCCTTGTAACAATTCCAGAACTGTTGTTTATCTGTTTATTTGGTAATTTGTCTATCAGAAATAAGCAAGAGAAATTGTGCCTGCCACCTTCCTTCCCAACCTTGGACTGTATGTGTCCCGCTGCAGGTTGTCTGGTTATTTTATATTTTCTCCACTTGATTCATGACTTCTCTAAACTAGGGTCAGCAAACTGTTTCTGTAAAAGGCCAGATAGTGAATAGGTTAAAAGTTTGGAGGCCATGTAGGCTCTGTCGCAACTACCTAACTCTGCCTTTGTAGCAGGAAGCCAGCCAGAGATAATATACAAGTAAGTGGGCATGGCTGTGTTCCAATAAAAGTTTATTGACAGAAGTATTTTGGGGGCCAGATTTAGCCCACAGCCACAGTTTGCTGACCCTTTCTCTAAGATACTGTATCTTCAACAAAGTCAACCTTGGGAAATACTGAATTTTCAGTTCCTTTCCCACATTTTGATAACCTTCGGTAGTAGAATGTTAGGGTAATGGCCCCCCTAACTTGTTTATGACTTCCATTATCATGCCTTTAGGTCATCTCCCCCCATATTGACTATTATCGGCTGAATTGTGTACCTCTAAAATTCATATGTTGAAGTCCCCACCCCCAGTACCGCATCATGTAACCATATTTGGAGATTACTTCTTTAAAGAGGTGATTACATTAAAATAAGGCCATTAGGGTGGAGCCCTAATCCATTGTGACTGGTGTCCTCATAAGAAGGAGAGACACCAGAGATGCACAGACAGAGAAAAGACCATGTGAAAAGGCAGCAAGAGGGAGGCCATCTGCGAGCCAAGGACAGAAGCCTCAGAAGGAACCAAGCTGGCCAACACCTTGATCTTGAATTTCCAGCCTCCAGAACTCTGAGCAAACAAATTTCTGTAGTTTAAGCTGCGCAGTCTGTGATATTTTGTTATGGCAGTCTCAGAAAATGAATACACTGCCTCTGGGCCAAACATGTGACTTGCTTTGGCCAACAGGGCAGTAGCAAATATGACACAAGCAGTGTCTTGAAAAGTGTGTTGTGCTGCCCTTGAGACCCCTGCCAGCAACCTTGTGAACAAGTCTGTGCTGATCTTCTGGATGGTAAGAAACACATGGCCAGTCATCTCATCTCCCCGGCTGGCATGTCAAACCCCAGTAGCAGCTGCCAAGCTGACTGGCAGCTGACCACAAATGCGTGGGAGAGCCCAAGTGAGCTCAGCAGAAGAACCAAAGAGCTGAGACCAGTCCAAATTGTTGACCCCCAGAAAACTGTTGTTGTTTTAAGCCAGCAAGTTTTGGGGTAGTTTGTTACATGGAATAGACAACTGCTATGCCTCCTAACCACTTTGCACGTCTTCTTCACCACAACACTCAGACTGACCCCTTTGCCTTCTGCTTATTTGGGCCACTTTGAGGCTGCGCTCCACTTTTCAAGCCTTGCCGACCCCCTCCACACCTTCCAGTAGTTCCGTCCAGCACTTCATCCACTCAGGACACCACTCTCTACTAGGTGGGTGTATTCATTTTCTACCACTACGATAACAAATCACCACCAACGTAGCTTACAAAAATACACAGTTATTATCTCACAGTTCTGTAGGTTAGAAGGTGGACATGGGTCACCAGGTTAACATCCAGGTGTCAGCAGAGCTGTGTTCGTTTACTGGTGCCTCTAGGGGAAAATCTGTTTCCTTGCTCGTTCAGACTATTGGCAGAATTCAGTTCCTTGCTGCTATAGAAATGGCATCCATTTCCTTGCCGGCTGTCTGCTAAGGGTCATTCCCAGCTTCTGGGGGCCACTCTCATGTCTTAGCTCGTGGTTTCCTTCCTGCAGCTCCAAAGCTGGCAAACGTGGGTGGAGTCCCTCTCATACTTAGGTTCTCTCCTACATCTTCATCACATTTCTCTGACACCAGTCAGGAAAAGTTTCCTGCTTTTAAATGTTGAGGTGATTAAATTGGGCTCACCCTGATAATCCAGGATAATCTCCCCATGTCAACGTCCATAACCTTTATCATGTCTGCGAACTTCTTTTGCCATATAGCATAGCATATTCACAGGTTCCACGGACTAGGATGTGGATATCTTGGCTCAAGGGGGGTCTGTTATTCTGCCTACGACAGTCAGCAACTTGCGGCAAGGAAATCAGAGACTGTAGTTCTTAGCAGCTGTCAGGTTACAATGAGAGTTTTTTAAGGGTTAACTGCAAGCTCTCAATGTGGCCAACTCCCCACCATAAGCACCATCACAGCCACTCCAGTGCTTCCACATCATCTGGAATCGCTGCTCTTACTTATTATGGGGCTGTCTTCACCCACGTCTGTGCACCCCTCCACCTACACAGCTCTTCTCCACGCTTAGTTGTAAATTAGCGTATGTGGACCATGATTCCCTGAATATGAGGTTTTCAAGAATGGTGTCTGAAATCTCTTATGTCATTGTCTTGGGCAAATAAACTCTAACAGGTATCTGTTTTTCTATCCTAACTGCTTCAAGCTTCAAGAAGTTGCTAAGTTTACGTCTAAGATTGTGTACAGGAAAAATGCCAGTGTTATAACCAATGCCTTAAGTTCCTACCCTATCTACTTAGAATTTTGGAAACTGGTTTATTGCGATCTATCAAAGCTACTAGGACCTGTTCTACATCAGTTAGGATGGCTTCAGCTGTATCTTAGAAGTAGAAGAAGCCTTGCTTTAAACTGGCATACATGATATGAAAAATTACTATTTCACATTACAAGAAGCACAGACACAGATCAGACTTCAAGGTTAGTTGATTCTGTGGCTCAGAAAAACAATCAAGGTCCAAATTTTGTTCTCTCTCTCTCCACCCTGCCATTCTTGGTGTCATCAAGCTGGTAGCAAGGCATCTGCGGCTCTTTCTGGCATCACATCCAATTATAACAACATCCAGAGGAAGAAGAGAAATTCTCTCTTCCTACATCTGTCTTTGTTGTGAGGAAACGTTTTCCTACAAGTTCTCCAGTAGACTTCCTCTCTGATTTTATTGGCAGAATTGACCTAATTTTAAAGCAAGACCAGGGAAGGAGAACATGTCACTTTATGAAGCCCTTCCTCGATCACCCTTTTAAAATAGCAACGGTCCCCAATCCTGTCTTCCGGCCTTCCCTTCTGGCCCTGCCAAGGCCTTGTTTTCCTCCTTAGCTTTTGTCACCATATGTTTTGCCCTGTTATTTGTACATTTTCTTTCTATACACACCATAATGTCAACATCATTGTGTTAGGGATTTGGGACGTTTTTATTTACCTAAAACAATGCCTAGCACATAGGAGAGTTCTCTCAATATTTTTAAAATAAATGAACAAGTGATACCCCTTAAACCAATCAGGCCTTTGGAGCTAGAGGTAAGATACACTTCTCCATATGGTTGCAGTGGGGACGGCAGGTTACTGAACAAAACTGAGTTTGTGTTAAGAGCAGAGCTAAGGAGTGAGTACTAGATAGGCAACCAGAATCCTCACTCTTAACCCCATTTCCTCACCCCCACCATCGCCAGTATTGGCTTGGGATAACTTTGAGAAGACAGAGACTTGGTCATATCGAATCTTAGAGAGGTTTACTTTCTAAGATTTCATGGAGTCTTAGTCCAAGGACCAGCTTTGTAGAAACTTCTCTTCACAGAGCCATTCATCCTGTCATCATTTGAAGTAGAAGGAAAAGTTACTGATGCTATCAAGTCCAGTGGCTCTATTTAATCCTTTGCTAGTCTTATATTTGTAATATTTCATATAATTTACCCTTATAATTCTGAGGATGCAATTTACTTAAAGTTTATATAGTAATAAAAGAGGATTTATCTTGGAAGTAATCAAGATAATCTAAAGCAATTAGTTGAAGGTATAAAAGGAACTAAGGAAAGCTGTTAGGCTGATGACTAACTATTCAAACTACCCCAGCTGGGGGAGCCTAAGCAGAACATGGAGAAAAGCAGCACGAGGTAACCATATTCCTCATAATTAATATCATATTCCTGAAGCATAATTCATAATATTCCTCATCATGTTCTGCTCTCAGAGTCCTTGAGAGCCCCATGGTAAGGGAACGCCAGGTCTCTCAGGTCTCCTTCCAGAGGCCTCTCCCTCAGAAAGGAGCCAATATATTCACTGCAAAGAGATACAGATCAGGCACGCCATTTATGCCAGTCCTGGAAACTCCTTCCCACTCTCCTTCCAAAAGACCTTTCTTTATCCTTTGGAAGAAAACAAGGAGACCATTTGGTCTGTTGATCCCAAATCTTGAGAGTGGAACAATCCTGCTATAGCCATTATGACCAACCTAACCCAGGCTCCAGAGTCTTCTTCCCGTTTGAACCTATTCTGCCTAAATGATGCTGGGCTCCCCTCAGAGCTCGAGTCTCCTAGCCCACCTCTCTGTTGCCTTCACTGTCCTCCCCAGGTTCTGCTCCTTCAGGGCACTACTTCCCTTCCCAACAGAACCAAAGCTAACTTCTGCCCAATGTCCTCCCCTGGGTCCCTAGGCTCCTTCTTGGAATTCCTCATGGTCTCTAGGGCCAGCTCCTCTCAAATAAGCCTGACCCTTTGTAGGCACTCTCTGAGGAAATCTTAATTATAATCCAATATTTTCATTATTTATTCTCTTGCTCAAATTATTCCAGCCTTGGCTATTAAGAGTTCCTTCAGGTTGACTCTGTGTCCTCACAGCAAGCACCCTCCCTTTTTTGAGCACTTCCTTATACCACAAGATGATGCAGGTTAATCTTGTGTTTCCCCTGCCCCACCCCAGGAAAAAATTACTTCCTTATGAAGCCCTGGTTCCTTTTTTTGAAGAATGGTGTTTAGAAACCAAGATCTGGACACCAGTTGTCTTCATTTCTGTTGTGGTGTCATTGTTTCTGGGCTCTCTCAGAAGACAGAAGTAGGAAATACCTGTGTGTATACTAAATACTAAGCCGTGCATACGCACATCTATATTGTTGTATCTATCTGTGTATATATCAAAGTCCATGAGTTTATACTGATATCTCTGATTCCAGGCCAACATCACAGGTTTCATTTTAGCCTTCTCCTTTTCCTTATTTCTCATGTCTTTCTCCAATAGTGAGAAATCTGGCTGATTATCTACTTTATTATTTTTTTAAGTAAGTGAATATATGATCTCATTTGTTCAACTCTAGTATATATATAAAGTGTTTCAGAATTTCTAACCCATTCTTCCGTGGGAAAGACATTTACTAATTAGATTACAGCATTTGTGTATGGTTATTTTTGTCTTTGGTGTTACAGTATTCAGCCAAAATACTGTTTTCCAAAGTTACTTAGGTTCATTCATTTGTAGCAATAGGATTCTTGATTCTTAAGGCTTCTTCAAGCAACTTGTGTCCTTCCTCATAGTCATGGGACCACTTTATCCATATGCAAATGACCATAGAGCATTGGGTTTTAATATCATGATCTCTTTTCTTCTAGAGGGCGGGCACGTGTAAACACACTTTTAAGGCCCTACTTTTAGAGTCTTAACCTAAATGAATGTCAAATATATATTGTGCCAGATCTTTAAATGCCTTCTTTACAAGATTAAACCTCTTAATTAAAGAAGGAGAATGGGCTTGACTCTTGTGTATATTGTATTTACGCTTTATTATTTTTCTATACAATACTTTGAATGCCTGAGATAATCATTATAAATTTCTTTTTATTATTCTAAATTTGTATTATCCCCTTAAGTGGTATATTGGATTGCTATAGTTCACAACCTCCAGCCATGAAATACAAAGCAATAAAGTCTTCTAATTAATGCACACATATGCAAAGTTTGTAATTAAATGCAAAGCTATAATTGGACCCAGTGCCCCATCTAACACAAAATAGCAATAGCAATGAACTACGGGAAAAAAAGAAGAGCTGGAATACTTAGTATTGAAGTTGAATGGTTATTTACAGTAACTTAAAGAAAAAACATTATTCCAGATTTTAGGGAGAAGAAATATCCATAAAACCAATGAGGAGAAAATCTCTCTCAATTTATCATTACACAGGAGGATAAGGTCTACTATACTCATGACACACAAAGGTGGGGGAAGACTGTAGCAAATTTATGGATGCGGTAGCTAAGGGAATAAGCTCATCAATTGACTATAATCTGCCCACATATACTCCTACATACAACCAAAAAATACACACACACTCACACACACATCCCTCCATTATCGGGAGCATTAAATTCCCACTTCCTTTTGGGTTTTTGTTCTACATATTTCTGTATAAATATTATGTCTCTTATTGCAAATGCACCTGTTCTATCTTTGACTACAAGTATTTCCAATGACAGTGTCAAATGACCTGCAAGTATACTTTTCATGAATAACTTGTTTCCAAGTTTTAAAAAATTAATAATAATTTGAGTTGTGAATTTTACATGAAATGGGAAAAAATCCACATGATTGTACTGTATTAATTTTAGGATTTAACCAAAGTTTCTTCTCCCCTAGTCTTCTGATGGAACACTAACTGTCACCACCATCCACACAGTCACCCAAGCCAGAGCGTGGAAATCGTCCATCATTCCCCACTTTCTCTCTGCCCTGAGGGTCATTAATCTATCGGTAAGTCCTATTAGTTCTGTCTCGAAAACATGGCATGAATTCATCTACACATTTTAGTCTCTACTGGCACAACCTAATCCAGCCTACTATCATCGATTAGCTGGACCACTGCAGAGGCGCCTTAACTGTTCTCCCATTATCCATTTTCCCGCCTTGAATCCATCCTCTGTACCGCACCCGAAGTGAATGCTCTTTCACAAATATAAATCTAATCATATTATTCCTTAGTTTAAAGAATGTTAAATGCTTCCCATTTCCTTGTGGATGAAAGACCATGCTGGACTGTTCCCTTTTGGAGACTTGTCTTGGCCCACACTTCACCTCACTCTCTGAACTCAAGCCCACAACCATCCTTCAGTTCCTAGAATGTTTCCTTCCCCCTTTGCTACATCTGGTTAATTCCTAACCATCATTCATATCTCTACTCGAATGTCACTTCCTCTAAGAAATCCTTTCTAACCCCCACATAATAAAGCAGGGTACCTCTCATATATTCTCAAAGTACAATGGACTTTTTCTTTATAGCACTGATTATAGTTAAAATTCAACATTTATCTCAAAAATTATTTAGTTACTGTCTTTCTGCCCCACTGGACTATAAAGATTTATGTCTATTTGTGTTCTCTATAGTATCCTTAGCACCAGGGAGAGTAAGTGCCTGGCACTTAGTAGGCCATCAATGATTATTTATTGAATGAATACTGAACAGAAAAAGAATAGCCTGAATACGTGAAATTTTCTCTTTTGTCTTCTTTATCAACCATCAACATCGGGTGGAATAAAAATCCTGTCAGTGCACGTGCATCTCCTATTGCGATCCCTGAAGTTCTGCTGAGCTCAAGACAGATGGAAACCCTGCAGCAGCTTCACAGAATGGCTCTGGGATATGACCTGCATACAAAGCAGAGAGCAGGAGGACACTCCAGGCAGAGAGCCAGCAGCCTGTTGACATCCATAAAATACAAGGCTAGCTCTGGCTTTGACCCTCTCAGGTCCAGTAAAGCATGGTAAAGATGTAGAGAAGGGATGGGCTAATTTCTTGGAGTTATTCCAGAAAATTGGAATATATGACCAATATTTGAATATATGACCATTTATCAGCCACTCTGTATTACCTGATAATATGCTATCATCCTTTCAATCTCAAAGAGCAGGAGACTAAATGCTTCGCAGTGATTTTTCTTCTTTCTGCCATTTCCACAGGACATATTTAGTGAGATAAAAATAAGGTAATGCTTTCTGACCCTTTCTTTTCTAGCTCCCACAAAAATATCACATCCTGACAATGTGGAACCTGAATGGAAAGAGACTGACCCTCCTGGAGAGGAGGTATACCACCTCCAGCAAGGAGCCAAGAGGCCAAACACTGGGCACAGGGTATGCAGTGAATGATTGCCCGCTCTGGAATGGAGTCAATATGCAGGGATCTGATCCCAGGGGCCTGGCTGAGCATCATGAGGGATTTCCAGATGGCAGAAGTTCTGGGCATCAGGTGGTGCCTGAGGCAAGAACTGTGAAAGATGCTAGAAGCAGGATCCAAGGCTAAAAAAAGGGATGTGTGAACTATGCCAGTAGAATCAAGGTCCATGGGCAAGCAAGTGGTTTGTGAATTGGGGGAGAAGAAGAATCAAGAAGCAGAGAGGATAGAAAGTTGACCAGGCAAGCTCTCCCCCTCCCTTATCCCACTTACCCGTCCTTGAATCTTTGTCCCTCTGATGAACCTGCTGGGAAAATCCCCTACCTATTTCAAATACCTGCATTTTCATTCATATACCTGGTCTGGGGATAAAATACTTCACAAAAAATTTCTCCTAACTGCAAAATGGCATGATTGCTAATTAATGACCTCCACCTCATCTGAGTTCCTGGTGTACCCAAGCACCTTTCTCAAGATCCCATTCAAAAATGTTAACATCTGGGGGCCAGCTGGTGGGCGCAGCAGTTAAGTGCACATGTTCTGCTTCGGCGCCCAGAGGTCCCTGGTTCAGATCCCGGGTGCGGACATGGCACTGCTTGGCAAGCCATGCTGTGGTAAGCGTCCCACATATAAAGTAGAGGAAGATGGGCACAGATGTTAGCTCAGGGCCAGTCTTCCTCAGCAAAAAGAGGAGGATTGGCAGCAGATGTTAGCTCAGGGCTAATCTTCCTCAAAAAAAAAAAAAAGTTAACATCTGACTGAGCTCTTTTGAACTGTCTCCACTCCCATCAAATCCCATTCCCACCTTGACTTTCAGCCAACTGCGCTTTCTATTTTATGAAGAAAATAAAAGTCACAGAGATAGAACTATCTCTACCTCCTGCTCCCACCGTTTGACCTGAAAAGGTGTCTAGATCTACCTCACAGAAGAGGTGGCGCTTCTGCTGCTTAAATCTAAGCCCTCCACGTGCACTCAGGGTCACATCGTGTCCGAGTCCTCAAAGAGCTTGCTCCATCAGTTACATCCTCCCTTCCTTTCTTCTGTCTTCAACTTCTCCTTTGCTACTTACTCTTAGCCAATAAGTCTCTCCTATTCAAAAGAATTGTCATCCCTTTAATTCTTTTCTTTCTCCACTTTCACGGGTGACTTAAAAGGCTTTTTTATACTCAAAGATTTCTACTTTGTCACCTCCTATTCACCTGGCACAACTGAAACAGCTCTTACCAAATCAACAACAGCCCGACAGATACTTTTCTGCCTTTATTTTACTCACTGCACTTAACAGTGTTGGCCACTTTCTCTTCTCTTGGCTTCTGTGACAACAATCCCTCCTCTCTCCATTCTTTCATGATCTCTTTTGCTAACTTCTCTTCTTCTGCTCCCTTCCCTTCTCATAATGACGTATTACGTATAAAATCTCACCCACACTAGCCATCACCGACCACTTATATACAGAGCACTTTCAAATAGCAACCCTGAGCTCCCTAGTTCCAGACTACTTTGTCCAAGAGCTTACTAAAAGTTTCTATTGGGACATCCCAGAACTATTTCTAGCTCATCACATCTCAAATTGAATGAATGTGCTTCCTCACAAAAATGCTTTCTTTGATACGTCTTGTCCCTGATAGCTTCTCAGTTCACCCCTAGCCACCCAAACCAGAAGCCTAGAATCCTTCTAGATTCTTCCCTATCCTTTGCCCTTCACACCCAATTGGTCAACAGATGCTATTGATTCTCCCTCTCAAATACTCCTTAACAGCTCTATTGATGTCTATCGCCACTCTCACTGTTATGGTTAGGCTGTCATCATTACTTTCCTGAAATATAATACTGGACTCCTAATTTATCTCATTGTCTCTACTCTGCTCCCCTTTAAATACATCTTCTAGAGTTCCCTGCCTTTGTTCCTTAGAAGACATACTACAGGGAAAATAACAAAATCTTCTAACATGCAAACAAATGATTTAAAACCTGGAGAACATAATTACTTCCCCTAATAATAAGTATGATATTTGGATATTAATAATACCTACTGCATAATGTTTTTGTGAGGTACAAATACATGAGGTAATACATATAAAATATTTAGAAGAGTGTCTCATACAAATAGAGTGCTCAGAAAAATTAGATAATATCCTAGTAAGAATTCAATAAATGTTCAATAAATAAATAAATAACTGAGATACTTAGCAGAGGTTTTGATGATTTGCATCCCAGTGTTACACAGGTGCACAGAGAACTAAGTAAGGGCACAGGAGGCTTCAGATTCCAGGCTAAGGGGGAAGGAATTGCTAATATAATGCCAGTTAGGACCCTCAATGGTTCAAAGACTGCATTCCTGGTTTTTGCAACCCATCTCTGGATAGGCAGAGCAACTTGGGATAAAAAGCACATTAACTAGAAGACTTCTTTCTTTGTTTCTTACTTTGGTTTCTGTTGGGAATGACTCATTTGCATGTTCTTCTTTGCTTTTTCACTTGTTTGAAATCTTTGAGCATAGACACAGATAGGATAAAGACTGCATTGCACAGAGTGGGAAATCAAGTTCTGACTGGCATTTTCTGGGTAATTGATGATCAGAAGATGGTCATATGATAACAATGAAGATGCTGATCAACAGAGTCCCTTCTCCCACCACCTATATTACACAAGCTTGCCGAAAGAGGCTTCTAATCCTTATAACCTTAAGGAAGATTTTACATGAAAATACAGTCGTCTTGGAGGGTCACAGGTAGCAGACCCTGTCTCTGTCAGAGGCCCTGAAATTTGTGCTGCAAAAGGACATCTCTGTGCTCTTTCACGTCAACCTCCAAGATAGGCCTGAACTTCCATTAATGATCTGTCATTGTTATTTATCCAAATCAGGCCTACAAGCTGCTTATGTTATTCATCTCCTCCACTATTTGAGGGCAGTGAGCTTCTCAAGTTCCAGACTTATCTCTTTCATATTGAAAGGGGTCGCTCTGGTATACCTGGAACTGGGGAAAAACAATAAAGCACTGAATGGAGGAAACTTCCTTTGTATGCCTATGAGATGTAATGGCAAAATACTTTATGTTCCCACAGTCCTTCACTGGGGCAGGATACAGCCACAACTCTTTCAACACGAAGACCACAAACCACTGGCATAATGGAGAAACATATTTTACTTCAGTAATTATGGCCAGAAAACTACATGATTTTTTAAAAAAGAAACTAGCTACTACATTTTAGACATTTTTATTCTTCTTACTCTTTACTGTTCTAGGATTCAGAAAGGATGATGCCATACAATTAAATTCTCTGTAAAAACATATAAAGCAAATATAAAATATTTAATATAGTGTCTGGCACAGAGGAAATACAATAAATGGTCATCGTTGATGTAGTTATTATCACGATTTTGATCATCTCCCATCGTCCATTGAAGATATGAGCAGAGAACAGAGCCAGCCAAGTGTGTTTTCTGTTTAGGTGATATTGGTATAGCTAGATACAGATGAAGGACTTTTGCGTTTATCACAAGATCACATTCACTTAGGAGACCTGTGATTAGGAAAGGTAATATAATTATTCTAATTTTACATGCAGGGAAACCGACACCAAAAGAAGCAGATCAACCCCCTCAACAGCAGTGAATGGAAGATTTGAGCCTGCACTTCCGCCTTTCAGACTCCTAACTTGTTATTCTTTCTCTTTGAGGTTGAGGGAAGAGTGCAAAGGTGTTGGAGGATGGGAGTGCAAGGGAGGTTGGGAGCTGAGAGATAGTATAACAAGAAGCTGTTTTCCATGTAACCGGTGTCCTTCAACCTATGCAAGGTATAGAGCTGTCAAACAATTGATTTTGTTTGTGGTTGTGGCTTATGAAATTTACCTCTTTACTTTGTTATCATCCCCTTAAATTAATTGTAAGTAGGCATTAGCCTACATTCATGATTTATTGTTTATTGCACCAGCATAAAAAGTCAAAACACAGCACTATGGCTCAAATTGTTCTTTGAGTTTATAATATTTATTCTAAAGGAGAGGGGAGATTCTGACAAGCATGCGTTGATTTGTCATTATGTTCCTTGGCTTCTTGGCTCAATAAGCTAGACCTTCAACAGCGCCAAGCATACGTTGACTGCCCTAGATCACCCAAGGTATGCTGGAGGCCTTAGGAGACCATATGTTAGGCATCTGACATATGTTTAAAAAAAAGCTGGTCATATTCCTGAAGTGGATTTCCCTAATGTAGCTTCAGCAGTGCTAGAATTAGGCCTGTAGCTCATCATGTTTAATTCATGTTTAATTACATTTGAATCCGCGAACTTTTCCATGAAGTCTTCACAATTGCACTTCCATTGTAGTAGTCATACTTGCTGAATTTTTCTGTGCTTTAAACACAAATGTCAGTGTCTTGTGAAATTTCACAATTATGCTATTCACTGTCATTTTTCATCCAGCCATGAATCAACATAATTTGATGATAGCTGTACAATTATGAAAATACTGTCGAGTAGACATCACCCATGCGAACCTAGTGCTAAGCATTATTGTAATGAAGTCAGAGAAAAGTCATGAAATTCCTGGCCAGCCTGAACTTAACAGAACGTGAAGTCATTTAACTTAATTGAAAGTGTTAGCACTGAGTTTTTGTACTTCAGCAATGGAAGTTCCATACAAATTAGATGTGCTTACGAAAGGACTACCTCCATAGCTGCCTTTTACACAGAACTGACAAAACTACTAGATTTACAAAGGCATTGCAAATCCACTCACCTTCCTCTCTAAGTACCATTTGATTGTTTCCTACTGCCACATTTAAATCGAGTTCTACGGAGCCCTGTATCAGAAAGTCGTAGAATCACAGCTGAAAGGAACTTTGCAGATTACCTAACCTCCACATTCATTTTACCAATGAGAAACTCAGACCCAGACTTTTCTAATATCACAGCTATATAGCAGTAGACGGGAACTGGAACTCAGGTTTCCTGATGCCCAAGCCAGGAAATAGTTTTTGACATGTATTACAGCACATCTCGGTCATGGTAGCTGAGCACTACAAGTAAAACCCAAAGCTTTGCTCCTACCTGAGAAATGGAATACCAAAGGCTCAAGCTTTGTCCCTCCCCACCAGGATAGACTATCCTCACTAGTCTAGCTTTGTGCCTGAAAACCTCACCATTAGATGTTCTTCTTTGGATTTAGACTGTTGGGTTCCTAGGAGAATCTTGTTAAAATGGAAGTAGTACATTATACAGCAAAGGCTCTCCCAAGAAATGACACAAGGAATTTTTTGCATGGATTTTAAGTCAGCAAACAGGACCTGAACAAATAGGACAGGAGACAGGTAATATTTGATGGAGGTAACTGATACAATGGGATGAGGAAGGAAATATTGAGCGTGGTGGGGAACCATGTTGGGTATGTGGAATCTGAAGGTCTGGATAGGGGGCAGAAGCTTCAGAGGAGCAGAAGTGAGTGCTTATAAAAGGTTGGGAAATGGAGGGGAAGAGATTTCTATAAAGAGCATCGTATTGGATAACCGATACCCACATGATAGAATCCATGAATAATGACCAATGACCTTGTATTACTGTCTTGAGAAAAGAATTATATCTCCATGCAGCATTTTCCTTTTTTATTCCTTTCTTCCTCAGAAAAGTGAAGAAAATGTCTGCATCTATCTTAAGCACTCTTGCCTAAGGTTTTCCCTGGGCATGTATTACTGGCAGGTGGTCAATCCCTTAGGCAGAAAGTCAATGGTTTTAGAAAATCTTCTTCTGAGTCCAGGCAGCAGGAAGAAAGCTCCCAAATAAACCATCTTCCTCCCATCCTTTGGCTACAAAGCTTCCTCAAGAAGGCCTTGGTCAGTTCTGAAGTCCATCAAATACAGAAAAAGAGCTGCAGCTACTGCCTAGCAACACCTCTGTCCCTCTCCTTTTTCCTCCACCTTCATACATTATGCATGCTGGGCTGGACAAGATGATTATGCTGATACTTAGGGGCTCTGGGCTTAGTGTTCTGTCCTTCTTTAAACTGGGCAAAAACATAATGAGGTAGGCAATTCCCATTGAGAGGTAACCCTCTTTTGAGATAAGATCTTATATTTACAGATCACTTTCTGGTCTAAGTCAATCCACCAGCAAGGCACTGTGCTAGTCTGTGAGAGTGGAGAGAAAAATCCAGAAACACGGGTCCTAGTCTCAAGAGCTTCCAACCCAATGGAGGAGAGAGGGCATCTGTGTAGAAGACAGCCAACAATAATATCAGGATCAGTCAATGAGAGGAAAATGGAGAGGAAGGGAGTGCAGGAAAGACTTGAGTGGGAAAGGAAGAAGTAAAAAGGAAGAATGAGAAGGGATAGGACATGTATCTTCAAGTAGATGATGATAGTTAAGTGACCACTGTGTTCTTTGCATAGTGCTGTGACTTATATACATTACCTTATTTGATGGTATTTGTGACTTTACATCTCCAGAAGAAACTGTAATAATTACTGGATTAGTAGCTGTCTCCAAAGACTTACCTCTAGGAAAAGCTACTGGGCAAATGTGCATCACTTGCGAATGATGAAACAAAGCTGGTGCCTGTGGTTTGATAACAGTGAGTCAACAGCAGAAACTCTGCCTTATAGCTCCTTCCCCTGGAACATTATCTGCCATTTTATCAACGTGGCTTTGAGTGTCCCCTAATATCTGGCACAGAATCCTGGGCAAAGCAGGTGCCCAATATTCATCTGTTGGTTTGCCTTAGATTATAATTTCTTGCATCGTGAGTGACCCCACCTTGTAGTCATTAGTGAGTGTCCTTACCCTTCAGTTTGTCAGCAACTCAAGTTTCGAAAGTGTTTCACTAAACAGGACCCATTGTGGACCTTTGGCTGATATATCCTAAAGAGGTACAGCCATAAAAACTCTCCCTCCTTTCCCCCACATGCCCATGAGTTCTTCCAAGTGCAATGTCCCGCTGAAGTGCAAAGAACACAAGTGGACTTGAGAGATTAGTGATGCAAAGGTGGTTGGAAAGTGGTAGAGGACAAGGGAACAACAGCACTTGTCATGCTGAAGACATTTTCACCCACAGCAAGCCAAACCTTGTCTGCCAGCTTTGAAAATGCTGGCCACAACACGCCCTCGGTTTGCCAGGATAAAAGAGATTCTATTGTGGAACTCTCTCTAGGCTCAGGGAAATAATTATTAACTGTGGCTTCCACGGGCTAGGATTATGCCAGGTGGAGAAAACCATGGGCTTTAATCTGCTTGATCTGAAATGTCAAATTGGGCCTAAACACTTCCTAGTGCCCTAAGTGCTGCCGGGAGAGCCAAGCTCTTGATGCCTTAGACCTTCTGTTCTCCACTCAGCCTTTTCTTTTACATTTCCACATTAGTTAGAATTCTTTGCAAGGGAGAGAATAATTGTTCTGGCTATTATGTACTATCAACAGGCCATTTTCAAGCATTTACCCAAAATTCAATGATTAGACCTCAGTCAGCATGCCTTCTGGTTACTCTCCCTTAGCCCATCACACTTGCTGAGTAGACAATAGTCAATCCTGTGGTTCTGAGATTGGAAAAATATGAGGCCTCCTTCCACCTTTAATCTCTGTGCCTACAGAGCTCTGAGAGGGGGGGACTAAAGATGAGTTCTCCTCCTGGGACCAAAGCAGAATATAACTCACTTCCAGAAAACAGACAGAGAAAGCCCTACAGAGGCATATGGAAAACAGGCCTGAAGCAACACGGGCCATATTAAAAATCTGGGCACAATAAGGCTGGCAACATGCACTGTCAGGAACGAGGTGGGTTGATTTGCACAGAGCAATAAAATGAGCCCAGAGCCAGAGGAGCAGGAGGGCATCAGCCTCTCCAGATGGAGACCTTCAATGGTGCTGTATGCTACTGTGAGTGCCGGCTTGATGGTGGCTTGTCACTGCCCTTCATTTGCCATCAGGAGTGCGGCCGCCATGCATGGGAAGCTACTAAACCAACAAAAAACACAAATTCATTACCTTAGTCTGTCACTGAGCTCTATCTACTTTTGTGAAATCATAAGGATTGTTTTCCAAGAGTAAAGAGGATCTGTGTAACTAAGCTCTCAAGGAATAGCAAACACTGTGTAATAAAGAGTCTGACTCTATTTTTGATGTTTGACTGCTGACAGCTTTCAAGGCCCACCACTCCTCCAACCTCCCACCCCACCTCACTCCCCCCACCCCCTCCACCCCCATCCTTGCTGCCTCACATCTGGGCAAGCTAATAAGAAAGCTTGGTGCTCCCTCTTTTCACCCCAGCAACATGTTCAAACCACACAAGCCACAATCCAAGTCATGGGAAACTTTACCCCGGCCACAGCCCCCCAACCACCGTAAAGTCTCCTTTCTCTGCTTTCTTAAGCCATTTTCAGACCAACTTGGGACACTGTCTTGTTCTCCCCAGACAACCTCATTATGTGAGTAATAAGCCTTTTCATACTCTCTTGATACCTGTGTAAAGTCATCAGGACCAAATTTGAGGTAGTGATCCACCTCCATGCATCAACTATGTCACAGTATTTAAAATGCGTAAGGGAAAATATTGTTTAAGAAACTTGACCTGGGGAGATTTCCAAGATATATTCCTTTTTTTTTTTTTTTTTTTGAGGAAGATCAGCCCTGAGCTAACGTCTGCTGCCAATCCTCCTCTTTTTTTTAGCTGAGGAAGACTGGCCCTGAGTTAACATCCGTGCCCATCTTCCTCTACTTTGTCTGCGAGACGCCTACCACAGCATGGCTTGACAAGCTGTGTGTAGAAAAGCAGCAAACACTGGGCCACAGAAGCAGAACATGTGAATTTAAGCTCTGGCAACTGGGCTGGCCCCTCCAAGATATATTCTTAAGTGTAGAAAGCAATTTGCAAGACAACATGGGTTGTATGATTCCATTTATATAAAAATAAGTATTTGTATATATATTTATATATGTATATATATTTGTGTATATTATATATTAGTATATATGTTGTATATGTACTTGTATACATATAGTGTATATATATATTTTTTTATGTATATCTATATATGTAAAGAAAATAAACTGTAACCCTGGTTTCAGTTAACTGAAACTTAAGCCTGGTCACTCTTGGGCAGGGGAGTGGAGAATAGAAAGGGGTTGAAAGGTTACCTTCTTCTTTTAATCTTTGTACTTATGTAAGACATGAATCATTTATCATAGATGTATTATTATGTTTGCCTAAGGCACTACCAAAAGTTAAAATAAACAAAATAAAATAAAATATTGAGCCTAAACTAATTTTTAAAACTAATTTAAAAGTAGTTTGCTCATCAGACAGATAAAAATCTTTTTTAATGGGGGTACTCACATTGATGGATTTGTGAGCAAATGGGCACTCTCTGCATTGCCAAGAGCAGTGGAGAAAACTGATACATATATTAATATATATGTCACCTCAAAAGTGATCAAATCCTTTGACCCAGTAGTTCCATTTCTAATGATCAATCCTAAGGAAAAAACTAGAGTTATGTACAGCAATTTATATTAAGAAATCCTTATCACATTACTTTTAAAGTTAATTTTTATTTCTCTCAGTAGAAATAGCCCTGATGGTCTCTTGGTTAAGATTCAGCTTGCTTATCCCAGCAGCCCAGGTTCGTTTCCTGACCAGGGAACCACACCCTCCCATCTGTTGGTTGTCATACTGTGGCAGCTGCATGTTGCTGTGATGCTGAAAGCTATGCCACTGGTATTTCAAATACCAGCAGTGTCACCCATGGTGACGAACTAAGACAGACTAGGAAGAAGGAACTGGTCACTCACTTCCAAAAAATCGGCCATGAAAACCCTGTGCAGAGCAGCAGAGCAATGCCTGACACAGCCCTGGAAGGTGAGAGGATGGTGCAAAAATGCCAGGCAGAGTTCTGCTCTGCTGTACACAGGATCGCAAGGAGTTGGAATCAACATGACAGCACTAACAACAACAAAATCAATGGAATATATCACACAGTTTAAACATGAAGTAGGTTATAAGGCTTTTGGTAAACACAGCAGCCCCTGCCCCAGATTTCCTGTCTCCCTAAGCCCGTTCGTCAGATCCTACTTCTTTTCACTCTTTGATAGGTTTCTTCTAATGTGTAACTCCATATTTTTAAATAATATCCTTGTACTGCTCCTTCTTGATTCATCAATTTTAGACATAATATATGGATCTTATTATGAAGGCTGAGACTTTGACTCTCCTGCATCATCATCCCCACTCATCTTTGCTTCTCATCCACTCTTCTTCCCGATGTTGTTATATCACACTGTTTGTTTTCTATTATTATAGCTATGTAAATAGCGTACTGGGTCAAGAAGGGTTCTATGATTGCATTGTCTCTCTTGTATAGTATTTTTCCTAACGTTAATAATTGCTTCTTCTTTTCTATGTAAGTCTCTCTAATAGTTTCCCAATGTTTCCAGATGTTTAACTGTATCGAATAGTCAGCCCCTCCTCCCAAGAACACCCTAGGGCTTCCCTTTCTTCCATCTCTCGTGTTCAACAGGCACCCGTTTTTCTTGGTCTTCCTCGTTTACTCCCTACTTTGCTTGAGCACATCTTCAGCAGCCTCCCAAGAAGGGAAAAAAGGAAGATCTTTTTTTGTATTTTTAAGTTATTTCATGTATGGAAAATCTTTGATTATTTCTCCTATAATTTCCTCATCTTTGATTTTTACGTCTCTCTTATTACTTTGATGTTAGACTTTCTGGATTGGTCTTCTAATTTCCTTTTCTTCCATTTTCTGTCTCCTTTTGTTCTATTTTCTGAGAGTTCCTCAACTTCATCCTCCAATCTTTCTTTTGAATTGTGCCTTCCACTACCGTATTTCTAATGTTAAGGGCTCTTTCTAATCCCTTCTTTTTTTTATAGCCTCTTGTGTTTGTTTTATAGATGTAGTATCTTTTATTGCTTTGAAGATATTAAATATGGATTTCTGCATTGTCTCTGTTTTTTATGGGTCCTTGTTTTATTTGTTTGTTTTTCGTTTTAATGTCAGATGAGCTCCTCATATATAGTGATCCCTGGCTGAGCACTCACATTTAAGGCTGGCAATTCCAAAGCTGCTGATTAGAAGCTCAGTGTTCACGACTATAACTTGTCCATCAGTCGAAGTGTGGTACACGTGGGTATGACTTGTCCACCTATGAGCTAAACTGGATGATGTTTAGCTCTGAAGTAAACAAGGCTTTGGGTCAGAGATAAATGCCAGTATCTGGAGATCTCTTCTCTGGAAGGGTTAGGTTTCTCCCAAAATTCTGTAATCCTCCACTGGAGGTGAGGGAATTTGGTGAAGGGACATCATACAACAGGCTGTTAGCATTCTAGACAAGTAGGAAGAAGGAGACTGCTGAGGATTTCAAAGATTAGTGCAGTTTAATGACCCTGCTTTCAGCTCTGTGCCCCACACACCCATCCCTCCCTCCTTTTGTGGTAACACTGCAAGGACTATGATTCCTAGTCTTACTACGAGAGAGGAGACAGACAGGTTGACAGAAGGGGCAGGTAAACTGTAGAGCCTGAAGGAACTGTTATGTTACTGGGATGGTGTGCTATACTCCTCATGCATGGGGTGGGAGCCTTCTGCACGACCGGCGTACTTTATTGACACTTACGGTTTCCTAAAGATGAATCCTACTCTTAGGACTAACTCTGACCGACATAGGGAGATAAAATGTTGTAAGCTAGATAAAAAGTACCAGGCAGCAGCCTCCATAGAGCTATATTGCTAAAATAAATCTTCCTGCTAGCTGGTCTGAAGCTCACTGCTTCTGTGTATTGAATTTTAGCCCATTTTTATAGTCATGCATTCCTATAAAGATGCTTATTACAGACTGCAAAGACCTGATTATGAAGAGTGGCTACAGAAAATGAATTATGCAAAGGAAAGATCTTGCATTCTTAATAAATATACTTGTTAACAAATATGCAGCAAAGAAACAACAGGCTAAGAGCCGCTACCCTAGAAATAAATGCTTATTATTCTGAGGAGAGGCTCATTTAGAAATAAACTGTATCATTTAGCAAACTTATGTGAACGACATCCTGCAACTCAAGCAGATGAAAAACATTTGGCCCACGAGGGCTTTACCTTGTGTCAACACTGGGAGGGAATAAAAATGTCTCTGCCCTCTTCCTAAGCTCTTGCTTCAAGTTAGGCTCATGTCAGGATCAAAAAAGAAACTCACTTCTACAGCTTCCTTGGTAGCTTGCTCGAAGAGATAGGAGAAACATCCAGAAAGCAGGTTCAGAGATGGCTTTGGCATGATCTGGAAGATTTGGTTCCCTGTTACTAGTCTTTCCCAACTCGACAGTAGTGATTTCTTGCTGTTGATAATGGAAACACTGCTTCGCTGAACTTCTCTGTATATGTGAGAAGTTTTATAATGTACAACCCTGGGAGATAGGCTGAGTACAAACTCCAATAGACACTATATAGCAATTCAGATATTTATTAGATATAATGCTGCATGTCTACCCATGCATATATCTACCCATGTCTACTAATGCCTGTATATTATAGTTACCATAAGTGGTTAAATTATCTTATGAAATGTCCTCCAATCCTCAAGACTATAAATAAGTACCCCTACTGTATACTGGCATGTATACTTACTCAATCTTTGCACTGATATAATTGCCTACTTATACATCTATCTCCCTTCCAGACTCTTTGTTATGAAGGCATGGATGGGGCATCATCCACCATTATATACCCTGCCCAATGCCTAGCACAGTGCTGGGCACATAGCAGATGGTCTGTAAATACTTGCTGTATGAAGGAGTGGCTTACAATGTCTTTATTAAAAGCTCCCTATAAAGCTTGCCTCACTTCTCATTCCAGCTTCTAAATAATCTAGGAGGAAATACAGTGGTATAAGGGGAGAGAGGGTGTGAATAAGGATCAGATCGTCAAATGAATTTGACTCTTTTCATGTATCTAAACTTGTTTTAGGAACTTGAATATTGAAAACCACAGCTGTACCTATTTAAATGTTTTGAAAGAAATATAAGTTGATAGAGGTACCTTAGCAAACAGTTTAACACTCTCTTTTAAAGTTAAATAAACATAGTCTATGACCCAGCAATGCCATTCCTATACTCTTGAGGAACTTTCGCATGTGTGCGCAAGGGGACATGCACACGAATGTTTACTGCAGTCCATAACTCCAGAGAAATCGACACACCTAAGCGTCAATTGATGAGAGAATGTAGAAATAGTGGAGTGAGGAGTGAGCTGAAATGAACTAAAGCTACACACAACAATAAGGGTGACTCTTAAAAACATGTGATGATCAATTTTACATGTCAACTTGGCTAAGCTATGGTGCTCAATTGTTTGGTCAAACGCTAGTCTAGACGTTGCTGTGGAGATACTTTTTAGATGTGAGTAAAGTTTATAATCAGTAGACTTTAAGTAGCCAGGCCTGGTGGCCTAGTGGTTAAGATTTGGCACTCACTGACACAGCCTGTGTTCATTTCTCAGTCAGGGAACCACACCACCTGTCTATTGGTTGTCATACTGTGGTGGCTGCATGTTGTTGTGATGCCGAAAGCCAAGCCAATGGTATTTCAAATACCAGCAGAGTTACCCACAGTGGACAGGTTTCAGTGTACCTTCTGGACTAGGAAGAATGACCTGGCCACCCACTTCTGAAAAATTGGCCATGAAAACCCTGTGAACAGCAGAGCATTATCTGATATAGTGCTGGAAGGTGAGACAATGGCACAAAAAAACCTGAACAGGGTCCTGCTCTGCTGTACACAGGATCACTAGGAGTTGGAATCAACTCAACAGTACTAACAACAGGGCTTTAAATAAAGCAGATTACCCTCCATAATGTGGGTGGGCCTCATCCAATCAGTTGAAGGACTTAAGAGTAAAGATTGAGGTTTCTTGAAGAAGGAATTCTGCCTCAAGACTGCAACACAGAAATCCTGCCTAAGTTTCCTTTTTCAGCCTTCCAGCCTGGCCTACCAATTTCATAATTGCCAGCTCTCACTATCATATGAATCAATTCCTTAAAATAAACAAATATATCTCTATCTCTTATTGGATCTGCCCCTGTGGAGAAACTTGACTAACACAAAACACAAACATCAGTGACACAGCTTATAAAACTGGGTACAATGGTCCTACAGTACCATATTTATAAAACCCCAAAAGAAAGAAAACTAACCAATATAATATTTATGGATGTATACATATGTAGAAAAAATATTTTAAAGAAGAAAAGATAAGCCCCACATGCATGACCTCAACACTACCTCTGTGCGGGGAGTCAGGGGAACGAGCTCAGACTTCCCTTTTATGGGGTGTTGGTAACGTTCCAGCTCTTAGGGTAGGGTGGTAGGTTTATGAGTGTTCATTTTGTTATTATGCCTTATATTTTATACGTATAGTAAATGTAGTTTTTTATGAAGCAAATATTTTATGATTAAAACTTTTTTAATAACAAATCTTATGGGCACCTATAAAAGAACACTGTGCTGAGCTCCTTTTGTTGGCTTAGCCACTGTTTTTAACATAAAATATTTCTTCCTGGAAGCTCTCTCTGTTCCCTTTTCTTTAATAACACTCTTTTCTCTTTCATCTTTGTCCCACTTGTACTTTTCACAGCTTCTAATCCATTAACCACTCTGACATGTGGATTTAAATGCCCTTCTTATTACACTCTGTTGGATTCAAGTTCTCCAGGTCCGATTTCCCCAACTCTGTTCATAGTCGGGAGCTTTGCTTCTAACCTTTATTTTCAACCCCCTCATCTGGCAGTCCTGCCATCCGCCTTATGCTCATCATATCCACACTCTGAACTATGTCCCAGGAGAGTGCAATATCCCCTGTTGACTCCTCCAGCTTTCATTACTTCTCCTCTTAACCTTGTTCTTTTGGTTAAGTCATTCTTCTTAGAAAAAGCTCACACTTGTTCCCCTAAGTTTCTTTCCTTCAATTCTCTCTTTGACCTTCTCTAATCTGGCTTTTACCCACTTCACTCCATTGAAACACAAAGCTACTAATTACCTCCTCCTTGGAGGCTAAGCCTCCTGGGCTCTGTGCCAGCCTCAGCCCCTTGACCTCACAGCTGCCTTTGATCCTTGGATCGATTGATAACTCCCACAAGGGCCAGCAGAATGTGCTCCTTGCCTAGAATGGAGAGGCGTCAGCGTGCAGCTGGCTGCCCTGGATATTCCACATGAGGCAGAGCAGTTCCCAGCTAAAAGAGGGGAGCCTTGAGATGACAACCAGTTTTGCATCTGAAAGCCAAATAAAGGGTTGATCGTGAAGGCTGAAGTAACTGGAAGGAAGAAGAGAGCTGTCAATGATTAGAAAATAATTTTTCAGCAATTTAAGAAATAGTTGTATAAGAAGAAAATTTTGAGGGAATTTGAATTAGGTCCAAAGTTCGCTGTAATAACTTGTCTTGGTCTTTTGTTTGTTGTTTTTTTTTTAATTTTCTGAGCAGCATATTTGGGGTTTAGTTCTATGTCTAAATATATGAGTAACACATTTGGACTATTTGATCAGCTTTTATTTAGATTTAGAAAGCACTAGAAATAATATTTTCTTCTCTGAAAGCATACTTTTTTAAAAAACCTTTCTTTGTGGTTCTTATTATAATTTATCTTATATTAAGAAAGGATGTAGTATTTATCATATAGTTTGAATTTGAGTTGATAATCTGCACTTAGACATGTAAGACAGGTTCTCACAATATATTGCCAAACTACCATTGCTGATTTATCTCTATAATTTCATAGACTTTAGCTGAACAGGACTCTTTTCTCCCTTATGCCTTTACTTTCCCTCCTCCATATCTCTGCTCCTAAAAAGTTCTTTAGGTTTTTTGGTTTGTTTGCTTCTTGGTTTCCTGACTTAAAGACCTCCTTGGCCTCTCATTTCCCCTGGTCAAAATTCCTCCCATTATTTGACCAGCAGTGGCTCTCAGCTTGTACCCTCTCTGACCTTATTTTGTTTTGTTTTATGTATTTGCTATATTATTTCTTTAACTTTTTATTCAGAACTAATTTCAAACTCACAGAAAAGTTGCAAAAATAATACATAGCATAATATCCTTTACACGGATACACAAATTTTAACCTTTGCAATATTTGTTCTATCTTTTCCTTTCTGTATGCATGTGTTATGTATAAAATTTCCCTCCCGAACTTCTTTAGAATAGGTGGCATTTAGCATGCCCCTTCATCCCTTAGCATTTCAGTATGTATTTCCTAAGAATAAAGCTGTTACTTTATGTATCCATGGTACAGTTATCAACTTCAGGAAATTTAACATTGATATGATACTTTTTATCTAAGCAGTCCATATTCCAATTTTGTCAATTGTTCGAATAAAGTCCTTTATAACTTTTTTTTTGACCTCCAGTGCAGGATTCAGTCTAAGATTACATATTGCGTTTAGACTGTGTTTAATCTAGGTCATGTCATTTATTTGAATTTATCACTGCAACTAATAAGAATCTGAAGGTAGTTGTATTAAGAACATGTAAATATCCTGCACTTCTCCACACTCTTCCCGCTACATTTAGCATCCATTGATAATTCTTGCCCAAATCAATCCTTATTATGATAATTGAAGAATGTGGATTTCTAAATCCACTACTCCATCCACATTTATCTGTGTGAATTATCCTTTTAAGGAAGAGCCCTCCCTTTCCCAATCTTTTTTACTATCTAATTATTATCAGTACAGACTCACAGACTCCTATTTTATTCAATGGGTTACTCTTCTTATTTATTTTCAAGCTTAAAATTGTCCTAGATTGAGCCAGTGAAAGCCTCTTCAAGCTAGCTTCTCTATGCTTTTGTTGCCCATGCATTTTTTGATCGCTTCCAAACCTGACATAAGAAGATGATCCAGGCTCATCTTGTACCTTCCATGTCCCAGCCCTACAATCAACCATTTAGTCATTCATATCACCAACACTATTTCAGTACCTGCCGTATGCCAGGCACTCTTCTAGGCTTCAAAGATATGATGACAAGCAAAACTAAGCATTGTCCTTTTCCTAATAGAACTTACAGCTAACTAGAGGAGACGGACATTAATCTTTTTCTTTGCCCATATCTCACACTCATTCATCCTACCCCTGTGTACTGAAGTACATGAATTTCTCACAAATTGCATTGCATGTTTACTAAATGAGTAAAGTTACTTTCTTAGGTTACTTTCTGGTTACCTCCAAAGTTCTCTCTTATCTGAATCTAGGGCAAGGTTATCATGCAGGCCCATAAGAAGTAACTCCAAGTCTAAGGTTGTCTTCAGCCAGCAAGGAAAGTTGTTGCAGGGCACTCTGCCCCGGGAGCAGAGTGCACCTCAGTGTCTCCTGCTCCGTTGCTGCATGTAGTGTGGACTTACTGGGCAGAAAACTGGGCAGGAAGAGGCATGTGGCTTTGGTTGTTAGGAACACAGGACATTAGATCAACACTTTAAGGAGGAGTCAATAACACTCAAGTCAGAGATCTGGGTTAGTCAAGAACAATATTGTTGAAAAGCCACAACTTCTCCAGTCCCATACTGTATGATTCTCCATCTTGCTCCCTGAGTTTCAGCCACAGTGGCTTTCATTTTATTCCTTGAAAGTGCCACGCTCCATCCATCACAGGCTCTCTGTGCTCTTCTCCACTCTATTCTCATCTTTCAGATGAAAGAGGCCATCTCTGACCATCCCTCAAGACCCTCACTAACCCTCTTCATTCCTTTCACATTGCTTTACAGTCTGCAACACAGAACCTTGAAGAACATGGCAGGGAGCTTGGATTTTTATTCAAGGGCAATAGACTGAAAAAAAAAAAGAAAAAGAAAAACCATCATGACATTTAAGGTAATTGACTATAGATGTACCTCTCACTTGAGCTAAGAAACGTAACAACCCAGATGAAAATGTTAATACTCTCACCTCTATAATCTAGAAGACTGCTTGCAATCTGAAAACCTAGAAATGAACAAATCATTGCACACAGATTCAAAATAAATGAAATGTCCCATGGTGAGGCTTTAAGCAGAACCTCCTGTCTTATTTACGGATGTAACTTCCTGCTTTGGTCATGCTGTTTGAAAGTATTAGTGTGACTGTTAGGTACACCTCAGGGACTTTTGAGGATGTAATTTACAACATTTAATATAGAGGAAATGTGAATGTTTTTCATACCCAGTTGTGCAAAGCTGAACGCATAAGGGCAGATGACTGAAGTGTGTATTCATGTTAGTAATGCTTAATCTTGAAGACTTTTCTCTCCGTGACCCTACCACTTTCTTTTATGTAGCTGGAAAGTGGTGGGAAGCACCAAAATGTCCCTAAAGAAATGGTAGCCTGGAGACTTTTAAGCATCTAAATTTTGGGAGTTTGAGGCCTTGGAAATATATGTATCCAATCAATTTTGTAATTGGATGGTAAAATAATCAAATTGTAATTGCTTTACTCACCAACAGGTAAAAATATCTATAGTCAAGATTGGAGAGATTGGCTCTCTAAAAAATTAGATATAAAGAAAATATTGGCATATGTAATATAAATAATCTAAAAAAAATTTTTCTGATTGTAAAAGTAACCCAAAAAAGCTGAATGTCTTGAAATAAATGAAATAAAGCAAATTTACTGCAATCTCATCATCTAAATATATTAACTATTATCATTTTGATATGTGAGCGAGAGAATTTAGGTCAGACTGTAAAGAGAATTCTATATTCTGACTTTTTTTTTTAAAGACTTTATTTTTCCTTTTTCCCAAAGCCCCCCAGTACAGAGTTGTGTATTTTCAGTTGTGGGTCCTTCTAGTTGTGGCATGTGGGATGCCGCCTCAGCATGGCTTGATGTGCAGTGCCATGTCCACGCACAGAATTTGAACTGGCAAAACCCTGGGCCACAGAGGTGGAGCGCGTGAACTTAACCACTTGGCCATGGGGGCAGCCCCTATATTCTGACTTTTTAAATCATTTTCTATTCTGAGCATTTCTCCTTGTCATTAAATAATCTTCAAAGCCATGATTTTTAGTACCTATCTGTTCTTTCAGCACGTACATCCACTCGATTTATTCAACAACTTCCTTGTTTTTGGAAATGTAGGTTGTTTCCAATTTTTAATCATAATGAATACTGTTATGGATTTCTGGTTTAAAAATGGCAAATTGACAGCGCTCTCTTAAGCTCCCCCAAACCCAGCTAAAATATCAGTGAAAGGGCATTAATCCACAAGGAAAAAGAGAATGAAAGAAGAGACTTCAGCAAAATAGAGATTTCAATACACTTTTTGGAAGCTAGAAAGAAGATAGAGCAGAGTAACTGGCTTAGTAAAGAAGACAGAGTGATGGCCCAAGGCTTGTAGAGGAGGTTCCAATGAAAAGCTAACCAATTGACCTAGCAAATGCTGGGAGGCTCAGCCCTGGGAACTATCTTGCTGTTTCTTTGCTGTAGATAACCTTTTCTTAAACATCTCTCTCTGCAATACCCAGTCAAGAATGACAACACATTTTTAACCTTGACCAATTTAAGAATCAATAAACTCTCCAAGGGCCACCTGCAAAGAGGGCTGGGTCAAGTAGAACTCTCAGTCAGAGAGAGAATACACTGGTTGGTCACCAATTATTCAGGAAGGACCTTTATTTTTCATGTGAAGTAGGAAATAGGGAGTAGGCACATCCTATATTGTGATCTTCCCTTTCTCCCCCAACCCACACTCCCCAGCCCTCTGTCCAGTTTCTCATGAGTTCTCAATCTAATTCACAAGGCAGTAACTTCCTTTTTCAGGGTATTTAAACACTTATTCTAGTCTACCACTCTCTGATATTCGTTTCACTAGACCTCACCTCTAAGCCCACTGCCCTTTTCCTTCCATGCAATGTAGATTATATATATATGTATATTTATATATCTCATTTTATTCAGCATATATGTTGAAAATCTTTAAACATACAATTTGTTGAGTCACTATAGGAAATATTCTATTTATGTGATTTTGAAAGTAGCCCAGCTTGCACCAGTTAGCTTAATAAAACCTTCCGATGATAGAGTAAGTGGTTCTTATTATGTTCAAATCTGAGTGCTTGGTTTTTGACCCTCTTCCTTGGTGTAGGTAACACTACACATGAAGGCTTTCCACATCCATGTTATCACAGCTCTTCTATTACTGCATTTATCACTTCACATTGTAACTGTTTGCTCACAGGACTCTCTCACCCACTAGGCTGTGAGAACACTGAGGTCAGGGACCATATGTTCATTCCTTCAACACATATTTTTTGAGCACCTGATACATATTACACAGTGTGATAGGAATAGGAAATACAATGATGAACAAGTAAACACAGTTTATTTAAGCAGACAGAGTGTGGTCTGAACCCCAGACTGGTATATTGGTTAGCTATTGCCACAGTAATGCTGTGTAACAAACCACCCTCAAGCTCAGCAGCTTACAACAACAGGCATGTATTCCAATTTTTAATCAAAATGAATACTGTTATGGATTTCTGGTTTAAAAATGGCTTAAAATGGTTTAAGTCTGCAGGTCTCTGCCATTTGCCTGATCCAGACTGGGCTCTTCTGGAAGGTTCTGCTTCAGGCTGAAGGTTGGCTGGGCCTGGCTCCTTGTCGTGAGTTGGGTCCAGGTCTAAGATACTTCTGTTCATTCTGGGGAACAGGCTTCTCAGAGCATGTTCCCCTCATAGTGGATCACTGGAGCACCAAAGGTCAAATAGGTTAAAATCCTCTGCTCCATGCTGTCCATTAACGTTCCACTGGCCAAGCAAGTCACATGACCAAGCTCAACATCAACACTGCAGGAAAGTGATCATTGTGAGAAGGCACTGCAAAGTTACGCAGTCGGGGTGGAGATGTATATTTATAAAAGGATGGATATCAAGAAGTATAAAATATGACTCAATCTACTACACTGGAGAACTGTTTTCATCATAGCAGACCATCATACCTTTACTGCTGTTGCTCTTAATCACTCATTGCACTTATAAATATCTCGTTGAGCATTTGTCTCCCTGCTCTTCTGTAAGCTCCATAAAGGTAGAGATCCTGTCTGTTTTACTCTTGAATTATTCACCAAATTATCCTGTACACATAGCAGATGCTCAGTAAATTGGCATTGAATTAAGTTGAATTGGTACATGTCATGATAGGAAAGTTCAGAGAGCTGAAAAGGAGGTTCATATCATTACCTGCTCATTAATATCACTTGAGGAACTCTCAAAGGTCTCTACGCCTGTGCCTCACCCAGACCAATGAAAGTAGAACCCTCTAGTGTTAAGCTCTGAAAGCGGAGCCTGGGCCTTGGCATGTTTCAGATGCATACCAGGTGATTCTAATATGGAGCCAGGGATGAGAATCACTGATCTGAGCACATCTAACTTGGGATTCGGGCAGTCAGAGAAGAGTTCATGAAGGAAGTGGCATTTAAGCAGAGACTACCTCTGGACTGATAAATAGGTTTGGGCCCAGCGTTGGAGGGAGAGGGTTGGGGGTTGACATGGGGGTGGAGGAGTGAAGGGGGATGAGGGTGGCAGGAAGTGGAGAATTTTAACAGACAGGGCTGCATGTGCAAAGGCACTGGGGTAAAAGAGAGCCATTTTGCCTGATGTCTGTGTCAGGGTGAGGTGAGTGATGTGGAACCTAACAAAGATAGCTCTGGGCAGAATTCTTAGATAAAATGACCAGAAAACCTTAGGATTTTGGAGGAAAGCCTTCCCAACTAGGAAGCAGAGATTTCTCAGGAAGGGTGCTGCCCAGTCTAACTTCCCTTGGCTGCTCACCAGGGCAAGGCTTTTGTTTAGGGCCATTTTTGCCTGAGTTGATTTTTGTTGCTGCTGTAATTGTGCTGAACTCTTTCCAGCTCTTCTTTGTTTATGTAACTCTCTAGGCAGCCATCTAATTTCTGGGATACGACAATCTTTCCACACAACATTTTTTTTCATCATGACTGCTGAGTTACATGTAATAGTAGGCAAGCAGGGTTTTTTTTTTTTTTTTTCAAATATCAATATAAAAAAATAATCAAACCAAGGACATTTCTGCTTTAAAAAAAAAATCCTCTTTAAGATAGACTTCATGCAGCTCAATATTCTCCCTATACAGAGCCATATGATAAATCCATTTCAGATTTCTTTTTCTCAGTAAAAGCTTGTTGCTCTAGTCAAAATGATTTACTTTCTTGCATGCAATAATGAGAAATATTTATCCATCATGTTTTATTTCTTGTCTTAGGAAGCTTAGAGCTAAAATTGCAGAATTCAGTATTATCCTGGTTTAGAATATAATTCTCTTCCCACCTATCAATTTTAATTCTTTCCTTTTATCTTCAGCAATTCTACTCTACATCTGTCTTCAGTGATAGTATACCTTCAATTCTTTTTTGAAGCCAGAAGATTACAGATTCCCAGGTAAAGTACTTAGAGATCTTACTAAATGCTGTGGCAAATAAAAAGGTGTATAAGATTTGCTCACTCTTCAAGACTTTTCAATCTACTAAATATTCAGAGATGAACTTCTCTGCAAATAAGTATGTTAATGAAAGACGTTATTTCTTAGGCCTCAAATTACCTCAACAATAGGTCTAAAAGTAAAAATGTATTTCCTTTCATTCTATCTTAAAATCAAAGTTACAGCTATTTTTTAATTAAAATTCTTCCAACTGTATGCAGAATATTCTTTTCTGGAAGGACATGGACGTATGGATATACACACATAGGAAAAGATAGCAATAGTTAATATGTTACCAATGTAGCATTGTGAAAGTTGGCAAATGTGAATGTTTATTTGTAGCACTTCCAGTTGGAAGGTATATGGGTACTAACAATGAAATAGTAAATGCATAAATAATTGCTGCCTGCTGACTTTTTTGCAGCTTTCCAGAGAAAATAGTATCAATTGAAATCAAGTAATTTTGAGGCCTGTCATTTTGCAACGGAGAAGAAAATCGAAGAAAACTGAGCACCCTGTTCCAAGGAAATTATGAATACGAGATTCAGCAAACCAACAAGTGGAGGCTTTCCAAAGGAAATTAGGCCATTCCAGATCCCAACACTAGCGCTGTCCTCCCATCTACCTCCTTCCAATAATAGGAAGAGTAAATTTCTAAAACCCTCTAAAAAGTATTCCTTGCCACAGTTCTACCTTCTGAATCCAATTAGCAATTTTATTACCTCACTTTATTAACATCTATTAATCTTGAAAAACATGTTACTGACATTCTATTGATCTCTTTCTGGTCTGTATTTATAAGGGAGAAAGCTTCTTATTTCTATTCACTAATGTGAAAGAAAAAGAGATTTAAGGCAAGACACTTAGCATAGAAAACTCATAAACTTCTACCTAAATAAGCAGTTACAGGAGAGCAGATGCGTCTAGATTGCATTGGTAAATGCTGCTGTGTTATAGACCAATCAATACAGTTAATGCTAATTGTAATGTACTTTTGTCAAAATTGCATTTTATCTTAAACTTAATTTCTGATTCATGTCATTTTCCATAAAGTAATTCTGTAAACCTAAAGCTTATTGCATTTGGTTCCCGCTAATGGGAGACTGACGTGATTTAAATTCATTCTATCCTGAGTAGTCAAATATCAGGTTCGATATGCCTATTGGTTCAGAATGGACTGATGTTTGCTAAGTCATCCCCACCCGCCCCAGACTTCCGGTAACATAGCTCAAAATACCGGTGAGTCAAGATAGACAGGCCTTGACCTGAGCCGTATTTATAGAAAACACCACAAACATACGTCTCCAGAGGCAATATCCTTTACAACTGCCTATAGAAATATTTATAATGCTTTGTGGAGCACCTTGATCATGTCGTTCAATAAGTGGTGCATTTCCAAAATGGGAGAAGAATGAAAATGCAATTTTTTAAAAATTTGATTACAAATCTCCAGTGAACTGTTCTGTGGTTGTTCCTTACACCCCAGTTCCTATTCCTTGGAACAAACAGAGGAACTGCAGGAGCTACATCCATTGCATGTTGTTCTAAAGAAGCCAGAAAGTTTCAGAGCTTCCTGCTTCAATGGATGTGGAGAAATCCTGCCTGATCCTTGTATTAGGTGGTATCATGTCAGACGTTGCATAACACAAACTTGCGCTGAGCACTGCTTTCTCTTTCTCCAATCACTCTCTCATTCTCTCTCTCCTTCCTCTCTAGTTTCCTTTCTTTATTTATAATCATCTCATTCACATTTACCTTTATAGAAGATTTTAGCCTGATCATTCACACCCTTTGGTGGGGGTGGCGGGCGGGGGGGGGGGGGGGGGTTACTTAGCAAAATGCCAGGTTCTATACTAAGACATTTACAAACGACAATCCAATAATTTCCTATGGTTGTTCTTCCCAGCATGGTATGAAAATGCACTTAGTAGTTTAATTTTCTTTTCCTTCTCATTGGCAGAATTACCATATTACTGAAAATTGAGGAGTTATATTATAGTTATTATTTCTTGTGATTGGCTTAAAAATTCAGTTTGATAGGAATCTTAAAGAAAAAACAAATCCCACCAAGTTTAAATGTGGTTTGGAAAGGCTGCAGAGGAACTTAAAGAGAACAGATGTGATGAAAAAGAAAAATGTTCTAGCATTTTCAACCAACCAGAGCAGAATCAGTGAAAAACAGGAAGTCTCAGAAGGAGATTGCAACAAAGTAAGAAGAATTTATAAAAGAATACATAGCCATTTTGCCAGTTGTGTTGGAAAGGATAAGGCAATGTTTTTTAATCAGAGACTGTAATGAAAAGACCAGAATTACAGATTTGATGCCTCTATGGGAATCAAACTTTTCTATGACAGCAAACTAGACTTTCATCCCTGGCTAAACATCTTGAAAAGACGTGGAAATATGGAATTGATCATATAGAGTTGATGCCATCACAATTTGTGGGAAAGCAATGCATAATAAAGGGTCAGAGTGATCATGTTGATGGAGAACAGTCCCCACAAACTAAACTGAACGATTATGAGAGCTGAAGGTTCCTAGGCTGCGACTATCTATAGACATGAAAGGAACAGATCTATTCATTGCTACCATCTGTGGAGAGGTTCTGCAATCAATTCTGCAGCCATGATTGTTGTCAACAGCCTAAGCGAACATGAGTAAACCGTCTGGTGCACTGGGGGGGAAAGACATAGAGAATAGAGGTGAGTCTTTATGCTCTTCTTACTCTTCCACTAATTTGATGTCCTATATGGGAAGCCCTATAAACTTCTGATCTCTTAGTTTCTTCACCTTTTCAAATAGGAATAATAACACTCACTTCTCTACTACCTTACTGGGTTGTTATGAATATCAAATGATAGGAAAGAAGGAAAAGAACTTTAGAAAAGATTTCAAGTACTTACAAACTTAAGGCATTGATAGCATTTGTTGATCAATAGTGCCAGAGACCATTCGTGCATCTGCTCAAGGCTCAGCTTTCACAGCAATTTATGGCATTAATATTAGTTTTATTGTTTTCCAAACCTCATCTTAACACGTTCCTACTTAAAAAATAGGTGAGATGGTTTTTGTGAATGGGGCTTGTCTTTTGTTCTTGTTTTTCTGTAGGTGGAAAAGTCCTATTGTAGTATTTTAGTATTTGGAAGACTCTGGAAAGAAGTTCAAATTCAGAGGCAAGTTTTGAATTCCCTTCCCATCAACGGTGATGGTAACAATATTAATACTACATGTATTGATAAAGGTTTTGATTTCCCCTTACGGTTTTGTCAAGTGCATATTGCAGTTTGAGAAAAACAGAGCAATACTTCCTGGGAAAAGCCAACTGGCCTCAGACAGGTCCCCACAGAGAGGGAGAACATTGGTGTGGTCACCAAGGGTCCAGGTCATGGATAAGAGGTTGGAAATCCAGCAGTCAGTACTTGCAGAGGTAATTGGGCTCAGGGACATGACTCACACCAACCCAGCTCACAAGACTGACATTAAGAACCCAGAATGTCAATTTATTCACTTACAATCAAAGCTATAACAAACACATTGATATAGAGAACAGATTGGTGGTTACCAGAGATGAAGGGAGTGGAGGGAAGCCAAAATGGGTAAAGGGGGTCAATTGCATGGTGACAGATGGAAACTAGACTTTTGGTGGTGAACACAATGTAATCTATACAGAAGTTGAATTAAATGACGTGCATCTGAAATCTATATAATATTATAAACCAATGTTACCTCAATAAAAATAAATAAATAAAAAATAAACCAATATTAACACAGTATTATTTTTAAAAAAACTATAATTCTCTGTGGGTAGATCTGAACAGTGCAATGCTCATAAGAAGGTTGCTTGCTGGATATGGCATCAGAAGCTTACTGCCAACCTTAATGGCTGCCGTAGTCAAGTCACCAGAGGTCTGTGGGATATCTGTGCTCCACAGGCCAGGTCCTTGGGCTTACGGTTCAGGAAACCCAATCTTCTGGATAGTCTAGAGATGGAAAGTCCATCTTTGCCCTGCCCTATTGTAGACCAGTCAGCTTTCAGATTTAGACATTTTTTCCTTTTGCCACATGAATACTTTCCCTTCAATTTTAGCCTGGGAGCCATCTTCCTTTTTAAGGTAATCACATGTCTTTGCTCTGATACATTAAATATTTGTTTCATAGAAACACTTGAGGGTAATTTTTCCAGATTCTTGGGCCACACCTCACTGTTGCCCCAGATAACATATCACTGACAATTCTCCCTCACATTTGCCCAGGCCTGCTCTATACTCCTAAACTTCTGTCCCTTTGGGATGGTTCGCTCTGGAATATTCTCCATACTCAATAAACTCCTATAAAACTTCAGTATCACCTTAAAAGTCCATTTCTCTGTGCCCAGTGGGTAGGAACCGGCTGGTATTCACTAAAATATCTACATCACCAAGCTCAGTTGTACTTAGGGTTTAAGTCACTTTGCTGGCATAGCCCTTCCCTCCAATAGAGAAACATAGGGAAAGAGCATCCTCCTCATTTTGTAAGGTGAAATCAATCATCAAGGAACCATTCCATTTCCGTGGGCCCACAGTAGCCCTGGGTCCTCCTCTTGGCTAGGAAGATTTTATTTCATCAAATAAAAAAATCATATTTTATCAAATAAAAGGGATATGTCACTAATCACTGTAATACTTTGAGATTCAAGAAATAGCCCCAGCCCCAATGAGCTACATTTATTGAGTGCTTGCTATGTGATAAGCAGAATATTAATTATCCGTGGATTATTTCATTTAATCCTCACAATGACCCTATGATACAGGTGGTTTAATTATCCCCATTTTACAAGTGGGGAGACTGACAATAAGAACAAACAGATGGTAGGAGGTAGAGCTAGGACAAAAACCTGCTGGTGAAATCTGAAACAGTGTTGTGAGACAGGAGTGCTCCATTACTAAAAGCCTTTGTTTTGCCGTGGTACTTGCCCTATGGTATGCCTGATCCCTACTGCAAAGATGGATCTAGGTGTTCCACAATTGCTAGGCATCTTGGCAAGATCTGGGCAAAGAAAAAGTTGGGAAGAGTAGAAACAGACTTTGTTGATACAGGAATTATGCCAGCTACTCCCCAGATCAGCTGTGGTTCCCAACAGACCACGTTCTCAGCTGCCACAGAGCCATAAACACAGCTCTGGGATCTACTGATCAATGCTTTGAGCTGTCTGGGAGAATGTCACACAACTGGGAAGTATTAAGATGTGAACTAAAAAAGGGGTTTTGTGCCCTATAAAGACATACTTTTTTAATAGCTAATATTTTTTAGAAAGACTTATAGTTTTCTCATAATTTCCAGAATATTAGACATTTGCTGGTTGTATCTATGCATGTTTTTCTACTTCCGGGCCTATGTGGTCTTGTAATTGTATTCCTGAGAGGCCCATAGAAAGAAACTTCTGCCTCACCCAATTCTCATAGGGTTAGAGATAGCAATTTTTTTTCCTGCTAGAAAACCAATAAAGGGCTTCCATCATAAAGGGACCACAATCCCTGGATGTATTACAGGATTTTCAACCACGCTATTTGCTTGCCCAGAGGAAGCTATTGTGCAGGTCATTGCCAGCTCCCACTGGGACTCAGCGGCTGTCATATCTAAACATAACCATTGCTCACAGTGCCCTTCTGTCCATTCGAAAACATGTATTTGGCACCCATTTTTGTGCTGGCCACTTTGCTACCAACCTTCAGGGTTTTAAGTTTTGCAAATGTACCCAAGTGCTGAAAATCATTTGGTCAGTACAAAAATTTTAGATACATGCTTAATATATAGTATACGAAATCTCACTTAGTCAAATGAATACTCTGTTGTGTGATTTGGACAGCAGAAGTATGCCTTTTAGAATCAGAAGGCACTCAGCCTTTGAAACTGGTTGTTACCTCTCCCTTCCTCATCTGTCTTTCCCCCAAATCCATCTCCAAGTCACCTTCTCTCATCCCCTACATACAAACACACTTAATCAAAACAAATCTGGAGAGCAGCTACTCGCATGGCTACTCCATCATTAAGATCTATCACTTCACAGCACCTTATGGTTATAATAGGATTTCCTCCCCCTTTGATTAATACTTGTTCAACATCTCTCACACTTGCCTGCCCAAGAAACTCTTTCCTGGGGGAGGAAACAAAATTACACCTTCTTTTACAATGATCCAGCAGAGAAAATGAGATTTCCCAACCCGTTACAGCTTCTATTCACTGGAGCCACGTGCTTGCTCTTGAGAAAGGATGGAAAATGAGCTGCCAGCTAAAAACTCCTAACAAGTGTCACAATTACAACTTTTCATTGGTGCTCCTAGTGACAGCGCTTCTGACCTAAGACAACTGAGACACACTGATGTACTCCTGAGTCTGCTCATTAGCCTAATGAGGATGGAGTCAGGCAAAGAGTTAATTTGACTAATTTAATCAGCATGCCCTTCCATGTGCCTACTGGGAGAACACCAAAGTGACGGAGACAAACACAGAAACACACAGGAGAGGAATTTACTGCACTGTGCTTGTGGTTAGGCAGAGCGATGGTTTGAAAATACAGAATCAAAGCTGGAAAGAATTAATGATCGCTTAACTTGGTCACAGCATTTTATAAGGTCTAATGAGGTTATGAAATTATTATAAAAATAAAATGTATTATAAAATGAGTATTACATGGGAAAACATTTTATAAACTATAAGCTGCTATGTGTGTGCATTTATAAAATATTATTAAATTGTTTTCCCAAAACAACATAGGAGTTGGATACATTGTTATATATTTTCATAGAGCAAACACTATAAATAAATTTGTTCCTCCCCAATTTGCCCCTACAAAAACCCTGATTCTTTAGCTTTGTGGACACACTTCAGACTCAGTTATGTGATAAGGATATAATTTGAAATTTTTATAAAAATTTTTCTGCAAATTTTTTCTGCTCTTGAATACATTGGAAAAATAAAGCACTAGTGAGTGTTGTTTAGTGAGGAATATAAATTTTAGTTTTACCAGATTTAGGGATTTTCAGTTAATACTTGGTGTGGATGATTTATGTTTTTGATTAATGGTTTTTGATTTCTTTAAAGTTCCACCTTAAAATGAGCACCATAAAATGTCTGTTTAATGTTGGCACTACTTCTGACAGCATGCCTTGATCTTACAATTAGAGATTAAGCCACAATTACTCATCAGATTCAGTAATTCTAAGAGAGTTGATTGAGGGTTTTTTCTGGACAATGGAATGTCATTTGCATTGATTATTTCATTATATTAATTTTCTCATCACCTTCCCTTTTTCTTTTTTTTTTCATTGGAACACTATTAAGGAAGGTTTTTCAACAGGCTCAAGCCTAAAGGGATGAAAAAGAAAATGAGTGTGTTTCTTCTGTTAAAAAAAAGGAAAGGAAGAAAAAAAGGGCTTATGGGGACACTAAGCCTCATAGGCTGTAAATTGATCCTGTTCTCTTTTTTCCTTGATAATAGTGTGTGGAATTAAAACAGGATGGGGAAATTTATATTTTGAGAGTGAGTCTTCTAAGAAGTTGATCTTTTGTAATGTCTCTTCCATTTGAAGGATATTGCTGCTGTCCCAGAAGTCAGACCGGGCAACACCTACTGTTTCCTTTCTGTAAGTTTTCTTGAAAGTAATTTTTCTCTATCTGTTCAATTATGGATGGAGATCCTATCATGTATAGTAGGTACAAAGTAGACATTAAATAAATAAGTAAATATGACTGTAACATATAAGTACAATAAAGAAAAAGAATTGTTTTCTATGAGAAACAAAGGGGAAAACCTAATTTATATATGAGTGGGTCAGGGATGGCCTCTCTGAGACATGTTAAAAAATAGGTGCAGGTTTAGACTTGTAGAGGAGCGGAGAGAGGAACCAGGCAAAAGTAACAGCATACACAAAAGAGCCTAACCAGGAGAGACCTTAGTGCATTCAAGGACTATCGCCAAGGTCGGCTTAATTGGAGTCAAGGAGAAAGCAGTTTAAGAGGCTGCTGGAGGGGAGACCGGTGTCCAGATTGGGGTGGGTTAAAGAACGAACGGGGAAGTTGATATAGACTGGTGGTAGGTTGAATGCAATATTAAATTCCTGTGCTTCCTCCCAAAACCCGCTATAAAATGACAGACAAAATAATTTTTTTATAAAACGTATAAACCACCAACAACAAAAAGAGATGCAGAGGAGACAATGACATCAAAATTTTAGAGTCTGAAAAGTATGTGAGCAAGGAGTTATTGATTTATCAAATCTGAGAAAACCTACGGTGGGGAAAGCCGAGAAGTTGCCCAGTTTACTAAGTTACCTCTAGAAGTGGGATAAAGGTGAAGCTGAAAACAGAAGGATCGGCTGAAAGTCCGTTCAAGAATCGCTTAGACTTTGTAGCAGCCAGGAAGGGATTCAATACAGAGAATTGGCTGCTTATAAAACTGTTGGAAGAAGCAAAGACATGCAGGTCAGAGAAAGCCATGGCTACCTCTCAGATTTGCTGTCAGTTTTCAGAGAATCAAGAAGTTGCAGGAACTTCAGGAAAATGCCAAAGATGATCACAGCTATCTGGAGCATCACAGCGAGTGATTTGCAAAGAAATACTCTGAGGCTGCTATAAAATCTCATATTTTCTGAAGTCCACAAAAGAGCCTGCAGCTGCCAGAGGGCAATAATACAGTTTCTACCTTTTTATGCCTTCCAATCTTGTAGGTGTGTCTCCCGTTGGCTTGAATCCAGAAATTGGCCAGCAAGTAATTCCTGGGACTGTAGTTGCTGAGCTTCTAGCTCCTGCAGTAAAGACAAGAATATAGGAGAGTCATGATGGCAGGAGGAGCGGAAGGTGTATTGGAGCTGAGCTGCCATCCACCTGTTCCTCATAGAGCCCCTCCCAGATCCCATTCCTCATTTGTGCAACTGGGCAATCGTCCTTCTCTCACACAGGCAGAAGATGAGCTATAGAACAGATAGTGTCTAGATTAGAACACTAGACTCAGCTGACAGCCTAGAGAGAGTTAAAGAGGGGGGTTCAGAGAAAATAATCATATTAAATATGGAGACTGCCAGACCTCTTCTCCCATTTAACTCTGGGTTTAAACCTCTTAGGCCAGATACTGGAAGAGCCTTCCCTAGATAACCTGACCAGCCTGAGAGAAAAGGCCTCAGTGACACTGATATCAGGGGTGTCTCCAGAAAAAGTTCCTGTCAGATCACTTTATAGAGAAGCCCACAGTGGCAAGACCACTTACGGGCATAAAGCTTTAAAGAACTATTTAATGTCCCACATAAATGTGAGCTGAGGATTACCAGCATTTGAGGAATGCAACAAATATGAAAATCAGAGACCAAAATAAACAAAAATAAAGAAAACGTGGAAGACAGAGGCTACAACAGAAAGAGGAAAATGTCAAAAAAAGAAAGCTATATGTTACCTCAAAAAAAATTAAAAAGGGAAACTATGATTAACTATCCTTGGAGAGAAAGAAGTATATATTGAAATGAGAACAGGAGACTGTGTTTGGGGGCAAGACAATTAAAATATAATAGCAGAAGCAAAAATCTTAACAGAAACTTTAAAAAATATTTATAAAAATATCCCAGAAATTAGACTAAAAAGGAGAAGAAAGTTTTAAAGAAAAAGAAAGAAAAGATAGAGGACAGTTCAAATAACAGAAGCTCTAAAAATAAAAAATGAAGGAATCACGACAGGAGAAGAAATTATAGTGGGAATAATTCAAGATAATATACCAGAAATGAAGGACACTGTGCTCAATACAATAAATGAACATGGACCAAAATACATTAAAACACTAGAGACAAAATCTTACACAGTTTTAAAGAGGAAAAAAACCCAGGACTTATATCAGGGATTGGCAAACTTTTTCTGTAAAGAGCCAGATCTTAAATATTTTAGATTTTTGCAGACCCTACAATCTCTGTCAAAACTACCCAACTCTGCTGTTGTAGTGTGAAAGCAATCATAGACAATATGCAAATAAGCGAGCATGGATGTGTTTCAATAACACTTTATTAACAAAAACAGGCATGTGCTGAATTTGGCCCACAGCTGTAGTTTGCTAACTCCTGACTTATATCAAGAACCAAGAATCAAAATGGCACCAGACGTGCAATAAACAGACTGGAGTCTAGACGACAATTGCTCAATGTTGGTAAAATTCTGAAGAAAACTTATTTTTAACCTAGAATTCTATTCCCAGTGAAATTATCAAATAATTGTGAGGGGTGAATAAGGTCTCAAAAATTTTTCCTCCCATGGACCTTGTCTCAGGAAGCTGACAGTGGGCTTCATCAAAATGAGAAAGAAAATCAAGAAAGGAAAAGATATAGGATCCTGAAACCGGGAATTGGTTTCCATTTCTTGGATCCTAAGATCATGGTGAAGTAGATCTCCAGATGGGAGTAGATCACAAGGTTTTGGTAGAAATTACTTCAAGAAGATGAAATTGAGAGAATATCAACTGTTTTTATATGGATTCAGAGGATATTTACCCAACTAGGAGAAGTTCTGAATGTGCATTAATTATAAGCACACAGAAAACTATTCAAATAAACAAAATGACTATTATTAACTCCCAAGAAAAAAAAGTTGTACAGGAAAAAAATTAGTCATTGATCACTGTGCAACGCAATTCTGCTCGTGGTCTCAGAGCCATGATAAAGATTATACATTGATCAAATCAAAATTGTGATAAAACCATCCCAAAAAGACGGAGGAAAGGAATGACAGTGTGTGGTATAGGCAGGTGTTTGTGGGAAAGAGAGCTAAAATTTTGTCTCCCATAGTGGGAAATAAAAATAAATAAATAAAGCCTAATTGTAAAAATAAGTAGTGCTACAAACATTTAATAGAGTGTTTTAGAGGCAAATACCAAACAAATCAGCTACAAAAGTTTCATTTGGATATCTCTGGGTATTCCGGACTAGGGGTGGCAAGAGTCGTTTAATAAGCCTTATAAAACCATTCGACTCTTTTAAACTATATGTGTAAACTTTGGTTTAAGGAAAAAATTTAAAGGACTGGCTCCGTGGCCGAGTGGTTAAGTTCGCGCGCTCTGCTGCGGTGGCCCAGGGTTCGGATCCCGGGCGCAGACATGGCACCGCTCGTTGGGCCATGTTGAGGGGGTGTCCCACATCCCACAACTAGGAGGACGTGCAACTAGGATATACAACTGTGTACGGGGGGGTTTGGGGAGATAAAGCAGAAAAAAAAAAAAAGATTGGCAACAGTTGTTAGCCCAGGGCAATCTTTGGGAAAAAAAAAAGAAAAAAATTTAAGAATAATGAGTAGCTTACCGTCAACAGGAAAATAACCAAATGGTATCTTGAACCAATGGATTTTGTATGACTCTTAAAGTAATCAACAGAGCTTTTATGTTTTAAAATGAGTAAAGCTCAGTAACAATCCTGTGCAAAAAAAACAAAACAAATCGCAGAAAGAAATGTAGAGTAGGGTAGACCTATGAAAAATTGAAAAACATGAAAAACAATACTGTGTTTTATTTATACATACATCCATATGTACTAAAGAATAAAAACTTGTGTGGGAAAAGTAAACAACCAATTCAGAATGTGGTTGCCTCTTGGAGGGAAGACAACGAGATCAGCGAGTGGTCTAGGAAGTGCTTCCCCTCTGAATTGTTTTACTTCTCTAAAAATTTCTCCTAAGCAAATAAGGTGAAGGAATACAGTTAGACAAAGCAGGAGGACCTTAAAGATTCAAGAAAGAGAGGGATAGACGTGATGAGCAATAATAACTTGAAAATCAGAGATACATTCCTCTTTCAGACACGACTTGATTCCTCCATATAGGCTCTTTCTTTCACTTCTTTTCCCTGTTCTGTTTTGTCTCTGTTGTTTTGTGTGTTGTGTTTGTCCTGTTTTTCCATCAGTATTCCAACATGCTCTTGTGGTGCCTGTGTCTCCCTCCAGTTACGGTCCTACTCGGTCCAGCTTGCTGAGAGGGTTTGTTATGCACAGAGTCTCTATTTTCTTACCTCCCATCCACTTTTTTTTTAACGTTTGCTCGGTTTGGTTTGGTTTTGTTTAAGTAACTAAGCCTCAGTAGGAGTAAGTCTGAGTAAAATATGGTGTCATCAATTAAAATTGTTTCCTACCTCAGCCCGCCATGCAGTCATGTCTTTGGAGCGGGGAGCTGTAACCAAAAGTACTGTGAGATTTGAAGCACCATTTTTATCATAAACATACTGAGAAATCAGGAAGTAGCTGTTTCTGGGATTGGTTCAGTCATGCAAGGATGTTATCAGGAGCCAGGCTCCTCCTACACTGGCATGCTCAGAGAATTGACTTGGTCCTCAGATTTCCCCTGAGCAGTCCCTTTGGGATTGCCAGTCTCAATATCTGCCTGAAAAAGAGTTATTTCCTCCCATGCATCCCTGTTTTATTTCAGAGGAAACCTTTCTTAGCAATGAAAGTGGACATTCCTTCAGGTTGCATTCACCAGAGTTGGGTCACCTGCTCATGCGGTAAGTGCAAACGAGATGGGAAAATGAGAGCCTGGGATTTTCAGTCTCTAGATTGGGAGGCAGGTTCTGCTAGCATACAAGTGGGGGTATGGTATGGCTGTTGTATAGGCAATCAACAGTGCTTACCAATCACCTTGGGTGTCTTAGAGTACCCACTATACCATACCCTACAGAGGGCACACCGGTGCCCAGTGGACAGAGCCATATCCAGCAGGAGCAACAGCAATGCCTACCAGAGGCAGGACTACCCATAAGGAAAAACAGTACCAAATGGAAGCCTCAGTGGTGCCAGTGGACACAATGGTGCCCAGCAAATACAGGCAAGTCCAGCAGTGGGAGGGACTACGGTTGCACTATTTAATGGTAGCCATTATCCACATGCGGCTCTTTAAACTAAAATTAAATAAAACTTAAAATTCAGTTTCTCAGTCACACTAGCCACATTTCAAGCGCGCAATAGCCACTCGTTGCTACAGCTAGTTGCTACCATATTGGACATCACAGACCAAGAACATTTCCATCTTTACAAAAAGTTTATTGGTCAGTGCTGGCCTAGAGCAAGGGAAGAACTTCTTAAATGACAAATCCACATATGTAAGAATAAGTTTAAATTATAGCTCGTCTTCAGGCATCTCCAGGGATGCTTGGAGCCATGGTACAGACCCTTGGCCAAGATCGGAATGAAATGTCCTAGCTCATGATTTATAATGTGCTGTTTAAAGCCTGAAATTCCCCTGGAGGCACCTGGTGCCAGCTTGTCTGCATTGTTTAGTGAAAATGTATAGATTGGTGGTCCCCACCTGGTTTACCTGGTCACTCGGCCTGATTTTGCCTGTGTGATCAATGAGGTACAAAAGACTTCCAAGCAAACTTGTGCCTCATCTTCCCAGAGAGAGGTATCTCATCCCCATGTTGGTGGATCATGATCCCGAGACAGAGCACATTCTGTGCAACTGAGAAAGGAAGCTGCGCCCAGGTGTTCCAGGCCTCTCTAACGTTGCTCTGTGCTTTCTTGCTCCTGGTGCTGTGTATACTTTGCTTTTAATAAATCTTTCATGAGCATACCTTGTTAGAGTCCTGCGAGTCCTTTCAATTATCTGACCCTGAGTAATTGCTGCACCCCATGGTGGCCAATCAGATTTGGTCATTAACACATACAAAACACTCTCTGGACACTGCTAGAAATAACTAGGTTGAACTTTACAAGGCTCTGGAGGTCCCACACTAGCAGGTGAGAGCAAGAAATACCATAATATTGTAAGATTAACTTCTTCACTCTTACGTGTCAAAAAAGAGTCATAAATGAAGTGATATGGTTCGACATGAATATAAGTTGGAGAGATTATTTGTGTTCAAATCCTTGGGAAGATAATTTTATTCTCTAAACCTCAATTTTCTCTTCTGTAAAATGGAAAATATTACAGAATTCACATCATAGGACTGTTTGCGGGTTGATTTATATAATGCATGTAATAAGTAAGTACAATGCACGGAGTAAGAACTCCATAAACATTAGCTCTTTTTATCACCCTCTTCAGATAAAGATATCTGTTAAATATGAGCATTTATACCAAACTGGATAATGCATTACCTTAAAGATCTCATTCTCTGTCTTAGATTTTTTTTTAAATCCAATAGCATTGTCTCAATTACCTTCCAATTTTACATCTATTTTGTTTTCCTTTAAGTGATATTTAAATAAACACACACTGTATCTGAATAGAGTGCTACATCTTCCAACCCCAAATAGAGTAATATTTTTATACACTCTATTGATGAGCTTAGCTTTTATTAAAAATTCTATATTTTTATTCTATATATGGCACTTGCTCAGTGGGAAAATTATGAATGTAATTGTTAAGGCACTAACTCAAATTTCTTCCCCTGGTAGTTAATCATGGTTTCTAATCCCAGTGGTAAAAATGGCTTTCTAGCAGGTTCTGGTATAATTCTCTCACTTTATAGCGAGAGCTCACAGCTGGTAAATGATAGAACTGGGACTCAGATCCAATCAGACCCAAATAAATGTTGAAGTTTTAGGAATGTATAGATGATATGGTACATTTTTTGAGAGGATTTCATTTGTAATAGAAATGAGAGATTGTGAAGAGACAAAAAAAATTTTTAAGAAGTTGCTCAAGCCAATTTATAAGACAAGGCTGCAAGAGAGGCAACAAAGTATAGGATATTCTTCCTTCCATTAAAGAACATGGACCCCTAGTTGGACTTATCCCATTCAAGGTTCCTTAAATCACATGAAACAGAAACCCATTCAAGATAACTCAAATAAAATAGTGATTTATTGTAAGGCTATCTCAAAAAAGAAAAGGAAATATGGCTGAGCCTCACATAAACTAGAATTGGAAATCAGAATGGTGTTAGGAATCGAGGCAGGCACTTAATCTCTCCCTCTCATGATGACAAATTCTCTAATCTCTGCCTTTCTTGAATTCTTTGCTCTGAATTTCTTTCCGTCTTACCTGGTTTCCTCTGCTTGCATATCAAAACATGGCCCAACACAGCCTGAGTCTCGTAACTCAAGTCCATTACTTCAGAATGACCAGCATTGTGTCTCTCATTTCTGTCAGAGAGCATTCACCTCACCATTATAGTCACTCTGCATTGTTTGCCCTTGGCTCAGAAGTTCATCTGTTGTTAATGGGTTTGGCTGGAGGTTTGTGAGCACCCATAGTCTAGCTTTATGGGGGCCTGGGAAAGTAAGTACTTCCAAACGTATCCTCTATACTTATACATACATGTGTAAAAGTTCAAAAGCCATGCAAAGGTAGTCATTTAGGGCTATTCTAGAGGTGTCATGTGAGGTGTAGGCCAAACTATAATAAAAACAGAAGCGCTCCAACAGCTCCATGGTAGCAGATACCCATGAGGACTGAAGCTCCAGGAACTCTGAATAAAGGAGGTGAATTTTAAGTAGTGTCTTGAAGGTATGACTATGTGGAAATAAGATAAAAAGGTGTTCCATTTAGGCAAAATGGCACAAAGGTAGGAAATGTTCAGGTGCATTCAAGGAGTAGAGTATTTGAACTGGAGCAGAATGTTCATATACAGGTATAATAAAAGACAAGATTGTAAAAGGTAAATTGTGGGCTAGTTGACGAGGGTCCTGCAGTCCATATTACAGAGGATGGATTTGATTCTAGAGGCAAATTTGGGTAAAACTTAGTTTTTAAATATTTTCTTTTTTGGGTACATAGAGAGAAGTTTTGTATTGGGGCTGTTTGAAGGTGGGTCTTGGGTGGTCCAGAGTTGGAAAAAGGAGGAAAGGTGATATAGCATATTCTACCCCTAAGGCATCATCCTCAGGAAATTATAAAAGATAGAGACCAAGATTTATCTACCAAAATATTCATGGCAGCGCTGCAAATAACACAAAAATCTGGAAATGATTTAAATACCTAAAATATGAGACTCATTAATAAATTATGTATATCCAGATGTTGTATCATTGAAAAGAATGCTTCCAAAGAATATTTAGTGATATGGGGAGAGGGGAGGTGGAGCTGCTCATTATACATTAAATGTAAAATTCAAGGATGAAGCTTATGTTTACGCATACAGTATTGCCTAAAACTTAAACATCACATTTTTCTTTCAAAATTTGTGTAATTCAATCTCTACTTCTTAAACAGAGGATATTAACATTGTTGTTTACATTTTTGACAAAGCTTTATTATAGCCAGCAAATATTGTTATCTGCTATCTATGTTCAGGTAAATGTTAAGTTGCTGTAAAAAAAAGACACTAAAAATACCACGGCTTCAATAAGACAAAGGTTTATTTCTCTCTCATATATTCGTCTGGCTGGTGTAGGCTTGTTGAATAGTTCCCCTTTGCAAGGTCATTCAGGGAACCAGGTTTATTTTATCTTGGTTCTCCACCTTCCTCTGGGTTATTTTCCTTTCCTGCATGATCAAAGCTGAGTTGGTGCCATGTCCTTGCTCTAGCCTACAGAAAGGAGGAAAGAGAGCAATAAGTTCCAGCAATTTTATTTTTAAGGATGTGGAACAAAAGTTGCTCACATCACTTCTGTTCATATCCCATTAGCCAAAATTTAGTCACATGGTCACATCTAGCTGCAAGGGAGGCCAGCAAATATAGTGGGAGGGGATGTGCCCTATGACTTAGAGGAAGAAGGAAAGAAGGGTTATTTGGGGACAATAATCTTTTCCACATCTGCTGGAGCATGATAAGTGCTCAGGGATCCTTTATTAACTGTTCCCAAAAAATCTAAGGGCTTTTTTGTCCTTATGTCAGTAGTGGAAACTCTCTGTGACTGCCAGTAAACCAATTACCAACTTTAGATTACTGTTCATTGAGCAATTAGATAATCAGACACAGCAAGAATAAATCTCAGACCACAAATTTAGGTGGCAAAAGGTAACCATATTCCCTTATTATCTTTAAATCGATTTAAGTCTGACTCCAAGCCCCAGGCCATCTTGCTGGCAAGAAATTCACTCATGAGTATGACTGGACTCCTCCCACAAGGTTGTGGCAAGGTCTTCTACGGAGCCCTCAGGGTCATTAGCTGTCAATGCACATTAGATGTATGTTTCCTCCAAGTTCCAACTCTGCACAGAGCACAGGAGAATTTCTGAGACCATCATAGGTACATAACACAGGCCTTACCTCTGGGATGTTTCTGCCATCACTTCCCACCCCCACCCTAGCACTGCCAAGGAACAGGGTCCCAGGGCTTCCAGATCTGTTTCGACCTTCCCAGTTTTGTGTAAACCTTTCTTCTCTCCCCTAGTAATGTTTAGGGAAATATTGTGAAACCTGGAGTCCAGAATAATGTTACAAATGATGGAAAATGCTTTAGCCCTTAAGCAGGTTATGCTTTCTACCCTGAAAATTTCTACCTGCTAAAAATGGGAGAGGAGTGGAAAATACAGCAAAGAAAACATAAATAATCACCTGCAAAAATTATCCTGCCACCAACTGGCTGGAATTGCTTGTAAAATCAAAACCAATGAACTTCAGGACGTGGGCTATCTATTTTGAATTCTCATAGATTTTTCTTTTCTGTTTGGTTCCTAGTTATTGGTCAGATTTTGGAGAGTTGAAAAGGTCAGACAACCCACGCCTGAGTGGTGTATCTGTGTCTGAGTTTCTGGAGGATAAAAGAGGTGAGCGACAAGAAGAAAACATAAAGAGAAAAAGGTTACGTGTTTAACTGCTATGCCTACAAAGTTGGCCCATGGTTTGAAATAAAGAGTCTAGAGGCTGTCATAAAGCTTGGAGGGCATTTATTTATTACCCAAACCTAGGCCACCAGATGGATGTAGAATAATGTAGGGAGACCTGAGCAGAATAGATAAGAAGAGAAAAAGAGAGAAAAATATAAATTTCACCCAAATCACAACCAGGGCACATAGATGAGTTCCTTTCTTTTTTTAGGCAACTTTCTACCCACACCCACCTCCTGAGAAAATAAAATTCTCTCTTTCAAAATCAGTTTTTTTGAGAATTAAATCTCTTATTCCTCAGTTCTTTGCTTATCTGACTTCTCAAACATCGACTTTTCAAATTTTGAGAAATATTTGACATTTTTCCTGTCGATTTAACACAACCCAGCGATATACATATATTTTTTTATTTAAGAAAACTCATTTTAACACAGCAAAAACATGACAAGAAGCAGCAGATAGCCAAGTGTCTGCTAAAGGTGTGGGCTGCCTCCCAGCAGACACTTGGGAGGGTCCCGCAAGTCAACAAAACAAGAAGAGGATCTCAATATTTTATGTCAAGGAAAATTTTCTCTATATCTTCACTTTTTCCTGAAGATGAAGTAGTGTTGTAGCAACTTTCCAAGATGCTAAGGTTGACATCTTTATTGATGATCTTGCAGAGACAGCAAATGGTACTTAAATGAAGTTTGCAGATGATGCTAAATTAAGAGTTGTTGCTAGGACCAGTAAAGACAACATAGTAATAAATAAACCCATGAAGATTAAAAATACAGGGAAGGAAAAAGGGGAAAAGAACAGAAACATCTAAAAGTGACTCAAAATATGCATGCTGGGGCAGGCCCGGTGGCGCAGTGGTTAAGTTCACATGTTCCAATTCTCCACAGCCCGGGGTTCCCCTGTTCGGATCCCGGGTGCGGAGATGTCACCGCTTGGTATGCCACAGTGTGGTAGGCGTTCCACGTATAAAGTAGAGGAAGATGGGCACAGATGTTAGCTCAGGGCCAGGCTTCCTCAGCAAAAAAGAGGAGGACTGGCAGTAGTTAGCTCAGGGCTAATCTTCCTCAAAAAAAAAAATACACATGTTTTATGATGTTATATGAAAGCTACCATGCCTCCCGAAAGGGAGACCTATTTTAGGGTAAATACAAAAACATTGCCTTATGGAGAGAAGAAATTCCATGTTCCTTGCTCCTAATTCTATGGAAATGAGCTTACAACAAGAAGTCTAATTTGGAGCCCTGCATTCAACCTGAAAAAGTCTGAGAATAGAGAACAAAGCTGAACTCAGAACCACCAAGTGTGACGCCAATAAAAAGGTTAATGGGGATAAATATTTATAATTTCAGGACTAAAGAAAAGTCTGCAATGATTTGAAAGGTGCAAACAGTGCAAAGAAGAACAATTATTTAGCCTGGGGAAAGGCTTGTAACTAGAAATAATGAAGTCAAGTATGGCATTATTTCAGAAATACCAGAAAACTTTTTCCCTCATCTGCAAAAGCTATTAGATCTAAGCAATAGGTGCAAAGAACATTCTTCCAGAACCTTCCATTCTGTGGGGAAAAGAAGTAATGGAAAGGATTGTAATGTAGTTTAAGAGAAAGCACTAGCCCAACAGTGAGCAAAGAGGAGGGAAAGCAGAGACTTTGGAGCTTCTTGGCACCAACAAAGTCAGCTGGGGGCCTTAAGATGAGGAGCTCTAGGCCCTGCCTTGCACAGCCAGGGGAATGTATTACAAGTAAGAAGGAAGACTCATGATTTCCAGAACTCCTCCTTCCTGTCTTGGAAAGGATAAGCAGAAAAGGTTTCATTCATACATTATGGGAAATGTTTAGAAGAGATCTCTGACCCACATTACTGGTGTCCTCTAAGAATTAATTCTCCTGTGTTGGCAAGTGGTTTATTCATCACAGCAGAAGTGTACTGAGAATAGACAAATCTTTTCAGTGAATATTGATACATTCCGACGACAATGAACTTAAAATGTAGTTGTGATATACTCAGATCTGACAATTTCTCCTCCCATCTCTTCTGGATAGTTAAGAGAATTACCTAATAGAGCAACACAGCATTATTGGGAGGCCTTAGCTCTGCTACTTAGTAGTACTATCTCTTGATTAAGTGACTTGACCTTTGCGAGCCTCACTTTCCATCTATGAAAATGGACATCAGACTAATATCTGGAAACTGTCATTTGCCTACAATTCTTAAGATTCAGGAATCTTCCTAGTCACCTAAATAAATTCGTTTCATGAATTATTAACTTCGTAAATTAGTTTCATAAGGTAGGAGGTAGGCAATGGATGGAACATCAGGCGGAGTTCTTGATTACGTGCAACAAAAGACAGCTCTGGGGATGAAACAAGGAGTTTCTAAGGGCTATTTAAAAGGGACAGAGATGGTGCTGGGAAAATTGGATACTCACATGCAAAAGAATGAAACTAGACCGCTATCTTACACTGCTCATAAAAATTAGCTTGAAATGGAAGACCTGAAACAATAAAAATCCTAGAAGAAAACATATGGAGAAAGTTCCTTGACATGGGTCTTGGCAATGATTTTTTGGATATGACACTTAAATCACAAGCAACAAAAATAAATAAATGGGACCACATCCAACTAATATCTTTCACAATTCTCTCTGGACAGTCCTTAAGCTATGTGCTATTTTGCAGACTTTACTCACTCTAAATAAAATACGGAAGGGAACAGGAGAGAGACTAAATGTACAAATAGAGCCAGCCCTGATGGCCTAGTGGTTAATGTTTGATGCTCTGACTGCTCCAGCAGCCTGGGTTCGTTCCCAGGTCTCAGAACCACACCACCTGTCTGTCAGTTGCCATGCTGTGGTAGCGACTCACAAAGAAGAACTAGAAGGACTGACAACTAGGATATACAACCATGTACTGGGGCTTTGGGGAGAAAAAAATGTGTGAACATATGCATGAAATAGTGAAGAAGAAAAGATGAGTAAGTACAGCGGTCCTTATTTCTGAACTCGTCACAAGGTTATAGTAGTATTTTTTATTCCCTTCCTTTTCTACTCATTCTGTGTTCCCATTGCTATCAGCCAGTACCTCAGCTGGTCAGGATTCTTTGTTTGGTAAGATAACCCAACTTCTATTCCCAAGATAGATAAGCCCTTGGTAATCTTGCCTGTAGAGGGTTGTTGCAGTTTTCTTATCTTTATCACTGGATAAGGAAAAACTAGGAGACATCACAGAGAATTCCCTGAGTTCCATGTAGTATCCTTGCTGTCTCCATCGTACAGTAGAACCCTATTTCCCACTGATAATAAGGATCAACCACCTCAGTTAACATGGAACCTTCATTTTTTCCTGTTTTCCAGGAGCAAGAAGAATGCTAGATGGTCAAGTAGCAATCTCAGTTTCCAACATTGTTGCATCTCTTAACAACGGAAACATTTCTCTCTTGGTTACTAATACCCTTAAGCCAGGAGACTCCAAAGATACAAGGAGAGTAATCAAAGGCTGTTGGAGTGATTTGGTCATAACAGTGAGACGAGCCACGCCCACTTCCACACCTTGGTTGCAGGACCCCTGTGTTCTGGGTATGGAGGAAACAGCACCAGATTTTAGTCACTGATTCAGGTCAAACTCACATTTTGTAGAATGGCACGTGGGCTGCACAAGGAGGGGCTACCCCAAGAGAGTGATAACCCAGTCTTCAGTGGACCATTCCACTGAGCTATCAGTCCAGCTGCTTCTGGATGGTGGGGTACACAAGAGGACCAGTGAATCCCATGGCATAATCACATTGGCTCTTGTAAATTCTGGCCCCAGTTCAGACCTTATGAGAAGATAATCATCTAATGTTTTTCAAATGCATAGCCATTGGGATCTTGCCTCCACAATGTTCTCTCTTTACCTTTTTCCAGACAGTTTAGGGGTCAGAGAACATGATTCTCAAGATTCCTCAGAATCACACAGCAATCACAAGTTAGGCATTCCAGCCCACCAAGAAGGGTCTGAAAGTTCAAGTTTATAGCAGTCTGTAATCTCCTTTCTCCCAGTTCCCTCTTCCTCCTTCCCTCCTCTCCCTCTTTTCTCCCCCTTCCTCGCTGCCCTCCTCCCCCTCCCTCTCTCCTTTTCCTTTTTGTCCTTTTTTCTTCCTGTTCTTTCTTTACTTTCCTTCTCTCTTTTCCTTTTCTTCCCCCTTCTCCTAGTTCTTTCTTCTCCTTCTTCATCTTGCACACTCTACCTCATTTTCATAGTTTCAACCATCTACTGCCTATCCAAAATGGAAGAAGCCCAATCCCTACCTAAATTTTCCAGAACCTTTATCCCACTCGACTCCCAGGCACACCATGTCTTAGAAAACTTAACGCATACATATAAAGTGGAGGAAGATGAGCATGGATGTTAGCTCAGAGCCAGTCTTCCTCAGCAAAAAGAGGAAGACTGGCAGCAGATGTTAGCTCAGGGCTAATCTTCCTCAAAAAGAAAGAAAGAAAGAAAGAAAGAAAACTTAGCACGTACAGAAGAAAGAAAACACTTGAGACTATTACATTAAATTATTCTTCCTAGCATAAAAACATCCATCTTTCTCAATTGTCTTTATTTTAAAAGTTCAAGCTTTGATTCTTTACTGCAAAAATTTATGCATTTAGATATCAGGGGAAGTGTTTGCAAATTCCTTCATACAATCTGTACAAATTTTCTCAGTTTCAACTTCCATCTAAGATAATTTTTCTTTCAAAATAAAAATTCTCTTTCACATCCACAGTCCTATTATTGTGTTTTAACTGAGCATTCGATAGGCTTTTAATCTGTCTGCAAATATCTATGTTTGTTTCTTCATGTTAGATTTAAGTATATATTTTAAACAACAGTACTTTTAACCCCTTTGGATATTTTCTTATATCTGTGTTGCTGTTGTTATTGTCATTTTACCCTTTTCTAACTTGTGTTGACAAACTTTATTTTGTGACTGTGATCTTTAGTAATAGAGCCTTGATAAAAGCAATCATTATTTCTGTAATCTGACATCTTTCAAAAACTTCGAAGCCAAGGCTTAAATGTTCTCTATTGACTGTCAAACATCATTTTTTTTTTAACCAATAATATGGTTTTATGGAAAAGATAAAGAATGACTTAAAATTTCAGTGAGGATTTTTCAATTGAGTCATAAATGGGAATGTGCAAAAGAAAAAGCAATTTATTGCAAATAGCATGTGAGTAGAAATGGTCTAAAATGGAAGGAAATTTTCTGAGAATGAAAAAAGGAGTAGTTAGAACATACGCACACACACACACACACACACACTTAAACACACACATACTTTTCTCTAGGATATTGGCTCTTCATCTTTTCGAGTCTTAGATCCCTTTGAGAATTTAAATAAAGCTATAGATTTTCTCCCCAAAAAGAAACACATTGACACACAAGGTCCATGGACTCCAAGTTTAGAACCCACCTCTAAAGAATAATATTAGACAATTAATCCAAGTCAAAACACCCTTTTGTTCCCCTTTGGCTCCAAAGCTCCACTTATTGAAACTTAGTGTTCTTTCTGAAATAGAAGTAGAAGCAAAGTCAGTATCACCTGTGGTTTAACCTTCTATCCATTACAATAGAGCAGAGAAAGAAAGAATGAATGAGTACATGAATGGATGAATGCAAGAACAATTCCTCATTGGTGTCACTATGTAATAATACTGTGGGCCCAGGTTTGGAGAAAGTCATTCTGGGCCTGAGCAAAGGGAGGAGGTGTGAGGCACTGTGCTGTATGTGGCAAATTGCCTGTGTGAAGGGGCAGTGCAAGAGATGGAATCATCCCATGGGAGGGTGGAGAGGGGGTCATTGTGTATAATGATTGACACTCAGACTTTCCCCTATGGAGAAATGGTTTTGAACAGTAGAGTAACTTCTCAGCTTGGAGTGCTACCAAGATCACCCTGGCCAAAGTGTGAAGAATGCATTTGAGGAGGACAAGACCAGAATGCTGGAGGCAGAGAGACCACTGGGAGCCGATTGCAGAAGTCCAAGACAAAGGTGATGAGAGACTGAACTAAGGGAGTGATAGTAGACGTAGCAAGACAAGAAAAAACTTGCAAAACATGTAGGGAATTAAGAACAGGTGGACTCCAAAATGGAGTGGAGATTTGAGATAATGGAAATGAAAAAGTCAACGTGCCATCCTTCCTAGGGGTACTTAACATTTTACAGAGGATTTAAATTGTAGAATGAACAGCTTTAACATCCCGGGACCACGCCTCTGGTCTTATGCTGAGGGCACAGAACCATCATATGATATTTTCCTTCTACTAAGTGGCATCCAAGACTAAAGCTAGGAAGCAGAAAAATTGGGGGGATGTCTTGTAGTCTCCTAAGTCATACACACACACACACAAGCGCAGGAGAGCCCTAGAAACAGAGAGGGAGCTTCAAAGCCATGCATATACAGTCTATTTGGCCAGGATTCCTGTGCTACATAGAATGCACACACTCTGCCACTGAGTGCTTAAAGTATGTTTTCCTTGATTTTCAAAATACATTCTTTCATATTGAAAAATTGCTCCTGTAAGTGCTTACACTAGTAAAATCACAGTGTATGATTCATATGCCTGATTCTGCTTCACTGAAATTTGACTCTATTCATAGCTGATATATTTGGGGGGCTATTTTCTAATTCCTGGTGAATTCTCTCTTTCTTTCTTCTTCAGGTCACTGGCAAATGAAAGACAGAAGGAACCAAAATGGAAGAGTGTGCATATGAAAGTAAAATGAACTAGTGTTAACTATTGATGATTATATCAAGGTCCCCCACTCACCTGCCTTCTCTCTCAAGCCCAGAATTGGTAGCGGTATCAAGGAATGGCTACTGAGAGGATTCCTCCCCCCAGTAATCCCCATTACTGCTTCCCTTAAGCAATCCATATAAATATACAAGAAAAAAACATCACATATATTCTTTTTTGCAAACCCAATTACAAGCCTCCCAAGTCCCCACCTCCAACCAACTTGCTGTTCCTAAGCCCCTTCTATTAGGTTAAACCATTTTAAATAACCCTTTTTCTTTGTCAAGAATGGTTGAATGTCAGCAATTTCACATGGTTCAACTTAATATGTAGAAATTCTGAAGCCATTAATGATCAGAATGCATCCTTTTCTGAGATCAGAGGGAAAAAAATATTCTAAGCCATTCTTTCTGCCAGTGTCAACTGTTGCACACCTCTGTGAATCTCGTTCCTCCTACTGAACTTGAGGATTCTCTCTCCTATAGAGTTCATGTTGGAGAATAAACGACAAGGAATTCTGAAAAACTTAGGGGTTTTCTTGGAAAGGACCAAAGAAAAGCCATCTGCAGTCTAGCTTATGTCAGAATCAGTGCAGTGATGTGCAATCCTTCTCTAGCTTCCCAAAACCACCCCACTGAGGACAATGGGGGTCTTGTTGTGCTGAGGACACAGAGCCAGCACATGGTGGTCTGAAGGGAGAACACATTTCCCTCATGCTAGACCTGGAGCTGACATCCAAAGCACTGCCATGGCCTCCTAAGAAAATCCTCTCCTTCCACAAATAGGTGGGAAATATGTAGATTTTACAATATGTGGCCAACAAGAAAAAACTAGAGTCCAAACTTTAAAGGCACTGCTGGAAAAATTCATCTCTGACTTTAATAACCATACAGCTTATGCTGGCATGCCAGCTATCATCACACACACTGTACGCCTGCAGACCATGATACAATCAAGCTTTCGTTTATATTTATGTGACCAGGAGGACTTTGTATTTGATGATTTTAAAAGATGCATGGACTCAGCTCTGTTTAATTCTGATACATTGGTCTATTATCTGTAAGAGGTCATTGGCTAAACTGTGCTATTCATATGAGGGTCCATGATGAAAATTTATCAGAATGATAGGGAAATATTCAGGTTTTAGTTTTCTTCAACAGTAAAATTTGAGAATATAAGTATATTGTGCTTCCAAACGGCCATGAGAACTAGATTTAAGAGGACCTCACTGTACAACAAATGCATTATTAAAATAGTTTGTTATGCTGCATTAAAAGAGAAGCAGGTTGGGGTCGGCCCCACGGCGGAGTGGTTAAATTTCCACATGCTCTGCTTCAGAGGCCAGGGTTTGTGGGTTTGGATCCTAGACACAGACCTAGTCCACTCATCTGTCATGCTGTGGTGGCATCCCATATACAAAGTAGAGGAAGATTGGCATGAACGTTAGCTCAGGGCTAGTCTTCCTCATGTGAAAAAAAAAAGGAGGATTGGCAATGGATGCTAGCACAAGGCGAATCTTCCTCACCAAAAATAAAAAGAGTGAGAGAAGCAGTTTGACAATTGCTAGAACAGGAGAGATTGGATCCACAGAATTGCAGCAGATGAAACTGCAGTGTTGGGGAGTCAAATCCAGCAAGCCTGCAGGAAGTCCCTAACAGTGAAGGAAATACATGTCTTAAACAAGCAAAGTTATTTAAGTTTTTATTTTCTTTTAGTAATACAGTATTTATTTAACTTCCTCATTGCTCATTCAATCTAGACAAGTCATTTCAGTTCTCTAGGCCCTTTCATTCAGCATCTATGGATTGGATGTCTCAGTGTGATAATTACTGTGATGGATGTGGGTTTTTGAAAAGAATGCTCATGGACACTGCCCTAAGGACCCTGACAGTCTAGAGAGAAAATATAGAATCTACTGACTGATGGAACACACTAGTTTGATGTTCCTCTTGAAGGAGGTAAGGAGAGGCAGGAAATTCCTGGTTCCCAGTGGGAATTTCAATAGTATCAAAGACAGATATACGAACTGTGAGTCCTAGCGGGCACGTTCCCTCCTCAATATCATCATTGTTTATAATGCCTTTTAAGGGGTAGGGTATGTGTCTGATACTGTTTCAAGCAATGGTGATGGGTTTGCAATAAGTCATTCCTTCATGTGTGTGATCAGTGACTTGCATATTCAGGATGCTAGTCTTGGTGAGCCAAGATAATTGACTTATTGAATGCAACATGAGGGATTAAAAATGCATTCAAGTTAGGGTCAGAAGGCCTGGCACTGAGTTCCTGCTCTGTCACTCCTTGCCTATGGGTCTCTGGAAAAATCACTCCACTTCCAAGGATCTCAGAGTTCCTCAGCTGTAAAATGTCAGTGAAATATTGGAAGTCACTAAAGGCCTAAGTTTCTATGGCTTAATGTGGAACCGAGACTTTGTCCACCAACCATAACTAGATATCTTTAAATGAAGGCACCTATGGAGCATTTCAATTTTGTCTCAGAGCCAGATGTAGAATCTTGCCTGTACAAGGCCACATGATCATGCTGATGAAATAGATTTTGTTGTCTGTGTACATTGAATAACGGGAACTAAAGACTAAAGATCCATCTGGTCAATGGTTATATATTAAGCATGCAGCATAGATCCTGGGAAATAAAGGGATTAAGACAGTCTCTTCCCTTCCCTGAAGCAGTCAGCAAGAAAAGCTCCTGGAATTTAGGTCAAGGGGGTCAAATATCTCCTAGTAGGATGCATAGCTTGCAGCTAGTATCTTAGAACCCTACATCTGAACTGATCTTAGAGATCATATGGGATCATGTAAGATCACATGCTCATTTTTCATCAGGGGAAACTGAGACCTGGACATATTTCCAAGTAATTCAGGGAATTAATGACATTCTTCATTTATTCAACAAATAATTGAGCTCCAGATATTTTGCTAGATACTGTCAAATAAAAATGGCAAGTAATAGGATATATTGGAATATATGAGGAAGCCATTTTGGTGTAAACCTAATTCGGCCTGACCTTGTCTTTCCAAAAGGGCCTGACCGAGGCCATTGAGCATGCATTGTATATCCGCTTTAGAGATTCCCTATGGCAAGAGCAAAACGCCCTTGAGATAAAGGTGCAACTTACCTCCCCCTCCCAACATTGGCGTCTCCTTAAGGATTAAGCATCTTTCCTTAGGCTAGAAACTGATTGCTGCACTCACCTGTGACCGCCCAGCTCGAGACAATAGACTTGCCTCCTGCTATGCCCACGAAGATAGCAGACCCACTACCTGCTGTGTCCATCAAGCGCTGTGCAGACAGGGCAATCTTGTGACTATTGTGGGAGGGACATTTCAATCATATGTGAAACACCCTCTTTGAGGGTATATAACCGCCCTATGTACCCCCACTTCTTTGGAGTGCTCTGTTCCTTTGTGGAAAGACTCTCCCAGGTTATAATCCTCAGATTTCAGCTCAGAATAAACTCAGCCAAATTTTCCTTTACAGATTAGTTATGGATTATTTTCGTCGACAATACTGAGAAAACAACAGTAAACAAAGCACTCACAAATTTTATGGTTTACTGGGAGACAGATAAGTAAACATGATTTGATAAGCATTGTGATCTGGAAACCCATTTTAGAGGGGTGTCACAGAAGGTTTTCTTGAAGGGATCAAGTCTACGATGAGCTCTAAAGGATGGGTAGGGGGCTTAGACCTAGAACTATGAACCTTACTTTAGAGTTCAACCTTTTTCTACAGACCAGGACAATAGGGACCAACTGGGACTCGCTGCTCAGTGGGGAGTGGGCAATGTTCCTGGAGAAGATTTTCCTGCTCTCAGTCCTGTCTGACACAAAATGTCACCCAGCTCCTGAGAACCTTTGTCTGGGTTCACTCTGCCCCTTGCTTTGATGGTGCATAGAACAATGTAGTAGAAAAGACACGTCCAGCTGAGTTGAGCAGACTTGAGTTGGATCCTAACTCTAACAGTGACTGCAGCTATGACCCATGGACAAACCTTCTCTGAACTTCACACTTCCAAGCTACAAAATGAGGACAATACCTCCTTAATAAAGTTGTTGAGTACTTAATCAAATAATGAATATAAAACAGCCAGAGCTTCCAGCAGCCAGCCCAGATAAAGAGCCCACGGAGAGTAGCTTTGAAGGGTCAGGCAACTGCAAACACCTGAAATTGCGGGCTTCTTGTCAAGGGTGACTAACAGACTTTGCAAAAGCAACAATAAATTCAAAGTCTCTAAACATTAAGAAACTGTCTTCTGTTCTGCTCCTCTGCTTCCTCATTATCAATTAAAATTATTATGAACTTTCTTGGTGCTTTACATCAAGTCCATTAAAAGATATTTCTATAAACCCTCCATCCCAAGCTCATCGTTACTACGGGCTTACTGAGAAAAGCAGAGAACTAAAATTCAAATGTACAGACTTAGTGATTAGAATCAATTCACTCAGCCGTAACATGTGAAAAGAAGCACAGTTTCCATTGTCTTGTTCTTCCAGCATAAATTAATTATAGTTTATTCAAAGGAATTTTTAATGAAAGACCTAACAAAACTGTAAATGTAGGCCTAGACATGTTTTAAATAAAAGCGTTAAGAACTCCATCCTACTTCCTGCTTCAGAGCTGTTCATCCAAGATGGATACAAGTACTGCTCCCTAAAAGTGATCCTCCTTGATTGGATACAGAACAAAGTGAGTGAATAGATGACATCCAGACACGCAGATCATGGACCCCAATGCATAATTCCTCTTCAGGAAGCTGAGAGATCTGTCTCTGTCAAAAGTCTCCATCTTTAGTGATGGCGACCACAGCCCTTGGCAGCCTGGTTTTTACTCCACAGAACTTCTTTCTTACATCTCCTTCAAATGTTTTGATAAGCGTCTCATAAGACTTTGCGAGGGAGGGAAATGACGAGCTACAAACTAACCACACTGGACCTGGTCGAAGCTAATGAGAGCGGATTTGGAGGACGGGGAGGCTGATAAAATGCCTGTAGGTTCTGACATATCAAGTTTCTACTCTTGCTTTTCAGAAACAATGATCATATCAATTCACTCTTTCCTATTCAAGAATGTTATATACCATCAGCTTCCAGTCTCTGATTTTTACAATTTTAATGATCCCCAGCCAATAGGTCCTAATTCCAGCCGCAAAAATCCTAAGGATTTCTCTAACTGCTGGACAAGCAACGTGCAAGTTCTTTCATCTCCTTTCTTCACAAATGCCAATGTTATCAATAAAAGTCAAACTTGTCAAATGAGAAAGGGAGCATAGTATAGTATTTTTAGCCCTGAGAAAGCTTCATCGTTTGATTTAATTAATCCAATTAGGTGACCCTGGTACCCTTCCAGCTAACTTGAAAACCTCTATCAATGGATTATTACCCCATATAATTTTAATGAAGAGAGTCAAAATTTCAGGAATAAGCAAGAATGCACAAAAAGAGAATATATGGTTATTCTAAAGTGAAAAAAGGCAATTCTAAAAGTTTTCAAATTCAGCATGTATTTTGCTATCTCTCACAACTTCTGTGTTAGTGTTACCACCAAACACACTGATAGTCTAACAGTTATTGAAGGAGACACTCTTCCTAGGTTCTTAAGATCATTTCAGTTCTCCTGTTCCTTCTCATTTCCCATGATCCATATGCCAGAGCAGTGATCTGTGCAGGAATTGTCAAACTAGGGTATTCACAGCCCTGGAAATATAAAAAAATCTTCCAAGGGATATGGGAAACCCTATAGTTTGGGGTTTTTTTTAAGAATTTTTTTTAATGAGGTATAATTGATATAATATTATATTAGTTTCAGGTGTATAAGATGATTACATATTTGCCTATACGGCAAAATGATCACCACAGCAAGTCCATTAACATCCATCATCACACATAGTTACAAATTTTTTTCTTGTCATGAGAACTTTCAAGATCTACTTTCCTAGCTCCTTTCAAATATGCAATACAGTATTATTAACTGTAGCCACCCTGCCGGGGTGTGGTTTACGACTAGATTGTGTCCCAGCCTCTCCTACTCACTTCAATGTGGGCCTGCTCTTGTTCGCCCGATTCATAGGAATCGGTTAGCCAGTTTTTAGATTTTTTTCAGAAGTAGTTATTCTATACGTAGCAGTAGATTTGGTGTGTTCATGGGAGGAGGTGAGTTCAGGATCCTCTTATGTCACCATCTTGAACCAGAACCTCCCTATAGTTTTAAGAAAATCAATTACCAGTTTCTCAAACTCCACTCATCCCCTTTCCTAAAAAGGATTTCCCCAAGTATGCACCTGTGTTCACCAATAGCCCCTTTTTCTCACTTTACCAAAAATGAGCCATGGCCTTACTCCCCAACCCCAGTGTGAAAATTGTCAGGGTGCCAAAAACAGGTGAGAATACTTCCTTTCATGACCACTCAAGACACTGTCAGTTCTTAGGGCTTTCAGTCGTTCTTTCTCTTTTATTTGCTCCTAATAAGAATGAAGGTGGGCATTAAAAATGAAAAATGTGGGTCACTGTTTGGATGTTCTATATATACAGATATACAATACAATGCAGCTATACAATAAAGTGGGGCTAATGATAAAAGTAAAAATGAAATAAAGTGGGAGTAATGATAATTTTTGTTTAATGGCTTTACTTCTATCTCCTGACTATTATCAAAGAATTCATTATTCATGAGGGAGAATCTGTTGAAAGCAAGGCAAAAAGAGCATCTGTGGGAAATATTGAACACTAAAAATGTCCCTTTTTTATATATTTAAATGTAAGCACTTCTTTTCAGCTATTCTCAATGCTCATCTCTAAGACATGTTATTAGCTGGGAAAAAGCAGCTTTCATCAGCCAAAAAACATAGCACCTTCCGTCAGCCAAAACAGTATGGGTTAGTGACGTAGATCTTTTCAATGTAAGTGGCGTGTTTTCCAGGATTCCAAATTTTTGAAAATAGATTAGATAAAACCCACAGATAAACTTCTGTATGACTTCTTTCAGGATTTGGTGTGTGTTATTAAACAAGGTAGTTAAAACTATTTTATCTAGTCAAACCTTGAAATATTTATTCTGATCTTCATCTTATGAAAAGTTTAATATTTCTACCCCTATTAATAAAATATAAGATTATGCTAGCTGCCAGACTGATTCATTTTTAGCAGTTTATATACCAGTCTCTTGTTTCAGACATAGGAACTTTGATCATAGTGTCAAACTCAAACAATGGTGTTATTTCTTATGTTTATATCTGAATAGGATTTAATTATACCTACCAGTCAAACACCAAAATATGATACACACATACACACCACATATGCACATGCACACATTTCTCTAAGGAATACATGGCTTTTTATTATAATCTCTTTTTTTGGTAAGTTACGATTTTGCCTATATATTATACTACATTGTTGCAAATTAAGTAATAGGAAACTACATATTGAATTATTTTGTTTTTATACCTTAGTACAAAAGGGATAAATTGTTATAATATTAAATCTGAAGTATTTAAATATTGATTTAACTATTTTAGTAATCAGTTTTATAAGATGTATTCCATAATTTTATTCTTCAGAGTTTCTATTGTACACCTCAAAACTCACTTATTGACACATTTATTTAATTTAATAATGAAATCAGAGAGACTTCCAATGCTAAGAGAAGATAGACACACTTCTTTAGACACACTTCTTTATATTCCTCCTTCTAAGTACAACTAAAAACTCTGGATATTATATTAAAAACAAACAAGAAGACTCTAGAAGGTGGAGAGAAGAAGGCAGACCAGTGAGGGACCTTGGGACCTATAGAACAACACAGTGGTGAGTTCTGTGGTTTTTCTGTTTGCCTGGTATACCCTGGACTGGACACTAGAGAATCCCAGAAACACCAATAGGTACAGGAAATAGTCCCCCCAAAAGGCTACTCTCTCTTTCCAAAGGACCAGGAAAGGGCTGCCTAGCAAGAGAAGACATTTAGACAATAATTGCCATACTCTAGCCACATACTATAGAAAAACCTGAGGCCACACCCCCACTCCCACTAGCAAAGGACAAGTGGGGAGCTCAGACTTCCATCTCATCAGGCCATAACAAGGTGTGCCTCCCTATTGCCAGGGTGATGTCAGGAAAGGCCAAGTAGGGAGACAGGACTTTTGCTACCATCCAGTGGTAAGAAGAGCTCTCTCTCTCATGGTGTCAGTGGAGGCCACATGCAGGGGCCTAAACATCTACCCCTGCCCAATAGTAACGAGGCACCCTTTCCAGAGTGTTAATGGAACCTAGACATCTATACCACCTGACAGCAACTGGGCAGTGTCCACCTTGGCCTACCAGCATAACATCAGAAGATGTCTACTAAAACAAAAGATTTAAATAAAATCCAGAGTCTCATAACATAATACTCAAAATGTCCAGGATATAATAATAAGCCTCTCATCATACCAAGAACCAGGAAAATCCTAACTCAAATGAGTTAAGATAATCAACATATCCAACAATGAGGTAATACAAATGGAAGAAACATCTGACAAAGATTCTAAAGCAGTCATGATAAAAAATGTTTCACTGAGTAATTACAACATGATTTAAACAAGGGAAAAAATAAGAAGTCTCAGTAAAGAAATAGAAGTTCTCAACAATAGATTGGTTGTTGCCAGAGGTGGCAGGTGGGGGGTGGGGTGAAATGGGTGAAGAGTGTCAAAACATACAAACTTACAGTTATAAAATAAACAAGCCTTGGAAATGTAATGTACAGGAGGGTGACCATAGTTAGTAATACTGTGTTGCATATTTTAAAGTTGCTAAGAGAGTAGATCTTAAAGTTCTCATCACAAGAAAAAGAAGCTTATAACCATTGGATGTTAATTAGACATTGTGGTGATCATGTCACATTATACACAAATATCAAATCATTATGTTGTACACCTGAAGCTAATATAATATTTCAATTATATCACAATTAAAAAAAGAAAGTTTCAACAAAGAAATGAAAATATAAAAAAAGAACCAAATGAAAATTTTAGTAACTCTACAGTCCTCCGCTCTACCAGCTGAGGTATCGAAGGGTGCTGACAACATGGATGGACCTTGAGGGTATTATACTGAGTGAAATAAGTCAGAGGGAGAAAGTCAAATTCCATATAATCTCACTTATAAGCAGAAGATAAAAACAATGACAAACAAACACATAGCATTGGAGATTGGATTGGTGGTTACCATAGAGGTAGAGGGGAGGGGGGAGGGCAAAAGGGGTGATTAGTCTCACATGTGAGGGGATGGACTATAGTTAGTTTCTGGGTGGTGAACATGATGTAATCTACACAGAATTTGAAACGTATTATGATGTACATCCAAAAGCTATATAATGTTATAATCCAATGTTACTGCAATTAAAATAATTAATTAATTAATTAATTTTTAAAAAAGAAAATTTTTGAAATGAAGAGGATAATAGCTGCAATAAAAACTCAATGGATGGGCTCAAGTGCAGAATGAAGATGAAAGAAGAACGAATCACTGAACTGGAAGATAGAACAATAGAAATTACCCAATCTGAACAACAGACCAAAAAATAGACTGAAAAAAAATTAAAAGAGCCTTACAGATTTGTGACTACAACAAAAAAATCTAACATTCATGCCATCGGAATCCCAGAAGGAGAGGAGAAAGAGAACAGTCCTTAAAAAGCATTCAAAGAAATAATGGCTGAAAATTTCCCAAATCTGGTAGAAGTTATAAATCTTTACACCCAAAAAGCTGAGTAAACCCCAAATGGAATAAACCCAAAGACATTCATGCCAAAACACATCATAAGCAAACTTCTGAACACTAAAGACAAAGAAATAATTTTGAAAGCAGCAAGAAACAAACACTCTACCTATAAGGGAGGAAAAATTCTAACGATGGCAGATTTCTTCTCAGAAAACATGGAGGCCAGAAAGAAATGCTAAAATATTCTTCAAGGGCTGAAAGGAAAGGACTATCAACCCAGAATCTTATCTCCAGCAAATGTATCCTTCAGGAAGAAAGGGGAGTGAAGACGTTTTCCAAAGAAGGAAAACTAAGAGAATTTGTTACTAGGAGAGCTACTGGAAAAGGATAGCTAAAGGAGTCTCTCAAAACAGAAAGGAAGACAGATTTCTTCTAAAGAATTTTTATTATTAAAGAAGAAAGAACAATGGAAAGAATAGAAATATGAGTAAATACAATAGACGTCCCTGTTCCTCTGAGTTTTCTAAATTATGTTTGATGGTTGAAGCAAAAATTATAATATTCTCTGATGTAGTTCTCAATGTATGTAGAGGAATTATTTAAGAAACGTATTACAAATGGGAAGGTAAAGGGGCTTAAAGGGAAGTAAGGTTTCTACATTTCACTCAGATTGGTAAAATGGCAATACCAGCAGACTGTGATAAGTTATGTATGTATAATGTAATGCCACTAACCACTAAAAAAATTTACACAAGGATATACCCTCAAAAGTACTATAGATAAATCAAAATGGAGTTCTAAAATATGTTTAAGTAACCTACAGGGAGACAGAAAAAAAAACAGAGCAATCAAACAGGAAACAACAAAATAAAATGACAGACTGGGGGCCAGTCCAGCAGGGTAGTGATTAAGTTCACATGCTGCGCGTCAGCGGCCCAGGGCTCATGAGTTTGGATCCTGAGCCCAGACCTACATACTGCTCATCAAGCCATGATGTGACAGTGTCACATGTACAAAATAGAGGAAGACTGGAGCAGATGTTAGCTCAAGGACAATCTTCCTCAACCAAATAAATAAATAAATAATAAAATAGACAATTTAAAGATGTTAAGAATGGCAGCAGGGAGAAGGGTGGGTGTGACTATAAAAGGGTAGCATAAGGAAAGTTTTTGTGGTGATAAAACTGTTTTGTATCTTGATTGTGATGGTGGGTACATGAACATATACATGTGATAAATGGGAACTATACACACACATTGCACCAATGTCAGTTTCCTGGTTTTGATTTGTAAGATATAGACATGCGGGAAACTGGGTGAAGGAAACATGAGATCTCTCTACTGGTTTTGAAATTTTCTGTGAATGTATAGTGATCTCACAGTAAGTTTAAAATTTTTTTAAAAAAAAATGAAGTCGGGGGCTGGCCCTGTGGCTGAGTGGTTGTTTGCACACTCTGCTTTGGCGGCCTGGGGTTTTGCTGGTTCAGATCCTGGGCACGGACATAGCACCGCTCATCAGGCCATGCTGAGGCAGCGTCCCACATAGCACAACCAGAAGGACCTACAACTAGAATATCCAACTATGTACTGGGGGGTTGGGGGGTGAAGAAGAAAAAGAAAAAAGATTGGCAATAGATGTTAGCTCAGGTGCCAATCTTTGAAAAAATAAATGAAGTCAGACATCTTCTGAGATGAAGTCTGACTTGATTGATCAATTTGACAGTGTGTCCTTGCTTTCTAAGTAGACTCTATGTTGATCATGAATGAGCTAAATTTTCAAATCTAAGCTTTAGATGAAAAACTGAGCCACATGATAATAGTATTTTAGCAAACATATAACACTGGAAAAAAAGTGTAATAAAATTAACCGTACTTTTATTTTCTCTGTCCTTTCTGAGTATATGTTGAGTTTGGGTAAACAGGGTGCTTCTAAATTAAAAAAATAATAGGTACAATTGTCATTTGATAAGTCTGATAGTCTTTTTGGTATACTGTACTTTCCTGAAATTGGAAACTCAGGTTCAAGGAGACAAAGGAGAGTCATGAACGTTTCCAAATTTAAAGAAGAGCTTAATCATTTATGCTTAAATTGGATGATAGTGGATATTAAATCTTTATGGTGTTAGGTTCATGGGATACACTTAAAAAGTGATGTGGGAGTTTCATATTTAAATGTCAGTATTTACAAAATATCAGAAATTGCATCTTTTGCAGATATTTAAACTTATGATGAAAAACCTTTGAGGTAAATTTTAAATGTGTGGGAGGGCAAATAAGCAAAAAAGGGTCTAAAGACCGTATACATAAGGCCACCGTCTCTTAGAGCTGCTCTTCTTCCCCACTGGTCCTGGATCACTCTGCGTGCTGAGTGTCTATCACTGCCACACGGCTACGCAGCCACTCACACTGGATTCCTAGGATGCAACTCCTCTCCTATTTGCACTTATGTCATGGTCTCTACTAGACCCTTCCTAGAGCCTTCGAGTAAGGTGTCCCGGATGTGGAGACATTAGAATCTCAATGGCAATCTAAACAGAGAGCCAATGGGAGGGGTTAGCCAAGAAGGTTTCCTGCCTGGAGCATTTTTGACCTAGGACTGCTTCCGATCCATTTGATCTTTTTCATGCCGACTTTATCAGCTTTTGGTCTCCTTTACAAGTTTTGTTTAGTTTATTTCAAGAAATATTTATTAAAATCTTCTATATACCAGACACTGTGCTTTGTGCAGGGAGATTCTATATATGTATATGTATGTATATAACATCACTTGGCTGTTAAGACAGTTACAGCTAATAGATTTCGATAGATGTCAAACATATAAATGAAATACTGAAGGAAAGGTGCAATAATAGAATATACAGAAATACTTTATTTTAACAGATCTAAGATACCATGAATTATAAAATCTACTATTAAGGAAAACTACCGCTACTTAAATTATGAGAGAATGCTTTCTTATCACTTATAATCTTTAGTTTATACTTATTGAATGAACCTTTCAAACTTATTTAGATATAGATTTTTATCATACTATATCTACATTAAAAGAAATATGTAAGTGAAATAAATTGATTAAGGTGTTCTTGAAACTCTTCAAATTCAGAGTTTGCCTTTTTAATGTCACTTTTTGAATCAGAGCTTTTCATGTCTGTGTCTTTCTACACGGTATAGGATTTTCTTTCAAGTTGCTGATACTCTTTCTGCAAGTATCTGCAAGTTTTGATGATGACCCTTTCTTGACCTTATGGAAAAATTGTCAGCGAAAGAGTTTCAAACAATTAAGACTCATGATCCTTCTTTGAAAGTCTTTTAAGTTGTCTGTTAACAATGAGGGTTTGCAGTTTTTCAGTAAGCCTTCCGTAAATTATAACCAACTTTCACTATGTGCATGAAACAACACCCACGGTATGACTGCTGCCCGGCCACCAGGAATTGTAAAATGCTACCAATGATAAAGGCATCCTGATTTCAGAAATGATAACATGGATGGGGTAATTGTGTTTTAGATTTGATTTAATACGTTAGTATAAAGGAAAGAACGGTTCATTTTCTCTGGGATGGTCTGGGATGATTCTCAGAGAAGTTTGTACATGAACATGTTTTTTCTTTTTTTTTTTTTTTTTTACTGCTGGGTAGATCTCATCAGGCAGATAAGCAGAGGGGGAGGAGGAAATGTGGAGACAGAAAGCAACAGGGAGCTCTGGGTATAAATTAGTTGGTGAGAGCTTAAGGTGAGCCTGGAAACCTATACAAACATAAGTCACAATGAGCATGGATCTCAAAATAAGAAGCTTAAACTCTGTTGTGCAGGCTACTTTAAGCCACTGCAATTTTAAAGCATTGTTAAGGTTTGATTCAAGAAAAACAACTCCAGTTTCCCAGTAAAAGAGAAACACCCCCAATTCAACCCAAGCATGCATTGAGCCTTTATAACCAAGCAAAGAGCTTTATAGGTACTCTCCAGTGGGACGCTTGCAATAAGAAGTAGATAAAATTCTTTTTCTCGAGAAAATATAGCAGGGACACGAATATTTTTTGACAAGAAGAAAAAGGGGAGGAAGAAGGAGGAGGAAGGGAAGGAGGAGGGGGAGGGAGGGAGGGAAGGAAGGAAGGAAGAAGCTTAAAAAAGAATCAACAGTTCAAATAGGAGATGCTATTTATAAGGGTTTTAATAGATGATACACGAAGGCATCTAAAAGAACTTCTTCCCACAGGGTATAGTTCTGATAAATTTCTCCACGCCTCTTCCTAGTCTTTATCCTGTCTTTATTCACTCACGTGAGGATTAGAATTAGGATTTATTCCATTTTTCTCCTCTGCTTCTGAGACTGCAATTTTACATATGTTAGACCTTTTTATATCACTCCATAGGTCCCCAAAGATCTATTCAATTTTTTCAATCTTTTTTCCTCTCTATTATTCAGATTGGATAATTTTTATTGATCTACATTCAAGTTTACTGACTTTTCTTTGTCATCTACATGCTGCTGTTAAGCACATTTGGTGACTTTTTAAATTTCAGATATTGTACTTTTCACTTCTAGAATGTCCAAATGGTTCTTCTTTATAGTTTTTCTCTTCTAAGATTCCCTATATTTTCATTTGTTGTAGACGTATTTTTCTTTATGCCCTTAAGCATAAATAGTTGCTTTAAAATCTTTGTCTGCTAATTCTAACTTCCTGGTCACCTCAGAGTTTATCTTTTATCTTGAGATTGGGTCTTATTTTCCTGGTTCTTTGAATCTCAAATTATTTGGGATTATATCCTCAATATTGTGAATATTGTATTTTAGACTCTGAATTCTTTTATATTCCTCTGAAGCATGTAGCTTTTCTGTTTTAGCAAGAGATTATTTGGTTAGACTAAAACTGAAAACACTGTCTCCTGGGCAACAACTTAGAGTTCAATTTATTCTTTAATCTTTAGCCAGAGTCTGTTCTATGCTTCCATGGTTTGGCAGTGTATGCAGGAGGGGAATGGCTGAGGACTGGACGTTGGGGTTTGGGGAGTTGAAAAAAGATGCACGGAGCCAATGGCAGTGTAGATATGCTTTATTCTCTTCGGCCAGCAGCGGGAGGGAGCCCAGTGGCTTTCCCTGCTACCATTTTTATAGGACTGTCACACAAAAGTGGCACATGGCCAGTATAGGTTACATAAGAGCGTTTACATACATGGTTCAGTGCATGCACTGCCTACAGTGGACATGCTGAGTCATGTATACCTGGAAACTGCTCCGGTTTAATTGTCCATAGTGCCTCCATTTCCCTTCAGGCGGTTAACCAGAAATTTAGGCAGAGTTTATAACAGAATTTGGAGCTCGCCCTCTTGAGCTCTCTGGGATTTCCCCTTCACCTGCCAATAGCTGTGGTTGCCCCCAACTCTGTCCTATGGTTCTTCAGGCAAGAAAAACAGAATTTTCTTCAAGAGTTTTAGCGATATCTTGATGCCAACTTTGGCCTGCCTTCAGACTAAATACTATTGAAAAGTAGGTAACTCATCCATGCCATTGCCTTCAACTCCTCTCCAAACTGTGCCAGCTTTTATTCACTCTCCAGTGCCTTCAAGTCATTGGTTTTTCAGTTTTGCCCAGAATTTATTGTTGTTATCAGCAGGAGGGTGGGGTTCAGTAAGAGCCATTCAGCCATACTGGAAAAAGAAGCATGATTATCACTAATCCTAGTTATGAGTTGTAATTACTTACTGAGCCTATGCTCTGTACAGGACCTCTGCTTTTTTTTTTGACTCTCTCATTTAATCCTATAGGAATCCCAGGAGGAAGGAACTGTTATTGTGTACATTTTACAATAACATGGAAGTTGAGCAAGGCTAGAGGTCACACTTCAGTAACAGATTCAAACTCAAGTGTTTTAGAGTCCAAAGTCCATACTCTTAACCTGCTGCTTTAAGAAAGAAAATTAGCTTTCACTACCAAAAGGTGCCCTGAGGCACCAAAGACCGCCCTAGGCAGATTTCTTCATCAGAAGCCAACTTTCAACTGTTGATTGCAGGTGCTTAGAAATTTATTTCCTTATTCACTTAAAGCAGTGTTTCCCCAATTTGGCTTATCTTAAGGATCACCTGAGGGGAATCTCTGCTACTGATCACAGACTTGGTGAATCAGTCTCCAGGGGCAGAGGCTGAAAATCCAAATATTTAACAGGCACTCCAGATAATTCAATGTTCTTCTCAGTTTGAAAACACTTAGAGAAATGAGCACCTGGTGCCCAAACACTTTATTCACAACTCTGTGTTTCCCAGTAAAAATAATGATAGTAATAAGAAATGCTAATTATCACCTAGAGCCTACCTCAGGCCTAGCAGGCTCTTTTCTAAGCACTTTACATGTATTATCTCCTTTAATCCTCCCAACAAACCTATAAGTCATTACTGTTTTTATGAGGAAACTGAGGCACTAGCTTGCTGAAAGTCATACCAGTAGGGGCCTGCCCAGTGGCGCAGCAGTTAAGTTCTCATGTTCCATTTCAATGGCCCAGGGTTCACAGGTTTAGATCCTGGGTGCAGACCTACACACAACTTGGCAAGCCATGCTGTAGCAGGCACCCCACATATAAAATAGAAGAAGATGGGCACGGATGTTAGCTCAGGGCCAGTCTTCCTCAGCATAAAGAAGAGGATTGGCAGCAAATGTTAGCTCAGGGCTAATCTTCCTTAAAAAAAAAAAATCATACCAGTAAGTGGAGGACACCAGTTTAACTGGGCTGTTTGATTCTATGACCACTCTTTTTATCACTGCACCATTCCATTTCCACTTTTCCAGTTGGCCACAACCACTCCTGAAAGGAAGTTTGGGTAAATATGTGGCCATGATGCACTCTTTCCCAAGGGCCTGAGAATACAATTCTTAACTCAGCTGGAAAGAGCCCCTCTTCCCTGTTAGGACCCATTGAATCTTTGGGTTGTGCTCTGAGAATCTTCAAAAGGTCCTGATGCGTTGATTACTTTCAGCAGGAAGATTGGAGAAGAAGAATGAGAGCTGGAGACCTGAGGCAACTGATTCATAACATGCACCAAATTATTTCCACACATTTGTCATAGCAGTCCCTGTGCTAGCTGGCAGTGTATCAACCAGATGAGGAGTTTACAGCCTAAGAAAGGAGGAAAACAATACACGAAAATATCAACTATTGCAAACTGACCTATTAACCGTATGCACAATTCTTAGAGTCTTTTCTAGATTATGGCAGCCACTAAACGAGTTTGAAGTGGAGACAGTCAGCTATTTCCTTAAAACAGGTTATGCTAAAAACAAGTCTGAGACCAATAGATGTTTATTAACTAAAGTTTTATTAGCACAGTAAGTATTAAAGAAACAATTCAGGGGCCAACCCAGTGGCGTGGTGGTTAACTTCATGTGCTCAACTTCAGCAGCCCAGGGTTCACGGGTTCAGATCTTGGGCATGGACCTACACAGCGCTCATCAAACCAGGCTGTGACAGTATCACACATACAAAATAGAGGAAGATTGGCACAGATGTTAGCTCAGGATCAATCTTCCTTACCAAAAAAAGGAAACAATTCGTATGACTTCTGTAGACTGAAGAAGGCCTTGGCTCTCTTTCCTTTCAGATGCTTTAACCACGAACCTTGCATGAAAGGCTCATTCCAGGACAATGCCAAATTTCCAGAGGCAGGATTCTGTCATTCTGATGGCCTGACAGAATCCAGAGTTCATGACTACAGACCAGACCTTGTAAGAGCAATCCCTAAGGGTACAGGCACAAGTCTTGCTGGATTCTTATACCTTATTCATGCTATTTATTAAACCTTCAATGTATATTTAATACCTTAATTTTATAACTGACAGCTCATTTCTAATATTCCCTACATTAAGCAACAGGCTACATTTTATACAAATAGAAACCTATTTCTGACATCAAATATGCTAACTAGAAAGAATCTGTTGTTGATGAAGATGTGGATAAGAGGAGGGCCTGTGATTGCTACCTCTGGAGTGTGGTCCTGTCTGATAGAATGTTATTTGACCATTCAGCTGCACTTAATTAGCATACTAGCCGACCACTTTTTTTTTGGTGAGGAAGATTGGCCCTGAGCTAACATCTGTTGTCAATCCTACTCTTCTTGCTTGAGGAAGGTTGTCCCTGAGCTAACACCTGTGCCAATATTCCTCTCTTTTATATGTAGGACACCACCACAGCATGGCATGATGAGCAGTGTGTAGGTCCGTGCCCAGGATCCAAACTCATGAACCCGAGGCTGCTGAAGCAGAGTGCGCAAACTTAACTGCTACACCACTGGGATGGCCCCTAGCTGACTACTCTTTGTGCTTTCTACATTAATTCCCAGGTATTGGCTTAACCTAAGTTTTACATCATACAATATCATATTGTAATGTTAAAGAACTTGAAAGATAACTACAGACATGCAATAACAAATAAGAAACTAGAAACCATGGTAAGTGCTAGAAAGACCAGAGGAGGGGGAAAGATTCAGGAGTCAAGAATCATCTTTCCTACTTTTCCTCCTCCCAGTCTTACTGCCTCAGTTGTCCAGAAGTACAAGCAGGGCAGAGCAGAGAATATTCAGGGAGATGTAGAGAGCAGAAACCATGAAAGTTAGAATGAACTGATAACTTTAGTGCCAGAGATAAACAGGGAAGCTTCCCGGAATCACCCCAACTCAGACCTTCCTCAATCACCAGCAGAGCTGGTATGCTAGTCTCGGTGGTCCTTAGACACATGTATTCCTTCATCTCAGAATGCCTATACTTCTAGACTCTGAGAGCCCATTTCCTCCCACTAGCCAACTCTAAACTGTGTTGGAACTGCTGCCTCCACCATTTCTCCTTAACAACGTCTTCCCTTCCATTCAGCCAGATCTAATACTTGCCTAGAAAATTGATATCTGGTCATCCATACTTTGCAACACAGATTTTCCTCTTCTTCCTACTCCCTAAATGATGACAACTAGTGGATTCTGTTCATTTTTATACTTCTAATGGTGGGACCCTTTTTTTAAATTAAAAAAAAATGTTATATGTCTTGCTTTGCATGCTCATTATAAAAAGAAATCAAACACTATGTGAAAGGATAAGGAATAAAGCAAAAATCACCTTAAATCCCACAACCCAAAGAGACCAACTGTTAGCAAACTAACTTTGAAATATCTTACAACCAATAAATACACATAAATTTGTACAATTTTACATTAACAGGACCTTACAATACATGTTATTTTTATCATAGCCATATTTCTTTTTTTTAAACACTTGTATTTGGCTTTCTTCCACACTCACACGTTCTGATATAATTATAAACATAAACAACCATACGTACATATATATGGGCAATTGTCATTATTTGTTTTTAGTGAAAATATATTATGAATTCTTCCCCTCATCTTGCTTTTTCCACTTAACAATGCATCAAGGCAATTCCTTCATGCCAATGTTCTCAATTTTGTTTATTCTTTTTAACATCAGCATAATAGTCTGTGGTATCACTTACCAGAGTGTATTTAGCCATTTGCTTAATGATGGGCATTCACATTGTCTCTGTTCCTGAACACAAATACAAGTTCATTTACCTGCCGCACAAGAGGGGCCAAAAACTGGAACATCAGGCTTATGGCAAGGAAAGGGGGTTTATTTCAGGTGACATCAGCCAGGAGCAAGCCCTCAAATTCGTTTCCCTGAAAGACAGGAGGCAAGGGGTTTTAAAGGTTGTGAGGAATGTGGCTGTTTTCAGGGAGGGGGAGGAGGAGATAAGGAAATCTGCAGGTGAGTATCCTTGGTGGTTTCCCTCCTCCACACCCCCACACCCCGGTGACAGATGGTAGATTCCAGTGCCAGGAAGCCGAGAAGTCGGGATCTGGGAAGCTTCAGTTTTTTACAAGGACCTGTAATTAGCCAAAACTTCAGCAGGAGGCCACCTGGGCTATATAATCTTAAAAACACTAGTTTCCTGCATATGTGAAGCTCAGGGATACAAAGGTTAAAAAAGCAATATTTACATATGAACGTGACTAAAGAAGCAGAGACAGGGGAGAGGGCTCAGAAGTGCCAGGTGTTGGATGACCCCAGACCATTGGCTGCCTCATCATAGACAAAAATTTTGGATCTGTTGACTGCGACATTCCTGAGGAATCGAAGAAAACATTAGTTATTTTTCTATCAGGGAGAGAAGGAACCATTTAGGCAGAGAACTTAAATCTTCTGCTAACAAGTTATTCTCTCTCGTGTTTACTGACTGGCTACTAATTAGCTTGCCTACATGCAGTTCTAAGTGTTTCTCCAAAGCACACTGCGAGAATAAATGCGGGGGAGGGGGTCAGTGTTTAGATATGGAGTCTCTCATGCTAACTGGGTCTCATTTCTAGGATGATTTTTTTGGCATTACAATGTATGAACACTTATCCCTTTACGTATATCCTTTATATACTGGACATTTTTATTCCTTTGAATATATTTACATGAAAAATCAGCAGGCAATTAAGAATTGCTTTAAAATTTTTCACTACTACAAATAAGAGTGTAACAAACATTCTAGACTATACCTCTGATTGTTTTCTTAGGTTAAGTTAGTAAATTAATGAGGTAGAACATGTTTAAGATTCTTAAGGTACATTGCCAAATTTTTCTCCAGAAAGATTGTGATTGTAGCCTTCTACCTCTTTCTAGCAGAGTATGAGAAGGCTTACTTTACAGCACTCTCCCTAGGATGGAGTATTCTTGTACACATTTCTTCATTAACTCTGCTTCCTAAGAGCGTCTCTAATCATAATCACCATTCTGGGCATCCGCATCTCTCACTAGATCCTGAAAACGTTGACATCGGGCTGATGGTTTACTTTTTTTTTTTTAAGGTGGCACTCTTTGTGGAGTATCTTCAATAACTTCTAGAGCAAAAGGAATTTCCTTTTACTTCGGGGCAGTTTTTACTATGCTGATTACAAACTATATACCCCAATGCAGCCACTAACTTTATCTTTCAAGGTAGATGGATTTTATCCCTTGAGGTTTATCAGCACTGATGGATATAAACCACATTGATGGGGGTGTCTTCTTGACAAAAGATAGACAATATGAAGCTGGAAGACGCTTCAAGTTTTTATTTCGTCAAGACCCTTGCTTCACAAGAATATCTGGAAACTAAGCACTCTACAAGAAAACATCTACCCCAACGATTCTCAAACCTAACATCCATCAGGATCAACTGAAGGGCTTGTTAAACAACCTACCGCTGAGGGTCAACCCCAGAATTTCTGATTCAGTAGGTCTGGGGCAGGGTTCAAGAATTTTCATTTCTGACAAGTTTTCAGGTGATGCTGCTGATGCTAGTCCATTAGCAAAACTTGAGAGCCACTGATCTATCCTATCCCCCACCTATTTTGGTAATAGAGTCTAGCATTTAATAGGCCTCACCATGAAGTTCTATTACTTCTCTATAAAGTGTCCCTCTTTTTATTAGTTCTGTCCTCTGTGGCAGTAAGAACAGCTGGTCAGCACTTTCCTCCTTATAACCTTTCATATCCTTGAAGAAAAATATTAAGTTTTCCTCATTCTCCTTTTTACCTATCTAAAGTCCTGATTCCTCAGCCTTTCCTCATAATCATATATCCAACCTGCTTATCATTTTTATTGCTCTTCCCTGAAGCCCATTTTGAATTTCCATCCCACCCCCACTTCAGTTCTGTCCCCTTCTTGGTTACTAAGAAGATATGAGAGGAAGAGAATGTGCTAACATAAACCTTGAGTGCATAACTTTTTGGGTTACTCCTACCAGGGTCTCTGGCCGTGATATTTTATTTTAAGTAGCTTCAAAGAAATTGGTGATTTTTTTTCCCAGTTCTTTATTTCAAATATTATAGTGTTTGACAAATGGGTAAAAAATATTGGTCAATTCTTCATACTTATTCAAACATAATCAGTTGCATCTTTGGGTACAAGAAATATCTATTCATTTGTTTAGTCTACAGATCTTTATTGAACACCTAGAATGTGCCAAGCACTGTGAATACTATATCGAGTGAATGTAGCGTTAACTTTTGATCAAGTCAACTTGCTTAGGCAAGTCATAACAGCCTGAGAATATCAGAAATATTTCCGGGGCTGGCCCCGTGGCCGAGTGGTTAAGTTCACGCGCTCCGCTGCAGGCGGCCCAGTGTTTCGTTGGTTCGAATCCTGGGCGTGGACATGGCACTGCTCATCAGACCACGCTGAGGCAGCGTCCCACATGCCACAACTAGAAGAACCCACAACGAAGAATACACAACTATGTACCAGGGGGCTTTGGGGAGAAAAAGGAAAAAGTAAAAAATCTTTAAAAAAAAAAAAAAAGAAATATTTCCACAACCTCACTCATAGTATGATTGAAAAGATAAGGTTGAGCAAACCAAACATTGTTTTAGCCCCTTCCAAATCTACTATGTTCATATAGAAATGGGCCTAGATTGTAGTCAACTTTACATTATCTGTAAGGAAGTAATAATATTTTCTATAATTCAGGTTGGCATATTATTAAAAATAATCACTTCTGTTTGTCTTTGGGGTGTGTTCTGAAACATGCATATTTGGATTAATTCTGTCGTGAGTAGAACTGATTACTCATGAGACTGTGGCTGAAACTATCTTAGTCCTCAAATGGTGGAAGAAGAGAGGGAGACCTGTGGGGTCTCTATAAGAGCACTAATCCTATTCATAAGGGCTCCACCCTCATGATGTAAGCACCTTGCAAAGGCCTCACATCCTAATACCATCACATTGGGTATTAGGATTTCAACATACGAATTTGGTGGTGGAGGGCACACAAACATTCAACCTACAGCAGAAACATTTTTTTTTTTTAAATAGGTTAGTACATGATTTTTCCCATTCTCTGAACACTATTCTGTGCTCTGAGGCAGCAAAGCTTTGCATGGTAGACTGCATTCTGTGTTCTTGGGGCTATGCATTCTTGGCACTATGCTTGTGGTATTAGGACACCAGATGGTTAACAGTGAGCCAGGTATCACTCTTTTCAGATTATCCTGTGTGGTTGTGTTCTGCATATGAATTGTTAAATCCTCTTTCTACCGGTTGTTCTGACTTGTCATGAATGGGTTTTGACTTCTAATACCCAACAAAGTGTATGCAAGTAACAGTGCTGGACCTATCTCAAGTAAATGACAACAATAAAACCATCCCGTGAAGTGGGAAAATGCAAGATAGCTCAAGTCTCCTTCAAGGAAATGACTATGGAAAAGAGAAGAAAAATCTTCAGGCAATTAAGGATTGGTGGAAGTGCTTTGACCTGATAAGCATCAGACATCACTGTAGCTGATGCCAGTTTGTGGTTTCCGAGAATTTGAAGAAAATGAGGATTGACTTCCAATGTGCAACACCAGGGCCCTATTTCCTTAGAGGCTGTGCTAATACTATCCTTTCTGGTATCAGTTCCCTTCCTTCCAGGAACACATGGGCCACACTCAGTGGAGAATGAGGCAGGAAGTGAGCTCAGTGGCAAGCATTTGATCTTCACATCCTCCAAACGAATTTTGAAATTTGTATGTGAAAATTCCAAATAAAGTACTAGTGAACTGAATGCAACAGTACTTGGACGCAATAATCCACCAACAATAGCATAATTTGTCACAGGAAATTTGTTAATGTACCACTTAAAAAATCAAAATAAGTAGGAAATATAGGATAATCTCAGTACATTCTGAAGAGGCATTTGATAAAAATTTACTCCCATTCTTAGTTTTAAGGTCTCTAAAAGTTAGAAATAGAAGACTATTTTCCTATAATGATGAATACCTACCTCAAACCAAAAGATTGATATATTCAATGGTAAAATACTGTCAGAATTTCTATTAAAATCTAAATGAAACAAGAATGCCTATGACAATAATTATTATGCAAAATCCATTTCTTCATTCAAAAATATATATTAAACTCATACATTTTTCCGGGCACTGGAGGTATAAAAATGAATAAAATGAAGTCTATTGTCTTGCAAGTTCTTACCAAACAAAAAGATATAAGAATATGGCTATTGAAAAAGAGAAAAAAAATTATTGTTACTTACAAATTGTAAGTTTATGTAGACAGTAGTTTATGTAGAAAATATTAGATAATAAATTGAAAATGTACTAGAATTAACAAGTGAGATTAAAAGCATAAATGTCTCCAAATTAATACTGGGAGGAAATGTTATTCACAAAGTAATAAAAACATAAAATAGCTAGACACCTTACCCATGCAACACTAGTACGAATGTGAAGGGTACTAGAATATGCCACCCCAAAATATGCCTCTTTGGCATAGGATTATTTTGAGTTTAAGACAATCGAGAACCAGCAAAGGCAAGAAAAGCTATTCACCTCTCTCTGTCTAAAAATAGAGCATAAATGTCGCATTTTATAAAGGAAATTTCCATTTGTAAATGTATCTCCACACCAGGAAGAAAGCTACTCCTGAGATTCCTCTGATCCTCTGAGGGATCTTATCCGTATAAGAGAACCCTTATTTGCCATCCATTTCCTCCCATCACCTTCCTATAACTTGCCTCTTCCACCCAGAAGCTCCAAATGCCTTTTCCTCTGTTTGGTATAAGACGGTGTATAAGCCCCAAACATCTGACCACCTCCTTGAGCCTCATTTCTTTATGAAACTCAAGTCATCAGTCATCGTAAGTAACTAAAATTGTTTTCTCTTGTTAACGTATTTTATCAGTGCGATTCTTGGGCCCCAGCCACTGAACTTAGGAGGGTAGAGGAAGAGAGTTTTTTTCCTCCCCTAAAAATGAAACTATACAGTTTATAGAAAGATCCCAAAGAAAATGTGACTAAATGGAGAGGCATACTAACTAAACAGGATACAATGTCAATTTCTTCCAAAATAACATATATACCTTGAGTACAATTTCAATAAAAACAGGAATGAAATATCTTTTTAATTTGACAGAAGTGATTCTAAATTTAACCCAAAAAATAAAAGGTAAGACCAGCCAAGAAAATTTTGAGAAAAAAGAATGATAAAGGAGGTCTTTCTTAACCCGATATTTAAAATCTTCAGAGTTACACTAATTTTTTTAAGTGTCTGATTCTCGAAGAAGCCAGCAAAACAATAGAACCACAAATGTACAGGATAAAGAATAAATTAGTCAATAAATGATTTTGGTGAGATTGACAATTTAGAAATCCATTTAGAATGTAACTTTACAGATAAAGTAAAAAAATAAACATGAAAATGTAAACTACAATCCTAGGTATAAACCCAAAATAATTAAAAGCAAGTATTTCAACAAGTATTTGTACACCAATCTTCAAACCAGCGCTATTCACAATAGCCAAAAGGTGGAAACAACCCAAATATCCATCAATGGATGAATAAACAAAATGTGGTATATCATATAATGAAATATAATTCATATAAAGGAATGAAGTAGTACATGTTCCAAGGTGAGTGAACCTCAAAAGCATTAAGTCTGATAGAAAAGGTCACATATTGTGTGGTTCTATTTATATGAAATATCCAGAATAAGTAAATCCATAGAGACAAAAAGCAAATTAGTGATTGTCAGGGCCTGGGGGACACAGGAAATGGGGAGCAATTGCTTAATGGGCTTAGACTCTCCTTTGGGCGCGACGAAATGTTTTAGAACTAGATAGAGATGATGGTCTTGCAACATTGTGAATATACTAAATGTCACTTTCAAATGGTTTAGTTATGTGAATTTCACCTCAGTAAAAATATAAATAAATTATGGGAGAAAGTAGGGGTGTACGTTCTCTAAAATCTGGATTTGGAAGAGCTTTCTAAATATAAAATCATGAAAGAAATCAGGAAAAGATGAATATACTTGATGGCTGAAAATATTTAAAATTTGGTGAGTCAAACTAAATAATAAAACTGTATTATGCAGACATGATTCTCGAGAAGTACAGTAGTCATTATGTCCCCAAGCCTGCCCTTCCCCTTCATAATTCTTCCCTGCTTCTCTAACCACTGCTTGAAAAAATCAGCACCTCTTATTAATCTGATCTAGAGCACCAGCTGAAAGAATATTAGACATATACATAAAATTGCTGTTTCACACCTTGCCCACAGCATGAAATGAGCCTTAGTATGGGGTTTATGAAGACACTATTTATGCCCACAAAGTGTTAAATTAAAAAAGGAGCAGATCATAGCAAGATTTGTCGTAAGTCTCAGTTTGGTTAATCTACAAACAGATTTTATTAGATATTTATTTAGATGCTCTGTACAGATTGCTTTGTTTAATTTTGAAATTAAGTTTCCAGGTTGGCAGTGGAGTTTTAAACACTTGAATTCTAGAAAGGCAGCAGCTTTTAACCTTTGTACTTCTCTTTTAAAAGCTAATTAGGAAATTAAATCCAAGAGGACTGAATCCATAAAATGCTGGCTTTGTAATGCTGATGGAACGATTCAAGTCACCTGCAATTTTGGTGTCATCTCCCGATTAGTCATTGGAAAGAGATATTCAAAGAAATTTCAAAAGATTTAAAAAAATAATTTAGGAGCTCCAACACCTTTGTTAATATTAGGAACTTTATTGCTTGGAAAATTAAATCTGAATAGAGAAGTATTTTAGATTTACTTATCACTCCTGGCTAAACGTTTTCTTAATTTATTCTGCACTTGATCAGTCAGTAAACTTTGGGGATAATTCCTAGTGAGGTGTCAGCTGGAGCTCCAGAGCCTGCCCATTATCTCTGTAGGTGCCCTGGCGCCCTGCAGGCACTCACCACCAACAGCTGGAGTCCATGGAGGGGAAAAAAAAGCATTGAAGCTTTTTCTACCTCCAAAGATGTTTCCAGCTTACCAGCACTTGAAATGCTCATTGACATTCAAAATTCCCCTTTCCCTCAGCAGAAGGTTCCATTTACAGTTGTGACCCTCGACCTCATCAAATGAGTTTAAAATGCCTCCTGACGCTGAGGTAATTTTTTCTTTTTGGTCTTGAATATGCCTAAGATCCTACGAAATCCCACCAATACGTAGGGAGACGCAGGTGTTTCAGATACGAACTTCCCGGGGTACACCCGTCAGCGTCTCCATTTGAACTTCCTTCTCTCAAATGCCAATTGTGTGAAGCATGTTTTTGGTTCATTTAGTTCTCAAAAACAAAGAAACAGATTTTTTTTTATTATTCAACAAATGTTTTTAAGGGCCTACCTTGTATCTGGCACTTGCCTAGGCATAGAGAAAAAACACAGACTCAGGTCTTGAAGTGTTTAGGTGAGGCAGAAATGTAAACAAATAATTTAAATAATATGGTGTAGATGACAAGAGAGAAGCCCACAAGAGGAAGAGTAGGCCTAGAAAGGAAGGTGGGCTGACTTCTTCCTTGAGGCGTGGAGTCGGGAGTGAAGTCTGTCTTGAAAGTAAGTGGTGTGTTGCTTGTGGGAGTGGCGTGGAAGAGAAGAAAGCATCCTTGACTGTGGTAGCTAGTCTCCAAAGATGTCACCATCAGTTCCTTCCCTCCTTGTACATGCGTGATGCTCCTCACATCAAGTGTTGGAGTTGAATTCCCCTACCCTTGAATAGGGGCTGATCTTAGGACTGATCCTAGTGCCTCCTTCTAATTAGTAGAATGTGGCAGAAGTACTCTGTGTGACTTCAGAGCCAGGTTAGAAAAGGTCATGCCACTTCTACCTAGTCTGCTTGGGATGCTTGCCCTTGGAACCTGGGCAGTATGTTGTAAGGAAGCCCAGGCCACAGAGAGGCCCACGTGGAGAAGAACCAAGGGCCCCCAGCTCTCAGCCCTGGCTGATCTCCCAGCCCACAGCCACTATTAATTGCCACACATATGAAATCTTTTAGATGACTCTAGCCCAGCCACCATCTGACAGCAACCTCATAAGAGAACACAAGCAAGAATCGCCTAGGTAAGCCCAGTCAATCTCTACCACCGTGAAAGATAATAATAGTAAATGATTGTTTTTGTTTTAAGCCACAGCATTTTGGGGGTGGTTTCTTACATAGCAATAGATAACTAGAACACAGACAAGGGAGGAATCCTAAGTGATGGCACAGACACACTAAACAACAGCCTGACTTTGGGCATCACAGTGTGATGAGATTGAGGGAAGGGGACAGAAGGCAAGCATGGCATAAGGCTGCAGGTTCAGGGCAGAATATGGACGATCGCTGATGCCATATCAAGGGGTAAGGATTCCATCCTACAGACAGTGGGGAAGCCATTGAAGAAGTATTAAGGGAGAGGGGAGGTTAATATGATCACATCTGAGAAAACCCTTCTAGCAGCAGTGTGCCGAGGGGTTGGGAATGTAGAGAATACCACATTCATCCCAGCAGGAGAAGTGAGGTCCCTGAACTAAGGCAAGAGCAGAGGAGATGGAGGGGAGAGGGCACATTTAAACAGGCCAAGAAAGATAATCTATAGGATTTGGAGGTTGCCTGGATTTGAGGTTGAGGGCAAGGAGAAATTAAAGAAAATTCATTCATTCATTAAATTCTGATTGAGAGCTTACATAATACCAACCACGCTTCTGGGCCCTGAGGATGAAACAGCAAATTAGACATTCTGGGCTCTTGTGAGCTTATATTCTAGTGAGAAAGAGAAACAAATGGGCTTAAGTGAGTTGACGACTCAATTTCCAGAAAGTGCCTTTCCTGTTAATCCATCTTCTCATTTATCACTCAGTACATAGGAGAAATGGACAATTTTCCAGAAAGTAAAATGAACTCTTTAATATTCTGAAGATGACCCATGAGGCAGATTATCTGGGTGCTAGAGAGAGTTCAGAACTTGTTCTTTGATACTGTCAGATTGTGCATGAAAATCCAGACACACCAGGTCAAAAGCGTCCCCTGGGCTGTCTATTGTGGTCTTTGGTTCCAGTGCCACATAGCAAAAAGAAAGCATGAAGGATATGCTTCAGCCAGGGAGAAGTGATTCTCATTCATTTTTCTACAATTATGTATATGTTTATTAATTCAACAAATATCCACCATTCTGGCTGCTGAGCACATCGCAGTGAAAAGGAGAAATAAAACCTCTCAATTCATGGGGCTTACATTGTATTAGGGAACACATAATAAATCGGTAAAGAAACAACATAATGTCAATGTATTAGCTGCTATAAGAAAATACCAAATTTAGTGGCTTAAAACACCATAGATTTATTATCTTATAGTTCTGGAGGTCAGAAGTTTGAAAATGATCTTACAGTTTACAATCAAGGTGTCAACAAGACTGTGTTCCTTCTGAGAATCCGTTTCCTTGCCTTTTCTGGCTTCTTGAAGCCACTTACATTCCTCAGCTCATGGCCTCCTTTACTCAGTGGCATCTGAATGAAGGCATCTCTGACCTCTGCTTCCATTGTCACATCTCTTTCTGTGACTCCGATCCTCCTTCCTCCTTCTTGAACTCTTTTCCCACCCAGATAATCCAGGATGATCTCTCAACTCAGCATCCTTGTCTTAATCACATTGGCAGAGTCCCTTTTGCCATGTAAGGTAACAAACATATTGACAGGTTCTGGGGATTAGAACATGGACTCTTTGGGGACAATTTTTCAGCCAAACACAGTCAAGTACTGATTGCTATGAAGAAAAATAAAACAGGGTAAGTAGATAGAAAGTGTGACTGGGGAGAAAGGGAATAAAAAATGAGGTCAAATAGGCAGTCTGATTATGTAAGTTTAGAAACCATGATAAGGACTCAGGATTTTATTCTCAGTGTGTTGGGAAAACTCTGGAGGACTGATTAGTCAGATGTGGCATGACTTGACTTACAGTCTTGAAGTTTCACTTTTGATGCTGTGTCCTGGGAGACTTGGGCTTTTTGTGGGGTCTAAGGTCACAAGGGTGTAGGAATCATGGGATTCATCTGATGTTCTCTTAGGGCAGGAGTCAGCAAACATTTTCTGTAAAGAGCCAAAGAGCAAACACTTTCAGGTTCATGGAACATAAGCTCTATGTCATAACCACTCAGCTCTATAGTAAAGTGATACAATATTGTTCTTGTATTGCTTTTGTAGAGCAAAAGCTGCCATAGATGATGCATAAATAGATGGAGGTGGTTAAGTCCCAATAAAACGTCACTGCAAAAAACAGGTAGTTAGTTGGCCCCTGCCTTAGGTAGAGCTGGTTGATGAGTTCTGGGGACTGTTCTTTAGGCAATTGCAGGGATAAAGCAGGTGGAGGTTGGAGGAGGTTGATGGGAATAGTCTCTCACTGGGAATTCCTGTTATTCCAGGACCCTGCATCCTGCCAGCAGAGTGAAGAGCCAGGTAGCCTTCTCTGGGAGCTCACTCAGACACTGCTGTGGCCGCCCAGGTTTCAGCTAGAATGAGTGAATGGTGTGGTCATCCTCCAACACTCAAGTGATGAAGGGGAGCCATTTTTGAGAGAAAAATGATGAATTACATTTACGATGTTGACTTTGAAGGGTCTCTGAGACATCCAAACAGAGACAACCAGGAGCCAGTTGGATTGGGTTGTGGAGCTCAGAAGATGTCTGGATGGGACATATAGATGAATCTAGCTGAAACCTGGGCATCATCCTTGGGGAGGGGATAAATTGAAGTCTTACCAAGGCTCCAATTGCAGGTCATCTCCCTGGGAACATTTAAGGGTAGGCGGAGATATTCAGGTATAGAAATCTCCTCTGAGTCTTGAGGCTTCCAGTTTTGTGTATTGCTAAAAATCAATCCCATGTTTTCCAAATCCCAGGCTGACGTGGTTCTGGGTGGGCACCAAGACTCTGAAGAGTACGACGCAGAAAGTTTCTACTGTGCAGAGATCAGATAAATGCACTATTTGCTTGAGGTTGTATAACCAAGAAATGAGTACATGAAAAAAGTCTTGAATCTTCTTCTGCAATTTTTCATTAAAGCAGGACTGATTCATGAGTTGAGGGTTGAAATTCCCTCTCCCTTTGGATGGCTCATTTTTCTGCCCATCATCACCTCTAGAAGAGGAAAAAGAAATGAAATAAGGAGGTGACATATAAATCATTTGACATTACAACCAATTAACAGCTTCCTTGGACAGAAGTAAGGGAAACCGTTGTATAAATGGATGTTTTCAGGTTGTCTCTTTCTGTGCACTGAGAACCCAAAAAGTCAGTATGAGGTAGTGGAAGAGTGGTTTGCACTGGGAATCTGAAGACCTGGATGTGAGGTGGTTTTGGCACAAACGGGACATGTGACCTTGGGCTCTTCACTTAACTTCTCTGCACCTCAATGTTCTCACTTGTAAAGTGCCAATTAGGTGCAGCACATGCTAGACACCTTATATACCCCTTGTTTCACTTAATAATTCTTTCCTAAAACAGGGTTGCTGAGAGCCACATAGAAAGTGGATATAAAAGCACTTTGTAGGGGGCTGGCCTGTGGCCAAGTGGATGAGGTTGCCCGCTCTACTTCTGTGGCTTGGGGTTTTGCCGGTTCGGATCCAGGGTGTGGACATGGCACCACTCATCAAGCTGTACTGGTGCAGTGTCCCATATAGCACAACCAGAGGCACTCACAACTAGAATATACAACTATGTACTGGGAGGCAGTGGGGGAGGTGCTTTGGAGAAAAGAAGAAAAAAAAAAGAAGAAGATTGGCAACACATGTTAGCTCAGTTGCCAATCCTTAAAAAAGAAAAAACTAGCACTTTGTAAACCATAAAGCAATATACCAACATAAGGCACGGTATAACACGAATCATTTGTTTTCAGTGGCCCTAATTGCCATAAAAATAGCAATAGGTCTGCCCGTGCCCAAAAGCTTCATTTTTGGGTTCAGTTTTCTTTCTGTGCTGTTTTTCTTATTGTTTTTAAGTTAAGGAACCGAATCACTAATTTAGAGTTTACATTTTACACTAAAATTGCCAAACAGAAAAGGGAAGGTGAAGTTCCAAAATTCTTAGGTGACCCAGGTCCCAATCCTCTTACTAAATTGGCTGTGACTTTTATAAACCCTCAGTCGGCAGCTCTTTTTAAAGCTCCTCTAAGCAAGGTAACGGGTTTGGAAAAGGAATCCATGGGGGTGCTCTTTCCTGAACTGAGGAGGCACTGCCATTAGAATATGATGGCATTCTTGCGTTATAATTTACACCTGCTTTTCATGCGTTTTATTCACTGCCAATAATTATTGAATAATTACTGTGTTCTCCCACTGCGGCCTCTCTTTGTACTCCCACTTCTTCCTAGGGTTTCAGCTAGATTGTTGCCTTTTGAAAGTTTCTTTCCTTCTGAAAAGGAGGCAGGTGGTTTGTAATTCTTATTTTTGAGCCAAGCGTTTAAATAGGCAAAATTTCTACCCAGTAGCCGTCCTGTCTCGGTTTCCGCGTGCCCCATTTACTGGAAGGATAACAGGAAGTAGTTTGTCCTAAGAAGTCACTTGTGCTTAAAGACCTTAAAATTCATGTGTTTGTGACTCCCCTGTTACCTGTTTTCATGGAGCATCTTCCAAATTTGCTAAGCTGATTTGAATTGAGATAAATTAGATCATTTGCAGCCCAACTTGCCTGCCAAATTCAAATTGGCACTTGAAGCACTTTATCTGTGTTTGGGGGTTTGTTGGAAGACAAAACAAGACCTAGCTACACTGAAGGAGTTTGTTTTGTTTTCCTGTATGGGAAAACAAGTTAACTCCTGCTTTTTCTGTTGGTTTTTTTTTCTCCCTTTGCTGTAAAAAATAATTCCCCAATCACCCAGTTAGTCTGTCTTGGTATCCGTTCTCTAACTCAGAGGAGAATCCTGTCTTCTTTGCAGCAAGCAAATAAAAACTTCAGAAATGATAGATAAATCTAAAGCACTAGATACAATCTGGTTTAAAATCTGATTGCTTTACCTACATGATCTTTTCGTCACTCTAGTGTCGCTGCTAACAGGGAAAATTTTGTTAAGAGTAGGATCTTTACTCATCATTCCTTTCTGTTAAAAACCTGCAATTACTCTTGGAAGAAACTTAAACTTCTGTCACTCCCAGAAGGGTGTTTGTTTATTCTGCATCCTAAAGTGTGTATTGTGTTTTTGTCATGGACTTTATAACCACAACAGACCTCACTATATGACAGTTTAATAACCAAATCTTTCTTGACCCTGTTTCTTGAAATGGGACAAAAGCTGTTCTGGAGTCCAAGCCTTGCACATGGTATCAGGCAGCTTTGTGTATTTATTCAACCTTAGAACTTGCAACTGAAATGACCTGAGCCCTGGTATTACAGAATAATTAAATGCTTATTATTAGAAGGCAAACTTCACTGGATAAATATGAATGTTGCTCAAATTGGTGGTATTATGTAACACTCTGTACTTGCTAAGGCAAGGGTGTTTACTCTCATTTCTCAGTTCATCCTCACATCAAGGTCTCCATAAAGTAGGTAGGAGGAAGGGAGGAAATAGTATGATCCTTTGCTTTATAGCAGAGGAATTGAGCTACTTGAAATTGGTTCAGAAATCTAAGCTTGGGACATTCAGATCACCATTTTGTTCCCATGGGCTTCCTTAGTAGGAAGAGTTTCCAAGTGATTTTTCCCATTAAAAAAATAGATACTGATAAATAGAGTCATAGGAATGTTTGAAGCTTCATTTTTGTCTTGTTGCAAATAATACATTCCTTTAAATAATATCCCTGTATAAACACATATGTTGCCTCACCTAGCTGTCTCTATTGTGAAAAACCAGACTTGGGAGATGACAGATTATTGGCATCCCCAACGCCCCAATTGTCATGAAATGTTTGATAAAGTATAAGTCTGCCTCCAGGTATTTTGTAGACATTGGTCAATTTATTCATTTAATGAATTATTACTGGACATCTGCTGCATGCTAGATACTGCACTAAGTGCTGGTGATGGAACAAATAAAGCATAGCCCCTGCCTCCGTAGGCCCCTCAGCAGCTGCTACAAGTAAAATTAGAATCAAAATCTAGGATATGAGATTAGCTAAAGAAATGAACTCAAGAAATAATCTGTACATGGCTGAGATGTTAAAACACAATAAACAATCATGTGTTGAGATCAAGCTAATATCCAACCCAGATAGAGTGAGTAGAAGAAGTTGAAATAATTCACTGAATTCACTTACTAATATATCAGATGTTTATTATTTGCATACTTTTCCCTGCCCTCCCGGAACTTACAGCACTTATTTACCAGTTTCTCCTTTAGTTTTGCTCAGCTGTGAAAACATCACTACCTTCATTCAGTTGCCTACACCAAATTGTAAGAGTCATCCTCAATTCTTCTCTTTCCTTCAGCCTCACACCTCCCTTGACCTCTCACCCCCAATACATTCCAGAAACAAACTACTTTGCCAACTCCAAGCACCACCCTGAATCTACCCTTTTCTCGTAATCTCCACAGGCACTATCCTCCACCGGCCCCATCATCTCTCACCTGACCCACATAGTGGTGTCCTCACTGGGTCCCTGCCTCTACCCTCCCCTTCCAACCCAACACGCATGCCATCCGTGCCCAACTCAGCAGCCAGCATGAACTGTCTAAAATGGAAACTAGTTATATGCCAATTAACTCAATTAAAAAAGAGAGGAAACCAGATTGTTCCACTCACCAGTGTAAAGTAGCTTCCCCTTGTATGGAATAAAATCCAAACTCCTCTTTTGGGCTATGAAGGCACATATGATATAGCTCCTGTCTTTCTCTCCGAGTTCAACTCCTCCTATTATGGCCTACTCCTAGCCATACTTGACTTTCTGTGCCTCAAATTCACCAACTTTCTTCCCAACTTTGAACCTTTGTACAGGCTGTTCCTTCTAATCTCTACGTAGCTGGTTTCCTCATCATGCAGATCACAGCATAGAGTCACACCCTCAGAAATCTTCATTTATCTCTTCCTTCCCCATCATATCACCACCACTTTGATTCCCTACATACCGCTTTTCACAATCTAGGGGGTTGCCTCTCTATTGGCTTATTTGATTTTTGTTTGTCTACCACCAATAAAATAGATGCTCATGTCTATCTTGTTTGTTCTATAACTATAGAGCCTAGAACAGGGCCTGATAATATATTGAATGCTCAATAAATATTTGTGGAGTGAATGGATGAATGATGTCAGTTAGGAAAGAAGGGAGGGAAGAAGAGCTGGAGGGAGAGGAGGTGAGGAGAAAAGGAGAGATTGAGAGATAGAAAGATATGGAGAGATGTTGACAGAGCCAGAGGAAGAATGAGAGCCAGAGAGACAGTGGGAGAAATTACCTGAGTTTGAGATTGAGATTTCAAGGATGGAAAAAAGTTAAATATGGCAGGAGTATCAAGTGGGATGGGGAAGAGGGTGGAGAGGTAAAGATGGAGAAGTGAGCCACAGACAGATCATCAGAGTTGGAAACCAAATCAAAGGCGTTTGCGCTTTATCCTACCGAACCCAATTAAGGGTTTTAAGCAAAGGAGTGACAGGATGAGATTTATGTTTCAGAAAGATCACCATGGCTGCAGTATAAAGAATGAATCAGAAGGGAGATGATAAGAGAAAAATTATGTTAACAGAAAGGAACGGTCAATGTGGCAGCTTAAACAAAGGGGAGTCAGAAAGCAAGGATTTGGCAGTGTTTTCCCAACACTGTCAGGAAAGAGGCAGTAAATCTGGGAATCCAAGCATTCCAGTGAGCGTGGAGGAAATACACAACGGTGGGTAAGAGTCTGGGCTTGGAGTCAGACAGACCTGGGTTTAACCTCAAATCTCTCACTCTGTAGCGTATGTGATCTAGCACAAGTTATCAATTCTAAGCCACAATTTCCTCTTCTGTAAAATAGGAACAATAACTGTGAGCATGTAGAAAGCTCGCAATAAAATATTGGTTTTATTATGTTATTAGGTGCACTCTGTTGTGTGCTTGGACCACTCTAATAAGTCATCCCATGACCTGGAGGAACCACGCCTCAATAGCCTCCACCTCTTTTGATATCATTTTCTGCAAATCAAGAAGCCCTCTGGTTATTAACTTGACTTCCTACATACCTGCTTTGTGACTGTCCTGCTGCCAATAAAATCGTATTTTCCAATGAATATTAATAAGATAACATTGTGTTTACATTTAGTCTCTTGAGTTTGGTTAGCTTGACTCAGTCCCCTGAACTTATTCATCTCTGGGGAAAACCAAATACTGAGATGTGGGGCCTCCAAGGCTGAAGTTCCTATCATGGCCCAGTGACTGCCGCAAGCAGGCTCACTCCGGGAGAGTGACCGATGGGCTGCCCTGGACAGCGGTCCCCAGTTTTGCCATGTGGAATCGTGTGCTTTGAATCTAATTACTTTTCTACATGGTAACTCTTCTAGTACTTAATTTCCTATTTTCCTTTGACCTCTCTACCCCAAATCTTCCCTTGAAGATGAATATCCACATAGAATAAGAAATAGCTAGGGCTGTTTTACAGTTCCGAGCTTCAAATGGGTCAGGAGTGATGCCCGCCTATGCATTTGATGTGGTTTTTCTTTTAATCTGTCTTTGGGGGAAAGAGCTATATCTGTTAGAGAATCAATATTTTTAGAAATTTAATAGGCTCATTTAGAGGTAAATATTTTAAACGGGCCACCCATGCATTGCATTAACTGCACCTTACTGTGACATTATCACAAAGACTTCAAACCTTTGGGACTGAGAAACCTTTTAACACTCTGTTTAGTAAACGGTAAACTCTTGGTTGATGATCTAGTCGGCTTTCCCTTAGTGTAGATCAGGCTCCCGAGGTGGGTGAGATTTCAGTCACGTGAATATCAGTCTGAAAGCATGAACATCTCTGCTGCACATCATTGGAGCCCCAGGTCATTCACACTTGTGGTTGTTTTACTTCACAGCCCAGAGCCTTCCCTGAGCTGCTGTCATTCTGACCCTGAGGCCGCCCTTCACAGCCTCGTGACTCTACTCCCAACATCCTCTTTCAAGCTGACACAGAGCAGAGGCTGACCTTGTCCCATCAACCACTTATCTACACAGACCCAATTAATCTTTGGTTGCCAGTCAGTCTAACTCACTTCCCTCCTAGAATACTATAGAATCTCACAGAGGGATGCTTTTGGCTTCATTTGCTTCCATATGGGCTGAGCTGTGGCTGAAACATAGACAGCTGCCCTATGGAATGATTTGAGGATCCCTGACGACCAAAGGTGCTTCTTGTCAGAGTGTCAGGGTGTGGGAACTCTCCCCTAATTCTCTTCATTTCTCCTTAGGGCTTCTTTCCAGGATAAGGACTTCCTAGAGTAGTTAACCAATTGCTTCTGACCAGGGAGTCTGCCCTAAGACAGATTCTGTACATACAAGGATAAGGGGAAGGGGATGAGAAAGTGCACTGACAAAGGGATTCTGAGTGTCCTGAGATGTATGAGGGCACGGGGTGCCTGCAAGTATTGGCCACCCAAGTGAAGGCACAACACGATTCTAGAGTCAAAGTAATCTGGCTTTGTTCAAGGTGATAAAACTCTGTGACCTCGGTAAGATATTTTACCTCTCTGAAGATATATATATCTGAAAGATTAAATGATATCCTGTATACAAAGGATTTATACCATAGTGCCTACTTGCCACATAGATGTGTTATAACAAAGGCATTAACCGCTCATTATTGAGTTTAACCTTGGTCAGATTTGGCTTCACTCAGGAACACAAAAACACAAATCAGTTGCTATTTCACCAAATGTAGGGCAGAGGTCTAGAATGAGGACTCAGCTTCAGCAGTCAGTATTCAGAACATTTGAAATGCATTCAGATCACTTGTAGGAAGATAGTGTCTACATGAGATGCTTATGTCAGCACTGAGATGGATTTGATGAGCTTCTCACCCACTAGTAGAGTGAAGATGGGATTTGGTGTGCAAGGCCTGACAAGGAAGAAGGCATTGCCTGTGGAGTGAGAAACTTGAGAGGTAGGGAAAGTCAGTGGTCCCGTACACCTTCCTACACCAGGAACATCATCCCATCGCACCAACCCTGTAGATTGTGGGACCCCTGCTGTCCACTGTAGCAAGAGTTGGGGAATATATTTGGGTCCTATGGTAGGCAGAATAATAGGCCGCACTTTCAAAGATGGCCACATCCTAATCCTCGGAAACTGTGAATATATTAAATGACACAGTAAAGGAGAAATAAGGTTGCAGATGGAATTAAGGTCACAATCAGCTCACCTGGAGATGGGCAAGATTATCCTGAATTATCTGGGTAGGCCAATTGTAATCATAAAGATTGTTAAAAGTAGAAGAGAGAAGCAGAAGGGGAGATCAGAGTGATGATAGAAGATAGATTTGACTGGCTGTTGCTGCCTGTGAAGATGGAGGTAGGGGGCCACAAGCAAGAAACACAGCCAGCCAGGGAACTCAAGGACAGTTTCTCCCCTGGAGTCTACAGAAGGAACAGAGTCCCGCTATCTTGATTTTAGCCCAGTGAGACCCATGTTGGGCTTGTAATCTACAGAACTGTAAGATAATAAATGTATTTTGTTTTCAGCCGTTAAGTTTGTGAAACTTTGTTATAGCAACCACAGAAAACTAATACAGGTCCCTTCCAAGGTAGAGATCCATATGCCCTCCCACCAATGACAATTTGTCCAAAGCAATAAATCATTTTTCAGTCCCTGAAGAGAGTAGCTTCTCATCTTTAACTAAAAGCTAAAAGTTTCCCAATTCCACTTCCTTTTATGGCATATACAGTTTAAACCAGCTCCGCTGTGACCGCAGGCATTTAGAAGTTCTAGGTGGGCAGCGGAATGCTAAGGGAAGAGCATCCATTATTGGAAGTCAACATGAAACTTACCTCAGAACTTTTTAGACTACTGCTTCAAAAGAAGGAATAAACATTAAGGGGGTTGTTAGGGATCTGACTAGGCAGCTTTAGGAAAAAAAATTCAGAGACAAAATGTGTCCTTTATCAAGTTTACCTTTATTGTTCCAAAGAATAACGGGGATCTTAGAAGACTGTCATCTTAAAGCCCAGTGTGTCGAGTTAAAGATGGAGTGGCAGTATTAATGGAATTGCCTTGCTTTAGTAGGTTTAAGGCAAATCCTTAACATTATTTTCCTGCCGTTTTCTAAATTAAATTTATAAGAAATATTATGTATCCCGCTGTGCAGAGTGAAAGCTGTATTCTTGTAAAGGGCTTATAATCATATTAAAAAGCTGGAGGGTGAAGTTTGTTCATGCCATCAAAGTCACAAAGTAAAAAATAGAGTCTTACATTGTGCATTTTCATAATGGTAATACTTTTAGGGTATATCACGCCACAAAGTGCTCCACTGACATTGCTGCGTTAATCCTCAGAACATCCCTGGTGGGGAGGTATATTTTTATCTCCACTTTGCATATGGGAAAACTGAGGCACAGCAAGCAGCAGCAATTTGCCTTGGCCTGCCAGTGGGTTGGCAACACAGCTTGCACCAAAACTCCAGGATTTTAGCCGGAAGAAGATTCACACCATTCATCAGACAGCAGTCGTCTTTCTAATCTACCTTTCTGCAGGTACCGAAGCAGCTCCAGGAGGACTTCTGCGTTGCTCGCATTTTATCTTCAAGTTCCTCAGGAAAAAGTCCTATAAATAGATTTTATGTTAATTCTGCTATATCTGCTTAAAATACTTATAAACAGTTGGTGAGTCGGAGGGCTCAAAATGGGGGCATTTTTGCAAAGTTGGTGGAAAATGTGGATGCTCTGGAGAAAGCCAATTGGGACACAGTTTGGGGAGCCGCAAGAAGACTATCTGAGAGGCTGGAAGCTCCCCACAGGAGTCTGCCTACCAAAAAGCATACATTTGCCCTCAGACCAGGGAATTCCAGGCCTTTCAGGAAGTTCTATTCCTGGGTTTACTCCCCTTTTTCTGCAGACTTTAATTTTTACCCTGGCCCTTAGCTTCTGCCTGACACACTTTAAACCAGCTGGTACGCCCCAGGTTTGAGCATCTTGCTAGAAACCTACAGTAGCTTAATCTTTATCCCTGCCCATTCCCTTAGAAGAGTGGTAGGGCCAAAATCTTGTTCTCTCTGCTGTTCCCTTGGTTGTGTGTCCCTGAGTGACACAGAAACCAAAGGCTTGAGCATCTTACAAACAATATAGGTAAATAAAATGATATTTTGATCACCTGCTATGTGTAGGCATTAGTCTCAGTGTGTCACTCCTGTGGCCTCATTGGAATTAAGCTGCCTCCGTGTTATACAAGAGGAAAAGTCACTTGCCCAAGGCCACTCAACTAATAAGTGGTGGGGCTGGGATTCAGTCCCAGGTCCAATAGGACTTAACTACCTGCTTTTAACCACCACACTATTCCCCCTCCAATATTCTGGGCTGTATGAGTTCTCCATGTGCCCTGCGACACATGGACTCTGCCAGCCAGAAACTGCCCTCTTGCCACAGTGATATGCTCAGAGTTGTTTGCTGTTTGCATCTTTCTTTGGTACCCCAAAGACACCATCGAGCCTAATGAGTATGCCCCTATCTCTTAATTTAAGAGTTTCTTATTCTCAACATCCTTCAATAAAAATACTAGGGACCTGGTTTCTAGTTCTTCATCTTGAGAACTTGGATCAGCCAACTTTCCCATAAAGATTTGAATAGTAAATATTTTAGGCTTTGAGGGCCATATAGTCTCTGTTGCAACTATTTAATTCTGCCTTTATAGTGTGAAAGCTGACAGAGACAGTATGTGAACAAGTAGGTGTGGTTGTGTTCTAACAAAACTTTATTTACAGAAACAGGTGATGGGCCAAATTTAGCTCGTGAGTTGCAGTTTGCTGGCCCCTGGTCCAGGGAATAATGAGAGGGCTAGAATTAACTGGAGGCTGTTGCAGCTCCCTTCGTGTTAAGTTGTGGAGTCAATAACTTACTAGACAGGTAATAGGGAGCCACATCAAGTTTTTGGAACACGAAGGTATGTGATTAAAGTGGTTTTTTAGTATGATTAATCTGTCTGCATCCTCTGATGAATGGAATCAGAAGAGATTAGAGGCACAGAGAGGAGCAATTAGGAGTCTATTGTAATAATCTAGGTAAGAGATGATAAGAGTCTCACCTGAGAGAGTGAATGTGAAGAAATGAAGGAAATTGCAAAATGAACTCTAATGTCTTCATCCTAAGCATTAGAAAATGGTATAGGGCTAGTAGGGAAGAAACAGGGTTGTTGGGAGGAGGGGCTTTGGTGTTGAGAGGAAATGGCCAATTGAGTTCCCAAATGCACAGTTGAAGATAACAGAGGGACATACAGTGGGGTATCCAACAGATAAGAGAAAATTGAGGGCTCAAGGGAGAGATTTGTGCTGTGGATGCAGACTTGGATGAAAGGCCAAGAGAGTAGAGAAAGGGAAGCATGGTACCCAAGGACAGACCTTGGAGATGACTCCATTTAGACACCTAACGCAGGAAGAAAGCATTAGTAAGTGACCTAGGATGGCAGAGGGCCCCAGGAGGAAACAGGGGTGTCGGGGGGAGATGGGAGTGTCAAGAAGGAAATGTAAAATCCATCTCCAGAAAGTAAAATAAAACAGATTTGTTTCTGGAATTCTTAAAAAATATATCCACACCATGGTGCATTAACCAGAAATGATGTACTAAAATTAACCAGAGTGAACCTGGCCTTAGGGTTGGCACTACCCTGTTCTATTCAAAAACTCACATCACAAAGAATGTGACACAGAAAAGAGACAGACCTATTTGCTTTCTTTATCTTAGGCAGGCTCGCATACTTCAAATGACCTGAAAAAATTCAATAATCTGTTCATTTGCTAGAGTCTCTCTCTGAGACTCCATTGATGGGTGATTTATCAGAGCAGCCAAGGCCAGCACAGGGGCATTCTCTGCATTTGCTTTGATGCCCTGATGCCAAGGCGCATTATCAGTACTGAAGGCCATTATTTCCATGGAAAACAATGGTTCGTGGTTAATGCCACCCTGTAGGCACATAATAAGGGAGATGACTGGCGATAATGTGAAGGCTGAGAGTTCACTGCAGCCCACGTCTGTCCTTCGGTTGAAGCCTGTCTGCTCTGCATCTGCATGCTGCTGCTCTGGGCTTCCCAGGAAGAGCGGGTTGTGTCTGTTCTTTAGAACAAAGGCTCGAAAATTTCCTTGGCCCTAGGTAAAGTCTGGAGGGAAAGCGCCCATCTTGCAGAAGACTGACAGAGGCTGATTCCACTGGGGTTTTTACTTCCCACTCTGAGTCAAAGGCATTTGGCCGCAGATTCGTGTGGTTAAGCCAGTAGAGAAATTAGCAGAAGGAGGGGAGCTGTGATCCCAAATAACCTTTCCTGGAAAGGGTCCAATTTGTTCTCACCTGCTGATTTCTGCACTCTTTCCAGGTGCTCTTGAATTTAAACTACTGCTTTTTAGTTTGTGTGGATTCTCTTTGTGGAAAGATTTACTGTTCTGCATTTCTTGGAAGAAAAAAAAAATTTCTGAGGCATCTTTGGGGATTTTACAATCAGGATGTAGAAAATTGTGTTTCAGAGTTGAAGCTAATGAGAGATCATCCTGTAATAGACGGGATATGAGGCTCTGTGTCTGTGGAGGGAAGAGATGGAGAAAACAGGCAATCTGCCTGCTGCTGTTCTCTGTCACCAGAAAAATGTCAACTTTCCCATCTGACAAGGAAGGTTTGCAGCCTAGAACGTGTCATAGCTCAAGTGAAAAACAACTGTTACCGATTCAGGTAACAATGCATCTGATTTTCACAAAGTCATCTGGCTACAGGATAATGAGTCCGTTATTTCTCTAGAATGACTTTCAATAGAGTTTCTCTGTGAAGACATTTCAAATTTTAACAACACTTCAGTGTTGTGAGTCTAAAAGCTACCATGCTATAAATTGAGCTGTGCTCGTCATTCGCCCTCCTGGTCCGTTTTCTGGCCTTCTGTGTGCTGCAGGAGGCTGACATTTATAAATCGTTCCACTGAGACTCCTTGTTCTTTGGCCTCCAGTTGGGTTTGTCCAATAGGAGGCACCAGCAGAGATCAGAGGACAGGAAGTGGGAGGTCAGGGTACCTAGTGGCCTGTCAACTTTCTACCCCTTCCCTTCCCTGCCGAGTTTCGGGCAAGGGATGCGCTCTACTCATAGGGTCTCTCCTTTTGCCCCTGCAGGCTCACGGGTACCAACGACTTCCTACTGCCTGTCCCTGGCTGCTTCCTCATTCCACTTGTTCTCTCACACCTGCCCACACCTCTGGAAGTAGCCCCTTTATTAACCTCTCTTCAATAAAACACTTTAAGGGTACCATCTGTTTTCTGACTGCTCCCTGAAGGAAACAACAGCCATATTTTAATGACACCATTTGTAAAATAATCTAAAGGAGGGTATGGACATTACCACGTTTGTCCTGGTCAAAAATTTAACAGGCGTATTGGGAATCTTAATAGAATAATTCTAAATTTCATCTGGAAGAAAAAATATTCAAGAACATAGTCAGGAAAATTCTGGAAAAGATTAAAAGTAAAAGCAATGGAAGGGTTCTCAATTTATCAGATGTTACAATTGATTATAAAAGTTCGCTCATTGAAACAAACTAACACTAGTGCAAAAATGCAGGACAGATCAGTTAAAGAGAACAGAGAGCTAGAAACCCACACAAGAAGACACCAGGACAGCTTTCAAGAATACAGTTTGTGAAAATGGTAGTATTTCTAATCATTAGGGAAAAATATTGATTATTCAATTAAAGGTGTTATTGATTATTCAATAAAAGGCCAGCCACTTCTGAGAAATAAAAAGCTGGATTCTCAGCCTCACTACTCATATCACAATAAATTGCAGAAGAATCAAAGATTTTGAACTCTTTTTTTTAAAGATTGGCTCCTGAGTGAACATCTGTTGCCAATCTTCTTTTTCTTTTTTCCCTTCTTCTTATCCCCAAGGCCCCCCAGTACATAGCTGTATACTCTAGGTGTAGGTCCTTCTAGCTGTGCTGTTTGGGATACTGCCTCAGCATGGCCTGATAAGCGGTGCCATGTGCACGCCTGGGATTCAAACTGGCAAAACCCTGGGCCGCTGAAGTCGAGCATGCAAACTTAACCACTCGGCCACGGGACCAGCCCAAATCAAATATTTTAATAGAAAAAAAAGCCAAACTCTAAAAATATTAGAAGAACACATATTTGAATATTTTTATAATCTTACAGCATGTGCATGGGTATTTCTAAGTACATCAAGAAAATATGAAATAATACAGTATGCATTATTGTTGTTATGTAAAATATAAGACTCTGCATGCTTTTTAAAGAGGACATATGAGAAAAAAATGCTGGGAAAACTTTAGTTACTGTCAGTATTGCAGAATAGACAGCCTGAATTTTTTCTCCTGAAAACAACGAAAAATGCTGGATAAAATTTTTTTTCTTTTAAAGATTTTATTTTCTCCCAAAGCCCCCCGGTACATAGTTCATAGTTGTGTATTTTTAGTTGTGGGTCCTTCTAGTTGTGGCATGTGGGATGCCACCTCAGCATGGCCTGAGGAGTGGTGCCATGTCCACGCCCAAGATTCGAACTGGTGAAACCCTGGGCTGCTGAAGCAGAGCACACGAACCCAAACACTCGGCCACAGGACCGGCCCCTGAATAAAAAATTTTAAAGCTCTTGAAATGTATTGCTGAGCTGGGAAAAAATTAACTAGTTTGCAGAGGTCAAACATGATGTTAAAGTGTGAGCTAAGTGAGGACTGAAATAGTTTTCACTCGGAGGGTGTCTGCCAACTCTGGTGACACACGTCTTGTCTTTCTGATGGTTGTACCGGCAGAAGGAGACAAGATAAAGCATGGGCCTGCACTGGGACCCCAAAGGCTATGCTTTTATTGCAAGGGTGAATGAGCACTAACCCTGTTGCATGGAAGGAGAGGGCAAGGAAACTTGCCTATGACCACCTTCGTACTGAATGGACAGGTGCACTTCCACTGAATGGAGAAATCCTCCCCTGAGGATCTGCCAGCCCTAGTGGGGCTCTGCAGACAGAGTCCTCATTATTGGTGGCAGTTAGTCTAAGAAACTTCAAGCTGGCAGTTGCCCCAGGCAACTGGCAGATGCAAGTGTAGATCCTCTCTGAGGGTGTGCAAATTCAACCCAGGCCTCAAAGACTCTCAGAGATAATATTCCAAAGAAAATGAGCTTGCATTCAAAAATAAAGGAAACAAGTCACCAGAAGCAAGAGCCAGAAGATGCAAACTGGCCAACTGTTTAGATATCCGAATTATCAGACACAGACTATAAAATAACATATTTAATGTGTGCAGGTAAATACAAGAAAAGCTTAGAAATATGAGAAAGGAACAAGAGGCTATTAGAAGCAACCAAGCAGACTTGGAAAAGAAGCAAATGAATTTCTAAAATGATCATATAATACTTAATATTAAAAACTCAGTGGGTGGTTTTAAATGGAAGATTAGACACAGTTGGAGAGAAATTAGTATCCTGGAAGATAGATTGGAAAAAATTATCCAGAGCACCACATAGCGTGTCAAATAGAACATTTAAAAGCACATTTAAGAGATACAGAAGATAGACAAACTCTTGTACATAGCTAATAGGAGTTCCAAAAGATGATAGAACAGAAAAGAAGCAACACTCAATGAGAAAATGGCCAGAAATTTTCAGAAGTTGAGATACACTAAAGCTCAAATTCAGGAAAGTTAATGAATGTTGGGGAGAATAAATAAAAACAAAGCCATCCCTACAAGGGCATAGAGAACCTCAGAAGCCCAAAGATAAAGAAATGTAAAAGCAGTCAATGAGACAAGCGAGATCACCTCTAAAGACCAGCAGTTAGACTGACAACCAATGTCTCAACAGCAACAATGCAACTTGTAGAATAATATCATCATTGTGCTAAAAGAAAATATGCAAACAAAATCTATCTTTCAAGAATGAGAATGAAATAGAGAACTTCTCAATTAAACAAAAACTGAGTTTACCACCAATACTCTTATTAAAGGAAATTCTGAGAGTAGATGCAAAAGGATTCCAGAAAAGTTTGAGATAAAGAAGAAATGATAAGCAAAGCTACTGATGAATACAGGATAAATGAAAAGAAAAAAAATTGTGTAAAACGGTGATAACAATGTCTAATTTAGGGAGTTATAAAAAGATTACAGTAAAATATTGGACAACTTAAACGTGTAGTTCTTTTTTTTAAAGGTTTTATCTTTTCCTTTTTCTCCCCAAAGCCCCCCAGCACATAGTTGTATATTTTTAGTTGTGGGTCCCTCTAGTTGTGGCATGTGGGACGCTGCCTCAGCATGGCTTGATGAGCAGTGCCATATCCGCGCCCAGGCTTCCAACTGACGAAACACTGGGCCGCCTGCAGAGGAGCGCACAAACTTAACCACTCGGCCACGGGGCCGGCCCCTTAAATGTGTAGTTTTAAAGGGTCTTGTTGATGTTAAAATATTTAAGGAGTTTGTATTACATGGAAGAAGAGGGTGAAATAATAGAAAATATATGTATTGGTCTCTGCCCCCGGTTCCTGACACAGGGCTCCTAAAACCCTTGTAATTTCCTAAGTGATAAGAGCACTAGGAGCTTCTCTTGTTCTAACATTTGGTCTTTGATCCCGTCCCTGACACAGGGCTCCTGAAACTCTTGTACATTTCTAAGTGATAAGAGCACTAGAAGCATCTTTTGTTCTAATGAGGTGGCTCTGGGTGGGCTCCTTAATGGTTCCTGGAGGGCTCCTGGTCACCAAAAAGCCGTGATTAGGAGCTTGGAATTTTCAGGCCCACTCCCCATCCTCCAGAGAGGAGAGAGGGGCTAGAAATGGTCTTAATAGTTGATCATGCCTATGTGAGGAAGCCTCCATAAAATCCCGGTACTAGGGGGTTCAGAGAGCCTTCCAGGTTGGTGAACACATCCACACTGGGAGGATGACGCACCCAACTCCACGGGGACAAAGTGGTCCTGTGCTCAGGACCCTCCCAGACCTCGCCCTATGTATCTTTTCATCTGGTTGTTCATGTGTGTCCTTTATCATATTCTTTAATAAACTGCTAAGCATAAGTAAGTGTTCCCCTGTGTTCTATGAGCCGAGTTGGCAAATTAATTGAACCCAAAGAGGGAGTTGTTGGACCTTCCGATCTATCGTGAGTTGGTCAGAAGCAGGAAGATGATAACCTGGGCTTACGACTGACATCTAAAGTGTGTATGGGTGTGTAGAGGGACAGTTTTGTGGGACTGAGCCCTTAATCTGTGCGATCTGACACTCTCTCTGAGTAAACAACGTCAGAATGGGGGTTAAATCATAGGCCGCCCAGCTGGCGTCTGAGACTTGCTTCTTGCTGTAGGAAAAAAACTCCACCCATTTGGTGACCGGCAGCATCAGAAGTGAAATGGTTAGTGGAAGTAGTACAGGAGACCTACATGGAGAAATACAGAAGGGAAGTACTGTTTCTCCCTACATTGAAAGGAAAATACTGAGTTTTTCAATTACAAAGAGTAATAAAAATAATTAACTAACTTTAGACTTTTAAACTATCAAAATAGCTACGGAAACTACTAAAAGAATAGAGTGTAACTTCCTAACTTACAGAGGAAAGAAATGAATAGAGAAAAGTTGGGGGTGGAATAGGACTAAAATGCATTGTTTAGGAATATATATATACACACAAGTATACATATGTATGTACATATATGGGAAAACCACAAAGAAAAGTGGGGGGAGTGTGAACACAAAATTCAGAAAGGCTGTGGTGGCTGGACACAGAGTGCGGCCACTCTGCATGATCTCTGCTAGTCTGGGGTCAGTGTAGTCGCCAGCAGGATGGACTCAGAAGGGTGCCTCTGACTGTTGAGAGCAGACCGCTCAAAAGATCAGAGGGTACTTGAGGACCAGTTCTCAGCAGAACCTCTGGGAGCTGAAGGATCAGTGATGAAGACGTAGAAACACATGGACTAAGAACCCAGAGCTCCTCTCCAGTTTCTCTGGCACCATTTTAGCCTGGGAATCTTGTATCTCCTGAAGGAGTGAGAAGAGGTCCAGATGTGACTGTGATGGAAGTTCCACTGGCCAGAGAGGTGATGACTCAGATCACGTCTGACATAGAGAAATATAGGAACAGTATATTTCTCCGTTTGAAAACAACAGGAAAACCTATTTCATTCCCAAAATGTTAGTAGTGATTGGGAATCCAGGTATTTTTAGTGAAATTCCAGGTATTTTTCAGTTTCTTTATATTTGTATTCATAATCTTTACATAAAAAACCAAGACATCTATAAAACTAAATTTATCTGACTGCAGGATATAACGAAGTGAGTTTTCTGTGATTTGAAAAGGCCAATATTTGTAATTCCATAAGAGTTGCCATGAAAATTTTTTAGGGGTAGTTTCTAGTGTTCTAACTGAATTTCCTAAGGTAGGCTGTGCTTTATAAACTAAAAAGCCCCATCTGCTCTCTCCTTATCATTATCTTTCCTACCTGTAGGAAAGTATTTAGCAATCATTATCCCCTCAAAAGATCATTTTAATAAAAACATTTAATAAAACATTTAATAAAAATATTTAATAAAAAACATTTAATAAAAATCTGTAATTCATGTTGTCACATAATACTGTCACCTTAAAACAGAGGACCCCTGCATTGTGGGCCTTCTATAATTATTAATACATATAAATTATATATTTTTTATTATTTTACCTGCTCTCACTCCATCTATTTTCTCCTATTGCCAAAACTCCTCTCCCCTCCATCCTTCTCATCCCTCCCTCCCAATGCACACACACGTGTATACACACTTCCCAGTTCTTTAATTTCATCCATGGCATCATCATTGTTCTAATTTCTTGCACTCAGATTTATAATTGTTTCCTCTTCCTTTATGCATATAACTAGCTGCTCAATATTTAAAAACATTTCTCCAGTAAATAATATTTCTAAAGGCAGAAAGTAAGCTCAGAGTAGTGGCTGCGGTGGAGATCGACAGTTTTTCCATTGTTCTCCCCTCCTTTGTGCACACAGCTAGACTACAGTCCTCAGCTTTCCACAGAGTGATGTGGCTAAGTTCTCATCAATGGAACATGGGCAGAAATGGTGTGTGCTACTCCCAGGCCTGGCCAGGAAAACATTCCTTGTCCCTTCCTCCATGGTATTCTTTCCTTAAGGCTTCTTTACTACTCTCCCTACCTCTCCACCCATGGCAACCGCAAAGCCACATGCTGAAATGGCAGAGCTACCATCAGCCTGGGCTCTGAACAACTATGTGCAGCTTCTACCCCAACCCCAACCCCAAACCTCTGTAGATTGCTGAGTGAGCAGGACATTAACTGCTATCATGTTGAGCGAGCCTTGAGTCTTTGGGTCTATTTGTTTCCACTGTCTGGCCTACCCTAACTAAAATACTGAAAAATTCTCAAGAGCTGCTCATAATGGCCCAAGAATGAATTTTTTTTCTCTAATGACTTTTTGTAAAGTCCTTTTCAGACGAATCTTTAAACACTGTGGTGTTTCACCCATGAATGTCAGATTTACCTCATTAGTTAATTTGATCTCCTGGGTGTGAAACTGTTCATCTTTTCACTCAGTGTGATACAGAGCCACACTCTGTGGGGTATATCTCAGATGCCAAAAGTTAAGCAGAGTGGTATTTTCCACTAGGACCGTTTGGTTTGTTACAATTAGGGATGGTAATGTGATCTGGAAGCTGAAACTACAGTTTTGAAAGTGCAAAAATAGCAGCAACAAGTCTTATATTTAGAGGAAACAAAAGGTTTAAAATGACAGTTATAACAAAAACTAAGTAACATGTGCTGTTCTGGAATAGGCTGTAGAAATTTCAGAAGAGTTGTCTCCTTCTAGAATAAGCTCACTGTTTTGATTGCTCTTCTTGAGCCTGTCTCAGAGGTTACCCGAGTATAGCTGGGCCATTTATACATATTCCACAAATCTGACTCCAGAAGCTTTGAGAAATAACATTTCCAATGGAAATGGATATTTCCTAAAGGTTTTCTGGAAGGAATTCTGCAGGCCTTCATGCCTGGTACACGGAGAAAAATGTCTTCAGATTTCTTTTCACCCATCCATCACCACCAAATCCTTATACTGGTTATAAAAACATTTCTACCCATGGTGCTTGCTTTACGTTTTCCTCCTCTTTTCATTTCCTCCTTTTGCTAGCCCCTCTCTGTTCTTTTCGTTGTAAATCCTGCTACACTAGTTTATGGTTTCCCCAGGTATTCCCCTCGTCCCTTACTACCCCAACCTCCATGGAGAGATCCAGGAAAAGGGATGTAGGGTTGGAAAGAAAGAGGTGATGAATTCTTCTGTATTAATGTTTTTGTCCCTGTCATTGCTATGTAAGCTTTAGGAGCCTGTATGTTCTTTTCCATGCTCTTTCCACTTTTTAGGAAGAAGCTCTTAGCTGTTCGCCAACAGCTCTGTAGCCCTTAACTAAATGAAGTGGGGAGGTTTTAGGGAAGGGCAAGGCCCAGAAATTGGGGATGAGGCTTTGACCGTTACTGATATCCACTGTCATTCTTATCAGTTTGGGGAGACTAATGACCTATTCACATAAATGGTTGAGAATTTTTCAGTTTTTTCCATCTTACCCAGGACTCTAATTCTGTGGAGTTCATGAAAGAGCAGATCTGTAAGGCTTGCTTGTCTTTCTTTATATGATCTTTAAGGACAGGCACTTCTTCAGGCTGTTTGCTGGAGCTTTCCCTGAACCAAACCAATGGGGCCACCTGTCCCAGCCCTACAACGGCTGAGGGTCTGTCCACATCCTTGCTCTACAATATTGCGTGATGGTGATTACCTAGCACAGCTAGTTCTACGTCTCAGTGGACCCAGAGGCCTGTGTCAGGGTGACTTCCATGAGCCAGTGAGAGCAGGAGAATATGAGATATCTGACTTTCTTGTTTGGTCCCAGCCTAATGATAGTGATGTCTCAGCTAAGGATGCCCAAGCACTTGCCTGGCCCATACTACTTATGGCGAACCCCCACAGGCCTTTCCCTTCGTCTGCCACCGGGGCCAATGTTGTAGCTAGGCTGGCCTTTGTGGGTCTTATTATGATTACAGATTGTAATTTAGTAAAAACAAACAAACAAACAAAAAAACCATCAGGGAAATTTGAGGAACAAGATTTATTACTCACGGGTCCTGGAGGGAACATGGCACATCAGAGGGTCACACGATGAGGTCATGAGTAGAGAAAGAGGGAGGGAATGTGAACCTGGAGCTCTGCCTTTATTCGGGTCTGAAGGTGGGGTACCTAAGGTTTCACGGATTCACTCTTTATTGGTGAATTTCATGCATAAGAGCAGGAATTAGGGAGTGATAAGGGAGAAACAGGATCACTCAAGTGGTTGGTTTTCTAGGTTACCCAGGTCATTCTAAAAGGGAAAGTTCATGGATGGGGCAGCCCAGCTCTTTATCTAGCTGTGTAGCTGGCAATATGTTTCCTTGGGGGGGTTGTCTTTGAAATGGATGTCTTGGCAATCACAAGTTTAATGCCAGGCACTTAAACTACACTGACCTTAGTGAAGCCCTAAAGTCCTTGGAGCCAGCAGCTGAGAATCCTCGTGCCGGATAATCTGCTCCATTTCACTTATTGGGGAAGAGGGCCCTCGGATTGGGGTTCTAGGGACTCATGTTTCCGTTGCCCTTTTCACTTGGTCTGAAATGTTGGATGGCTAGCAGCTCATTCCTGGAGCCTCTGCCACACGTTCCGAGCCCTAGGTCTCTGGCCTCCCTGACAACTTCACCTTACCTACCATCATTTCCCTTATGACCTTTACAGTTGTCAGATGAGCTTATGGTCTTTTTCCCCTCTCGTCCTTTACCCCTGAAGTGAAATAAGCCTACACATTAATCAACTTGGGTTCCCAGACACTTTGCTTTGAACGTCTTTTGTAATCTTTGCTGTCTAATAGAACATGAATTTCGAGGCATGGCCGCCCTGCTCTTTCAGAATACATTGTGTTCTCAAAGGCAGCATGACATAACTTGTGTAGATGAAAGGGCCCGGCTGTTTTGAGTAGCTTCTGTTTGGCTTATTTGACTTTGATGATGTCATATTAAAGTTTCATGCTTTCTGGGTGGGTAGAATTGATGTAGCATAAATTAGTTGGCTGATCTATGCATTTTTTTCTCTATTGTTTGAAAATTACTGTCTCCAGAAAGCTCCCTAGTGGCTGCAACTTTGCCTGCATGGATCCTAGACAAAACCCCACTGTTAGTATTTGTCAGAAAACTATGTAGATACAGAGGGAAAGAAAAAGAGTTCTCTGAAAAAATCAGACAAATGGTTATTTTTACATATTCTTATTTTTCTCCTCATCATTTCCAAAGAATGTACATCCCACAGTGACGTGGGTGATCTAATAGCATTTTGTACCAGTAGTGTTAAAAATTAGAGTGACAGAGTTAATCTCAAACTCTATGGTTATTTTCTAAAATAAACACATGAAAGCACATACTGAAAATGTATCCAGTAGGAAAGTGATGAGCTTGCCTTAAATACCAAGACAATTTAGTGCAGACTAATTTTTGAAATAATTAATATAATAACAGATGTTCACCCTGGAATACCATAAATACAGAAATCTTGATGTATGTAAAATTAATAAAAATTTGAAGCCTCCTAATTTAATTATATTTTACTTTTATGAAGATAAAACAACACTTAAGGATGTTTGAGACCATGAGTAATTGTTAGCTATTTTCCTTTTGTAGTTGGCTCAGCAAAATTTATACAACCCTCTGTCAAATTTTTTAAAAATTTCCAATGTTTTAAGAAAAATATATGAGTCTATGTGTCATAGAGGAAGCAGGTTGCTAGCTTGATTAGCTTCCCTCAATCTCAGACCTATTTTGTGCCCCCAAATGAAAATTTCATGCTGTTTCCTTCTTCAAAGCCTCTGCACGTGTTGTTCCCTCTACCTGTCACTCTCTCTGCCTGCTTAGTTTTGCCCATCTTTTCCACTCCAACTTAAGGCCCCACCTGGGAGAGCTCCCCTGATCCCCCCATTAGCTCAGCTAGCCTTCCATTATATTCTCCTCCTAAAGCCTGTACTTCCCATACCAAGCACACTTATTCTGTGTTTATCTTCCCTGGTAGATTATACACCCCTCTAGGGCAGGGCCTATATTTGTTGAGCTTTCTATGCTGGGTATTCAGCACAGTCTTTGGCATTATTAAATGAATTGGTTTATGGTAAGGTTGACATCTGAACAGTTTATGACGGACTCTTGCATCTAATCGCTATTTTACGTACATGGACTTTAGCAAAAGGACAAGAGTTGTCCAAGAATAAACCCAGATCATTCTCTAATGGATCCTTTGGACTTCTTTTATTAAACAGATTGTTCATTAATTATTTTCAACACAGTTGAAGTAAACTTTATTGAGCTTTATGCCAGGTATCATACAAGACACTGAAGATACAGTGATTAACAAAACATAGCCCTTGTTCTCTCTGAGCAAATCAGATAATGGAAACATATGCCCTAGATCTGTGTACTAAGATAATGTCAGCAACTTTTAACTTTAGAAGGATTAAACTGTGGGAACAAAAATGGTGGAAAAATAGAAACCTATACTGGAATGCTTTAGCAGGAACAGGCAAATTTGCTTTTTATTTAAGTTGTCTTAAAAAATTCAGTTATTTATTTGTCAGTATTGCTGTTTATGGAATGGAAAAAGCATACCTATGGGAGGCCAATACCAAGTTCATCCACAATATATCTCTTACCTTCAGTACGAGTGGAACATAAATTGTCTCTTAGCCAAATGACAGAACTCAGAAATCTCTCAAAATATGTTCTTCCAAAATGCACAGCTTGCTACTAATCAAAGGTTTGAGAAATACCTTGATGAGTGGACTAGCCTCCTAAAAACTACACATTCTGAATTTAAGAAAAACCCCAAAACTTGAGTGCACTCAAATTTCTTGATATTATTAAAAGGCCTATTTTAAACAAAGTGATTGCTTTGGCAAAAAATAAGTCTTGTCGAAGTTATGTCTTACATATTGTGCTTCCATTTCCTTTTAAATTCAGAAAGAAAGGAGGGAAAGAAAAAAGTAAGCCAAGGGACAAACAAAAATGATGAACGTTGTTATTTTGCAGAGAGGCTAACGGTTTGGGAAGAGCTCATCTCGTGTACATACCATACTTACAGAAATCTCATGAGTCTTCAAAACACCGAGGGCTTGACAAGCTGCTCACCTATGCAGGAAAGCATTCCTGGGGGGAGCAGTGCATGGAACACTGGCCAATCTCACAGGACCCTAAATTCCTGTCAACTGTTGGTCATTTTGACCAACTTTGGCAGCAAATATTTATGTTTAAACTTATTCACCTTAAATTTATGTGTGATTATTTGACAATCCCATACTCAAAGAGAAGCAGCAGTGGCAGGAATTCAAATGAGGAGATATTTTATAAAATTCATCCATTTTCATCTTTGGTTATAGGCAGTGGAGATTCTGGGAAATCATAGCATTTGGGAACAAAATAATGAAGCTGAATGGTGAGTCATCTATAAAGACAACTACAAAACTGCCTGCAAAGTTTGAAAGGGAGGCAAGGTGTTTGATTCTTGTCCCAAAGGATAAGAAAGGATAAGGATAAACTGCCTCCTGGAAAATGTTTTTCTAGGAAGCAGTTTAGAATCATGCAGGGAAACAGCATAGCTTAAGATCACGGGGTCTGGAGTTTGGGAATGCCTAGATTTTGGTCTTGAGTTCACTCCTTACTAGTGGTGTGACCATGGGTAAGTTACTTAACTTCTGTACTCATTAGTTTCTTCACTGGTAAAATGGGCTCCAATAGCAATTCCTTTTCATGAGGTTGTTATACACATATAGTGAGATAAGACACATAACACGCTTACAACAGTGCCTGGCATGTAAGTGCGTAACCCACGTTAGATAAGGTTTTCATTACTCAGTACATTTTCACATGCTGGAAATGAGCTGCTTTATTGCTCAGACTGAGGCAGCGCACCAGCCCAGATGCTCAGCAGGAGCTGTTTCTCACTAGGCTTTTTGCCTTTCCAGACCACTTCTTTCTAGGGTGGTGCTCATTTATTTCAGTTGCAAGACCTGGTGCAGGTACATGAATAAACTAAGACAGTTATTATGTCCCTCAAAGAGAGAAGCAGAATATGTGATGGCATGAAGGTGATAATTGCCAAGGCTGGGGTGCCCACTTACGATTCCATAAAATCACAGAACACAGGTTCTAAGAGTGATAAAATCCTTCCGTGCTTACATATGCCAACCTTCCACTCGAGGAACAGATTCCTCTATTATCTCCCAGTCTAACAGAGACTGGCCTCTGCTTGATGAGGTAACTTGGTGAGAGAGGCTGTGTGATAAGGGAGGCAAGAAGACATCGGCTCCAGTGCGGGGCAAGTCACTTCACTCCTCAGATGGAGAACATGGGGTTCGAATTAGATGACCTCCAATGTCCCTCCCTCCTAAGTCTTGTATTCTAAGGCTCAATGACTTCATAACCTTGAAGGACAGCCTCTCATCATTGAGCAGCTCTACAGCTAAAATGCTTTTCCATACATACTTTTGGCCCTAGCTCTATCCTCTGGAGGCACACAGATAACTTCATTATCTTTTCCACATGCATCTTTTAAGGATTTGAAGACGGCTATTCAGTCCTCTGAGTCCTCCCTCCTTCTGAACACAGTCAGACACACTTGTGCATCTGTATTGCTTCCAGCCCTCACCGGGAAGGAATTCCTTTTTGGACCATTCAGTAAACCTTCTCTTATGCTTCTTATTCTGCCCTTCTCCTAACTTCTTGTACGTGTGTGTAGTCTGTCACCACCCACACCCTCCGGTCAGTTGCTGTTGGCCCAGCAGTGAGTGTGGCTTCTGGTGAAGGTGGTTGCTGTTTAGCATCATGCAGCTTATAGCAAAGGAGCCACAGAGCCAAATCAACAATGACATCAAACCGAGGGTCCAACTGACTCTTTTATAGTTGACTGACAACACTCTACAGTTCAAGCAAGGCCTGGTGTATAGTTTCTGAGATTTAGGAAAGGCCTACATGCCGAGACAATCCTCATAGATAAGTGGGGATATAATTCTGGGACTGAATCAATGGTTGCCATTCGTAGGGTACCTGAAGCTGTAAGGGGACTGAGCTGTTCCTCAGGAATGCACCATTAGGCCCCTTCATCACCTGCTATCCTACCAGAACACTGCGCTCACCAGCTTCTCTTCAAGATGCGAGGTGTGTTTTCTGTGGAGAATGAGAACTGTGGTTTATTAGTTTGGATGTCTTTATAGATCTTGCTGCCTCAGTTTATCCCTCTACTTTTCTACACAGAGCTTTGTAAAATCTTTTGAAAGTTCCATCTTGTCTCAATTCTGCAAGGGAGAATGGAGGAAAGGGACTTCCGTTCATGCTTTGACCTCAGCATTAAGGGGAAGCAGCTCCCCTTGAAGACAGGGTGGTGCTAACAAGGGCGTTCAGACTGAAAGAATTCCATGGGGAAGGTGTGACTGATTCAGGGTTCAGTTTAATAAGTGAGGGTAGATTTCCTCAGCTTGTTGTTTCTCAGTTCTGCACTAGTAGATATTCAACTCTCACAGGTCAGATGTAAGTTAAGATGCAAATATTCTCATGGAAGGGTAACTCTTTGCTGTTACCATCTACCTAAAGAATTCAAAGGGCATTCAGGTATAGAGAAAGAGAAGCCATAAGAATAGCAGAAGCCCGGCTTCTCAGAAGACTGGGGCTTATCGAAGTCAAAATTTGCTTCCTTATGTTGTACTTGGGGCATGCCCCCAAAATGGTCATCCCAAATGAGGTTATTCCACGTGAACAGGACATCTGGTCCCACAGGCATGCCTGCAATGGCAGGCTAATGTGACACTAGCATCACCACACTTCACAGCGTCCTTGAAGTGTGCCTGTTCTTCTTATGTAAGCGTGCTCTCCTTTGGCTCATCAGACAGAAGCTGTTAAGCTTCTCTGGAGAGTTTGAGAAAAGCTATTTACAACATATCAAAAAACTCCCTTTCTAGACGGATTCATGAGGAAGTGCCTGAGAGGCAACTCTTCCCCAAGACTGCCAGATAAAGGAAATAATCAGCGAAAAAGTGGGTGGTAAACTGGTGAACTCGGTGAATACATAACGTTTCCTATAACATCTCGGGACCCCAGAAGTTATCAAGGAATGAAGCTGGACACTTCTTGAGGAGGTCCTTTAATATCTGACTTTTAGTATTCATTTCATAAAGTGAGACATAACATTTCATCTAATGGAGGCAGTAAATGTTCTGCAGAAAACATATGGAGTGACTTCCAGGACATTTCAACTGACATTCTTATAAAGACTGAAAAAAACCCCCAGATTTGTTTTCTTCAGGTCAGCAATCCTTTCTTTTGGAGAGAGGCTGAGGAGGAGGAGAGGGTAACGGATGCAAGCTATAATTCAGGAAGGTGATACAAGGAAGGTCAGGCAGGACAGGATGATGTGTGAGATCACGTTAGAAATATCACCAGATTCCTCTGGGAGTTGTAAAGGTGCCTTAATTCTTGTCCTTGCCAAACATCCTGTAATAGTATGACAAGATTTTATTTATTACCACAGTCAAATTGGACTCTTATGCTCTGGGTAGGCCACAGGTGTGGGATGTCAGTCTCGGCTCTTACAATCATCAGAATGGCTCTTGTTAGGTCATTAAAGAAAGGAAAGGAGTCAAGAAGAGACCCTCCAAAGGAGATGTCATTTTTTTCTGGCTGGAGAGGCACCTGTTTGCTTTTATTAGGCAACTAGTTGGTTTTGCACTGAAAGGGCCAAGTATTTGTGCCTAATATGAGGGAAGAAAGAAATATCTTATTTTAAAATCAAGCTTCCCGCAGAGGTCAGTTACTTTAATTACGAGGTCTAAACCTTTACTGACTAATTTTGATGTATTTTTATAGAGAACGCTTTACACATACTGAGCCTCAATTATTACAAAGGATGTAAATAGACATTTCCATATTATTAATATATATCTGTACCTAACTATATTTGTCTTTACACGTTATTAAGTGTATTAAATTAAATACACATGCTATTAAATATTTATGGCTAATCTGTTTTTTGATGCAAAAATATACCTGTTACACTGGAACCAGCAATGTCTCTGAAAACAGACACTTTTGGGAGAAAGATAGATAGACTTTACGTATCTGAGGGCTTGGTCCTGCTCTCAGGAAATAATTCACCAGAACGCTTGTTTCAATCTGTTTAATTGTTTTATTATAGCTTCCTATTATAGGCCGCATGTTTGACCATCAGGCACGCCTAGTCAGATTATACATAAGATATTAAGATTAGAGTGATTCTCCTTTCGACTCATCTTTAAAATAAATTTTTAGTAACGCATAGTTAGAAATCAAGGAGAAAAGAGAAATTTTTAGAAATAGGTTTATAATTCAACTAATAACTTGGAATAAAAATGCAGGAGAAATACGGAAAGTCTCAAACTTTAGATGCAATAAAAAAAAAGTGAGGTTGCATAATAGAGACTTATTGAACTACTTTAAAAGGCTGTTATATAAAAAAAAAAAAAAAATGAACAGACTGCCCTGAAGAGATAATCCAGAAATCTGGCTTCCAATTCCATCATCAGAATGCTTTTAAAAAACTTAGATTTCAAACACAAAATGTATAATAATGTAGACCTGCAGGAACATGGAGAATGTTGGCGATATTTGTTGTAAGGAAGTAATATCTAGAACTTTTAAAACATTTTTTGTCCAATGGTTGGAGTTTCAAAATGGATAGTAGAGGGAAAAAAAAAAATCTATCATTTTATGGTTTCCTGAAAGACACCAACATTCCTTGTAAGTTCTTGTCTCTTGGAGATGCCTAAATGAAAATATTGATCAAGTCAAAAGACACTCAAATCTAAATAGAAGAATAGGAGACGAAGAGGCCTCTACAGTCAAACCCTGATTAGAGGACACAGCTAACATTCCTTCAACCTCAAACCCATGGCCCAACCTAGTTGTAACCTTCTCTTTATACTCATTTTAAAAGGCAAAGGGCTGTTTAGGAATAATGAACTTTTACGGTTTAAGGTTCCATTATTTCCACTTTATGGGGAGACTTGGATTCAGTTCTGAAAAGCAATCCAGTCTCCATGGTTCTTTGGCAACTCCAGGTGTTTTGCTAAATAGTCGCACTTAGAGCAAAACGGTTTAACAATTTGGCCCTAGGACATGTTCTAAGAACACTCATGCCTGGCAAGGGCATGTAATAGCTACCTTTTAACAATTCACCAGACAAAATTGAGTACTGGCTCACCACTAGCTACCATTCCTGGACCTCAAAAATTTTAATATGAAGAAAAATATGAATGCCACTTTTTTTGATTTTCAATCAAATTAACAGTTTATATATTAGGACCTATTACTCTCTAAAAGTTACACAGTTTGTTCAAAAGGTTGCCACAAAACTAATCATCAAAGGTGCTCCCAGTTCACTTGTGCTTACTTATAAAAGAGTTTAATAAAATATAGCACAGATATATATTATAGCCTAAAGGATTTAGTTTCTAACTAGTAACCTCAGATCTACATTGGATTATGAGACTTTAAGAATGAATCAACCCAGAAACAATCATTTGTGGCTAAAATAACATTTCAAAGTCATTAATAACTCCTGTTTTGAATAAATAGTATGGTAACAACTGAGAGAGTTTTGGAGCAACTTTGTATAAATAATTGCATTTCGTAGACTCACCAGAAAATTTTGATGTGAATTATTGAAATGTGCATTTAGACATATTTTGTTTAAATAGTCAAATGTTAAAAAAGGTCATACACGCATATATGGTTAGATTGCTTTCCTTATTTTTAAATTAAATATTTGATTGGGAGAACTTGTTAGCAGCAGGTCTTGGCTTTTGGACAAATCAGTGATCACTCAGTTGTCTGTGAGTTCTTGCCAAACTCTCCAGCCTGATTTGAGAGAAAGGGGAGGAAAGTCTATTTGGGGTTTGTCACTGCCCTGGATGGTACATCCTCAAGGGCACTGAGCTGTGTCAGCTGGTTTCGAGTTTGCCTTTTATCTGCTAATTCAAATGAACATTTGCTCAGAAACATGAAATTGTATCTCAATGTCTATCCTCGAATTAAAGGTCATCGCTATAGTTTCCATCTACAGTTGGCTAAAAGAATATTATGAATTTTAAAACTTTAATTATACCCTCCTGCCCATTGTTGAAGGGGCATTTACCAAGGAAATATCCGCAACAGAAAACGATGTGCTTCTTGTTGGCTCTTACCTCTGTCAACTCTTTGTGTTCCTCTCTCCACAGCTATAGTCCTACTTTTCAGGTCTGCTCAGAACAAGCTCCTGTCAGCAAGAGGGAGGGAGCGAGGAAGAGGGAGGGAGCGAGGAAGAGGGAGGGAGCAAGGAAGAGGAGGGGCAGGTCGCTGACCTGCAGGATGCCAGCTCCGCTAGTCCTCCTCTCCTGGCCCTTCTGGAGCCCCCTCCTGCTAGAAGGCTGTCTGTCAGCTCGTGCAGACAGATGCTTTAGGGGCCGACTGCTCAGTTTCAGGACTTGCTTGCCTTCCTCTGCCCCTGGGAGTCTGTGTCATCTTTTCTTCCCTTTACGGCCAGGCTGCTTCTCCCCCGTGGCTGCTCCCTGGCCCCAAGTTTCCAGAGTGTTCACCTGCCACCTGGTGTGTCCAAACTATCTGGCTGAATTTCAGTTTTGTTTCTGAAAAGCGTTAAGTCTTTGCAAAATCATGTTAAGAGCCAATAGTCAGCTTCTGTCATTTAATGTCTTTCCTTGCTGCTAGGGCTCCTGTCTGCTTAAATATGTAAATATCCTTCACCTTTTTTGATTTTTAAGATTTGTTTTCAGGAAAATAGGAATCACAACTGGAGGGCAAAATGAACATTTCAGCAATACATACAAGAACAATTTATTCCCACATTGGCCACGGATCACACTCTGTTCCCCAATGTCTATAAACAGGGCCTGGTTCATAGTTCTAATTAATTAACTTTATTAACTTGGAGCTGAAAGGAGGTGGCAACTTAAACAAGGAAATAAAAAGCAGTGGACCTCGCCAGACTAGTTCCATATAACTGCTCTTTAACTGGAGCTAAAGGAGAAGTCACTTACTTACTGCACACAATAAAGCAAAATAGATGCTTAGATAGACTGCAGAGCACAATCTGTGTGCTGCTTACCCACGGAATACGCCAACCGCAAAAAAAAGAGAACAAAAGCGATTTCTTCATTTAGTGCAAGTGGCAAGTTTATTTTCTTTGATATAGAATTAAGAGTTAATTTGCCCCAAATGAGGTAAATTCGCAACATTTTCACAGGAAAAGTTTCCTCGAAACACTTCAGATCTTTGCTAAAGTTATTGATTGTCAGATCAAAGAAACAGCAATTTCAAGTTCGTTCAGAGAAATAAAAAAAATCCGTTACTTGGGAAGTTCCAAAATGGCAGTTTTATGCCGGAGTCATAATTACCAGGGGAAAAGAAGCTCTCTTGGCTAAGAGTTTCAGCAACACTGTAATACTGTATGCATTCACTTTATACAAAAGCATGTACATTTTGCAAAGAGAATGCATACATTCCTATCACATCATTTTTTGAAATGTGCTCAATTGTCTTATAGTCTCATAGAGGGTCTAATTAACATGAATTCAACAATGATGATAACGATCATTTCCTCACAGCTCTGTTATATTCAGTTTTATGTTTCTGATGCTACATTGATAGCATGTAGATGCCAATTAAGGAGAAACCTGGGCCCAAATAAATAACATCCATGGAATAGACATGTATATGTAGCAAGACCTGAGGTTGATGATTCCACATTCATTAATGTTGAAAACAGTAAAGTAAAAATTACGGTAACTTAGAAAGATGGTATTTTCTTAAGGACACACGGCTAAACACACGGCCACCTACCTGCTCTCTAAAGCATTATGTATAATTTAACCACCAAATGTAGAACACATGAATACAAGGAGACAAAGAAAGCATTAAAGCTTATTACAACCTTGAATAAGCCAAAACCTCAAGTACGTAGAAAAAGCATTGCAATCATGCATTTAGCTTTATTTTTCTAATATATATCATAATTTAAAATGCTATAAAGTCACTTATATAAAAAGCAATTTTTTCAAGTGTTATAGCTTAGAGCATGGCTTTATATTTGGCTTAATCATTTTTTACCAGTTTAATTTATAAAGCTCGTAATCTTGCCAGCAGGGCTTCAACTTCAGGAATGGATTCGTTTTTAGAAACAGAGCCAAGAAGTTCCATTTCCTTTTTTCTGTTGCTTTCTACATTACAGGCTTCCTTCTTCTCGACTGCCTTGATCCTCCCTGTGGACGTAGGAGTGTCTAGATTATAATTAAGCTCCTTGGCGACTGGAGTCCTCGCTGAGTTGCAATTGATATTGTAGTGTGAACGTGACCCTTCTGTCAACTGCCCTTTCTGATTTTCTACAGTAAGGAAGAAAGAAACATAAAACTTATCACTGTGATTAGCAAGCACTATGCACATTATGAAACATAAATTTGAAATAATTATTCTCAATAAATAAGTCCTCTTTGATAGACTGAATGAAAAAATATTCAACAGAATAAGGTAGACTTAAAATAAACACACAGAAGTTAAGAATAAACTAAAATATAAATAGACAACCATCTCATTAGCATTAATGCTTATTTACTTCTTCTTTATGCCTGAAATGCCCATCACTCAGTTATTATCAAGGTTGGGTCTTATATTTCATTCAGGTTTCTCCTCAAATGAGCTCTAAATAGAGAGAGGCCTTCTCTGACTATCTATCTAAAACAGCACTCACTCTTTTCATCACTATCTCCTTACCCCTCATCTTTTCCTTCATAGAACTCATAACCCCTGGACATATCATATACTTATTTTCTTGTCCATTTACTCTTCATTAGGATGTAAACTCCAAGTCAGCAGGGACATTGTTTTAAAAACTCCTGTAACATTGATGCTTGGAACGGGCATGGAGCAAAGTAGGTGCTCAATAAATATGCATTGGGATCACAACTGACACCACAGAAATACAAAGGATCATAAGAGAGTATTATGAACTATTATATGCCAAACAAATTGGAAAACCTAGAAGAAATGGGTAAATTCCTAGATACACACAACCTGCCCAGATTGAGTGATAAAGAAATAGAAAATCTGCATCAACTGATTACAAGTAATGAAATTGAATCAGTAGTTAAATTCCCAAAAAACAAAAGTCTAGGACCAGATGGCTTCACAGGTGAATTCTACCAAACATCTAAAGAAAAGTTAAAACCTATTTTCTCAATTTATTCCAAAAAATTGAAGAGGAAGGAACACTTCCAAACTTACTTTGAGGCCAGCACTACTCTGATATCAAAACGAAAGACAGCACACACACACACACACACACACACACACACACACACACAATTACAGACCAATATCCCTGATGAACATAGATGCAAAAATCCTCAACAAAATATTGCATTCAACAAAATTCAGCAAACTGAATTCAACAATACATGAAAAAGATCATACATCACAATTAAGGGGCGTTTTTTCAGGGGTGCAAGTATAGTTCAACACTTGTAAATCAATTAATGTGATAAACCACATCAACAAAATGAAGGATAAAAATCATATGATCATCTCATTAGATGCAGAAAAAGCATTTGACAAAATTCAACATTCATTTATAATAACTCAACAAAGTAGGTATAGAAGGAATGTACCTCAACATAATAAAGACCATATATGACAAACCCACAGCTAACATCATACTCTATGGTCAGTCACTGAAAGCATCTCCTCTAAGATCAGGAACAAGACAAGGGTGCCCACTCTCGCTACTCTTATTCAACACAGTATTGGAAGTCCTAGCCACAACAATTAGATAATCAAAAGAAATAAAGGGCATCTAAATAGGAAAAGAAGTAAAACTGTCACTATTTGCAGATGACATGATATTATATATAGAAAATCTTAAAGACTCCACCAAAAACATAACAGAATAAATTAATTCAGTAAAGTTGCACAGTAAAAATTTAATATTTAGAAATTGGTTGCATTTCTATACACTGATAATGAGCTATTGAAAGAAAAATTAAGAAAACAAGCCCATTTAAAACTGCATTGAAAAGAATAAAATACCTAGAAATAAATTTAACCAAAGGGGTGATAGACCTGTATTCTGAAAACTGTAAGACACTGATGAAGGAAATTGCAGATGACACAAATAAATGAATGATATACTGTGCTTATGGTTTGGAAGAATTAACATTGTTAAAACGTCCCTATTACCCAAAGCAATCTATAAATTCAATGAAATCACCAAAGTACCAATGACATTTCTCACAGAACCAGAACAAAAAAACCCCCAAACTTGTATGGAACCACAAAAAACCCTGAATAGCCAATACAATTTTGAGAAAGAAAAAAGCTGGAGGTATCACACTCCCTGATTTCATACAAAGCCATAGTAATTGAAACAGAATGGTACTGGGATGAAAACAGACACAAAGATCAATGGAATAGAATAAAGAGCCCAGAAGTAAACCCATGCATATATGGTCAGTTAATCTATGACAAAAAAGGCAAGAATATACAATAGGGAAAGGACAGTCTCTTCAATACACGGTGTTGGGAAAATTAGACAACTATGTGCAAAAGAACGAAACTGGACCACTATCTTATACCATATACAAAAATAAATTCAAAATGGATTCAAGACTTGAATGTAAGACCTAAAACCATAAAACTCCTAGAAGACAACACATGCAGTCAGTTCTTTGACACTGATCTTAGCAATATTTTTTTGGACCAGTCTTAGGCAAGGGAAACAAAAGCAAAAATAAACAAATGGGATTACATCAAACTAAAAAGCTTTTGCACAACAAAGGAAACCATCAACAAAACAAAAAAGAAACCTACTGAATGGGAGAATGCATTTGCAAATCATACATTGATAAGGGGTTAACATCTAAAATATATAAAGAACTTATACAACTTAATATCAAAAAAAAACCAATTAAAAAATGGGCAGAGGACTTGAATAAATGTTTTTCCAAAGAAGATATACAGATGCCCAACAGGCATATGAAAAAAATGCTCAATGTCACTAATCATCAGGGAAATGCAAATCAAAACTACATTGAGCTACCACCTCACATCTGTCAGAATGGCTACTATCAAAAAGACAAGAAATAATAAGTGTTGGCGAGGATGTGAAGAAAAGGGAACCCTCATACACTGTTAGCGGGAATGTAAGTTGGTGTAGCCACTATGGAAACAGTAAGGAGTTTCCTCAAAAAATTAAAAATAGAACTGCCATACGGTCCAGTAATTCCATGTCTGACTATTTAGCCAAAGAAAACAAAACACTAATTTGAAGAGATGTATGCACCCTTATGTTCATTGTGGCATTGCTCACCATAGCCAAGATTTGGGAGCAACTTAAGTGTCCATCAATTGATGAATGGATAAAGAAGACATGTGTGTGTGTGTGTGTGAGTGTGTGTGTGTATACACACACACAACAGAATATTACTCAGCCATAAAAAAGAATGAAAATGTTGCCATTTGTGACAACATGGATGGACCTAGGGGGTATTATGCTAAGTGAAGTCAGATAGAGAAAGACAAATATCAAAAGATTTCACTTATACGTAGAATCTAAAAACAAAGCAAACAAACAAAACCAAAAAGACTCACAGATACAGGAAACAAACTAGTGGATACCAGAGTGGGGAGGGGTTGGGGTTTGGGCAAAATAGGTAAAGGGGATTAAGAGGTACAAACTTTCGGTTATAATATAAATAAATCATGGAGATGTAATGTACAGCATAGAAAATGTAGTCAATAAATATTGCAGTAACTTTGTATGGTGACAGATGGTTAGTAGACATATTGTGATCATTTTATAATGTATAAATATTGAATCACTATCATGTACATCTGAAATAGAACATTGTATGTCAATTATACTTCAATAAAAAAATAAAAATAAATATGCATTGGGTAAATGAAGTATTTCCACACTCTATGACTCAAGATGAGCATTATTTTGAATAATAATGAGATTAACTCCCTTTTCAAACAAAGCCAAGGAGGAAAGTTTGTAATAGGAATTTTAAAAGTCAATGATTTCCCTTAAAAGAAATACTGAATTTGGTAGGGAAATTTTTAAATCTTCCTAGCAAGTCAAAAGTACATCATAATTTGTCAAATAGATACACACATATTCATACAGACATGTGTACATATACACACACACACACATTCTTTTCTTGGTGAGTGACAGTGATCTCAACTCATCAAGGCTGTAAGGCGAGAGTTGCACTAGCTAATGACTAAGTGGCTCTGGCTGATTGACTTTTGCAAAGAACACTAGATTTTCTTTTAATTAACTGACTCACACCGCTCAACCTTATGAGTGATCTCTCTCATAGATCTCAAACCTTTAAAAAAGAGATACCCTCAATATTCATGTAACCTTGAAGGGGCTTGAAAATGGTTTCAACAAACTTGACATGACATTTAAAGTTTTTTGGTTATTCGCTGAGAGATGTTCCATTATCCCAATAGTAATGACTTTGGAGCACAAGCAGTCACTCATGACAGTGTGTTTTATGTGAGTGCTGAAAATTCCAACCGAAAACAGCTTGTACATTAAAAGGTGGCTGCTGAAGATATTTACTGCACTGTCATTTCCTGACCAGGGGCTTCCAATGATGGATGAGTATTTTACACACTTTCTTGGACAATCTCAACAAATTTTAGAAGTATGATCACCTCTTAGCTGTTGGAAGAAAATAAATACACTTTTCCTATCACATTCTCTATCAGGTAGGTGATTGTTACTCAAAATTCAAAATCTAACAGAGCAGTGATTTTCTCTTACAGCTATTTATGCTCTATAGTTTATAAGGTACATATTACGTTTGCAAGTAAAGGGCACAGCAGACATGGTATTCCTGCAGTTCCCATGACTACACAAATGTTTTCTAGCACCCACCCTCCTGCCCCAAAGAGTGTTTGAAAACTGCACTTGTAGCTAAGTGCAAATTTTTAGTCAGCTTACTGCTCCTTCCCCCGGATGTCCCTATCTTTTCTCGTCATTTGATTTCCTGTAAATGACTCCATCATGATAATACTGCCAACAAACCAGTTTATTCTGCTACTGGGCAACTCTAGTTAAATTTTTGATGGCAGAGAAGAGATTAAATTGGCTAAAATATGAGTCTATAATAAACACAGAGTATTCTAAACCTTCTCTGGCTATAATGTATCAAGCTCAATTCCTTATACCGCCAAGAGAAAAGAGCATGGGATTTTAAGATAAATCTGGGTTGAAATCCAAGCTCTACCACTTGGCTTTAACAGGTTATTTAACCTTCTTGAGTCTCAGGTTCTAATAATCAATCTCAAAGAGTAGTTGTGAGAATTAAATAATGTGGGTGACACCTATTTCAATGTATTCGTCTTTCTCTTCCTCATTCAAAGCTTTCTAAGGAAGGCATCTGCCACCCAAGGCTTATTCAGATGCTTTGACCTTTCTGACTTTCTGGTGACCATACCAGTGAGGGATGAAATACTATTTTATTAATAGCTTGTATTTAAATAGCACCTTTATTTATAAAGCATTGATTGCACTTTAAACATTACCACCTTCATTTTATAGATTGAGAGGTAAAAGCAGAAGTTAAGTCATCTGCTTAGACTTAGTTACTGAGGAAATCAGCGGCAGAAGCCAAATGCTGTCTCTAGAGATACTAAGGCCATCTTAAAGAAATTTGAAAAGCTTTTTGCCAAGGGGAAGTGCTAAGTAATTCAAAGCTAAGTTTCATAATAACGATATCCTGTACTTAGACTTCGAAATGCTTTCTGACACACTTAATTGTCCCAATAACTGTGTAAAGCAGATAGTAGACCTATGTAAATTACCTTAGCACAGTATGTCCAAGGTCACATATGTACTCCTTTTCTTTCCAGGTCTCACTTAAATTCATGACCATGAGCTTCAAGTATGACCTTAATCCCTCTACAATTCCCTAGTCCATTCATCCTTCCATTCTCCTAGACAACTATTTCACACCTTCACCTCTCTTATCAAACATCCAATATGTTCTCCTTCACTCTCATTTAACTCATTCATAGAAGCAAGCAGAAGAGAACTCTCATAAGCTTCTCCCCATCCCCCTATCTACTCATCGTGTGAACATATACTCCTTCCCGCCTTAGGATCTTCCGTGCTCCCCTCTGAGGACAATCCCTCAAAGTGAGCACCACACACTACTCTCACTTATCTATTCAAGGACATCCCTCTGGCAGCTGTGTTCTCTCTCCACTGCATTATAAAGTGTTCCTTCTTCACGTGACCATTTCTCTCAGCATACAAGTATGTTGTAATAACCCCAATCTTTAGAGGAAAGAAAATCTCCGTTTGCTCCATTTACTACCTTAATTGTTGACTGCCTTTACAGCAAAACATCTCAGAAGATTTGCCTATTCCTACTGTCTTAATTCCTCTCTTCCCATTTTTCTCTGGAAGCTACTCCAATCATACGTTAGACCCTTTACTCTTCTGAAACAGCTCTTGTCAAGGTCACTAATAAACTGCGTACTGCTAAAACCAAGGATTGTATATCCACTTGGATATTTCAGCCCTTCTTTATTTGACCTATACCAGATCCAAGGATGAAATGCCCGGCAGAGCCTGCGTTTTTCTTTTACTGTTTTCTCTTTGAACTTCTTTGGAGGCTTAGGTGGATAACAATGAGCTAGCCAATGTTTCTACTCTTCTGAGAAAACTCCAAATAGCAGCGGGTGTGCTTTAGGGACAAAATGATAAGAGAGAAACCAAGCTGGTATTTAACTCCTCTGTGGTTTCCGGTGGAGAATCTTTCATGAGAAGCAACAGCCAAAATGATATAAAAAGGAAACAGGCCATTCCTGAGAGCACTGAAGAAATAAAACAGAAAGGGTACAAAGGCTTCTTTAAGAATGAGCTGATGGCTCTGTTTGAAATTCCTAGATAACTCCTCCTCCAGCCCTCACATTCTCTCTCAGCATCCCAACAGCTCCCATCTAGGTCCTCAGCTTCTTTCCTTTTGCTTTGTCCACAGCCATGGGAAACTCAAATGGTGGAATGGAGGGAGTCACATTTAAATTGCAAAGCAGATAGATGAAGTTGGGTTGGAGGAGTCTCCTGCCCCGCTGCAACTAGAGAAAGCATTTACAGGTTAGAGGAAGCTCACTTTGATATAGAAATTTTATTACAATGTTGGTTCAAGGCCAGGTGTCTTTTGCCATTATGATTATTTTAAAAGTCCACGACTGGTGGCTTCATGTGGGCTGAACTGGAGACCCAAATTCCATGTACTTACTGTGCTTAAAACATACATATAGTTTCTAAATGGTTCACTTCAAACATCAGGAGGATGCCAACTCTGTAAGTTGGAGAGAACTCTATATAGGTGCTCAGAGGCATGAACTAAATTATAATATCAGGCCGGTGGGCTCCTCCTTTTGGTACGAAATTAGTTCCGAATAGAAGATGACAGACTTGGACACATGGACTCTTTCAATGAAAGATAAGGCTAGGGGATTTTTGTATTTCCCATCAACTCAAATCCTTACCAATACACATTTTTAAATGGAATCTAAAGATATTAAGGCAAAGAAGAATGACTGTTTAACTCTCCAAAGAGAGGACACTTGTGCTATTATTTTATGAATTGAATCCAAGGCTGCTGGGTTTTTTCCCCTTTGAGATACTGCAATTGATGTTTGTGAAGAGAAGTGGATCTATGTAGGACGACTGCCAGTATCCAGGGTCGTTGGTGATGGTAGCACAGATTGGCAAGGACCAGCTCCTATCTTAGTACCAGGTCAGTAAGGGAATCCAATCCACACAGCATATATTTACATTTCTGTGGAAATAAACAGGGTGAGAACACATGCTATTTTCCTTTAAGACATTGAAATAAGTGAGTTTTTCTAATTCCTCATATGATTCTTTCTATAAAAATTGATTCTGGAGTCCCACTACAGCTTTTTTCCTGAAAGTGAATGAAAAGTTGAAAATTGTTGAAAAGTTGAATGGCTTTTAAACATAGAGAACCCATTGGACTTAAAAATGAAAATAAAAGCCGTAAACTACATCACTGTTGGATCCCACACACCTTTGGCAGACTATAGATTTGGATGACAAAGAAAGCCAAAAAAAACCCCCGCAAAAAACTATCATCTTGAGGTAACATTTCCATTGTTTCTTGAGTAACACAAGGGACAGAGGAAACTGGGAAAGTTGCTGACAAAAAAGTAAATCTAAATATACACAACTTGGCATCCAAACGGGGAAATATTAAAGACAACGGTAGTTACGCTTCCTGAGCTAAGAAGGCAAAGCTAAGGCCCTGGCTGATGGCCCCTGGGAAAACCCTCTCTGCTGCAGGAAATACCAGTTATGGTTCAGAAAGAGGCATTATTCCTTTTAAGTCAGTATTGATCCCCCATCACATTGTGGTTCTAATGGGCACTGACTTCTTAGAAGCGACAAGTCTCAGATGAAATGTAAAACTGAGCTCCTGCCTTTTGTGGTCAATGATGAGTCTGTGCCAGCTTTGACAGGAGGAAAACTACAGAACACTGGTGCCCCAAATTGACTGAATCTATTCAGTCTTCCTGAAATTTGATCTTCCCTTACAATTCTTTACTTTTTGCTCTTAACTATTACTTTGACCTATTAAGTAGCTATTTGTTTCACCCTAGCAATGGCTTTACTTTGGTGAGAGAAAAGAATGGCCAATAAATATAATTTTTAAAGCACTACTGGGTCTACATGATAGCAAAGTGTGTGACAAATATATGTTTTTAATCTATGCAATAATCGAAGTTAGCGCTGGCCGCCAGCAGCCCATATCCCTGTGGTTTTCCTTAGTGTTGATTTACTGATGCTATAAATAATCGTCTTCCCTTGGTTTCACTTTGCTGTTTATTTTACCTTTTGTATTGAAAATGTATAAAAATGATAAAAAGAGCAAAAGGGCATTTTGTATACAGCTAAAATCTTTTAGGAGTGTTAAGAAACTCTTATGGAACCAATTATGTAAAAACAACAGTAACAAAATAGAACAATTATTCCCCCAATTCAAACAAAATAGACAAAGCAGAGGATTATAAAAGATCTCTCTGAATAAAAGAGATAATTGAGAAACTAGAACTTTTTTGCAGAAACTTATCATATATACACTTCTCTTCAATCTTGTTCTATATCACTGCCCTTTAAATAAAAATTCAAAGATGGCACTGCCATTTTGCAGTTTCTGATGCTGGGCTTCCTCACTGATCATAGGGTTGAAAGGTACGAGAGATGATGCAAGTTCCTGAGCACAGGACATCCAGGGTAAGTACAGCCTCTTTCCTCCAAAGAGAATGGTAATGTAAACCCTTCTGTTCAACTGCATGTCTTTCTGATTGATAATGTATTACTTGAGGTGAAAGCCCCTCCATTTGCTTTCCTCTTTCTACCCAATTCTTAGCAAATTCTAATTTGGGTTTCATCCATCTCTCTCCATGGAAACTGCTCCCTACAAGATCACCCGAAGCCTCAACATTCCTAAACTCAGTGGAATTTTCTCATGCATTTTCTTACAGTTGCAACACTTTTGAATGTGAGCAATAAAGAATTTGCTTAGCTATTGTCCTGGTTCCTGGGAGGGAGCCTCTAAACTCTTGGAATTAACAGAGTGATAGGAGTGTCATCGTTATTCATGGTAAGCCCTTCAGACCACATCTGATAATTTATGCTAATGAGGTGACTCATGGTGGGCTCCTAGAGAGTTTACGGTCATGAGTGATTTGGGACAGGGGATGGCCACATCAGAAAGATCAACCACGTGATTAGAGGGTTTGGCGGCGTGGAGATTGAGTTCAACCCTGTCAATCATGCCTAAATAATGAAGCCTCAATACAAACTCTGGACACTGAGGATCAGGTGTGTTGGCAATACGTATTGTCACATATTGATGTGCTGGAGTTAGGGGCTGCGGTATCCCTGAGGACAGGAGAAGCTTCATGTTTGACACCCTCCCAGACCTTACCCTATGTGTGGTCTCTGTTTTGCCGGTTCTGACTTGTGTCATTTTACTATAATAAATCTGTAATAGTAGTTGCTTTCCTGAGTTCTAGGGGTCATTCTAGTGAATTAAATTATCAAACTTGAATAAGGAAAACCCCTGAATTTGTAGCCAGCTGGTCAGAAGTGAGGGTGGACTGGCAATTCCCAAACATGAAGCTGGTATCTGAGGTGAGGGCAGTCTTTTAGAGAACTGTGACCTGTGAAGTGTGGCCTAACTCCAGATGTGTCATAAGTCGTTACATACTTAGCTGGTGTCATAAGTCATTACAGGATGTTACTCATTGAGTATTATTATATAATTGATAATATTAGTATCATCATATGACCTTTATATATGGCTATTCCATAGTTTGGAAACATGCCCATACATCCACTCATTTGATTCTTACAACACTCTTGTGAGAGAGGCATCATGGATACATTTAACTTGTTTTACATAAAGCTGAAGAAGCAGACACAACTTTTGGGTAGAGCCAGAGATAAAACTCAAGTCCTCAGACTCCTGGTTATCATGCTCTATCACGATAAGGCCCTTTACCAAGCTTAGTCTTCTACTTTTTGATGATTCCTTTTTAGTCTTCTTTGATAATTTATTCTACCTTCCCTACCCCTCCCAAACACAATGATCTCTCTCTCTCTGTGTGGCCATTTCTCATTGTTAGATCCTTGGCCCACCTTTCTGTCCTTTCTACATTCTCTTCACCAAGATTCTCACAGCTTCAACTGTCTTGTCTGGGGAGGAGACTCCCACATCTGCATCTCCAGGCCTAATGGGAGAGCTTCAATACGGTGCGCACCTCAGCCTCCCAAGGCATTTCTATCTAAATGGCCTCCCATTACTTCAAACAACACATTTTCAAACCAAACTTTCAGGTCTAAAGCAGCTTCCTCTTCATACTAACATACTGCAACTGACGAGAGCATCTGTTTAGCAGTCTTGCTATCTGTTACTGACAGCTGTCTCAGCTACTACGCATTTGTGGTCGCCAGTCTGTGGCTTAGCAGTTATTAAGTTGATATTTCTAAAGCATGCAATTGCCTGTCAGCTAATAGATACCAGATATTAAATAACTTGATCAGATGATCTGGTGGTTTATGAGGAAGAGGGTGGGGAAATAACACTGGGATATGGTTTGATATTATAGTTATTGAACATATACTATATACATATATCTGATAAACCCTTTGCACGTTATTTTAAAAATTTTTCCAACAAACTTAAAAGATAGGTATTAATAACTGTTTTATAAATGAGGAAATTGAGATTTAGAGAAGAGAACTGTCAAGGCCACACAGACTGTGCTATTTGCCTCTGGCAAACCCAATCCAAATCTTACACCCCCATGGCTCTGGGGACATATGATTAGGCTAGGGAAAATAGACATATTGTGAAATGTAAACAGCACTTCACGTTTGAGGGGTTTGAGGAAAGGCCCACTCCCAGTGCTAATGACTAGGAAGCTCTATTGGAACCGAACCAGCTAAATAAATACTATAGGACCCAAATATTTTCCTGAAGCCATGTCTAAGTAGTATCTTATAGTATGCTTTCAAGTATTTTCCTTTTTCATATTTCCTAATTCATCATTTATTAGATATTTCCAAAGTACAGATGTTTCCTCTGAATGAGTAATTTATGCTATTTCAACTCCATTTCACTTTGATTCATAGAATCATGTAATCTCAGGATTGGAAAGACTCTTAGTTTCTTGGTAGAACCATCCACCCAATGCTTGAATTCCATTTATTCAGCATCCTGTCAAGTGGTTTTCCAGCCTGAGTTTAAGACCTCCAGTCATATCCTCACAATCTCACAAGGCAACATATTGCTCCTTTGGACAGTTCTAATAACCAAATGTTTTACCTTATATTTATTTAGTGTTTATTCCCCTGAAATCTTAGTCACTGGCCCCACTGAGTTTTCCCTTTAGGGCTGTATTGAGTCTAATTCCTCTTCCGCCCATCAGCCCTTCAACTATTCAAACACAGATAGCACATTCCCCAAATCTTCTCTTTGCCAAGCCAAATAGCAACAATTTCTTCAACTGTTACTCTAGAGATCACGAGTTGAAGTTATGGTTAAGTCAATTCATTAGCTAATTCAATGAGTATTTAGCTACCATGCTAGGTGCTGAGTCCTTCACACATTTAGGATCCTGTCATTTCTATCATGAACATGCAAAATCATATTCATTTCATAGTTTAAAATTCTGGGAAAATTAAACTCAATTAGAGTATCTAGTAAAATAAAACAATAGAATTTTATGCTCATAGAATCCTTTTGAATACAACATTTAAAAAACTTCCAGATAGACAATACTTGAGGCTGATTTTCAGTCTATGCCTGATAAAAATCTCCTTAAAACAATCTGTCTTTATCTATTAGAGAATTCAATCCTGGGATACAATTGTGATGAAGACCATTTTAAATTCAAATAATTTTATGCATGACTGTATACATAGAAATGTTCCTTTACTTTTCCCCAGACTGTCACTAAATATATACTACATATCTAAGATAGTAATATGTTTGAGTGAGAAAAACAAACTTATATCCATCTAACTCTGATCTAACCTGCTAGAATGTAAACTCCACGAAGGCAGAGATCTTCACCTCTTTCATTCACTGGAGTACCACTAAGTACTTAGAATAGTGTCTGCCTTAGAAGGAATGCTTAAATAGGTTATTTCCTGAGTGACTGACCTAAACATGACATAATTTTACCACCTTGTTTCACTTAATGTTTTATATGAATCCTTTCCAAAGAAAACATTTCAGAATAATATTACCTGAATAGCAATTAAAACTGATGACATATTTTGTTTAATGTGGTACAACAGAAACACAGTGAGTCACAAAAGTGGGCTACATATGCAACTTAAAATTTTCTAGAAGTCACATTAAATATTGGGGAAAAAATCAGGTGAAATTAATTTTAATAATGTATTTTACTTAGCCAAATATCAACCATTATCATTTACACATGTAGGCAAAGTAAAAAATATATTAATGAAAGTGTTAATGTTTTTTTGGTACTGTCTTTGAAATCAAATATGTGTTTTACACTTTATGGTACATCTCAATTCAGACTCATCACATTTCAAGAGCAAAAGAGCCACACATGGCTGTTGGCTACTGTGCCAGACAGTACAGTTCTAGAACCTGGAGTTTCTATCAGTGCTATAACCTGTAATATTTTTGAGTTAGATATCTTTATAGAAAATTTCAGTGATGAGTAACTTTATCTCAAGTTGGATTTTCTACTGTTAGAAAGCTAACAATTACTATTAAAAAGAATTTAGGAATTGTGGCAAAAACAATTTTTAAACTTTAGTAAAAGTTAAACTCAAATTGGAATAATCCACGTCCTAACGAAAATTAATTGTTCATTTCTCCATATTTACTAAAATACTTCTATAATTTATTATAAGTCACCGTATAGGGGTGTATAGTTCACTTGGCTAGAGAAAAAGTCATAAAACCAAGATCACAAGCCCAGTCCTGTATGGGTATGTATTTTGGATTTTCTTCCTGTGTCTTAGGGATGTATTTATATCTGCATTTATTTCCCTATGTAATTTGGACTAGTAAACCCAGCTCTATTTCATGGTCACAGATTGTACACTAATCATGGTTAGTTATCAAATAAATATGTACTATTTGAATTATACAGGGAATTGCGGATATAAATATATCCCTAATACCATGGAAAAAATCCCCAAACACATACCTCATTGAGATTAGGTCAACAAATGAAAGATAACCTATTAACGGAATCAGTTATCACAGAAGGAAAATGCTTTTCCAATATATTTTTCTTTTTAGCTACTTGAAAAATAATCAAGTGAAAGAATGCAGTGTTCCAAAATTTGGCATTTCCTTGTGATTTTGTTTCCTATAAAGGGGAAGGAACAGTTGTATATTCCTTGGTAATTCGGACTTAGATAACTTCTAAAATGGTAAAATAGACAATGGCTAAAGATTACAACTACAATCATGAAGCTTGAATGCTAATATGTCATGCCTACTGTTGCTACTGTCTATCTTTTGACTATGTTTATCCAGCCACCTAAGCACAGAGACCAGGGCACCAGTTATTGACTCTTCTACTTTTACTTCTTAGTTCTGTCCACATTTTAGTAAATCAGTGAAAATTAGAAGGATCTAACTTATTAAATGTGACTCTCCTTCTTTCCAAAATGAGATTGACCTTTATTTCTTGCCATTCTTCTATTCTTACTGGAACAGGACCTATATGGGGCTGAGGTGCAGAGTTGTCACTGTTAGGAGCTGACAGATTTGCCTTTTTTGATTATTCTATTCATAGCCCAGCAGCATTATCTTGTATTGGATTGATGGTACCAAGTTTCATTATGAAATCTGAAACTACTTCTAAGATTTTGGTTTCATGTATTTCTAGAAAATGAGTTAAAAATAAAAAATCTGGCATGAGTCATAGATAGTACCTTACGGAGAGCAGCTCAGGCTAGTACACCACTGCCTCCTACTGTCAATCTGAGGAAACTGAGTGCCTCAGAGGACTACTCAACCTCACTCCATTTACAGATTTACAGATCACTGGCCTTCTTCCTGTAAAGTACAATTTTGCATACTATGCCCTTGAACTGGAAACTGGGAAGATATGTTGATGTTTTCTGAATTTCTCTGAATTCTTTCCCTGCTTAGACTATTAGATCTGTGACAAAAATCCAGCAAACAGCCTGAGTATGGATTTTATCCACTCAAAAAGACTAGTTTTAAAGATAATTCACAAAATAACATTTGTTCTAAAATTCTATTTCACATTGTTTTGTTCTTGAGTTTTTCATTTTCCTCTTCCTCCCTTCCCTATAAAGCCTTACTGCACACACATCTGTAAGAAGGCAAGAGAAAAAAAATCTATATTATTTAAAAATCTTTTAGCAGCTTTCTCCTGAAATAAAAATTATTAACAAGTATTAGTTGAAATAATATACTAGGAAATATAACAATTCATTAAATCAGAGACATGTTTAAAAGCTTTAAGTTACGCATCTAAAATATGGAAGGAATATATAACAATTTAGGGTAAATATAAACTACTCATTTCTAGAACTAGCATATTTGGATCAGTGATTTGGGTGCTGGTTGTAGAGACCCTTGTGCTCAAACTGCAATTTGACTTCTGATGGTGTCGGCTGAGTCAAAGAATTATCGATCTGCATTTTAAAGGTGAGATTTTTGATCGGCAAAATAAGTCAGGCAAAGAGGACCTTTCTTAGAAGCTGCTCCCGTTTAATGAGAAAACAGTAAAGGAATAGGTCAATGTCACTTCAGTTGTTTTCTTGCAAATAAAACACTAAGTTTGGTGCCTATGAAACCCCAGGCTGCACTGAGATCTCTGCAAAATCGGTTTCTGTAAACAACTCAGTTTGAATGCAGCGCTGGCTGGCCTGTGCTCCCTAAGCCCCTATGGACACAGTGGGATCTGACCGCACAATTCCCTCTTTCCATTTACTGCTATAGATTCTTGCCTCGGGCTTCTCTAGCCAGCAGGGACTGTTTCCTCAAAGACCTGCTTCTACCGTCTTCCCAGGGCTTTGGAGCACCTCCTGTCTCTATGGTAACATGAAACACAAAGCACTAGAAATGTACCATACAGCAGGCAGAAAAGAAAGGAATTAGAGTGTAGTACTCCTAGTGAGCTAAAGAAGGTGCTGACTGCAGGAAAACCGACAGAGGACAACATGTAGCAATTGTTAGTTGTTCCATTTGTTGTATATTCTCTTAAAAGAGCTACAAGTGTTAGCGCAGAAGCAGGCTCGAAGTATGTGAAACTTTATGGTCCATGTGGTATTTGAAATTTAAAAAAATTACTGGAGATCCACATTAGCCATAAATGTCTAGCAATTTATGGTTCATCAAACTACTGAGATGAAAGTTCTCAGTTGACTGAGATACAAAGTATGAAAAGAAAAAATTAGGGGCTGGCCCAATGGCTGAGTGGTTAAGTTCATGCGCTCCGCTTTGGCGGCCCAGGGTTTCACAGACTTGGATCTTGGGCACGGACATGGCACCACTCATCAGGCCACGCTGAGGCAGCGTCCCACATGCCACAACTAGAAGGACCCACAACTAGAATACACAACCATGTACCGGGGGGCTTTGGGAGAAAAAGCAGAAAAAAAAAAAAAAAAGATTGGTAACAGTTGTTAGCTCAGGTGCCAACCTCTAAAAAGAAAAAAGAAAAAATTAAGTCAAATATTCTAGTATGGTTTATGTTAAAGACAAAGCAAAATATGTTACTACCACATGGCAGAATGTTCTCTTTTTTATTCTTCAATCTTAAGATAAATTTTCTTAGTCTTTTTCAATTTGGAGCATCACATTAAACGTCGTATCTAAGTCTACTTAGTTTAGTGGTTCAGTATAGTCAGAGGTTTATGTCCCCAAATTGTTGGTCAATTCCAATGTACTTCCTGTTTCAAACAGCATCCTTAACTCATGATGGAGTATAAGAGGAAAGTAATGCTGTTCAATTTGAATCTGAAAATACTCACATAAACCCATAACATCTAGACATTATCAAAGACATATTATTCATATAGACATTTAATATATAGCCTGTCAATATTTTTAAAAATATTTCATGCAACCCTATAAAATAATGCTGAACATTGATGCTGGAAGCTTGCTATGGACTTCAGAATGTCTACAAAACATGTAGAGAATACTTGGCTCCTGGGCCTCAGGGCAGGATCTGCCGACACATTTCAAGCACCTGAACTCACAGTTTAACAAAGTTCGTTCTGAACTCTGTTCTTTGAGGCAGTACCCTAATAATTAGACTAGTAGGAATTCAAGGAAGTGAATCATACACTCACAATAATAGAACTCTACTATTAGGATCTGAAAAGATTTCTTTCCATAGTCTCAGGGGTTTTTTTTCAGCCCATAACTGAGATGCAGCTATAAGCTATAGCCACTAGAGGTCAGACAGTTACACCTGTCACCAATCATTCAACTTAAGTGGGCATTGTAGTACCCTGAATAACTTTTAGTGATTTAAATAATATGGAACATAATACTTTCTTTTACAACTATTACAGTATAATAATATGTTTGCTAATTAATTATTCTGTTTCTAAAGGTCTTAGATTTTGTAATGGTACTACCTTTCTATACTGGCTCTCATTTAATTGGAGGAGGAAAGAAATTATTGCAATTAATAGAATCTAGGAGCCTTTGCAATTAATGAAATCCCACGACATGAAATGGCCTCTTCTAGAGCACAACAGAGAAGCGATGTGTTCTGCAGTTTTGCCAAGTCCATTTGGTAACTCTAATATTCATGAACCTTCCAATACGAATCATTTTATTTCTCTAATGTAATATCTTGTGTCTCTCTTCTCCTGGAATATACCAATCTTACTATCTTACGTGTCATAGCCCTACTTATCAGACCAAAGAAGTAATTATCATGGTGGGGGGGGGGGTCACTCCTCATCTGTCCAATGAGGTTCACTATGTGACAAACCAAAAAATATTTTGTTAAAAAAATTTTCAACTATAACATGATGTGCAAAGGTGAAACTCAGATTTAGTTCTACAAAAATATATGTACTTTCTCACCATTTTATTATTACAATTAATAAAAGTACAATTGATAATTGTTTGTAAGGTTTTTTCCTATTTCAGGTTTTTTTTTTTTTTTTTGAGGAAGATCAGCCCTGAGCTAACTACTGCCAATCTTCCTCTTTTTGCTGAGGAAGACCGGCTTCGAGCTAACATCCATGCCCATCTTCCTCTACTTTATATACATGGGATGCCTACCACAGCATGGCTTTTGCCAAGTGGTGCCATGTCCAAACCCGGCATCCAAACTGGCAAACCCCGGGCCAACGAGAAGCAGAACGTGTGCACTCAAGAGCTGCGCCACCGGGCCGGCCCCCCTATTTCAGGTTTTGTTTTACAAAAGACTAATAATAAAAACAATACAAATGTGTGTGAGTTCTTACTAAGTGCCCGTCTGCATGAGGGGGTTTTACATGAATCATCATACAGCCTAAGGGAGAATGATTTTTATTCTCTCCACTTCACAGATGAGGAAAGGAGGCTCTGAGAGGTAAGAAACCTGCCCCAAGTCAGGAGGCAAGTTAGGGTGGAGGTTGGATTCAAGACCAAATCTCCTGTTTCACCTCCAGATTCCCAACTATAGCATGGTTATCTAACTTTTAAAAAATAAACTATACATGGTGAAAAAAGAGAAGCAGATAGCATTCCTATATTAGCACAAGGAACCAAAGGGACACTTCATGGTTATCAATATTGTTTCTGACAAATAGCTTAAAAATCTATTGGGCTCTCTAGTGAAACAGAGCCAGAATGTTTTTTTCCAGGGTTTTTCCTTCTACAGCATCAAGTACTGCCTATACTTAAAATTGCAATATAACTAGTTATTCATAGAAAAAGCAAAATCTATGGCCTGGATTCACTAGTACTTTAGAAATTATGCAAAGCTAGTTATTTTGACGTTACTGCACATAAAAAGTTTACATTTTAATGAATACTACCCAATTTGTACCAAGTACAGCCCAGAGATATAAAATTTTCTAGTTTTTTAAAAAAATTAAATGAACTAATCACAAATGCCTCGATCTATTTTAAATTTAAAAATTTTGCAGATAGTTTTCTCTCATTAGTAATTCATGCTTGAGGAAACTACCACTCTTTTAGGAAATGGAGCAATTCCTTAAACTAAGACACGTGTTTTAACTTTTTTAGCTGTACTCATGCAGTGAACTCTGTATGTAATACTAACCCCTTGCTATTCCTCTGTCCTAATCATTATCTATAATAACCTATGATCCCTCAAATCTCAGTGAATGCTACCTCCTGATTTCTCAAAAGGTTGTGATGTCACTTGCTGTTGAGCCTCTGTTGCATTTCTCTCATCTGTTGTGTATCCTGGTCTACTTGGTGTTACATTTTTTTATTGTTTCTCCTACATACAAGAGCTGAGAACAAGACCATACTCTTTGGAGCAGGGTCTGTGTTCTTCCCATCCCCTGTGGTGTTAAAAGCAGTACTTTACATGCAGATGTGACGTATGTCATCGTAGATTCCACATTCAAGAGGGCAGGGACTATGTTTCACAATTTTTTGGCATACTGTAGGATATAAGATGGACAATATGCTTTCATTCATTTAGTCAAAAAACACTGTGTAAGTCCAGGGGCCCATGCTGTGTTAAGTGTCAAGGATATAGCAGAAAATGAGTAGACATGGTTCCTGCCTTTAGGAAGCTTATAATCTAATCACATCGATATCCACAGATATGATATATAATCTAATCTGTATAATCTAATCACATCGATGTCTACAGAGATATTTGCTTATCATCTTCCCTGTATAACAAGGAGAAACGGCAAGAAGCACTCAAAGTGTTTTGAGTAGTCAATTACGCCTCTCTTTTTTTTTCAATGCAATATTGGATCTGCTATCTGTTATGGCTTTTAGCAAAATTGGGATCCACACCTTTGAAATACTAAACACACATGTTTAATTCCTGTGGATGTGTTAGATTTCAAAAGAAAATGCTTAGGCCTGCGGGGCAGGGGTGTCATGTGTAGCAGTAGATGGTGAATGAAAAGAATATGAGCAATGTTGAAGGAAACAGGGCCTAATTAGAGGAAATATTCTGAGGCAAACTAATGAACTCGGCTATTTGGGGGAGTGATTGAAAGGCAGGGGACAGGAAGAGAAAAAAGGAGCCTATGTAGAAATGCAGGTATGGAGTGGATCAAATCAGAAATAGTTAAGAAGGATGAATTGGGCAGGATTTGAAGAATAACGTATGAAGAAGGATTTGTAATCAGAAGTCCCGAGTTTGAGACACTTTGGCTCCAGATATAGTTGAAAATGGTGGCTGCCTCCACTGTTCTTTCATTGTGGTTAATGTCCTATTATTCTCCTTGTTGTAAATGCTGTACTATTAAAGGGAGAATGCTCTGAATTCATCATTCTACCTTGGACTCTCTTAAGAGCCTGGTGTCCCAGTTTCCCATTCTCACCACAGTCAGCCTGAAACCAGATCAAAGGTGCTTTGGCACACGAAGTCTCTTCAGGGAACCCTCCCTCACCCCACCTCTAAACCTCCTGTTGTTCATTCTCATAGAACCTTGTTCTTTTCCTTCATTGCACTTACCATAAGCATAATGTGTTTGTGCAAATACATATTTAATATCTATCCTCTTTACTACATTCTATAAAAGAAATCTTTTACTGGGTCCTATGCAAATGGTGAGGAGGATAATGCTACCATTTATGGTGGCTTTGTGTGTGACAGACAGGACGAAAAGCATTAATAACATTTCCCCAGTGAATCCACACATACTTTAAGAAGTTGTTAATATCCCCATTATACAGGAAAAAAACAAGGCCAAGGGGTCAGCTCCTATCTGTCAGATCCTGACAACGCTCGCTTGTGGTTTTGCTGCTGTGACTCTCTTCCGGGTCTCCTGGAGAGGGCTGTGAAGATCTCCTCAGGCAAATTAAAGACCCTTTTGTGAGAAGCAAGTTTTGCTTTACTCCCTTCCCTGCTGTCTCTCAGATTTGGTTTTAACTGAGCTTCCTGCCATGGAACAACATCTTCGTTTATCAAGCTGCAGGCTCACTGATTCATTTGGTCTTTGGATTTACATGAAAGAGGACCAAAACTAATTTTCCCTGGCTCATTTGGTGAGCTGCAAACTCTACATTTGTGACTCCTTAGATCAGAGGGTGCTCTATGATAGGGTTACTTTATATCTAAAAGGAAAAATTGTAAGGGTTTCTTCTCAGCTCTATCATTCACTTATTGTATCCTGGAATGATTCTTGATCTCTGTAGACTTCAGCACCTTTCTTTGTTTAGTCGGGATGATTAAATAAGCCAAATCTACAAGGATTTTTATGAGAAAAACAATATATATGAAAGCTCATTGGTTAAGTATAGATTATCATACAAATGGAAGACATTGTAAGGCGTCCTCTTATAACACATCTTGAATGGGCCTCTTTTCTGATGGTTACAGCAAATAGATTAGTAACAGACACTCCTGAAGTCACATAACTCTGGGTGAAAACAGCCATAGATGCTTTTGGAATAACTGATCAAGATACGTCTTTTAACGTAAAAAAAAAAAAAAAGAAAAAATTCATTTCTAATACTTTTAATGTAATCCATCTCATCAGCAAACTGGCTTATGCTTACATATAGTGTCATTACATTCATGGTTAAAGGGATAAATCCTGTGATGTGTATTTATGTGTTAATTTGCTGGGGATAAGGTGGGTGGATATCCAAATTCCGAATATTACCGATGAGAATGGCAGCTGCAACACTTATGAATTACAGCCCTTTGTCATTTAAAATAATCTGACAGCCTCCTTCTAAAGCATAATAACAGCAATACATTTAAAATCAAATCTGAGGATTTCAGCGCATCTAGAGTTGTTAAGAAAGAAATTATGAAAAGCTTTTCTTTTGGCGGGGTGGGGGGGGGGGGGGAGCAGTTGGGACGGGAATGAGATTTTTCTTTCTGAGAGCCAGAGAAACATTTCACATTTTCCTAAAATGCTAGTGCTTTTCTAAGTGACTTCCTTCCACTCTCACCTTCAAATTTCTTGAAAGAGACACATCTGTGACTATTTTTTTGAGTAGTCACTAACACATCATGTTCATGAATAAACTGGGAATGAGGAAACAGACTAGGAAGAAGCATTGAATTCTCTTGTTTAATAAATATAAGCCCTCTTGTTCTTATATTCCTGCCTTTTCTAAGTATCTTCCTAGTTCTCGTTGGCTATCAAATACAGGTCTCAAAGAAGCAGGTGTGTGGACACATTAGCACACACAGCTAATCTTACGTGAGGTTAATCCTCCTGTGACATGGTCATTGTTCATCTCCATTTACTGACAAGGAAATTGAGCCCAGAAGTCAAGTGGTTTATTCCACTGATACAGCTAAGAAAAAGCAGATGCAGAATGAAAACTTCAAAGTCTTTCTGTTTCACGTGGCACACCGCCATTGTCTTCTGGGTTGCAGATTAGCTGTTTTGATGGAGGGACTGCTCTCTATTGTAGAAGTGGTTGGCTAATCTGAAGAGATGATGAACAGAGATGGGGGCGTGGTATTGCTGGTGGCTGTGTGGGGGCAAGAAAGAACATACTAGAGCTGCAGGAGATCTAAGCAGCTACAAGCTTAAAGAGTTTGTAGTAACAGAGTTTGGAATCTGTTTGGTGGCTGATATATTTCTTTTGAAACTTCCATGTTTCTCTTTTATTTGGTTTTAATCTGAGATAAACTAAAATCTATATTCAAAGTTAACATTTCAGTAGTTAAGAGTTGGAAATTCCCAAACTAAATGTGCCATTCTTTGTGGCTTTGTGTTACTTAGGTTCAGCTTTGTCAGTCCACAATGAACAATTTTCTGAGATCCTTTTCTATTCTAAAGTTCTTTGATTCTATGAAGAAAATAAAATAATAAAAATAATGTGATAAATATTTGTTACTACAATCTCCTATAGGAGAAAAAAGTAGATAAGCTGCAGAAAATGAGAAGCTCAGCCATTTATCCTTTCTTTTGAAACAAAGGAAACAGTCAGAATCCTAATTTCAGATAACATGATTACAGAGCAGTTCTAAGCTATAAATTTGCTGGTTACTACCAACCTGATTTAATACCTTAGAGATGTCATGTATACTTTTTATATTATACTGTAAGAATAACATCACAAAGGATATATTTTTTTTTTCTTTTGGTGAGCAAGATTGGCCCTGAGCTAACATCTGTTGCCAATCTTCCTCTTTTTGCTTGAGGAAGATTGTTGCTGAGCTAATATCTGTGCCAGTCTTCCTCTATTTTTTGTATATGGAATGCTGCCAAAGAATGGCTTGATGAGCAGTGTGTAGGTCTGTGCTGGGGATCCGAATCCACGAACCCTAGGCTGCCAAAGCAGAGTGCGCGAACTTAACCACTATGCCACTGGGCTTGCCCCAAGGATATCTAGTCACATCAATGTTCCACTTGAAGCAGAAACAACAAAGTCAACTCACAGGTGGTTATAGGCAGGAGTTCTCATAGGTTCTAAAAGGATAAATAGGAAAACGATGAAGCATTTTGGGCTCTTCCAGGAAAAAGTACCACTATTTAACAAATTCAAGGATCTTTTCCCATTGAGATAACGTAAAAACATGCTTTCCCTGATAAAACAGGCGTTCATTTTTAACCTACTTATGTTTTGCATACCTTTACCTTCTTGTGGCACACACAGTGTCTGATTCACTTTGGTCTAGAGGGACAGAAAGCTTTGCAGGAGAATAGGAAGCCTTTGCCTGGTTCATGCCAGACATTTATCCCAGTTTACACACCCAGGGTAAGCACATTCGAAAGCAGACCCTATCATCACACAGCCTCAGGCAAAACCATGTGCACCAAAGCGTTGCAGAAACAGCCTTCAGAGGTAGAACAGCGCAGTGGCACAACAATGAACACTGCCGCAAAGACCAGAACCTTTCATGATCTTTGACAGGTGATGGTGTATAAAACAGTAACAACCTCAGCCATGGAGGTGCTGGGGGTTCGTGTAAAAGCACCGTCCATTTCTCTTTGTCTGCTCTTACTTGAGCTTCCCCACAAAGAGTGAGTCTAGACCAAGAGGCAATATTAAAAACAAAAGGTTAGAGATCATCATGGGACATTAATTATGCAAGAGAAGGCGAACTGAATTTAATCAGAAGCAGCAGCCTCGGTGCAGGAAGAATTTTCTCTTTTTGACAGAAGCAGTTAGGAAAACATTTATGGTAATACCACAGCATCTGCTGATTACAGTCAAAGCTGCAGGACACCAATGTTAAATCGCTGAGCCATCCTGACAGCTCCTGGGTACTCGAGTCACATCGCACAGCAATTTACAGTGAAATTCACCCAGGTCTAAAAATCAGCCAACATGCTTAAACCAGAGAGAAATAACTTAGTCTGGACTTTTAAACAACAATTATAAAAGGGAATTATAGCTGAGAAAACTTTTGATCTAATATAAGTATTTGTCCTCAACAAATACACTTTTTAAAGACCATATGAATCTTCAGGTCTCTTAATGAGCTGTGTGATCAATACGGTTCTGAAATTTATAGAAAGAAAGGCTCCTTTAAGGCAAAAAATATACGAAGTAGAGTTTTAACTCTTTTGACAAGAAGTCATGACAAGATTTGACATGTCAGTGCTTTGAAATGATGTATCTAAAGGATTCAGAGCATAATTAATTAGAGTAATAATTTCTAAACAATTAACTTGGTTGCTAAGTAAATATGGGTAAAATAAAAAGCTCAGAGACATAAGCAACTACAAAGTAGTGTAACGTTAGGATGATTATTTTATGAACTGCCTAGAGAAGGAGAGGCAGGACAACCAAACACATTATTACCCAGAATGGTAATTAAAGGAATAATGAAATTCTATAGATATTAATAACTAAAACTTTCATACTTGGGTGTTTCAGTGAGCTTTCTTGGGTCAAAAACACACCAGTGTTTACATTTAAATCTTTGAATGACACAAGAGCCCAGAGAAAAGACTGTGTTAAAGTCTTCCGAGATTTAAAATTCACAAAAGTAAATGTCTCATATTTTATCCAAAATCAACACCAAAGATTTTCTTCCCCCAGTTGCTTTGGGAGTTCAACTAAATATTATTCATAACATGAGAGATTAAAGGGAAAGAAAACAAAAACTTTAAAATGACTATTTTTCAAGGAAGCCATTGAAACTCTGGTCACAAGGGACGGCCCTATTGAGGTCATTTTCTCAGCTAGATAAACTGTTTCAAAATATGTTTGCTACAGTTAATCACTAACACAATATTCATCTGCAATTTTAAAGTCAACTTCTTTATTCAATTTCTTTTCCCAAACACATTAAAAATGTCTCTAGCCTTCTATTTATTGGCTTATCCTATTGATGGTAAAAATGCGACTGGGTAATCGAAAACACTGACAAAAAACTAATAACTGAAAAGGTCAAAAAACAGATCAGTTGAAAACTTCAACTTAACAAATAAGTCAATATGTAATTGAATAACAAATCAATGAAGGTTTATTGAGCACCTATACATATCCGCTATAGAGCTAGATGCCACCAAGAAGTTTAAGGTACTGTTGCTGGGCTGAAAGGGACCGTGGACAAAAGAGGAGCTTATGTTGGCTCATTTTGAGTAGTATTGAAGTGCCAGATGGGTTGTGCACACAATAAATGCAATAGGATTTCAGAAGCATGAGGTCTCCCCAGGAAGACATGAAATGAAGGCAGGCTTCACAATGGCAGGGTCTTAGCTGAGCTCTGCAGTAACAATAGGACTTATGATGCATCAGAAATGATTTGCAGAGAACCCTACCTAAGGGGAAATCTACTAAAAATGCTACAAAGGTCCCACCTAGTAGATGTTATAATTCAGGACAAGTGACACTCATGCAGATAAACATACTAAGACAATGAAGAAAACACATAACATGAGTCATCTAACACTAACATTTTTAGAATCAAATTGTGTCATGCAGAAAATGTTTCTGTAGTCTGAGCCAATTACAATTGTTTACCTGGAAGGGGTTACATGTTTATTATGCACTAGCTGACCCTCAGGCACAGAAGGAAAGCAATGATTGAGGGAGAGACAAATATGAATCTCTTGTTACAGAAAGTCAAAGATTCCAAGAATTCATCAACTTCTCTTTTCAAGAAAGTCTCCTCGAAGGCCAAAAATTTTCTGGGGACGTTTAAATAAGGGGCAGAAAATAAAGAGAGCTTGGACGGTCTGAGGAGGGAGCAATCCAGTTGCAATGGAGTCAATCAGGGAGAAGGGTTGAGCCTCAAGCATTTTGTCTGGAGGACAGCGGACCCTCTGCCCTCACCCACAGAGAAGGAAAGGAAGGAATGAGTTGGGAAAGTGGGAAGTGCAGGTGGTCTGGTAAAAGCAGATGAAGGAACTAAAATGGGTTGCACTAAAAGAAAAAATAAACACAGTAGTCATCGGCTAACAGATGGCTCCTAATAGGGAATGAAGTTTGATGAGACAGTTAGCTGGAGCATATATCTACTGCACCAGAGTCAATTGAGCAGCTCTTAAATCATGCAAGGGAAACTTCCCTCTTCATGGGAGAAACCAGAATTCTGAGTTAAGGAACACAAAGATTGCTATTCTGCAAGTTTGCATGGACATGCTATGCAACAGTAGTTAGTTTCTACATAGATTTTGACGGAAGATGTTGGGGAACAAGCTGGTTTCAAGGTGAGCATATTCAGCAGATGAAGGAAAAAAAATCTTATCAAGCAATAGATAGAATGTATGCAAGTGGTACTTGAAGCAAACTAATCATAGGAGAGAAAATTGAAGAAATTCAAACTGTATTTATTACCCCTCTAGGACATTTTTGATCCCACCAAAGTTACCACTCTGTCCAAATAAAGTACAGACATTTAGATTAAAAGAACTGGAAGGTCACCTAATCCGAATGTCAATCTGCCCGAGAGGAAACTAAAGCATAGAAGAGTAACTCAGGTATTTTGGAGCTGGTTGCTGTGGAGGAAGGGTAACATGGTGGTTATCCAGCTCCGGGCTTTGGCATCAGCCCAAGTGAGGTTAAAACCCTAACTCTGCTACTTTATTTTCAACTCCCTCAAATGTTCATAATTCAGTTTAATTTCATTTGTCTGTGGGTACTTTATACTATGATGCACATTACATTTGAATAACACTCTATATGTTTCAATGAACGCTTATATACACTACCTTGCTTTTTCTTCAGGGGGAGCAAGCAAGAAATACTAAGTTGGGGGGACAGATGTGGAAACACAGGCATTGTAAAGTTAAATGATTTATAAGGCAAGATAGTAAAAGAACTTGGCCTAGATTCAACAATCCTGCCCTTGTTGCTCGGTCATGTTATACCTGCCCATTGGAATAATTTGCCCTGGATTGCAGTTTCCACACAGAAGAGGAATTGTATTTACTTAATGTAAGGAAAACACTGCACATTTGTAACAGTGTTGCTTTCTGCTGTTTTTCATTACAACTATAGTGGTTCAGCTAGATTATGCGTTAAATAGACTCTTGAGGGCTAGCCTAGGAACCTAACCACCATTTATAACATTGTTTCCTTGGGAAATTGCTTTTTGAGTTCCAAAACAACTGATTTAAAAATTAACTTTGGGAATACAACTAGTTTCAAAGTGAAAGACTGTCTGTCAGACATTTCATGTAACTGGTTACTTAATTCATACACTGAAGCAATACTAATGGATTGCCGTCTATGTACCTACCAGTCATTGTACTGGGGCTGGGAATGCAAAGATGAAGGTCTTAGACCTGGAGGCACTTATTTCTAGCAGGGAGAAGCATATTATTAAAATAAATAAATTACAAATAAGTGCTAAAACAGAGCTATGGAAAAAAGTGCTGCAGGAGCTAAGAGGACAGAGGAAGTAAACTCCAAAAGCTTGACTGTGGAAGTAACATTTGCATTGAGTCTTGACAAGTGAGCACAAGTCTAGCAAATAAAGAAGCGGGAGAGGGCATCTCAGGAGAAGGAGGAGCAGATACGAAATATTAGGATGTGAAAGGGTCTGGTGGATTTGGGGAAATGGTGACAGGAATACTGAGGGAGGGAGTTGGGCTGTGAACTGTCATGCTTTTTAGTCATAAAAAAATTTAAGTAATTGCTGGAAAAAAGGACTAATAAGGAAAGGATCAAAATTAGTTTATAAGCAAAATCAGTCCACATTGGGGCATCTTAGACTATTTTATCTTCTTGGATTTTCTAAAGGAAAGAAGATGACTAAATCAAGAAATTATGTAGACCTCTGCCCGGCATGAAAGATGGGAATTTCTGCTTACTTATTTCATTAGTATTGTTTTTATCTCCATGTGTTGCATTACCAACCTTTACCAATCTTTTGTTGAACTACATCAAATCTCAGATTATAAAAGTTCGCCTAATGATATTTAGTGTTTGAGGAATTACGGCAAAGAATCAGCATTTAAAATAAAAACTGGCTTATTTCAATCATGTCCTTATGCTTACTTTTGTTAAACTAACATGCCTTACATTAACAAAATTATAATCTTTTTGACTATAAGTAAGACACTGTTTCACTGTGAACACACGCTTCAGGAGCATTCAGAATCAAAGCTCATCTAACCTATCAGTCTGTATACAGATCAATTTTAGTTAACGCCTGTAGAACTAGTAACATAAGCAAAAGAAGAAAGCAAAGCTGGAGAGAGAGAAAAGGAAATAGAGAGGAAAGAATGCTTCGGCTCAAGTACATTTTAAATTTATGAGGAGGAACTTTTTCATATGCAAGTCCATAATCCATTTGCAGATGGCTGACTGAGGGTGTTTAGGACTAAGTAAACTGTATTTCTTTGATGTGTAACATAAGCAAAAGGATACAGTCCACTGAGCCTCTGTAAACATGAGTTAAAAATAATCCGGACCCTTCAGTGTAGAGTTAATACCATGTACACGTTAGGACTAAAATACTTCATTCAGCCTAAGACAAGTAAAAAAGGATTTTTAAAAGCCAAGTATAGAATTTAAAATGTAGAATACCCCAGCTGTAGTTGATAGTATTCTCTGTTCTAAGCTTTTGATAACTAAAAATAGAACGAATTTTTTTCGCCTAATCTTTCTCAGCCCAGCTTCCTCATAGCTTTGAGAAATTTTCGGTTGGTTCTTCTTTTTTAGACAAGAATATAAGCTTTCATAGTTAAATTCTTAGCGATTGTTCTGAATCCTGAGAATTTATCTATGAAATTTGGTTAGAAAAAGGAGGGTTGAGGTTTAGGACTAAGGATCTAAGAGGGGGTGTGAATGGTAAATAACTAATTGTGAATTTGGAGGCAAAGATGTCACTTATCACCCTCCTCCAACCCTTCTTCACCCCATCCCTCAGCACCCCCACCTTGAAGCTCTATATTCTTGGCTGTCTGGAATCCTTGGCATGGTTCATGATTATAATCCATCTTCCAGAAACCAAAGAACACTGGAGCCCAAGCCTCTCTCTATTCTGTTTGAGGCTGACAATGTTATCGTCATAGAACTTTAGGTTTCCTTTTACTAACAAAGAAACTGAGGCCCAGAGAGGTCAGGAGACATGCCCAAAATGAACAGTTAGGGTACACTTTTTCCATGTAAAACCAATCCCGCCCCACCCCATCACCATCCTGCTACTCCATGAGGCCTCTGAACATCAGTCTGTGCTCTTCCTGTATCGCACTACATAGTCTCTCCTTGAATTCATGGTTTTCAGGCTGTGTTACTCCCTGGGAGTTATTTTGGTCTAATTTACCTGTCAAAAGTGTGAAATATTGATTATAATAAAGTCTTTCCTCTGACTCCAACTCTTTCTTTAATCATAGAGCTTACACTCTATTGGGAGAGGCAGGCATTAAACAAATAATCAAACAAATATGTAATTATAACTTGTAAGTACAGTGAAGGAAATGTAAAGGATGCAATTATGAAGTGTAACGGGGGAGCTGATTTAAGTTTTAGAGGCAAGGCAGTTACAGGAAAGCTTCTATGAGAAAAGATTTGAGACCAGAAAGATAACTAAAGAGTTAGAAAGATAGGTTTAGTGGGAGAACAGCATTCCAGGCAGAAGGAACAGCATGAAGCCCTTGCATGGAAGGCTCTTGTGGTTGCAATGTAGTGGCCAAAGGTAAGAGGGACTCGCCTAAGACTGGAGAGGTCTGAAATTTTATTCCAAGAACCATGGAAAGCCACTAACAGACATTAAGCAGGAGTGTGTGCTGGCCAGATATGCATCTCTCTGATGGTGCTTGTCAGAGAATTCAGTTTTAAAAGTATATGTTATTACTGCAAAGAATGAAGAGAATTATCAGTGCAAATCCTTCCTTCCTACTTGTAAAAACAATTCAAAGCAAACGCTCTTTATGTTGGATCACAGAACCATTTTACAGTATCCTAGTATTGCAATGTAACATAAAAACAAACTGCAGAACGAAAACAGCATAGTTCCCCAACAGAAAAAAGTAACAAAGTTTGTGCAAAATTCAGGAAGCATGGGATATCTTCAAAAGAATGAAGACAATCTAGTGTTTTTTGTAAAAAGACAAAATTGTCACAAAATTATACGACACATTTGAGTTTCTTACTCGCGAAATGAATTTGGAGCCATAATACATATTGGAAATTATATTTTCTAATCTGAATTTTAAACGATCTTTATAATCCTCATTTTAAAACTTAGGCCAAAAGTGAATTTTCAAGGAAATAGTTTCTGAAATAAATTATGAAATGACATTCTCTTTAGTATATAACATTCTAAATTCATCACAAAGAAAAATCCTTAGTAACATCCTCAAATGTGATTTTTCAAATAAGTGACTTTATTTTTGTGATCCTGAATTATTTTTGTGGTGCTATACATAAACCAAAGTCTTCAACTACTCCACCTTCAATTTGCCTACCGTTATACAGAAAGTACAGGTATGAGATCCTATTAAATTTCTTTGGCTTTAAAATTAATAACCAATAATCCACCTCAATAATACCAAGAAAAATAATTCTTGAAATGTAACTAATCAAGGTAAAATGAAATAAAAGACTTGAAAAAAACTCAGAGAATTGTGTCTGACTCCCAACCGCCACAGGATACTCAAGATTTTATTTGCTATAGGAATCAAGAATCATTTTCCAGGTCAGGATTTTATTCCAAGAATAAGCGTATGAGGTTGGTACTCTGATTTTGGTTTAGCTCACTACAAAGGAAGATACGCCATTTTTCATTTCTAGCACAATTCTTAAAAGAAAAATTTAAAGCTGTATGTCACAAGTTAGATAATACATTGCGGGAAAGCATATTTTCATAGTTTCTAAAGGTAAATTTCTTAGTTGGGTACTTTGACAACTGAAGAAGAAAAGTAACCCCAAACACGACAAAACAGCTAATTTTTATAGCTTCTAAAATAAATAATGCTCTTGGGATGCCTACATTTCTGCCTAATAAAGTAAATTAACCTTAACGTAGCTTCTCAGTGAACATGAGACTTGAGTAAATACTTGCTTTGTTCCGGATTCTTGGAGAAACGTTCTTAAAAACAAAAACAAAGTAAAAAAAATGTTACAGTTCTAGAATGAAACAAAGTTGTTTAGTCATTTGGAACATCTGGTATTGAATGTGGATTTCTTAATTATTGAGAGGGCCCTGAAATATAAATATTCACAGGTTCAAAAGAGTGCTGCCAAATAGGTTATCAAGCAAAAAATACGCAACCACCTGGAGAACAAAATCCATCTGTCTGACTGAATTTAGTTGAAAATAATTTTTTAGACTTGTTAGTAAAACCCTCATGTAAAATTTATCTGATTGAATAATTTACTAAGAATATTTCCATAAGCATCATAAAGTGCTACAGTTGATAAAAATGAATATACTAATCGTCTAACTTTGAACCACTGCCATAGCTTCTGGTGAAATGTATTTTGTAGGTTACTAGTGAGGCTTCATCTTGCCAGTAGTCTCAATTGAAAAACAGGATTCCCATAGATACAATGTGGCCAGTCCCATTAAGTATCCCCTTTATAAGGAAAAAGTGGTGAGAGTAACTATTCCTGGGTGTAGCTGATATGTTCTTGAAGGCAAGAACAAATGTCTTTCCCTTAGAGACGTGTACCATGCAACTTTCGCATCTGCCCTGATACTGGAACTCAGATGAGAACTACAGTTAGGAAGAGGAAAGCCAAGGGGAATAATACTAATCCTATATTCTCTCTCCTGGAACTTGCTTTTGCAAATAAACTGTGTATTTGGAAAGAAGCCACTGTTTACAATACATCCAGATGATTCTCTCCTTCAAATATTTACAAGCCAAAGGGAGAATGTATTAAATGAGATAATACAATGTATGTAAAGCACAAAGCAGAGTACAGATCTTCCTCAACTTATGATGGGGTTACATACTGATAAACCCATTGTAAATTGAAAATATAGTAAATCAAAAATGCATGTAGGACACCTAACCTATTGAACATCATAGCTTAGCCTAGCTTACCTTAAATGTGCTCAGAACAGTTAAATTAGCCTACAGTTGGGCAAAATCATCTAACACAAAGCCTACTTTATAATAAAGTGTTGAATATCTCATGTAATTTATTGAATACTGTACTGAGTGAAAAACAGAATGTTCTGGATAGGTACAGAATGGTTGTAAGTGTATTAGTCGCTCACCCTTGCGATCATGTGGCTGACTGGGAGCTGTGGCTCGCTGCCACTGCCCAGCATCTTGAGAGAGCATCGTACCACATATCTCTAGCCCTGGGAAAGATCAAAATTCAAAGTATGGTTTCTACTGAATGTGTACCTCTTTTGCACCATGGTAAAGTCGAAAAATTGTAAGTCGAACCATCTTAAATTGGGGACCACCTGTACTTCACATGTAAAAGTCAGTAAACAAATATTAGTTCCATGACCACTTGCCCCTTTGCCAAAGCATCAGGAAACTGTAACTGTAAAGTTCTTCACAAAAAAGAGAGGTCGAGAATCAGGTAAATTATCTGCTAATAAGTGAACTGTCACAACCAATTGGATTCATGGTTTTGATAGTGAAACATGCATTTACTCTTTCTGAAGACTAAAAGATGTACTTAAGAAGTTAGTACTAAACTTTTACCAGAAGAAGAATTATTTCAACAAAAGGACATTAAGTAGAAGAATAAAATGACCCTTATCTAAAAAAGAATGACAATTCAAGCTGAATCAAGCAATTAAAAAGATATGCACTGGTACCCTTTCTTCTAACCTAATAGTATGAAAAAATGTCTTTTAAAAAAATTCTCTGTTCCACCACCAAAACCTCTCAAATGTGGTTATCTTTAAAAAACAAAACAAAAATCAGAAGGATATACACTCTCATCTTCCAAACAGAAAAAAACCCCAGCAGCTTACTAAATCCTTACTGAAGAGGCTCGGAAAGTAGGGGTACAGCTCTTGTCTTTCCTTCAAAATAATTTCCATCCTAACCGTACCCAATTCCATTCACTACTTGCTATTCAGATGAGACTGTGACTTGATCTTATGCTTTTGGGCCGAAATCAATCAAGATAATCTACTAGAAATCAAAATGACATATTATTTAAATTAATAATCACTTTTTAGAAATAGCTCAATGGATTTTATATCATCTGGATTGATTTTTTCACGTTAAACAACAGATGGCTATTAATGGTACAATATTAGAATATAAAATTTAGGGCAATCTGAAAACATGTCAGTTGATGTGATTACCATTTGAGAACACGTGGAGTTATTTCTTGGAGACAATGCCATGTTCCCTTATGTTACAAACCTGTTACCATGACAGGGAAGACAAACGCCTGCCATATAGTGCCACGCATCCCATTACAATGGGTTCATTCATATTTATAATACATCTGTGATGTCGATGCAATCACTTTAGATCTCATTGTTATTTCAAACAAATCCATAACTGAGCAAAAGGCAGGATGTTGACAGGAGTTAATGTGGGTTTTACGCTGTTTACAATCGCTTTCTAATCTACTAAATGGCTGTGAAAATTGATGCACTGTTAAGAATGCTTTTATATACTAGTACAGATAAAGAGCTGTTGTGTGGCAGTAATCTCTGTAATGCTAAATTGAATTTTCCACAGTGCTTTATGTTTTCTCTTTGTATATGATTAGGTTCCCAAATTTATGTAAACCATTAATAAAGAAACCAAAAACATCTTCTCATTTTATTAATTGAGATGTATTTGCTTTTACTTCCAGAAAGAAAGTCAAAGTAAACTTGTAATTCTGTCCTGATTGTAAAACAAACTTTTAATTGTATTTCAAATGAACTAAGGGATCCCATTCCCCAGAGATGTGGATTATCTCATCCCAAACCTCTGAATCATTTAACGTGACTAAGAACTTGACTAGCACTTGGTGTACTGAGGGCTGTATAAGCCAATGATGGTTGTAAAATTTCTGACATATCAATAGGAAATAATAATCACAGCTCCTCAAAGTACTCTCCATGCTGACAATAAGACAGGTAAGAGGGCAGAAACGCTTTTCAAAGCAGGAATTGAGGCTCCTGTAGCAACACCTATAATTATTTCATATACATATAGTTTATTTAAATATCGCTACAAACAGTGTGTGACTCACCATTAATCCTCATAGCTACCACGAGACTATATTGCCTCTTCGAGGGTGAGAGGCTGATGACTGTAAATGTGTGACAGATCTAAGAATCATTCCTCCCTTTAGTGAAGGTGACTCCTATTTGAGGCTCACCATTGGAACCACCCAGAATCTGAGGACTGGAAGCTGGGTTTTCACATCTTCGCAGGCTATGAACAAAGACTATCCCTTGATAAAAGCAAAGAACAAGTGTCCACGATGTTTAAAAACAACTTTAAATCATCCAACTCATTATCAACTATTTATTTATTGTGCTAATGTTTTTTTAAAAACAATTTTCCTAGGGCACTGATTTTCGGTTATGACAGAGAATGTCAACAGTTTATGAGCGGCAGTGGATTGCCAGCTCGAGTTAGAGAGGAGGAGTAAGGCAGGGAGCAGAGGTGCTGTGATTCAAGAGCCATCTGCCCGAGTGCAGTCTACTCTGCAGCTCGCCCTCCTTGTCAGGACCTCTAGATGCCAGGATGCCCTCGTGGTCTCTCTTCAGCCGCCTTCCCTTCTTTATCCACACTCAGGTTGTCTCAGCTGTTCCTCTGGCTTACGAAAACCTTACATGTTGCACTAATGTTTTTACATTTGCAACAAAGGGGTTAGAAATAGAAAGCATAATAACTATGCTTTCATTGTAAGATGTTAATTGTGCTTGTAAACAATGATTGCTTCTACATAAAATTTTGTTTAGAAATAAATAATGCTCCTGGGCTTTTTTTTAACTAATATTTTAAATTCTAGTAGTCAAAGAAATGAGAACTCTGTTACATATTGGTAAGAATTAAACACCCAGGAAAGCCCAATAAAACACAAATGCACAAATGAGCATAAACCGAAGAACACTTATTTTATGGCTATTGAAATAGGGGCAGCATCCTTTCAAACATCTGTCTTCCTCCTTTTTATACTTATCGATACATTTCATGCTCTTATTATTTCTCTCCCTACAACAAGTTATTGCACTGATATTTACAAAGTGCATCGTTAAAAAAATTAAATAGGTTATCTGATTATAAATTCACTTGGAGCTTAATATGGGGTTTTAAAATCTTTTCCTGTCTGCTGTCTCTGATTCCTTGTGGTAAACTGGTCTTCACAAGGACTCAAAATAACTTAAAATGATGTCTCTTTAACGAAGGAACACAAGACTATTTTACTGCCTCAAAACAACTAATAAAAGAAAAGGAGAAAAAATAAAAGAAGTAACAACAAACCTTCTGTGACAACTTGCTACACCTGGAAACTTTCAAACACAGCAGTTGCTGCGGCAACTTGAAAATGAAAATAATATTTAATGATACTAAAGATAAAGCGCCAGCAAATATCTCTTTCATCTATCTTTTTAAAATCTCTATTGTACAAACATTATGGAGCAAATGTGCAAAAAACAAGCATTGCAAAATTAGGGAATGAAAAGGTATTGTCATTGTATAAGTATCCTGACAAGAGGAGTAGCATGGGGTGAGCCATATGCCTGCTTTCTTAAAAACAGGAAATAAGCGATATTCTTATTTCCTTAAATCAGCTTGAAGGAATTTATTTCCTATGAATAACACAAATACTACATGGCAAAGATTAATAGATTTAAGAGAATTAGGATGGCATGGTGCAGTGGTCCCCAACAGCTGCTCACAAGTGTTCATGGAGGCAAAATGAAAAAAATAATGATTCCTGAAGCTAAATCTATACAAATTTAAAATTAACATATGCCCCTTTTGGATGTTAAAATATGATATTAAAATGCAATATAGGTGACTGCAAAGGATCAGCTTTTATATCCATTCATTCATTCATTCATTCAACAATTAGTTACTGAACTATTATGGGTCAAGTTCTGTTCCAGGAAGAGTAGACGGCAAAACTGAAAAGGTCCCTGCCCGCATGGAGTTTGCATTCTGGGAGTAAGGCAGGAGGAGGCTCACAAGGGACAAACAGGTGAACACATCGTCTGACAGAGGGTGGCCAGTAAAATGAAGAAAAAGGCAGGGTAAGCATGCTGAGGGTGAGTTGAGGTTGCTATTCGACAGAGGATGGTCAGAATAGGCCTCTCTGACAAAGCGAAAATGGAGCAGAGATCTGCAGGGATAGACGGAGCAAACACGCATATATTTTGGAAGGAAAACTGTTCCAGGGAGAAAGAGCAGCAAGTACAAAGACTAACATGTTCCAGGGACAGCAAGGTGGCTGAGACAGCTGAAGAGGAGTAAACCAGGGCAGGTGTGGCCGATAGGCGGTCAGAGAGAGGACGGGGACAGATGGTTTGGCCTTGTAGTCTCTTATCTTACTGGAGGGTGTTGAGATGAGTTATCTAATCTGACCTACTCTTGGACAAGCTCACCCTGGCGGCTGTGTTCAGAATAGACCAGGGGAGGAAAAGGGGGAAGCAAGGAGACCAGGTAAGAGGCGATTTCAACAATTCACATGACGAAGGACATGACTAGATTTGTTCTCCTACTTAAGAGATCCAGAGAAAACATGAGACGCGGATTCAACAGTAAGCATTTTAATATTGACTTCCTGATTTATTTTCCAGTGTCCCACTCTTCAGGAACACTTTTAGGCAGAGACTGGTCTTAATTCCAGGTTTTTATTAGAAAGTGATTTCAGGCACTCACTCCATCTTGATTTGGAGCTGGACTTTCTCCAGGACTTCCTCACGTACGGCCCAGGGACTTTGATCGATCTGGCGTTTGGAAGCAGAGCCCACTGGGGAAGGGCCGGCAGTTAGTGACCTTGCACGGTCTGTTGGAGCGGAATTAGAATGATGGCCTTGCTCAGATTTTCTAATCTCTAAGTCAGGTGGAAAGAGCTATTCTTTTTCTTCCCCTTCCTTCCAAACTTCTTAGTATTTCCTTACTGCCCCTAAAGTCATACTGCTCATTAGCTTCTTATACCTCCGTAATCCTCTTCCTCCTGGAATCTCACACACTGTCAACACTAAATGTAGGCACTCTCCCCTAGGAGGCACATCTGTCTCCATGGCTTCAACCTCAGGCTTTTGGCTCCAAACATTACATTTGTATGCTAAACATTTTTTTGAGTTGCATATCTCCATTTCTATCTGGGTATAGAATGTTGGTTTCTCCTTCTCCAAATTGTTCAGGTCTAAACGCAGACTTATTTTGTCCTAGGGAGAAAAACCTGCTGTTCTTCTTTATATTTCTTATTTTTTTCAGTGGTACCACCATTTTCCCACTTAGTCCGTCATTTCTGCGCTGAGGAACAATAAAGGGGAGGAAATAGCAATTCTAATAATAGCATCTCTCTCTCTAGTATAACAAGAAATTACCCGCTTCTCTCTTATCCAGCAATCACTCAGCCAGAAATCTTTGTAATAGTAGCAAAATATTTCTCTGGTGGGAACTTGTTTTGGAGAACCCTGGAAAAGAGGGATGCATACGTGCATGCGGGGGTGCACATACGGGCACACACAAATTCCTCTGTTAAGCCACCGTAATATTTTTGTTGATGTGTCCCCAAAGAATGTAATGTTGGAGGGTGTGGCAGACACAGTGTTCACCAAATATTCCATGTGCCTTCCTACATTTCTATGTGACTCCTTCTGGTCTCTGAGTATGAGTTGAAGTGATGTGTGTCACCTTTGGGATGAAGTAGTTAAGAGTCAAAGTGTCTCCTCCGTTCCCCTTTCCCTTCAACAGAGACCACGGTCTTCCAGAGGATGTAGCTACTTAATCCAGGGAGGTTGCCCAACCCATGTAGGAGAAAAATAAACCTTTATTGTGTTAAGTCAATGACAGTCCAGGGTTCGTCTGCTATGACAGTAAGTCATGACTACTCTAGTAAAGACTGCTTGGTTATCCTTGTGAAATCAATCTAAAATGTTAAATAGATTTTAGTACTCCTGTCACTCTTCTATTAATATTCTCTTCCTTTCTCCAGATTATTTAGGATGATGAGTCCAGAAATTTATTTACTTAGCAAAGGATGTTATTCAGATCAAGTTTCAAGGATATTTATCTTTTATTCTAGTATTGGGAGATTTGGTAAATAAGTCTTTACTAACACAACCTTGATTCATTCTCTGTAAAAAAAAAAAAAATATATATATATATATAAAATTGATATTTATACATATGTACATATACATATACACATATATATATGTCTATTTTATAGTGCACTTTCTCAGCCTTCTAGTCCAAAACATCATAAATTGAAAAAATTGCTCTTGTCCTTCCATTTGTATTAGTTGTTTTATTCCATTGTACCTTTCTCAAGGTGTATCAGACCTACAGATACTAAATGTTTGCAATATAGACATACTAAAGTTCTGTGCCTGGACTTTTTTTGGTAAAATTTCAACTGAAGCTAACCATTGGATGTCAATTAGATGTTCCCCTCACAGCCATCTCTGAAATCTCTGTTTCTCCCCCAAAGTCTGAATTAGGTGGCCCTCCAGAGCCTTCCACGGCACTTTAGCATGGAGCTGAGAACAGTTATACTGCAACACAAATGCTTGATTATCTACTTCCTTCCCCAAATTCTAAGCTATGCGAGGTGAGGTCAGATGCCAAGCTTGTCTTGGTCTCTATGTATTTCCAGTACTTAATATAGGACCGAGTTTACAATTGAAGCTCAATAAATATTTGCTCACTCGTTCAATGAACAGATTCAGAAAAATTATTTCTGAACTTTTTAGTTAATTCAAGACCATCACCTTGAAACATGACTTCTTATTGTGGGGATTATGAACTTTTTCCTAAGGAAAATGTTCTTAATTTTAATCAGATTTTCAAAAGAAGCTGGGTACCCTTCAAAAAGGGAAAAAGCCACTGCTTTAAAGGCAGGCACACACACACACTTATATATACTGGATTTTCAATGACCAGCCATATATGAAATGGGCATTTGCCCATATCAACACTCAATTGCCCACCTGCATAGAGCTGCATGGACTTCCCTGAGGATCCTCACCAATTTATTGACTCTTTCCAACTAGAAAGTTTTGCGTTGTCTAAAACCTTTGATATTTGACCAAGTACTGCCTTTCTCCAGATTATTTGTAAAAGTGTTAAGTAAGCCTAGAGCTAATATCAATCCCTGAAGAAACCCAGTCCTTAAACTTCTCAACCTTTTCTTCTTACTGTTTGTTTTCCTTTTCTAAGATAGTTCCTTTAACATAATGAATCCTCTCATCCAACCTCCGAAAATGAAGATTGACATTTATTTCCCCATTTTGGCTATAGGAATTACACTTTTACATACCTTTCAACAGGAAGACAATATATAACACTCAGGCATCCTTAGTTTTAAAATCTTCATTTGTCACATGAGGAAATGCCTTATCTTTCTAATTACAGTCAGGCATTGCTTAACGATGGGGATACATTCTGAGAAATGTGTTGTCAGGCGATTTTGTTGTGCAAACATCAGAGTGTACTCACACAAGCCTAGCTGGTATAGCCTACTACACACCTAGGCTATATGGTACTAATCTTATGGGACCATCATCATATATGCAGTCTGTCGTTGACGGAAACGTTATGTGGCACATGACTACTGATATCTTCCTGTCTCTCAACATAACAATATACTAAAGAATGAGCTATTTATAATTTTAAAAAAAGAAATCTATGCTTAACTCACTAACTGAATGTGGTTATTTTCAATCTTTAAGAAAGAAAACAAAATGTAAGAAATTTGAAAATGAATAACTATTGATTTTCTTGCTAGATATTATATTCACAGTATGGAGAAGTTATTTAAAAATTTATGCTAACAGAGATTGATCACATCCTACAGACTAAGGGGAAAGGGCTTCTGAAAACCAACCTCAAAACACACACCTTCCCTGAGTCTTCACACTGTGTATTTAGTGGCACATTTAGGAACATATCAGCATTACGTGACTTTACTAGTCAGTCACTCTTAGGAAGTATTATTTTTTTGTTCCTGACAGTAGAAAAACCAAAGCTAATTTTTAAGCCTTGAGATTTCCCCCCCTAATAGAAAGTGACTAATCAAAACATGAAAATATACAGATATATTCTTTTTTTCTCTAGATAAACTTCAAGAAGTCTATGAAGGCTTTACATGATCTGGCTTTCCTTTGCTTCTCTCATCTAATCTCCTTCTAGTCTCCCAGTTAATCCCTCCATCACACACGAACCTCCTTGATGTTCCTCCTTTTTGTTTTCTTGGGGTTTCTTTTTGGTGAGGACTGGCCCTGAGCTAACATCTGTTGCCAATTTTCCTCTTTTTGCTTGAGGAAGATTGTTGCTGAGCTAACATCTGTGCCAGTCTTCCTCTATTTTGTATGTGGGTCGCTGCCACAGCACAGCTTGATGAGCAGTGTGTAAGTCTGTGCCCGAGATCCAAACCTATGAACCCTGGGCTGCCAAAGTGGAGCTTGCAAACTTAATCACTATGCCACCAGGCTGGCCCCGCTCTCATTGATGATTTTAAAAAGTACCAGCATACTCCTGCCTTGTCTTCATTCTTCTTCCCTCATCCATCTGCAAGACTCACTCACTCCTCCATCTCCTTCACGTCTATCCTCTAATATTGCCCTGTAGGGAGGCCTTCCCTCATTTTTCTCTTTAAAATTATATACCTCCTCATGCCCCCCACCACCAATATTTAGCATTCTCTATCCCCTTTCTTCTCTTTCTTCTGGGATTCTAATTACATACATGTACATCTCAGCTGTCCAATATGGTAGCCATAGCCATATGTAACTATAGATCACTTGAAATGGAGAGTCCAAATTGAGATGTGGTAAAGTGTAAAACACACACCAATTTCACAGATGTTGCATGAATAAAAGAAAGCATTAGATTAATAATAGTTTCATATTAATACATGTTGATAATACTTTGAAGACATTGGGTTAAATAAAACATATTAAAATTAATTTCAGCTATTTAAGTTACATACGTTTCCCACTATATCTATTGGACAGCACTGTTAAACATTTTTATATGTCTCATGTCTATTATACTTTTTCTATGTTTCCTTTTTTTCCCCTCTTTGTGCTTCTGATTGGATATTTTCTAATGACGTGTCTTCCAGTTCACCAGTCCTGTTTTCTAGTTGTCTAAATTGACATTTTAACCATCGACTTAATTTCATATTCTGTATTTTTCAATTCTAAAATTCCCATTTTATTTATTTATTTATTTTTGGGTGATGAAGACTAGCCTTGAGCTAACATCTGTTAACCAATCTTCCTCTTTTGGCTTGAGGAAGATTGTCACTAACATTCATGGCAATCTTCTTCTATTTTGTATGTGGGATTACAGCCACAGCATGGCTTAATGAGTGGTGTGTAGGCCTGCCCCCAGGAACTGAACTCACGAACCCTGGGCTGTTGAAGCAGAGCATGGAAACTTAACCATTACACCACCAGGCTGGCCCCACCATTTGGTTCTTTTTATAGATTCTAATTCTCCGGTAAAACTCTCCATCTTCTCATCTACTTAATATTTTTCCTTTTTTTTCTTGAATATTTTAATTTCAATTAAAGTCTTTGTCTAATAACTAATGTTTGGATCATCTGCATGTGTCTTTCTAGTGTGTGTGTGTGTGTGTGTGTGTGTAAGTGTGTGTGTCCATATGTCCTATCTTTTGACAAGCCTAGACATGTTTTATTGACATCTGGACATTCTGTATATACTAAAAACAAAACAAAACAAAACAAAACACAGGCTGCCCTAGATGATACTGTCTTCCACCTGAGGGTTCACACTTTCCTCTCCTAGAAAGAGTGAGTACCTTAATCCAATCAGGGACTGAGCTGGCCCTAGGCTAAGCTGCTCTTTCAGTAAGACTCAGTCTGTCTGATTTGCCCTAGTTCCTAGGGCATAGCCCTCTAGAGTTTTCCAGTGATTGCCTGGCAGGTTGTTATTTTTTCAACAAGATGTTTTCTGCTTGGACTTTTAGTCTCATGCAACTCCTCATGGTGACCCAAGGCTTCAGAATACAGTAAACACCATAAAGGGGGAACTGACTCTGTGCTGAGGCCCCTCCAGTCTCCCTTTCTGTCAGTCCAGCCCCAGACGACTGCCAAAACTTGGCTGGTAGCTAAAGTAGCTGCCATCTTTCTGAGGCCAAGGCCAGATTCCCAGCCTCCAGTCTTGGCAGCTACAGGTATCATCTGACAGGTGCACGTACACATCTCAGCGGCAGGTATCAGTGAAATGTAGACTTTTCTCCAAAATATTAGTTCCCTTGGTCCTCAGCGCTTCCACAGCTCTCGGATGAGTTGCATTTTATCTGGCAGGGATGGTGCTCTGCCACCAGCTCTACCCTCACCCAGAAGCAGAAGTTTGCTTTATTATTTTTTTCCTCGCATACCTCACCATTCCTAACACACTATGTATTTTATTTACTTAGTTTATCATCTTCTTTCTTCAGTAGAATGCAAGCTCCAGGAGGCTGGAGGTTTTGTCTATTTTTTCACATCTGCATCCTCAGTTTTCAAAAAATGCGGAAAGAATGAATTTATGACCATTGCATTGGCAAGACAAGAAAACCTGAAGAAAACTGATTCTTAAGTAAAGAAGAACTAATTTGTCCTCCCAAGAAATAGATATTTTTTCTACTCTCATTTACTAGGCCCTTATACATGCCAAAGAGTATGTTAAGAGTTAGGCATTCAAAACTGAATACAGCATATTCCATACCCCAAAGAAACAGACGAGCAAAAATAGAGAGTAAAAAAAAGACACCAGAAAATGTACTTTCTTGACTCATGACAAGAGAGCAACAATGGATTTTTAGACATATGAGGATCCTAATTAACAACAAACCTGCAAACGTTTCTAGGGGAAGTTATTCTCTTACTCCCTTGACGTCCTTCAGATTCTGCTCAGAACAACGCGCCAATTTTTCTATAATTGCCTTAAGGGCCTGCAGCATCTTTGTGTTCGATGGTGGCAAAAAATTTTCCCCTTGAAAGTAGATTTGACTTTAGAAGAAATCAGAAGCCTTTGGAATGAGGTTTGATAAAAGAGGCAACTCCTAAAATCATTTCTGATCGAGGAGGGAAGACTATGAAATAAATGGGACTTCTTTTCTTGTGTGGTTTGTAAACTAGGTCTGAAGGCAATTTCAAGAAATAGGAAAATTTATGAGTGAAAAATATTGTTGAAATAAGTATTTTAGTGTTTTGTTTCATTATTTTAGTCCTATAGTTAAAGATATAATTTAGTCCTATAGTTAAACAATGCCCATTCAAAGGTGAGAATTAACGAATCCATAGAAGAACAATTAGTATATTACAAATACAGAGAAGTAGATTAGAAATTGTTATGATAAAAGAAATTATTTAGATCTCACAAAGCCCATATTTCACAGCTTAGAATGCAACACTTCCCTGAACTAATATTACAAAGCATGTCTTTAACAGCTGTATTTTGTGTTTCATGATACTGAACTGTGTCCATAATGCTTCATAGTTTTCCTATACATTGTTGTCATTCACTTAAGATACATGTATGCATATATTTTTTACATCTTAAAATTCTGAATCACCCTCACACTTAATAACACATATAATAAGAAACCACAGTAAAGAAAAAGCCATCTTTTCCCATTTTCAGTTGAGGAGTTACTAGGTTAAACAGGGAAGAAGAAAGAAAAGAGAAACATTAAGGATGTGAATAAAATACAAATTATGAAACTGAAAGTTGGCTGCAAATAATGGTGATTAACTCACTTCAATATATTTTCTTAATGCACTTTGTAAAATGTTCTGACATTTTTATTGATAAACTATTAGAGCACCCAAAATGAAGAGACACTCAAAAGTGTCCATAAGCCACAGGTCACCACTTTAAGAGGCTATTTCTTTTATTGTCCAGATTCCTGAACAAAATAAGCTTCAACTAGGAGAGATCTGCTAGCAGTAACAGGAAATAAAGTAGCCCCTGGGAGGTCTTCTTTTTTTCTCACCTTTTAGTCTTTCTCAGATTGCTACTGATAACTTAGATTAGTTATACTAGCGTTTTCGGACAATAAAGAGAGTTAAAATCAATTTCTTCAAACTGAAACTCCCAACAAAAATATGCTAATATTTTATATTAATAACATATTTTCTACGGGAATATTTTGATTGAGAATTGACACATACATAGAAATGCAAGGAAGTAATTATGATTATATTATTAGCAGTTATTGTGGAAATAATTTCAGAAAGGTTATACCCATCTGTCCGAGAACACAGATTTCACACAAAATGAAATCATATTCATTACATGAAAGAAGTGATTAGAACCTAGTAGTAAAGCCAGCTCAATGTGTTTCTACCAAGCTCCAAGTTTAAGTTTTAATGCATTTTTAAATGTTTCTGGTCTCAAAACATTGAACAGCTGACAATTTCCCCCAGGAGAACACTACCTCGAGGGAAAAAGCAATTAGAATGTGGATTGACCAGCAATCAGTAATCATTACTTGGTACAGTAAATGTAGTACGCTGGCACCTGGTTAAGTAATTTAGAAACTGGTTAAATATCTGGAAAACAGGGTTTTCTCAAGTTAAATGTGAAACCTAAGAGAAATAAAATGGACTTTCTCACAGTTACAACATATCAGGAAGAAAACTGCAGAATAAGGTTTTAGAAAGTTAAAATTGGGTGAACATATTAAAGGCAATTGGAACCAAAAGGACTGAAGTAGAAAATCTGGTATTTCTGGAAAGTTTAAATTTCCCCAAATTTATAACTTAGGGGAGCTGATGATACACTTCATATCAAGGTTTAATATTTCTGTGAGGGTGGTTTAAATAAACTGTAAGTTTGAAAAAAGCTTTTTATAACATTCTTAAACTAGGAGAGAAGAAATGAAAATGACTAACCCAGTGAGACAAGAACTTCCACAAACTCCTGTCACTGGTAGCATCTTTCACCTCACTGTGGCCGCATACTTCTACCTTCCCTCTCATTTCTGCCAACTAAGTGTCCAAGCTCTGACTGGGTCCATCCCTCCACTTGCGACCCATAACTCATAACCTCTCATTCAAGGACAACGCTCCAGCAATCCACTCATCTTTTTTTTTTTTTTTTTTTTTTTAAAGATTTTATTTTTCCTTTTTCTCCCCAAAGCCCCCCAGTACATAGTTGTATATTCTTCGCTGTGGGTCCTTCTAGTTGTGGCATGTGGGACGCTGTCTCAGCGTGGTTTGATGAGCAGTGCCATGTCCGCGCCCAGGATTCGAACCAACGAAACACTGGGCCGCCTGCAGCGGAGCGCGCGAACTTAACCACTCAGCCACGGGGCCAGCCCCCAATCCACTCATCTTTTTCCAACAACATCTATTTCTCCTCACATCATCGGACTGCTCTCTTTAGCAAACAAACATGCTCTTATTTCTCTCATCTTAAACAAATGTCCTTTTCTTGACTCCAATTTCTCCTCAAACTACTAATCCATTTTTTCTCCTTCCTGTTACAGCAAACTTCCTTGAAAGAGTGATCTATAATCTCAGTTTCTAATTTCTCTTATTCCCTCTTGAACTCATTGCAATTATTCTACCCATTGCGCCAAACTGTCCTTCTCAAGGTCACCAGTCACCTCCTTAATAAATCCAATGGTCATTTCTCAGTTCTTACCTTACTTGACCTCTCGGCAGTACAGGACACAGTTGTCACTGTCTCCTTCCTGAAATATCCCTCCTCTGGCTTCCAGGACATCAGCCTTGCTTGGTTTTCCTTCTCAGTGTAATGATTTGTCCCCATCATCCTGAGCCCTAAATGTTAGCAAGTCCCAAGGCTCAGTCCTTGAATATTACCTCTTTTCTATCCACACTTATTTCCAAAGTAATCTACTCTAGTCTCATTGTTTAAATACCATTTGACTTCTGAGAATTCTCAAATGTATATCTCCACACCCCTGACCTGTTTCTGGATTGCATTTTCTGAATATTTTAAAGAAGATGCATTCTTTTTATAACAAACCCCCATCCCCAAAACATGCTGCCTTTGTTCTGGATTAAAAAAACAAAACAAAACAGACTGTTCATCATGGACAATGAAAAACTAATTTAAAAGTGGATTTATTCAAAAAAACCCTTAATGACATGCATGATTTTTCTTAATTGGTAGGTATGGGGCTATAAAGATGAATAAGGAAACTGAAAAGTCACGTCCTCCCATAACCTAGAGATAATTGCATTCAGACACATATAAACTTACTAAAATCTATGGAAAAATGCAGAAGATCTATGCTCATTTGAAATGAATCAGTAGCTGATAAAAAGCTTTTAAATGGGCACATACCTTTTGTATTCTTTCAGATTTTTAATGAATAACTTTTGAGTGAGCCTGTAGCTTTTTATTTTTTTTTAAGATTTTATTTTTTCCTTTTTCTCCCCAAAGCCCCTCCGGTACATAGTTGTATATTCTTCGTTGTGGGCCCTTCTAGTTGTGGTATGTGGGACGCTGCCTCAGCGTGGTTTGACGAGCAGTGCCATGTCCGCGCCCAGGATCCGAACCAACGAAACACTGGGCCGCCTGCAGCGGAGCGCGCGAACTTAACCACTCGACCACGAGGCCAGCCCCAAACTGTAGCTTTTTAGAATCATCAGTTTAAAATGATTTACTTTTAAGTTGGTCTTTTTGAAAAATAAGAGATGGATGACAGCTAAGGTGGAAAAGTTGTTTAAAAAATATCATAGTTTATCTACAAATGTCTTACCATAGATTCAAGTAAAGAAAAAAACCTTTATTATGGTTATTTCAAATGTACTCTCTACGTTTAAAGTTAAAAAATGACACAACGAATGATAATCAAAAGTTCAATTTGAAAAAGACATATAATCTAAAATATGGGAGATTATGGATATGTTGATAAAACGGTGATTCAACTCTCCAAAAAGTATAGACTCTAACTTCCATTGAATTTGAACTCAATCCTTACTTATCCCGTTATGGCGAAACAATCAAGGAGGAAGGAATCATAACGAACTTCCTCAGTTAACAATGTGGTTAGAAGCATGAGGTGTGCATTTTGTGTGGGGAAGTCTATGTTTTAGTTTCTTTATCTGTAAAATGAAGACAATATTGGCTCTCATCTCATGACTGCTGTGATTACAAAGTGAGATAACATGTGTAAATATCTTAGCAAGTGCCTGATCTATAAACTGAAGGCTTAAACAAATGTTAGCTATTATTTCATTTAATTTTTTAAACTTGTTTACTACATTTTTTTATAAGAATTTTTACCAAAGCTATTCAAATGAACAAGTAACAAACATAATTAAAACAAAGAGAATATTCACACTGGGTTCTGAATTCTGCCTGCAAGTTTTTATACAACACAGTTTATTACAGAGAACAAAGCTATGCTTTGAAATCAGTTTTTCTGTCAGAAAGACAAAAAAGCTCAGAGGATGTAAGTGAATGACTATAATGCACCCTGGCCAAGAAGTGAGCCTTTAACTTGCTCTTTAGAGGAGATGCAAGTGAGCATTGTTCTTTCCATTTTAACATAGACTTTCCATCCCTAAATTGACTTTCTGAAATACTTAGATAATTGTACACTTTTAAGTCACTTTGTCAGTGTTCTTGAACTGTGAAAGTAATTCAGTGTTGAACTCATAAAATATACTCTCCAAGGTCCAAGTTTAAGTGAGCATAGTGATTTGTTTCCTAACAATAGAGCTCAACTAAATTTAAAAACTCCTTTGTACTGGACAGTCCTTGAAGCTTTGAGTGCCTCTCTTATCCATAGCCCTTCCGAACAAAGCAGTCAAGGACAGTTTTTTGTGCATGTAATCTACTCTCACCACCCCACAACTGTCACGATCAAAACTGTCTGCTATTACCTCCATTCCTACCACACCATTCCCATTGGCTCAATGATTCCCTCTATTGCTATCACAATCACCGCCATCACTCTTACTACCACCATCACCATGACTGCCCCCTTACCACCACCACTAATGATACATAGGAATAAACTAAGCCCTTTACTTGTATTACCCTATTGAATCCTCAGAGCAACTCAAGACATGTATTTAACTTAGAAATGAGGAAATCAAGGCACAGAGAACTGAAGAATAATTTTTGGTCTATGTTCATATATTTGGTGAATGGGAAAGCCAGAATGTAGATCAGAGCTTTAATAACTACAAGGCATGTGATCTTTCCATAGCCAAATGCATTGTTTGGCACATAGTTAATGCTAAAAAAAAATATTTGTATCTTGAATGGATAAAGTTGTCAGGCTTTTGGTCATGCAGCAATGGCAACTGCTCATGGGACAAGTGGCAGGAGATGCTGCCCTACAGGACGTTCTATAGTTGGTATTATCTAACTCATCCTGTAAATTCCTCTTGTGGGAAAATGAAACACAGAGAGGGGGACACAAATAGCATAAGAACACTAAAATCAAGTTCCAGAAAAAAGGCAGTGGGTTAGAGCCATAAAGTCAAGAAAGACAAATATAAATATAAGGCAAAAAGGTAAAAACATTATATCTGCTGGAAATGACAATAGGAACAGGTAGAGGCAGAGGTAGACAGAGGATACATCATTAGGAAGGCACAGCATCCTCAGGGAAATGGCAATATCCTGAACAGTGTTCTAGTTCTCCAAGTGATTGACTGGCTAGCCGCTGACATGCTTTCAAAGTTTTTCTGGCCCCTACTTCTCTAACCAAGTTGTGATCCTTTCCTCAGGAAACAATAGTCTTATCCACCTGGTTAAGATAGTAACTCATGAGTCAGAGGTTTATTTTCCACATACAATCCCTTACCGTGTTCTATATTTTCTCTCTGTCCTCAACTGCTCCAATTCTGGTCCAAGCCACCACCATCTCTTGTCTGGGTCGCTGCAGTTTCCTCCTAACTGGTCTCCAGCCAATCTAACTCTTCCCTCTCCCCATCCATTCTCCACAGAGCTGGCTCCCAGACCCACCTTCTGCACCCAGCTCAGACTTATTCAGTTCTTACTTAAAACACCACTTCTTTGGGGAAGCTCACTTTCAGAGTATGGTTGGTCTTCCTGTTATTAGGTCTTTTGTCACCCTCTACTTTTCTTTTTTAGCACTTACCACACTCACAATTACTTGTTCATTTTTATAAGTCTTTCTTTCTAGACTATAGGCTCCTTGAAGACAATACTGTGTGTGTTTTGTTTAATCCTGTACTCCAAGCACAGTGCCTGGACCACAAGTAGTGTACCATAAATATTTGCTTAATTAATACTGTTGATTATTTCTTCAGATAATCCATCATCTGCAGTAACCTGAAGATCTCTGTTGTTTGAAACCTAAAAAAACCTCAATATGTGAACTGAAATGTGTTTACAAATATTTCAAAATTAATAGAACTAGAATCCAGCCTACCTCCATCAAGGACTAACATTATGTATGCACTGTGCAGCGTGATCTGGGATGGGGAAGAGGTGGGAGTAGAGACTTCATTCAGTATGCAAAGGGAAGCCATCAACAATCTTGAAGCAGTGGAATGAGGTGATCAGATGTGTCTTAGGTAGAAAAATTGGGTGGTAGTATTGGATGGACTAAAGTGCGTTAAGACTTGAGGAAGGAAGAGCAGTTGGTGAGCTCTTAGAATTAACAGAGATGCTTTTTTGATGGCAGAGCCAGCCACCCATATGGTCCCCTGACCTAGTTCTGGTCACTAAGACTTAAAAAGTCTGTTTAAGGACTTCTGAGAAAGATTTTCCTTCTTGAAAACAGAGACTCAAGAGAAGAGAGCCCTTCCCCAGACCCAGATGTCTTTGGGCATGGCTGTGAGTGGGTGTGATGTCAGTTATCTTGCAAGCCTGAGTCCATGAGCTCAAGAACAGTAGCCACAGAGAGCACAGAGGAAGGTTAAAAAGAATCCAAATCTCTGATGACATCATTGCGCCCTGAATGAAAACTGGAAATAAGTTTTACTTAAAAGAAAACAAATGTCTAGATCTTAAACCTCTGTTCATAACTTTACCTCTTTTCTTGTCCTTTTTCCTCTAACAAAATGCTACATCCTCAACTCTACTTTCATAGTGTGTCTTCCACTCATTTGTCTATGCCAGTAAGGATGCTCCAACTTCAAGTGACAGATTGCTTATTAAAATGCCTTAAAGAAGAGGTGCATTTATTATCTCACTTATCAAGAAATCTAAGCTTTTTTGTCTTTTTGAGGTGGCTGACTGGGGCCCTCAGGGAACTGGCAGGGAGTATGGAGAGAATGCAATACCATTTTCTAGCATGTAATATACAGCTCAATTTTATAAGAAAACTATTCTGGGGGAACAAAAGTAACTATTCTATCCATCCAAAATTAAAAAGTCACCAGTCAACACCCTCGCCAAACATAAGGAAGTAGGGAGATGAATGATGAGGGGGTAATACTGAAATAATTGTTTGTCTTTTAACCAAAACGTCTTATAAATTGAGATGCTTATTATTTGCTAGGAAGTAGGGCAGATCCTCTATTTCCCCTTTACCTATCTACATGTGGCATATGGTTGTCTTCCTTTCATCCAACATTGTTACCATTTTTACATAACCACCTATTATCTAGATGTTAATGAGAACACATAATTTTCTCTGCCCTCAAGGAATTATTCAGAATTCACCTTAAGAAGAAGTCACAAATTATCTGCTTAGCAAAGTTCCCAGCACATGGTAGGCAATAAAATATTTGCTTAATGAATCTGTCCTGTAGCATTACATTTTTGAGGGTTCTAAAGAAACTTTGTGAAGGCAAAATCTTCCAGACATGGCATCTGCTTAGAGGAGGGGATGAGGAAACAACTCACTAGCAGGTATAATTTTGAGCTTTGGATAGTCTTCATATTAGACACAAAACTGAGTCATTCATGTAAACCTCACTTTCTTCATAACATTCCTGCTCACCAACAAATCTACGTATGCTTGAATCTTACAACTGATAGGAGGTCATTCTGTCATAGAGGAAGTCAGCCATCGTTGTACAGAGCTGACTGTTAAAATGTTTTTCTTTAGAGTGAGGCAAAAATCTGTTTCCCAGTTAGCAGAGGAGAAGAAACTCCTATAGCTTGCCCCAATGACAGAACTTTAAGAAAGTAGTGGTGGTTTAATGGAATTAATAGTGACCTAGTGATACAAGACCAGGTGTATCTTTGAACAAGTCCTATAAGCTCTCTGAGACTCATTTTCTCTTTAAGATGAGGACAAGAGTGATGTCAGCATCATGGCAGAGTGAGTTGTTCCCTCTTCCTCTCCCCTCTAAGTAACAACTAGACAGACATTCGTTAACCAATAGAAGATTCCCTACACAGCACAACAGGATGCCTGAGAGATCTGTGCAGCCATACATCTAAAGGTGAGTGGACTGTAACCCTGGGAAGTAGTGGAACTGGGTGAGCGCACCCCTCACCCTACCTGGTGGCAGCAAACCAGGTCGTGGATCCTCAGACGCTGGCCTGGCATGACTGTAAGAGGAGGAAGGGGCAGCCTGGCCTTTGGGAGTGCCCACTGCTGCAGTGGCCCCCTCTGTATGAATGCTCCCCACTGAGTGGTGGCAGCTCAGTCCCAGCACAGGTGCCCCTCCTGCCTAGCACTGCAGCTCAGCTGAGCTATCTGCAAGCATAGCACAGACCCACACAACACAGGGTGCCCCTCTTGCTTAGCACAGCAGCTCAGCTGGTCCCCTGCTGAGTTCAGTGGCCCCATCCACCGAACAAAGAGGCACTTCTTGTGGTGTGTGACCAATCTGTCAAGTGCAGAGGTCCTGCCCAGGTTAGTGCAAACTGTTGAGCAGCTGTGGCCAGCCCACACAAATGCACAGCAGCCTGACCTGCACAAGTACCAGCAGATGGAGTGGGATCAGAAAACACAGCTCCAGCCTGCTGCCACCTGTCCTGGAGTGGTGGCAGGGGGAATCTGCAACCTGATACTACCACAAATGTGCTGGCAAAGAATCAATTCATAAAACACCATGAAGAACTACAGTAATACTTCAGAGAGAAGGAAAATGACAACTCTCCAGAAACCAATCCTAAAGTCACAGAAATTTACAATCTAAATGACAGAGAATTCAAAATAGTTGTCATAAAGAAACTCAACGAGTTACAAGAAAACTCAGAAAGACACTTCAGTGAGCTCAGGAATAAAATTAATGAGCAGAAGGAATACTTCACCAAAGAGACTGAAGCTCTAAAAAAAAAAAAAAGAAAAGAAACAGAAATCCTGGACATGAAAACAGAATTAATGAGATAAAAAAATAATGTAGAAACCATAAAAAATACCGTTGATGTTATGGACAATAGAATTAGTGAATTAGAGGATAGGAATATAGAAATGCTTCAGGTGAAGGAGAAGAGGGAACTAAGATTTAAAAAAAAAGGAAGAAATTCATCAAGAAATATCTGACTCATCTAGGAAAAGCAAGATAAGGATTATAGGTATTCCAAGGGGAGAAGAGAAGGAGAAAGGAGCAGAGAGCTTGTTCAAGAAATAATAGCAGAGGGGCTGGCCCCATGGCCAAGTGGTTAAGGTTGTGTGCTCTGCTTCAGCAGCCCAGGGTTTCACCAGTTAGGATACTAAGTGTGGACCTAGCAATGCTCATCAAACCATGCTGAGGTGGTATCCCACTTGGCAGAACTAGAGGACCTACAACTAGAATATACAACTATGTACTGGAGGTCTTTGGAGAGAAGACGACGAAAAAAGAAGAAAAAGAAAAAGGAAAAGAAAGAAATAATAGCTGAGAACTTCCAAAACCTGGGGAAGAAACTGGATTTTCAAGTATATGAAGTCAATAGAACTCCTAACTACATCAATGCAAAAGGACCCTCTCCAAGGCATGCTATCAAAAGTGGCAAAAGTCAATGACAAAGAAAAAAATATTAAGGGCAGCAAGGCAGAAGAAAATAACCTTCAAAGGAACCTCTATCAGGCTTCCAGTAGATTTCTCAGCAGAAATCTTACAGGCTAGGAGAGAATGGAATGATGCACTGAAAATAAGGAAGGACAAATACTTCAGCCAAGAATACTTTATCCAGTGAAACTATCCTTCAGAGATGATGGAGAAATAAAAGCTTTCCCAGATAAACACAAGCTGAGGGACTTCATCACCACTAGACCAGCCTTACAAGAAATGATGAAGGAAGTGCTCCTACCTGAAACAAAAAAGGCAAAGACTTACAAAGTTTTGAGCATGGAAATAGACAAAATTAGAAAATTGCACCTCTCTATCAGAACAGGTTAGCAAAAAATTCTAAAAGATAAAGGGACGGAAAACATCAAAAAAACCCTATAAACACTTCAATTTAGTTACAAATTCACAACACAAAACAGAATAATTTATAACAACAATAACTCAGAAGGGGAAGAGGAGGGGATAGAACATGCTTAGGCTAATGGAGATAAGAGTCTATCAGAAAACGGACTATGAGATCTTTTATTCAAACCTCACAGTAACCACTAAACAAAAAATCAGAACAGAGCCACAAATCAAAAGTAGAGAAAACTACTACAGGAAACCATGAAACAGAAATAGCAGTCAGAATTACAAGGGAAGAGAAACAATGGAAATACAGAACAACTGGAAAACAAGAGATAAAATGGCAGTATTAAGCCCTTTAGATATATCAGTCATCACTCGAAATGTAAATGGATTGAATTCTCCAATCAAAAGACACAAGAGTGGCTAGATGGATTAAAAAGCAAGAACCCAACAATATGCTGTCTCCAGGAAACACATCTCAACTCTAAAGACAAATATAGGCTCAGAGTGAAGGGAGAGAAGATGATACTCCAAGCAAATGGCAAATAAAAGAAAGCAAGTGTTGCTATACTTATATCAGACAAAGCAGACTTCAAGATAAAAAAGACAATGAGAGACAAAGAGAGGTAGTATAAAATGATAAAAGGGACATTCCACCGAGAGGACATAACACTTATGAATATATATGCACGTAACACAGAAGCACCAGAGTACATTAAGCAACTATTAACAGACCTAAAGGGAGAAACTGACAGCAACACAATAATAGGAGGGGACCTCAACACACCACTTACATCAATGGATAGATCATCCAGACAAAAAGTCAACAAGGAGATAGCAGAATTAAATGAAAAACTGGACCAGATGAACTTAATAGATATATAGAGAGCACTCCATCTAAAAATAGCAGAATATACATTCTTCTCAAGCACACAAGGAACATTGCCAAGGATAGAAGGCAAATCTCAACAAATTTAAGAAGATTGAAGTTATATCTACTATCTTTTCCAACCATAATGAAACTAGAAATCAACTACAAGAAAAAAGCTGGGAAAGGAACAAAAATGTGGAGACTAAACAACATGCTACTGAATAACCAATGGGTCACTGAAGAAATTAAGGGAGAAATCAAAAAATATTTGGAGACAAATGAGAATGAAAACACCATACCAACTCATATGAAATGCAGCAAAAGTGGTCCTAAGAGGGCAATTTAGAGTAATACATGCCTATCTCAACAAAGAAGAAAAATTACAAATAAGTAATCTTAAACCACACCTAACAGAACTAGAAAAGGAAGAACAAACAAAGCCCAAAGTCAGTAGAAGGGGGGAAATAACAAAAATTAGAGCAGAAAAAAAGGAAATAAAGACTAAGAAAAAAAAAAAAGGATCAATGAAACTAAGAGCTGGTTCTCTGAGAAGATAAACAAAATTGACAAACCTTAGCCAGATTCACTAAGAAAAAAAAGAGAGAAAGCTCAAGAAAATAAAAATAAAAATGAAAGTGGAGAAATTACAATGGATACCACAGAAACAGAAAAGATTACAAGAGAATACTATGAAAAACTATATGTCAACAAATTGGATAACATAGAAGAAATGGATAAATTCTTAGACTTATACAACCTCCCAAAACTGAGTGAAGAAGAAATAGAGAATCTGAATAGACCAATAACAAGAATAGAGAGGAACAGCAATAAAAACCTTACAAAAAACAAAAGGCCAGGACCAGATGCCTTGCCTGGAGAACTCTACCAAACATTCAAAGAAGAGTTAATACCTATCCTTCTCAAAGTATTCTGAAAAACTGAAGACAATGTAACACCTCCTAACTCATTCCATGAGGCCAACATTATACTGATGCCAAAGCCAGACAAGGACAATGCAAAGAAGAAAAATTACAGGCTAACATCACTGATGAATGTAGACGCAAAACTCTTCAACAAAATATTGGCAAATCACATACAGCAATTCTTTAAAAAGATTATACACCATGATCAATTGGGATTTATAGCAGGGACACTTCAATATATGCAAATAAAAGTGATGTACCACATTAACAAAATAAGGAATAAAAATTACATGATGGGGCCGGCCTGGTGGCACAGCGGTTAAGTTCGCACGTTCCACTTCTTGGTGGCCTGGGGTTTGCTGGTTCGGATCCCAGGTGCAGAGATGGCATCACTTGGCACACCATGCTGTTGTAGGTGTCCCACATTTAAAGTAGAGGAAGAGGGGCATGGATGTCAGCTCAGGGCCAGGCTTCCTCAGCAAAAGGAGGAGGACTGGCAGTAGTTAGCTCGGGGCTAATACTCCTCAAAAAAAAAATAAATTACATGATCATCTCAATAGATGCAGAGAAAGCATTTAACAAGAACCAACATCCATTTACGATAAAACTCCCAATAAAATGGGTATAGAAGGAAAGTACTTCAACACAATAAAGGCCATATGTGACAAATTCACAGCCAACATCATACTTAATGGTGAAAAGGAGAACAGGAACAAGACAAGAGTGCCCACTCTTGCCACTCCTATTCAACATAGAACTGGAGGTGTTGGCCAAAGTAATTAGACAAGAAAAAGAAATAAAAGGAGTCCAAATTGGAAAGGAAGAAGCAAAACTCGCAGTTTGTGGACAACATTGAGTCTACATATAAAAACCTTAAAGAATCCACCAGAAAGCTATTAGAAATAATCAACAAGTACAGCAAAGTTGCCGGGTACAAAATCAACTTACAAAACTCAGTTGCATTTCTGTACGCTAACAAGGAACTGGCAGAAAGAGAACTCAAGAATACAATCCTATTTACAATTGCAACAAAAAGAATAAAATATCTAGGAATAAATTTAACCAAGGAGGTGAAAGACCTATACAATGAAAACTATAAGACATTATTGAAAGAAATCAAAGAAGACTTAAAGAAATGGAAAGATATTCCATGCTCATGGATTGGAAGAATAAACATTGTTAAAATGTCCATATTACTTAAAGCAATCTACAGATTCAACGCAATCCAAATCAGAATCCCAATGCATTTTTTCACGGAAATAGAACAAAAAGTCCTAAAACTTATATAGAATAACAAAAGACCCAAAATGTCCATAGCAATCCTGAGAAAAAAGAACAAAGCTGGAGGTATCAAACTCCCTGATTTCAAAATATACGACAAAGTTATAGTAATCAAAACAGGATGGTACTGGCACAAAAACAGACACACACAGATCAATGGAACAGAATTGAAAGCCCAGAAATAAAACCACACATCTGTGAACAGCTAACATTCAACAAAGGAGCCAAGAACATACAATGGAGAAAGGAAAGTCTCTTCAATAAATTTATTTCAATATTCAATAAATTCAATAAATAGTTCATTAAATGTTGGGAAAACTGGACAGCCACATGGAAAAGAATGAAAGTAGACCATTATCTTACACCATCCACAAAAATTAACTCAGAATGGATTAAAGACTTGAATAGAAGACCTGAAACCATAAAACTCCTAGAGGAAAATATACGCAGTACACTGACATTGGTCTTAGCAGCATCTTTTCTAATACCCTGTCTACTCAGGCAAGGGAAACAAAAGAAAAAATAAACAAATAGGACTACATCAGACTAAAAAGCTTCTGCAAGGCAAAGGAAACCAGGAACAAAACAAAGACAACCCACCAACTGGGAGGAAATGTTTGCAAGTCATGTATCTGACAGGTGGTTAATTTCCAAAACATATAAAGAACTCATACAACTCAACAACAAAAAAACAACTCAATCAAAAAATGGGCAGAGGTTATGAACAGACATGTTTCCAGAGAAGATATACAGACAGTCAATAGGGACATGAAAAGATGTTCAACATCACTAATTATTAGGCAAATGCAAATCAAAACTACAATGAGATAGCACCTTACACCTGTCAGAATAGCTATAATCACCAAAACAAAAAATAACAAATGTTGGAGAGGATGTGGAGAAAGGGAACCCTCGTGTACTGCTGATAGGGATGCAAACTGGTGCAGCCACTATGGAAAACAGTATGGAGATTTCTCAAAATATTAAAAATAGAAATACTGTATGATCCAGCTATCTCACTAATTGGTATTTATCCAAAGAACATGAAATCAACAATTCAAAGAGATTTATGCACCCCTATGTTCACTGCAGCATTATTCAAAATAGCCAAGACGTGGAAGCAATCCAGTGCCCATCAATGGCTGATTGGATAAAGAAGGTGTGGTATATATACACAACAGAATACTACTCAGCCATAGAAAAAGACAAAATTGTCCCATTTGCAAGCATGTGGATGGACCTTAAGGGTATTACATTAAGCAAAGTAAGCCAGACAGAAAAAGACAAACACGATATGATTTCACTCATATGTGGAAGATAAACCACGGACAAAGAGAACAGATTAGTGGTTACCAGAGGGGAAAGGGAGTGGGGGGGGGGGGTGAAAAGGGTAAAGGGGCACATATGTATGGCGACAGATAAAAAATAGACTATTGGTGATGAGCACAATTAAATCTATACAGAGACTGATAAATAATAATGTACACCTGAAATTACACAATGTTATAAACCAATATGAACTCAATAAAATAACTTAAAAAAAAAAAGAAGAATGAAAAGCAAAGCTTCCTGAGCCAAAATCAAAGCTGAATACACAGATGGAAAAGATTTACCAAGTTATGTAAGTAAAAGAAGGAATATTGAAATCTCTCACCACAGGTGTATTTCTCATTATTTATTCTTATTCTTATATTCTTATAATAGATTTTACTCTATTTATTTGGATACAAAATTACTTTGTGCCTAAGAGTTGTTGAAATTATAAAAAAAGAAAGATGAGGACGATAATCTTCACCTGCCACATTTATTGCGAGAAGTAAATGAGGTATGTAAGTGAAAGTACACAGTGCTCACTTGCACATAAACATTTTTAAAAGTGTGCAAGAAGACAATGATATCACTGAGCACATAAAGATTGCCCTTTGTAAAAGGATGAGAGTAAGTTGCAAAAAACAACATTTTAAAATGGACTGGCCATATTAATGTTAATTACATTTAAAATCTTAATGCACAAATGTCATTTAACAGATTTCCTCAGTTATATTCATGATTCTATCTTTCTTACATTCACAGGAATAATGCTGGGTTTGGGCATCCAAGAAATGTTCATTCAAAAGAGATGATAATGATGATGATGTCGACAGGAAAAATACAGGTACCTCTCGTAGAGATGTGCTCTGTGCCAGGCAACATACTACACCCTTCACATCTGAATAGCTTCAAGTGCTCATAAAAACCATCTGAAGTAGATATTATCATCTCCATTTACAAATATGAAACTGAACCTAAGCTAGCTTAAATAACTCAAAAAAGGCCACACTATAAGTGGCTGAGACTGGATTTGAAAGCTGGTCTTTAATGTTATACTCCCTCTATTAAGTTCCTTAATATATAAAATGAGTGGGTTTGACAGAATTATTAAAAAAAAAATTCACTCATTAAAGTCTGTTTTAAATGAGATTAACTATCTACCAACAGGGGAATACTTGAGTATTTTGCAGTGCACTTTATTACATCAGCCCGTCTTTATGATGACTGTGACTACAGTGAAGGTGTGCGTATTAAGAAAATAAAAAGTAATAATAATAAAAAAATTCTAAATTTAATTTTATTCTGTAAAAATTTGTACACTGTGGTAAAATCACCAAATGCAGCAGAAGCAGAGAACGATATATATCAAGCACATACTTACTATGTTCAAAACACTGACAGAATATATTCAAAAGATCTGCAATGTAAGAGTCCAGGAGGGTTGAAATTTTAAATAGGAATCAAAATATAGGCCTGACAAGGGCTGGTATAATTTTAGAAAAAATAGAAAACCTAGTAAGTTAACAATTACCTTAGAACTACTCTGAGTTCATGAAACAATTAAAAGAAATCTTGTCATTAAAATGTTAAGAATTTAGGAGAAAAAAAAAAGTCTCTTCCACAAACAGTGCTGGGAAAACTGGAAAGCCACATGTAAAAGAATGAAAATTGACCATTCTTTTTCACCATTCACAAAAATGAACTCAAAATGGATCAAAGACCTAAAGATTAGACTTGAAACACTAAGTCTTCTAGAAGAGAATATAGGCAGTACACTCTGACATCAGTATCAAAAGAATCTTTTCGGACACCATAACCCCTCAGACGAGGGAAACAATAGAAAGAATAAACAAATGGGACTTCATCAGACTAAAGAGCTTCTTCAAGGCAAGGTAAAACAGGATTGAAACAAAAAAACAACCCACTAGTTGGGAAAAAATATTTACAAGTTATTTATCTGACAAAGGGTTAATCTCCATAATATATAAGGAATCCACACAGCTCAACAACAAAAAATCAAACAACCTATCAAAAAATGGGCAGGGGACGTGAACAGACATTTCTCCAAAGAAGATATACGGATGGCCAATAGACACACGAAAAGATGCTCATCATCACTAATCATCAGGGAAATGCAAATCAAAACTACACTAAGATATCACCTTACACCTGTTAGAATGGCAAAAATATCCAAAACAAAAAGTGACGAATGTTGGAGAGGTTGTGGAGAAAAAGGAACCCTTATACACTGCTGGTGGGAATGCAAACTGGTGCAGCCACTATGGAAAACAGTATGGAGATTTCTCAAAAAATTAAAAATAGAAATACCTTATGACCCAGCCATCCCACTAGTGGGTATCTATCCAAAGAACTTGAAATCAGCAATTCTAAAAGTCCCATGCACCCCTACTTTCACTGCAGCATTATTTACAATAGCCAAGGCATGGAAGCAACCTAAGTGCCCATCAAGTGATGATTGGATAAAGAAGATATGGTATATATATTCAATGGAATACTACTCAGCCATAAAAAAGGATAAAATCGTCCTATTCACAACAACATGGATGGACCTCAAGGGTATTATGTTAAATGAAATGAGCCAGATAGAGAAAGAAGAACTCTGTATGACTCCACTCATAGGTGGAAGTTAAACATATAGACAAAGAGAACTGATTGGTGGTTACCAGAGGAAAGGGGGGTGGGGGGAGGGCACAAAGGGTGAAGTGGTGCACCTACAACATGACTAACAATAATGTACAACTGAAATTTCATAAGGTTGTAAACTATCATAATCTTAATAAAAAGTTTTAAAAAAAAGTTAAGAGTTTATAATCTATTGGCACAATTTTTCAATTTTCAAACTATATGCCTTGATTTAAGCTGTAAGCACTTCGAGTATTTTTACGTAGTTTCTCAGGGACCTGCTAACAGTCTGCACAGAGGGTGGCCATGTGTTAGCCAGTCGCCTTCAGTGCCATCCAGTGATGGCAGGAACTTGCAGCCTCTACCATGGTGTCTAGCTCCAAGTCCTGCATTAATTTGTTACCAAACAGCCCAGTCTTCCTGGTCCAACCAAGGCCAAGTGTGCAATCTGACCAGTTACTTAGAGCCTTTAGGAGAAAATCTTACTTTCCGACTAAGCGCCTATTATTAGGTTACAAATGAATATTATACATGAAAAATAATGTATTTATAGAACCAAAAAATCTTATGATTAGATTGTTTTTAGTTACTTACGCAAGACAAACATAGGTGACTTTTCCACATAACCACAAACCCACCTCAACACTGCTGCCATTGATTTGGTAGCAACCAAGAAAACTGTAGGTATAGGAGGATAAATCTTCCAAACTGCTAGCTTTGGAGTTCAAATGTAAAAAACCAATTATTAAAATGGATAATCCCATATATCACTAATCATATTGAACTTTTTATTTCTAATCATCTCTAAAGAGATTACTAAACACACAACATGGAAATTTACAATAGAAAGAAAGAAAAATCAATAGTTCCTGAACTGGTATATACCAGGGACTAGCCAGGTCCTTTTATATATTAATTTGTTTTTAGACTCAGAATAACATTTCATGTGGTTGGAACTGTTATTCCAGTTTATGGTGAGGAAACAGCCTTAAAGGCCAAGGTCATGCTGTTGGCTACCTTCCTGACACCATGCTGCCTGTGATGAGGAAAAAACTCATACTGAACTTTCCTCCCTTTAAAAAGAATATCAGAGAACATAAACAACCCTAATAAGGTCCTAAACCCTTAGAGAAGGTACTATGGGATGTCCTTGTAATTACAAGCTAAATTCCTCTTGTTCTGAAATCTATTTGAATAGCTCAAAAAGAAAATCAAATCTGTTTAGCACTTGACAATCCATTCAAATTTTCAGAAACAATGATAGTGTTTTATTCCAGGAAAGGCATTATAAACACCAAAGTATTACTGGCCTAAATAAAACAGACTACCTAATCCTATTTATAGCTACTGAATAGGAACTGTTTAATGAATGAGCTTACTGTGATGTGCCTTTTAATGTGATCCTAGGCAGAAAGGAGATTGCCATAAGCAAATTTCCAAAGTCAAATGATAATGTCTTCCAGTAACATCTCTTAAAAATAAACACTTATAGGGGACCAGCCCTGTGGCCGAGTGGTTAAAGTTCCATGCCCTCCAGTTTGGCGACCTGTGTTCACGGGTTTGGATCCTGGGTGCAGACCTACTCCACTCATCAGCCATGCTGTGGAGGCATCCCACATACAAAGCAGAGGAAGACTGGCACAGATGTTAGCTCAGGGCTAATCTTCCTCAAGCAAAAAAAAAAAAAAAAAAAGAGGAGGATTGGCAACAGATAGCTCAGGGTGAATAGTTCTCACAAAATAAATAAACAAATACATATCAGTGCATATACTATATAGTATGTGTAATTGAGATTTTTGATGGTGAAATGCTGAGAAAGGCAGAAAAAAGTAATATTTTTTAAAAAAGTAATTGTTATTTGCTAAATCCTTTTGGTAGGCTATATTCCAACACAGTAGCACTTTGAGTTGGTTTTCAATTATGAAAAAGATTAGAGAGGAAATGGAACCACTATCTCAAAAAGATATCTGCCTTCCCATGTTCACTGCAGCATTATTCACAATAGCCAAGGTATGGAAACAACCTAAGTGCCCATCAATGCATGACTGTATCAAGAAAATAATGTGCTCTACACATATGTATGTGTATATATAACGGAATATTATTCAGCCTTAAAAAAGAAGGAAATCTTGCCATTGGCGACAATATGGATGAACCTGGAGGACACAATGCTAAGTGAAATAAGCCAGACAGAGAAAGACAAATGGTAACACTTATATGTGGGATCTAAAAAAGAAGAAAAAAAAAACAAAAATCAAAGTCATAAAAACAGAGAGGAGAAAAGTGGTTGCTAGGGTCTGGGGGGTAAGGGAAATGGGGAGATGTTGGTAAAAGGGTAGAAACTTTCAGCTGTAACATGAATAAGCTCTGAGGACATAAAGTATAACATGGTGACTATAGTTGATAACATTGTATTGTATCATTGAAATCTGCTAAGAGAATAAATGTTAAATGCTATTGCCAAAAAAAAAAAAAAATTTTAAAAAGGTAAATATGTGAGGTATTGGATATATTAATTAACTTAATGGGAGCAATTCTCTCACAATGTGTATGTAGATCAAATCATCACGTTGTACACTTTAAATATCTTACAATTTTATTTGTTAATTATACTTCAATAAAGCTGAAAAAATAAGATTATAGTTTTTCATATGTTTTATTAAGGTTTCTGTGAGAAGTAATAGATATTTCACATTTCTATATTTTAGTGGCAGTGCCACCTCAAAAAAAGCTTTTTTTCCCCCAACTCTAAAAGTAATTTATAGAAAATATATTCAGAATCCAAGCCTGAAATAAGTAGACTGTAATGACCACCGATAGTCCATTTCTCTCCCTGAGATTTAGCTCAGAGTCTGCCTCTGATACAGAAATGCACCTTTCTAAAAAGCCCTCACAGTTTTATTCAGCACAAAAAACAGTAGACTGCTCTTTTCTATGACACCCCATATAATGCCTTCCTTCCAGAATATTTCTTTCCCTTGAAATTAAGCCATAAAATAAAATGTCTTGCTTGAAACACAGTGTATCAGTGAAGTGAGACACACATACCTGTGCAATTTGAGCTGAAATGCAGCATCACAGAGCCACATTTTTACTCAAGGAAGATAACTGTCAAAAATGATATTTAATATCAGTTCTATTTCATATTTCTAGGTAAAATTTTAGTTAACAGATAAGACATTATGATTTAATGAAGAATCAATTAACTTGCAAGCTATGATACATAGAGGATATGAAGAAAGGTTGGCCCTAGGCAAAAAGGTGAAATAAGTGAACTGCCTTTGGCCGCTGTTGTCCCTGGTGACATTCCATTCCGGGCAATACTTTCTCTCAAGCTGCTCATGGCCTATCTAGCACAGGCACTTCATTAACATGAAGTCCCCTGTGATCTGTACTTCTCCCTCAATCTCTTCTCCTTGGTGTTGGGGAAAGCTCTTTATAGAGCCATGCCTTTTGGCTCTTGTTGACTTCTTTCTCCTCCTCAAGCTATAGAAATGACAGATGACTCTCCAGCAGCCACACTGGACCAAGAGGCAGCCTTGAGATTAGAAGCTAAAGAATAAAGATGGTAAACATAAAGACAGGAGGAGACACTCCCTCCCCTTTGTTTTTTCCAAGCTGGGCCTGGCAGAACGGCTCCTGTGAAGAAGGGTGGCGAGAAGGCCTGCCATCAACGAGATGGGGACCAGAGAATACATCATCAACATGCACAAGCTCAGCCATGGAGTGGGCTTCAAAAAGCATGCCCCATAGGCTTTCAAAGAAATTGGAAATTTGCCATGAAGAAGACAGGAACTCCAGAAGTATGCATTGACACCAGGCTCAACAAAGCTGCCTGGGCCAAAGGAATAAGGAATGCCCCATACCATATCCATGTGTGGTTGTCCAGAAAATGTAATGACGATGAAGATTCACCAAACAGACTCTATATGTTGGTTACCTATGTACCTGTCACCACCTTCAAAAATCTACAGTCAATGTGGATGAGAGCTAGCCACTGATTGTCAAATAAACTTAGAAAACTGCAAACAAAAAAGACAGGAGAAGTCTAAGTCCCTGATGACATTGTGGAACTTCCATATGAGCATCAGACTGACACCTTCAAATGTCTCTGGCTAAGTGAAGTATTTAAGTCAATGATACTTGACTTTTCTTCTATATGCACTTGAACCTAATTCTAACCAACACACATTTATGCTGGGGAGGGGAAACTGGCTGGTTGGAGGACAAGGGGAAGAAAGGGATTTTTCACGGTATTTTCTCTTGAAAATCTCAATTTGAACCATGTGGAGATATTACTTAGTCAAAATTAAATTAAAATTTTAAAATTCCAAAAAATTAATAAAGTACTATGTCTGAAATATTAGGAATTGCTATTGTTTAATGAAAATATGGAGGCTTATTCTATGAAAGAAGTTCATAAAAAGCTGGAAGTAAAATTTTTTAATAAATATAGACAATGTGATATAAACCTCAATCGTTTCTTCCGCAAAACTTTGAAGTACGTCAGGACAGGAACCATTGTGTTCATTTTTGTAACGAGCAACTAGTCAGGGGTTCTGCAGGTCATCCGTGCTCAAAAATGCTGGTTGAAAGAATAAAATGCACCACTATTGCAAGTGCTCTCCTCTGTGTGTGCCTGACAGTTATCTATAAAGCTGAATATATGAGGAAGACTTTAGGTAAACACAGAGGAAAAAGATTAGACTTTTCGAGTAGAAGCTTAGCAGAACAGTTATTGGTAGTTATTTAAGCCAGTAAGCAAACATTATAAGCCCATTTATTTACCTGCACCAATAACTCATTTTCCTCTGCAAGTATTCACTATCTAATACATGTAATAATCCCCAAGTGAAAATTAAAAAAGTATTTACGTGGGGTGGGGCAGAGAATTGCTATTTAAAAAGCATTGTAGGAACTTAGCCCTAATTTGCATGATTTTTATTTTTCTAATATATTTATTCTATTAATGCAATTGCAAAGAATACAACCTACTAAATGTACACTTGACTAAAATTTTTATACTGAAAAATTCCACAAATAACTCTCTAAACATTATATCAATCAAGAATTTTGATTTATATTTTACATTTACACTATAACACATCTTTTTTTGTTCTAGTAAAAAGAAAATCACCCATCTTCCCAAAAGGGATTGTTAACAATTATAACCAGCTTATGTGAAAATTTGAGTAGAATAGCTCAAATGGAATTTGCAAGTAAGGCCGTTTTACTGAGAAAATCCACGAAACTTTCAAAAGATTGATAGGAACGTGTAGCTTACTTTGTCAGTTTCATTTTTCATGTCCTGGTAATAAATGTTATTTTGATAAATAAAGATGATTTTTATTGAATTTATTGCACTGTGATTTTTATACAACTATGGTTCCTCAAGTAATATAAAAGGAGGAACCATACTTCAGTACTCAAGCTGTTAATTCATGTTTCTTTTAAATTTATTTGTCAACATTTCCACATCTGTGTAAGAACTAGGTGAACTGATGATGTGGGTTAAAAATCCCAAGGAAAAAATGGGTGTAAGAGCCATATAAATATTTCTGGACTATCACTAATTCTACCTATTTGCCTCTCACCATTGTCCTATGAACCTTTTCATGTTGCATCCAACTGACAAAACAATGGTAATGACAGTGGAAAAAAGGCTATACCATAAACAAAACAAAACTTGGGTGGATTTGAGTATGTCCCACTTGCCATCAACCCAGCCATAATAGTAGGTGACAGAGGGAAGGAATTCCAGTCCCATCAGGTTACTTGCTTCTGTCTGGAGGGACCAACGCAGAACCAATCAAGACAGATTAGTTCTGAAATCAGATGAGCACCATCAAAGTAATGGCTGGTATAGTACTGGCTGCATGTGTCCTTTCAGGAGTTGGGCTTCAGCTGACAGCAAAAGCAAGGCAAAAGCTTCTGAATAAAGATACAGTCATAAAAAGAAGCTTTTACACTTGATATAAAACTGTGGTCAAAACATCGTCCATAAGACATCTAATTATCCCTGTCAAAGATTCTATGTTCAAAGCCCTTAGGAATTCAAGACCAGAAAAAAAGCTTGCCATTGTTCAAGAGTTGGTATGTTGACCTTATGGATGGAAATAATAATAATTTACAGAAGGTCCTCAGAAACATTTTCCAAAAGGCGTCTAAGATGCTTATAACATGGCCTTTATTGATTTTTTCCCTTTTGTGGGGAGCCAGACAAATTAATGAGATGTGACTATTACTTGTAAATAAGGTTATGGGTCCTGGTTATGGTGGACTGACAGTCAACGCCCATTTTAACCACCTACTGGAGTGCTTTCCTGTATTGTACTGGCTGGAAAGCTAAAAACCATATAAAGATCCTCCTGCAGTTGGATGTGAGTGGGTTTGGCCAGTCTCCAAACTGCTCAAGGTTAGGAAGTGGGAAGTGAGGTAGAAGCTATGCTGCTGGTTTTTCTCGCAAGCGTGACATTGGAAGCATTTGGCTTTCTTATAGCATCAGCAGAGTTTCCAATATCTGGCCACTAGCTTTGCGGATGCTGAAAAGGAGAAAGGCAGGTATCTGTTAGGCTAGTGTAGACTGTAACAGGCGCCGCACAGTTGTGTGGCTGGCAGGAATGGTGGTAGCTTCCTGATCACAGGGACTTCCTGTCAGGGAATGGCAGTGAGGTTCTGGGGCCAGCAGCTGAAGCAGCAGTTTCCCAACTCAGCAGGCCGCTTTTGTATCATAGAGGAGGGAGTAATTGCCTTGGTGGCCTGTGTGATGGCTTTTGATGTTCATCAAAGCTCAGTCTAGATCGTTTCTTAAGTCCTCCCAATGACACTATAATCCATTTAATGTGCCATTATAAATACTTTTCTGCTTAAACCGGATTTTGGCCTTTGCAGCTGAAACCTTATCTAGACATGTGCCAGCACATACATACCTCTTACAAGAAACCGATTTCCAAATTGTAGTGGAGAGGAAGAGCAATGCAAGGTTTAAAGGTCCACAGGGAATGGAGCACTCCAAAATACTGCTCCAGGGCTAATGGTTTCTAACAGCCTTCCCTCACTCAGAATGAAGATTTGTTCGTGGTGACACTGAGATGTTTTCACGGACCAGGAGAGACCAATGTTTAAAATAGTCCCTAGACTTGAAGTGTCCAGGTTGTTGGTATAAGTACTTCCAGAATAATATCCAGGATTTAAAACGCCAAGTATAAAAGGACCCCAAGCCCGTTAAGAACTAAGCTTCTCAAATTCAGTGAGACCCTACCTGCTGGGAACAGCGTCCTGGCAGCCGCAGGCCTCCATTAGTTCTTAGAGGCAATAGGGTTCTGAGACGCTACATCCACTCCTGCCATGCAGCCATCTACCTTTCCAGAAGATGCTCTGCCTCTGGCTATTTCAACTGGAAACTTAATTGAACTACACCTTGTTGCATGTGGTCTTTTCCCATCAATCCATAGTTCACTTGACTTGAAATATTCAGGTCTCTTGATAAAAGTTTTTTTTGTTATTATCTAAAGATTCTTTGGCTAAGTTTCTCTTTGCCAGAAAATAACAGTGTTTCTATTTATCCTCATCAAAGACTCAAGGAAAGTTAGAAGAAAAATAAGACTATGATTATCTGTCACCGTGGGCCTTCAGGTTTTGTGATAAAAGGACCCCCAGTCCCCTCTTACGGTTCAGGAGGCTTACCTGCAGACTGTGGGTAGGGTTGCCAGATTTAGGAAAACAAAATAAAAAATAAAGATACTCAAATTTGAATTTCAGATAAATAATGAATAATTTTTTAGTATAAGTTTGTCCCATGCAATATTGGGGACACATTTATATTTAAAAAGTATTTATGCGATATTGTGATATTAAAAAAGTATTGATTGTGGGGGCTGGCCCCGTGGCCGAGTGGTTAAGTTCGCGCGCTCCGCTGCAGGCAGCCCAGTGTTTCGTTGGTTCAAATCCTGGGCGCAGACATGACACTGCTCATCAAACCACGCTGAGGCGGCGTCCCACATACCACAACTAGAAGGACCCACAACGAAGAATATACAACTATGTACCGGGGGGGGGGGGCTTTGGGGAGAAAAAGGAAAAAATAAAATCTTTAAAAAAAAAAAAAAAAAAGTATTGATTGCTTATCTGGAAATCAAATTTAACTGACCATCCTATGTTACATGTGGCAATCCTAGCTGTGGAAAGCCCCTTGCATGTATGACCACTGCAGAGTGACCTCATTCTAGAGCAGCTTAGGGGCCCGACATTGTCTAAGGACTTAAGATACCTACCTCAGACAGAAGGAAAGAGCTAAGTGTGGGCAACTTAGGGCACTTTAAATGATGGAGACTAAAGAGTAAATGAAACTCCTAATTGGCCTCAGACTCTGGGAATTTCCTGCGTTTTGTTTCCTTGAACCTAGATTCATGCATGTTCTTGCCCAGGAGATGCGGCCCAGGTTTTGGCACTCTATAACCTGTGCTGCTTCCTTTTGTACCTCTGGCTGTCAAGAAGCTCAAAAATAAATCACAGTATTGACTTTGCAGTTTCTTCTTCATCCTTTAAATAGACAAGTTACATCAAATTCTTTTTAAAAAGAGATGGGCCATAAAATATTGATTGAATCAAATGAGCTGGCTTCCTCTATGGGAGTCATGAATAGTCAGTGAAAGAAACAGTTCTAGAAATTGCACACAATAGAAGTCACCTTCCTAATTTTTCCATCTGAGGAATAAGGCATAATCGTTGTGTTTACTTCAATAGTTATATAAGTTAGAAATTTGGCTATACAAGTTTTAAAACAGTATGGTATCCTGCACTATTGTTGCTGTGATGAATATACGGCCCAGAGCAGAAAAGCTATTCTAGATTTTCAACTTTTATTTACCAAGGCATGTACTCTCTAACACAGAGAAGAGAGCAGTATCAAGCAATTTAGTATTTTTATTTCTTAAAAGTGTTCTACCGCTAAAGTATGAGACGCAAAAATGTGGCTAAACTTTGAAATGTAATATATATCTGGAAATAAAATAATTTGCAGCACAGTTAAGTTTTGCTCAAGTCTGGAGAGATAACATGAAATATTCTCAGACTAGCAATTTGCTGACTAGAAAATCACTATATTTTCAATCAGCCTAATATGGCAGTTGTTTTTCATATGCAAAGAAAAGCTAAGGAAGACTTAGAGTCTGTAGATATTTGACATAGCTTGGCAAAATTTAGCTGCTGGTTTCTTCTTATCCTTATTATACGTGTTCCATATGGGACTTATTATTATCCACGAGAAGAAATAATAGAAGCAAAGAGAAGCAAAAGGAAAGTCCAGACTGGCATGCATTAACTGCGTGTCAACTGTGGTTTTGCTAATGAATTGCCCCGTTGCTCTGTATCTCACTGATTACAGTACAACAGCTTTCATTAGTCACTGCAAATAAGACTTAGTGCCACCTTATTTACATTCTATTGCAAATAATTAGCATTTCATATTAGAATCGTCCAAGGCACTTCTGAACTTACAGCAAGACTATTTGACATCATCCAATACTTGATTCCATCCGGAACAAGCTTGAAAACAGATTCTGTGCTTTTTAGTTACAACGGTGTCACCAATGAATTCTACCATGGCTTAAATTCCTGCCAATACTGTAGCTGGGGATATCAAAACGCTGCAGTAATTAGACCTTGCAAGCCTGACTTCCCTAGTGGTGGAACTGTCACAGAAGGGGAGAAATTGATATTCAAAGTTTATAATAACTCAAACCTCTACAATTATTGCTAGAACACGAATGCTACCATTTTAAACAGCAGAAAGCAACTTAAGAAAAAGACTTATTACAAAGGTAAAGGACAGAAAAAAAATAACATCATCTGCTTTGATGACCAATGCCTTTTCTCTGCTAAAAATTTATAATTACTTATTAAAACTCCAACCTGATTATTAACTTGGCGAGGAATTATTTCTTTTGAAAATGTAGCTGCCATATTTAACAGATTATAAAGCCTATTGTATTACATAAATTTGAACTTCACAAGAACATTATTCTAGAATTAAATATATAGATTTGCATATATTATTATTTCATATAGCCAAGTTTATAGAAAGCATTTTGTACAAACCAGTTATTTTCATCTCTATATATAATAATATAGTGTTTGTGGGTGTGTACCTACATATGTGTACACGTACGCAATTGTTTACATGTAACTAATGTTTTCTCCAACATGCACATACAACAAAACAGGAATCAATGAATCAAATAATTCTGAATTTGTATGACTAGGTTGCTTACAGACAGAATGAGTTAATCTGAACATAACACTTTATGATAGGGTAACCATCAGCCCCAAGCAATGGCTGGGTTCCATATGTCTGCTCTTATTTCTCTGGCCTTTCCATCGCTGGCTCTGTGCTACGTATATAGCTCCTGATACCTACTTCAGGGCCTCAGGAGATAACTGAACCTCCTGGTCCAGTTAGCCAAGTCAGGAATCCACAACCCTTCACGTATTTCTTCCATTTCCACTAAGTCACAGATTCAGCCTAAGAGTCTACAGATGGCTGATCTAGCAGCCCTGCACTCATAAGAGGGGTGATCTGTTGGACTCTTCCTATCTCAAGTATTTCACTTGTCAATTAATGGTTAACTGTCCTCAGTAGACATTTGAGAAAGACAGGCAAGCAAGTGGGTGTTAAAATGAAATATAATAATAATTTAAAAAAATTAGCCTTAGGTGCAAATACAAACACATTAAAAATAATAGTGTGCAAGACTGTTGGCTAAAAGTTCCCAGTGAATGTAGCAGAGATTAGAGGTTAGAAATCAACAATAATAATAAAATATCAACTTAGTTGATAAAGGCGTTTCACACAAATTACTTTTTCTATAAAAAGACTGAAGACCTTCAAAGAAACAGGCTCTTTTTTACATTAAATGTTTTATTCCTTACCGTGTCTCCCAATGGGGTCAGTGAATTAGCTCTATCTGAAGAAACCTCCTCAAAACAAAGCAAACCTCTGTGGATTTCTTGCAAGGTCACTGTGACCTGCAGTAACAAAGGGAGTTTATTTTCCCCTGGCAACAGCTGGTGGTCAAATCTAGAATATAGTTCCTTAGGAGTATAGGTTATTGTGCAGGAAATTGGGATGATAATTAGGTTCTATATCCACGCGGTCACATAGAGCATAGTAAACAAGTATTTGATACTCAGGGAAGAGGACTGTTAGAACTTGTCTGGGCTGATACACAGTCTGCCTCCTTCCCAAATGTCTGCCTAAAATGAACAAGGACATTTGGAAACTTTTTCCCCATAGGAGTCCTTATCGTCATCCATCCATCTTTCTCAAGTAAAGAATAGGGACAAATGCATGAGTCTGAATCCTACATCTGCCATTTACTAGCTATTTATCCTTGAGCAAGGTATTTAACATTTCTGTGCCTAAAGTTCCTCATCTCTCTCTCTTTCTCTCTCTCTCTCTCTCTCTCTCAATAGAGGTAGGTATAAACGGCATTTCAGTTTTATACATAAGACTGAAAATATATATATATATATATATATACACACACACACATACCTATATATATAGAGAGAGATAATAGGTATATATATACACCTATTAATTATAGAATTTTTGTGATGAGAGAATCAGTTAGTACATGTAACGGCAAAACACTGCCCAGCTACAGTAGTAGCTACATAAATGTCGCCTGTTATTTCTATTGTTAGGAAGATGTGATGCAGAGAAAAATAAACCATTGTGAACTTTTGAACTTAGAAAAGGGATTTCTTGTCTAGTCTGTTATTAAAGAGGCCTGGTGTGGCCTTACCAGTCAGTCTGCCACTATACATATAATTTGACATGCAGCCCTAATACCTACATTTTGGTCTCCAACTCTCTTCTCCATTAAAGAAAGTGAGTATCTGTGGAGAGCAATTGATTCCAGTTCTGCAGAAGGGGAAAAAAATAGTCAAAATGAGCCTAGGACATATTGTTGCCCAACTGGAAGGACTATTAAAAAAACGCCTGGTGTGGTTTTAAAGGGACCCAGAAACTTGAAGAGGGCTCTTACTGGACAAGTCTGACAATGTGGGCATCAAAAAGAATATAAAAGAGAAATTAGTCTTTGTGAGTTGAAATATATTCTCCCAGTTTCTTGTTTGTTGGTTCATATTTTAATATGTGGTAAGGCTAGACCCCCTACTGGTTTTTCTCAAGTTTTAATACTTTTCCTAGCTTTTGCTTGTTTTTCTATTTGAATTTTAGAATAAGCTTATCTATTTCTAAGGAAAATTCTGTAGGTAATTTTATTATAAATGACTTAATGTTGAGTGATATCTTTATGAATAAAGAATTCCTATAAATAATTAAGAAAAACACCGACGAAACAATAAAAATGGGAAAAGGATATAAAAAGATATAAGATCTATAAAAAAGAAGAACTTAAATAGAACCTGACTATTGGGATTTGAGGCCACTCCTCCTCATACTAGCTGTTGTTATACTGGCAAGTTATTTAATCTTTTTGAACCTTACTTTTGTCATTTAAAAACAAGAGATATTACCTCCTACTTCACAGGGATGTTGTAATGATCAAATAAGATACACATATAAAATACTTAGCACAGTTCCTGGTGCCTAGTAAGTGCTCAATAAAAATTAGATACTGTTATTGCTGTCAAATAAAATTCAAACTCCCTACCTTACCTACAAAGGCCACTGCCTTCTATCCCAGCCTCTCTCTAAAACTTCTCCATTCATTCATCTTTGCCATTCATTCACCACTTTTTCATCAACATCGCTCTTCTGTTGGTTCATCTAATAAGCCCAGATCTTTCCTGACCCCATCCATTCACCATTGCTTCTTCCTTGCTCTTTTATTAGCTGGGACCTTCCAGGGCCTCCCTTTACTTTGTAGCTCTTACGTCACTGTCTAAGAAAGGCTTCCACCAATGACCACATCTCATTTACTTTCTTCACAGCATTTATAACAAGCTGTTATTTGATTTATTTATTTACTTGCTGATGCAAGAGAAGGTGGACCTTATCTACAAGGGAAGGAATAGCTAGAGCCCCAGCATCTACAATAGACACTCCTGGGAGCTACACAATGCATACGTATTGAGGGAATGTCTCAGCATTAAACTATAAAACACTGATAAAGAAACTGTAGATTTTATGCTTAACAGCAAATGGTATTTCGAGCTTAAATGTTTAACTCTGATTAACGTCTCATAAAGTTCAAAAGAAAATCCAATCATATAGTTATATTAAGAAAGAATATTTGGAACGCTGAGACAAGCAACAGTACAACAACAAAAATGAATGCCATTTTGATAAATATTAAGCAACCTAATTAGACAGCCACCATACCTACTTCTGTATAACATTTTTGACCTGCAAATTGTGCCTTCACACAGTAGAGGCAGCTCTGTAATTACACCAATCACTACAGTTAAAAAGCTTAGAAAGAGAATGAGCCAGTAAATCAACGTAAAAGACATAACTGTCATATTTGAAGCACACGAGGCTGCTTGTTAGCCATAGGCCAATATACCTATTAAAAAGGAAAACAGCGAGAAGAACCCAAAAGTCAAGTTGTTGAGCTTTTCATAGCTGAAATGAAAATGTTTATACCTAAATTTAGAAAGATTTCTAGCTTCTTTTCTGGTGGTTTCACTTGAATTTGATGGTTTTTAACATCTAGATGGTCTCTACTGATCATCTGTCAGCATCCTAGTGTCTGTGTCACTGAGTATATTTAAAAGCCTGTTATTATGAGCACTGATCCACTGTGCTAAACTATGTTGACTCTTTGCGGGATATTAGATTAATTCAGAACAATAACAGCATAATGTTCTTTATATAGCCAAAGTGAGTTAACAAACTCCAACTCTGATTGTCATTGTTTGGTAAAATTTGATTTGTCGCGTTTTCTGATCTGTACAGAATGCTGTTAAAAAACCTTCCCAAAAAGGTCCTTTTCTGAAACAAATAGTTTACCATTCTCTACTCCTTCAAAATTTAGTTCAAATAATATTTTGTTTATAAAGTCTTTTTAGTTTATCTGTATTCTTATTACTATAATCTTAAGTATTTATTTATAGTTCTATTTATTATAAGTTAGTATTAAAGGGGTTGGTTATTAATGATGTAATATATTTAACTGTGTTTGTGTTCTTTACAATTCAGTCTATAAATTCCTTGAGGGTCTGGAGCCTAATCTTTGTTACTTCTTAATAGGAGACTGTGGTGTTAGCATTAATTTTTTTTTGGACAAGGGTACCTCTCAGTTTTGGCTTTAGTTTCTTAATCAGTAAAATGAGAGAACTAGAATAGAACAGTATTTTCTAAATTTCAGGTCTCTATACACCAGGACTGCCATTATACATTCTTTTTTAAATGGAATACAGTAGATTAGAACAGACTGAGTTAGAAACGAAAATAGACTACATCACATGAAGCAAAGGTAAAAATTGTGCATTTTTTGTCTTTGGGTATTTAGGTAAGTGTGTGCACAGATATATGCAGTAGGTTTTGGTGTATCATGTTTTTCTAAATGTGGTTGAAGTCCAAAAAGTTTCAAAGCCACTAGGGATAGACCTTTAGATTCCTTCAATATCTAGATTCTGTAATTTCTAAGGCACTCACTTAGATGTTAATCTTTATTCTTATATCATTGCTTATTGAGAACTATTTGAATTACATGTAATTTATCCAAAAAAGACTATTAAGAAAAATTCCAATAGATAAGCACATTAATAAGAAAATGTTCATTATTGAGTAAAACTGGGAAGAAATAGATTTCTAGTGACTTCCTTTTCTAAAAACAAAGCCAGAACTTAATTTCCATAAAAATTTCAATTTAAAACACCATAATCTGAGTATAACTACTAAGAAGATGATAATAAAATCTCCTATTGAAAAAGTAGGATGTAATCAGTGTGTCCCATCATCTTATTCTAAAGTTTGAAATAAAAATACGCTGAAAGATTTCTGGTAGATGTCCTTATAAAAGAAAAACATATAACCTTTGATGAATTCATTATAGATAAAATCTGAAGAATGATATCCGAGATATGAGAGATTATATTTAAGTCTCTGTACCTTCACTATCATGGCCCTTAGGTTTCTGATATATGTTTGCTTAGGAAAAAAAACCCCAAGGCACATATTCACCCCAGTCTCTTTCCACTGTCAACCTCAACAGGTTAAAGTACGCTTCAGAGGGCAAATATGTAGTAATCTGTCACCTTCCTTTTCAGCACCCATCACAGACATCACTAAGTGAGCACAATGTTCTTTCCAATTGAGCCCTCTCAACCCAATACTCCAGGAAGTGAATGACAGTCAGTAAGTTGCTGAGAGGAAACATTTTCCTTAACTGGCCCAGATCAGAATCTATTTACGCCTGAAAACTTTGGCATGGAAACCAAGTTGCCATTACACGCATACACACAAACACCTGTATATTTGCCCAACTGATTGATCTATATGTGCACTCAGAAATCTGGCATGATTTACATAGCAATGAAGCATGATATTATCAGTAACTCTCACCTTTCATTGTGTTTAGTTCCTGAAGTTGCTTGATTCAATGAAACTCAAGTTATCCATAATCTTAGAGTTCAGAAATCAAGACCATAGATGAAAGTAGATATCTAGTTCTTATGGTCCCCCTTTCTTTGTCCCCACCACCTCCCCCCAACTCACATTCCCATCAAATGGCTTAGTAATGGAAATCACACACAATATGTGTTCTGCATTAAAACAAATATAATAATAAGTATTATTTATGGATAATAGAGTCTTGGGGGTGAAAAAAGAAAACACGAAAGGATAGTCTAATCCAACAAAAAGCACTATAAAGTCTGACTATTGAAAACAAAAACCTAATTTTCTCTTTTTGCTCATCAACATCATCTCATATCAAAAGTTGAATTTTATGAATTATTGAATTGGTGAGTAAATTTGCCCCTTTAAGTCATCTGACTTCACCTCTGAGGAGTCATGTCACTTCTTCTTCATGTCAATGTCTTGCATGGCTGAGTTGCCACAATCCGCTTTGGCCACTAAAGCTCAAGTCATTCGGAGCCATCAAATCAATTATAACAGCGGCTGCTGTCTTACACCGACAACCAGTGATTGATAACAAAACCTGTCTGCTTTTAGTTCTCCTCTGACAGCAACAAACCAGTCCCTGCCTGCTCTTACTGGCATTTGTCATAAATCAATAGCAATTCTACCACGCAGAAAGGTGCTGGCCACTCTCTCAGTCCATCTGGTCTGATTTTATTTTCAAATTTTAAAAATATAACTGTTAAGCAAGATTAATGCCAAAAGCTTATTTCTTGAAGCGTCTAATATTACATGTAAGTAATCTCATAACTTGACACCACATACCGTTCCTATTCTTTAATTTGATTTCTAAAGTAAGTGTCTAAAATGCCACTAAAACTTTGGAAGAGAAAATTTTACACTCTGAAATTCTGCAATTCTACATTTAGAAGAAAAAAATGACATTTCCTTTCAGATGATTTCAGATCTGATGTCATGCTTTTAATTGACTGTTTAAAAAAATGTGTCAACAAAACTTCTCAAAAAAAATTTTTTTTTAACTATTCCACAGTGTCATTACAAAAATGAAGTAAAAACCTAATGGAATATTATAAGCAAATATTAGTCAACAAGCATTGAATATTAAGTACATGCAGATGACTTTACTTTGCAGATATGAAAATATGAAATTTTCTGAGAAAGTTATTACCTATGGACTGAGACTGGTGCACATTAAATATTTTGTGGTGTTGAATAACACCTAGTCATTTTCAGGAAAAGAAAACAATACTGAAATAATTTGTACAATTTGGAGAACAATTGAGAATTTGTAACACCTTACCAAACAATTATCAACATCAAAAATATTTAATAAAAAATCTGGACACATTTGACATGGTATTAGGTAGCATGCTAATTCAAGCAGGAATGAATGATTCTTGCAGGGATCTTGCACAATAAGAGTAAAATAAAGATAATTCATAACAACATAAAGCACTTATGCAGGGAGAGAGGAGAAGAAAAGGGAGGAAACACATTAAGCATGCATAGTTCACATCAGGCACTGATAGGTCCTTCATATACATGATTTCATTGGCTTCTCAAACCTCTAAGGTAGGCATTTTTATTCCCAATTACAAAAAAAATGACATGAGGTTATGTTAAACTGAATTTGAAGTCAGTTCTGCTTGATTTCAAACCCTATATTCTTTGTGTGCTCATTTACTTACCATCTATCAAGAACTTACTATATGATCTATGCTAAGCTAAGCATCAAGCATAGAAAAAAATGAATAAAACTAAGGCACTAGGACTACAGGCAAACAAAAGAGACACAATGCCAAAGAGGTCCTACCAGCCATGGAATATAAAAGAGAACACAGTATCTAAGACACTAATGGTTCTACCAGCTCCAAACCCCAAAATGTGTTTGCTTACAAAGCTTGACATAAATCTCAGTTCAGCTAACTAGATGTATGACCCTGGGTAAGTTTCCCTCTTAACTTCACCTTTTTTTAATCTGTAAAATGCATTTACCCCAAAAAGGTTGATTTAAGTTTGAAATGAATGAACTTAGACAAGAAAACCCTGGGCGTATGGTAGCTGCTCATTAAATATTAGTTTCACTTCTGCCTTATACATAAATCCTCACCTTCCAAGTTTAGTTGCCATAATCAGAAATATACAAGACCTATCTTCTTCACTTAAAATGTAAAGTTACCTGATTTATAGAATTCCCTGACCAGAACTGGTACCCATGGTAACAATGGCCTGGGGTCATTAAGAAAGATCCTGGTCAAGAAGGTGGCCTGCCATGGTGAGGGAACGATAGCAGCAAGAGGGTGTGGGTGAATGGGGTGGGGGGATCTGGAGTGACCACTGAAGGAGCAGGAAGGGTTCAGCAGAGCAGCCTCCAGAGAGACTGAGCTGTCTGCACTGCCCAGACCTAGGACATGCTGACTTGACAAAACAGCAGCTAAATTGCTTAAGAATTGTCATATTCCCTTAAGCTCACTTCCTCCCTCCCTGTGCTGGGGGGAGAAGGAGCTGTTACACTAGGCGGGCCCCAGCTGAGATAGACTTCACCTACTGTCAAATACCAAGACTACTAAGAAGAAAATGTGCACAAGACAATACTGTCAACGTTATATGATTAACACATGCTAGTAATCCATGAAGACATTTTTAAGTGGCATCACTTTAAAAATCTACTCCTTCACATAATAGCTTGCAGCACCCATAAGGGAATTCTGTAGATCAAGTCAGTTCTACATCTGTTCCAATAGCAGTTACAGATGGACTTGAAATGTATCTTCCTAAATTTTAGATAGTTTGACCATTGTACATATTATCTAGATGCCTCCTTGTATACTGAGATATTTTCACCAACACATCATCTGGCCACAAAAACTTGACTATGTTTACAACCAAAGGCTTTTCCATGGTTCGAACACAGCAGTAAAGCAATACAATTTCATGTATTAAGAATACTTCAAGGGTGAAGTTTAAACTTCTCACTGGCCTCCTGTTTCTCCTGACCATGCCGTAAGGATCTATCCCACATGCTTAGGTCCAAAGTATTAAAATTAACAACTGTTAGTAGAGGGATTAGTAAAGGGATTTGAAGTCTTGAATTTGCATTTTGTTAAAAATGTGATCCTCTAGAAAAACGTGTTGTATAAAATAAACTAACCACATTTCATCTACTGAATTGTAATTTGGATCTTGAATGTATTTAGCATTCTAATATTGAACTGTTGGAGGCTGCATGGTATAGCAGAAAAACCTGATCAGATACAAGAATTAGAAATTCTTTACGTTGGATGTAGTGATGTGAGCTGGTCAGTTAATTACTTGCAAGGACCCATCTTCTCATTTGTTAATTGGGAATGTTAATATCAACATGTGTGGGGGATCAGAATTTGCCATCTCAAGATGTGTCTCTTGGCATGAGGATTATTTTTGGCTGGTTATTTTTTTTTTAAAAACTGCAGACATATGAAAAATTCTAAAAACCAAGTAGAAGTTATCCTTTGTAAGAGACATTTACATTTGTAAGGGAAATCTCCATTTGTAAAGATATCTCCCTCTCTGTACCAGGAAGAGGGATGACCTTAACTCTAGAAACTCATCAATGCAGAAGGCAAGGACTTAAATCTGCATAATTACCTTACTCTTGTTTACTGTGCTTTTTCTGCTAATCTCCCTTAACTGACTCTCCCCACGCCCAACATCCTCCTTTGTGTTTAGCTGAAGATGGTATTTAAGGTTGCAACCTTAGCCATTCTGGTAAGTTGCTCAGTTTTCCTTGGTTTCTCCCATGAATACATGCTATAAAGCTTTGTTTGATCTTCTCTTGTTATTCTGTCTCACGTCAATTTAATTCAAAGCCCAGCCAGAAAGACCTAGAGGGGAGAGGAATTGTCTTCCACCCCTACACATGTGTACCTCACAGTGCTGTTCTGAGGATCAATGACAATACCACCAGTACCTGACAATACAGTTCCCCTTATCTACGGGGGTTACATTCTAAGACTTCCAATGGATACCTGAAACTGTGGCTAGTACCAAACTCTACCTATACTATGTTTTTTCCTATTCATACATACCTATGATGAAGTTTAATTTATAAATTAGACACAGTAAGAGATTAACAACAACTAATAATGAAAGAGAACAATTATAACAACATACTGTCGTAAAAGTTACTGTAGGTCTTAGCAACCTCAGGATACGATTTTTTTTCTTTCCTTATTAAGTTGAGAACTTTCACCTTCTCATTTAAAGGAAGCACTTTAGGGCTTCTCTTTGGCATATATGAATTGCCAGCATCACTACTCTTGAGCTTTGGGGACATTACTAAGTAAAATAAGGGTTACTTAAACACAAGCACTGTGATACTGTGACAGTCTATCTGGTAACAGAGATGGCTACTAAGTGACTACTAAGCTAACAGGCAGGTAGCACATACAGTGGACAAAGGGATGACTCACATCCCTGGCAGGATGGAGCTGGATGGTGTGAGATTTCATCAGGCTACTCAGAATAGCACACAATTTAAAACTTATGAGTTGTTTATTTCCTGAATTTTCCATTTAATATTTTCAGATTGGGGTTGGCTTTGGGTAACCGAAACCATGGAAAGGAAAACTGTGAATAAGGGGGACTATTGTAGCTTCAATGGTCTTTCATGTCTATGAGTATTACTCCGGACCAAGCATTCTGTGAAAAGCTTTTAACCACAGATCTTATTTAGTACCTGTAGCAATCTACAAAGTACACTTATTTTATGAATTTTAAAGAAGAAATAGGTATAGAGAGATTAAACATTAAGTAAATACTAAAGCTGGGATTTGAACCCAGGTCTGCTTACCCCAATGCATATCTTCTTACTACAGTGCTGTGCTGACTCCTGTTAAGCACTGCAAAAATGCAATGGAGGACAACAGAAAATACACAAGAGCATACTTACATGCCAATCATAAAAATTTAGCAGACATACATCATTCACATTTTTGATACCGTGTATACAACCATTTTACTTACTTATTCAAGGGTAGATTGCAGAATCATTTCAGAATATTCTTTCCTTAGAAAATACATTCTTGCCTAAGAATAATTAAGCATAGAACTTAAGAGATATCTATTTTGGAGTCAGAAGAATCTGAGTTCCAATCCACCTCTACCATACTCTACATATGAGACGATATACAAATGATTTCACCCCTCTTTACCTTGGAAATGGGAATAGTCCGACTTGCTTCACAGAACCATTGTAAGAGTTAAGATAAGTACACAGTGCCTGTCACATGGACAGGGCTCAGTAAATGGTATCTTATGATATTAATTACAACGATAGCACTGATGACATTTAATTAGTCTGTGTGCTGGGATTTCCCATATGCTAAGTCTAACACCATGGACCAAGGCCTTCTATAATCTGTAAAATTAGCAACCAATGGATATTTAAGCAGTAAATAAAAGTGCCATGGAAGAAAGTGAAAACAAGTTAAATTCTAGCTTAAGCACCTTGAGAAAAACTTCATCAAGTTGGATGTAAAGGGTCAAGAAACATAAGAGGCTTGAATTACATAACTTACCTACATTTCTTTTACAAGTTAGAATCATTTGATCTATACTGGAGAAACAACATATTTACTACCCCCTCATATTTTTCACACTATAATAAGGGGATAAGAAGCAGAGGATGAGGGAACAAGAAGATGAATGGAGAAGGTGTAGCCCAAAAGCATAGAGGGTATTCTCTCAAACAGAGCTGGTGAACAGTGGAGTAGCTCAAGGAATCCATTCCTAAGGCTGAGAAGGGAAAAGAGACAAAAGGGATGGTGAGCAAACAGGGGTGAGGTTAAGTGATGACCTGGAATTGTAGGAAAGCAAGGTGACTAGTTATTTCCTGCACCCACTCTAGCCATTACAGGTCATTTTTACAGTTTAACCAGCTGTCATCCCTGACAAGACAAACACGATAAACTTAAAGCAAACGTTAAAATTAAACAGATGCAATTTAAAGGAAAGAGAATTGGGTACACAGGATGAAGTAGTTAGGAAAGAAGAAATACACAGGGAAGCTTCTTCTTGAATTTCCTCTCATTACAGGAATTTTTTTGGGGGGTTGCATACATGGGACACAAATATACAAAGAGAAAATGTGAGTAAATATCTATACAGGGGAAAGAAACAACATTCTGATAGCATTTATGCCATTGTACTACTTATTTGAATTTCCCAAATCTACATAATGAAAATATTACAGATTTAAGTGTATTTCAGAGAGATGAATACCAACAGAAGGCAAAGTTATAAGTATTGCCACCAATAAGAAAAAGGGTTGCAAAATGATACTTTTTAAGAGATATATCCCATTCTATAATGTTAAATTATTTAAATAATATTAAATAAGTTAAAAATGATTAGGCAGACTGATAAAAATTTCATGCAAAAATAACATGTATAGCCCAATTCAAATATAGCAAATATATCCACAATAAAAGTTTATAAAATAAAGTCTCTTAAATTCCAAATTTTGACCTATTTGGATATTATTCACCATAATATGATTTTGAAATAGAAAAAAAGAAGTCTGGAAACTACTTGTATCCCAATCACATTCATAGTTTCTAATTTGATTTTTTTATCATGAATATTGCCTTAAATTGACAAAAGAATATTTTTCTGCCTCCGCTATGTCATTTTAACATAATAGTGCTAAATCAAAATTATGTAAAGTAAATCAAAAATATATAAAACAAAGAGTAAAACATTTTCAAATATTTAAGCTATATTCTTTTTTGACAGTTTGCACTTTAAAGTTAGGAATTAGGGATTGTAAAAATTAGGAATTAAGGTCTTAAAATATATTTGTGAATGTTGATCTGGTACAGTTAACTTTGTTATAAGAAAAGTGGAAAGTGTTAAAAATATTATCCTTTAAAAATATATAAGAAAGATGGGGAGTTAGTGTTTAATGAGTGCAGAATTTTAGCTGGGGAAGATGAAAAAGTTCCAGAGATGGATACTGGTGATGGTTGTACAATAATCCAAATGTATTTAATACCATAGGACTGTATACTTAAGAACGGTTAAAATGGTAAATTTTATGTTATGTGTATTATACCACAATAAAAAAGATTAAGAAAAAGGATGAAAAATACAGGATAAAGATGTAAATAAAAATAAAAAATAGAAGATTAAAAACTTCATATTCTAGATAGTAGCAGTATACAAAAGGTTAAAAAAAAAGCTTTTAGAAGGAAACATAATATATTCACGACCTTTGGGTAGACAAAGATTTTTCCTAGAATTTTCTTTTTTTCCTGAGTAAGATTTGCCCTGAGCTTATCCACTTATCCACTGCCAATCTTCCTCTTTTTGTATGTGAGCTGCCACCACAGCATGGTCACTGACAGACAAATGGTGTGGGTTTACGTCCAGGAACTGAACCCGGCCCACAGAAGTGGAGCACACTGAACTTAACCACTAGGCCACCGGGGCTGGTCCAAAGATTTCTTAAATAGGATAAAACTGTTAACTTTTCCATATTCACACATATGGAAAAAGTTAATTAATTGGACTACATTAAAATTAAGGTCTTTGTTCATAAAAATACCACTGAAAAAGTCAAAAGGCAAGCTATAGAGTGGAAGAACATATTTATATTACATATATTCACCAAAGAACTTGGATCCAGAATACATCAAGAATTCTTCAAATTAATAAGAAAAAGACCAACTCAACAGAAAAATGGACAAAAGACTTGATCAGGTACTTCATAAATGAGGTTACAGATTAAAGGAAATACAAATTAAAGTCCCAGTGTACAGTCACATGTGACATAACGATGTTTCAGTCCATGGTGGACTGCAAATACAATGGTGATCCCATAAGATTAGTACCATATAGCTTAGGTGTATAGTAGGCCATACCATCTAGGTGTAAGTGACTGTAGGAGAGGAAGAAATTTTCCTCTAACCTTCTAGGTTCTTCTGGCTGGTCTAAGAATTAAATTGACATGAGGCAGATTAACAGGAGAAAAATAAACAAAAGTTCAACAGCATGTATACACGAGAGAAACCCCAGAAAAATGAATCACTTACCAAAATGGCTGAAGCCCTCACCTTCAATACCATCCTCAACTAAAGACAAAAGAAGATGGGGGTGGGGAGAGTCAGGGACTTCAAAGGGAAGGCAGGCAATTCACAGGTAGGTGGAAAGGAGCCAATCATTTGGAAAACAAGTGTTTGGCCACAGAAACAGAAGAACACAGAGGGGAGCTCAGCAAACAGGCTTTTCTAGGTTCCTCTCTACCACCTAGTTCATGTTATGCTAAGGTGAAAGCTTGCTTGCTGAGACATGATTCTTTTATCTGAATTCTTTTAAGCATTTAAGGGGGAGGTAACAAAAAAAAACTTTCTGAGTCTCTTGTTTCTTAAAAATAATCAGCCTAAAATAATCTCCATGTTAAAGAGACACATTGTGGGGTAGAAAATTTGGTTCCCCTTTAGTACACTCTATGATGTTCATACAACGAGGAAATTGCCTAATGATGCATTTCTCAGAAGGTATCCCCAACATGAAGTGAAGCATGACAGTAATACAAATGCACACCAGCAGAATGGTTAAAATACAAAAGAATTTAAAAGGACTAGCAATATCAAGTGTTGCTGAGAATATGAAGCAACTGTAATTTCATTCACTACTGATGGAAGTATAAATTGGTAAGATTTCTTTGGAAAATCTTCTGGTAGTGCAGTCATGAATTACTTAAAAACAGGGACATGTGCTGAAAAAAGAGATGTTAGGCGATTTTGTTGTTATTAGAACATCAGAGTGTACGCACACAAACCTAGATGGCAGAGCCTACTACACACTTAGCCTATATGGTACTAATCTTATGGGACCACCGTTGTCTACGCAGTCCGTCGTTGACTGAAACGTTGTTACTCAGCACATGACTGTATTCGTGAATGCATATGCTATGATCCAGCGATTCCACTCCTGAGTGTATACTCGACAGAAATGCACACATATGTGTACCAAAAGACATGTTTGAGAATGTTCATAGTAGCACTATTCAGAATATCTCCAAAGTGGAAACAAACCAAACACACTTCAACAGCAGACTGGACAAATTATACATTATTCAAATAATAGAATGTTAGACATCAGTAAGAATTAGCAAACAATTGTTATGTGTAACATACTGATTAAATCTAACAGACATGTTGCGTGAAAGAAGGCATTACGAACAAATATGAAGTTCAAAAACAAACAAAAGCAACTGATGGTCTTAGAAGGCACAGAATGGTTATCCTTGGGAGGTGGGGGAGAGGGAAAAAGAGAGGAGTTAGAGACTGGAAGGGGACAGAAAATAGGGCTTCTGGGATACTAGTGATGTTCTGCTCCTTACTATGTGTGGGGTTCATGGTCTATTCATTTTGAGAAAATATACTGAGCTATATACTTTTACAATTTGTGCCTTTTTCTCCAAGTATGTAATATTTCAGTAAAAAGTTCAAAAATGAAACAACACAATTGTCAAAGCTAAAAGCAGAAAAAAGGTTAAATTAAAACGTAAAAAACTCCTCAATTTTCAAAGAAAAATGGAAATGATCATAACATACTAAATACTAAGAGGCATATCTGCACTGAAATGGAGAATGCTGATTGCTGACATATACCCTTGCAGACTTTCAGCAAAATACAGATTTTCTAAAAGTAAGTTTCAGAGCCTGGAAAGATATTTGGTTAGAGGGAATGGCTGGGACAAGGAAGAGACGGACCCAACACTGCAGTACAGTACAAGATGTGGGGTTTAAGAGAAATAATGGTGACATATCACCCTTGCAGCCAAGGGAGACAGCTACAGGTGAAGAAGTGAGGTCGCTAGGCTCCATCACAAAAAGTCTATGACTGAAGAAGGACCACCAAGTGCCACAACTACCTGGACACTGAAAAGTAAGAGGGAACCCAGTGCAATAAAAAGAAAACATTTGAAGAAACGTGAATCTGATTGAGACTATACAAACTCACTCTCGCCACTCATCCATCTCAATCCCTCCCCATAATATTTTCAGCAATCTGCAAATGAGTAGTAATCTAAAAAGCCCACTATGTAATCTAAGCATAAAGGTACTAAAAGGAGGAGAAAAAAAAAAGGAATGCATAAAAAGAATAGATCAACACATCTCAACTACACACATAAAATGTTTTTACTTTATTCTATCATATCTTATGGTTATATTTAAGCACCTTTGACAATTCACCCTTCACGAATGATAACAGGACTCAAGAGAATTGAAGAAATGGTAGATTTTTGGGGGTAGGTGTTCTCAAAAAGGGCATTCAGATGTTTAGTCTTAATGAAATGTTGGAATGTGAAATATAGAGCAACACCCCTAGAAGATGAAAGAACTTTACAAGTTGAAAATTGTGGGGCACGCTGGGAACTGTAAATGGCTCAACTACAGCCAGTGATAAGACAAGGTGGAATCTGGTGATAAAGTGCAAAAAGATGAGCTTGGGGAGGCACATACACGATCACGTGGGGAGTTTACGTTTTAAAGTGCTGGAATTTACACAGAGCATGAAACTATTTGTATTTTTGGATGATCTCTTTAGTAGTAGTGGTATGAAAGAATGAATTGGATGGGAGGAGAACAGAAGGAAGGGAGAGTGAAGGGATATCATTGCAACAAAACAGGCTAGGAATGACAATGGACTGAAAGAAGGCAATGGCACTCAAAGAGAGGATGGCCAGATTTGAGAGACCTTATGGAGATGGGATACATTGCACTTGGTGGCAAATGTGCTGTGTATGTGGTGGTGGTGGTGATGAGGCAAGGGAGGAGGTTTCCGGTGTGGGGAAGGGAATAAAGAGCAGGTTGGGTTGTAGTCAGGAGGTGGGATTGGAGGATCCAGATGCACTTTGATGGGAATGCCGGAGGGATGACCACCCAAGGAGAGAACACTCTCACCCTTGCCTCACCTCTCACAGGTTTGCATGACAGCCCATACAGAGGACTGCCGGGAAAAAGGATGAAGTTCCCTTTTCTGAATATTTTAAACAAGAAGTGGCCAATTATCTTTCTGTAATGGCTATTCATAGATCTACTGAAGGGTCTCTTCTGGCCTTTCGACTCTATGACAACTGCCTTTTTCAGAGTCATATAGGGATGCTTGGGGAATTAATGGGATATTTGTAAAGCATTTTCATTTCATTTACAGTTTTTATTTACAAGCCATTTACATACATTTAAATGCAGCTAGAAGAGCATATTTAAATTCAATTTCCTTTGAAATTGCCAAGGGACTGCAACAGGGAGAATAAAAAAGCACTTTAATAGCAGAAAAAAGTCTCTACATGACAGGAATCACTGCCACTTCCTCGTCTCAAAATACACACACACGCACGCACACACACACACACAAGTGAAATGGTGGCAGGCCATGCTATTCTTACACTAAATTTATGTTAGGATCAATTATTTTCTCTGGCAAATTTCTATATTGCTAAAAAACCCTATGGGCTCTGGTTACATGGTGAGTACATTTTGAGAAAAGACACTGACCTATATATACTCTTATGGTTTGTGAATTTCCTGCATGTATGTAATCAATCATTCAAAATACAATAAGAGCAACAACCAAAAATAAAGTCCCAACTTTTAAAGATGATTATGGTAAGTCTGCTACCAGATGAAGATGTACTATTCAATATTCGGACTGATGATACTAGTCAAGCATACGAAAAAAATATGATATTGGGACAGATGACATTATGGGTAGAAATAATCATCACCGTTGAGCTCACCGAATAACATACAATCTCTGCCAGGCACTCTGCTAGGCATCAGGGAATCAAAGATGAAGAAGGTGGTCCCTGCCCTCCAGGAGTTCCTCTTCCATTAAGAGAGACAAGCACATCAAAACTAACCAAGTCATAATAGAGGCAGAGCCTACTATTGCAGCACAGAGCAGCAGGGATTATTTTTCTTTGACCAGGAGTGGGGCGGGAGTGGGCCTGGAAGGTGACATTTGAAAGAGAGCTTTGAAACCAGGAGTGTGCCCGGACAAGGGAAGAAAAGAATCTCAAACAGAGGGAATGACCCAAGATGTGGAGCGACTAAAGCATTTTAGTTAGGAATGACTAGAGTGGAGTTTATGGACAACTTGTAAGACTCAGAGCCTTTTTGTTCCAGAAAGGTTTCTTGCCATAGCTGCTTTCATAAGAACTGACAACTTCAGCCTGCCAGGAAGGAAGTAGTTTAAAACTTAGTTACTTTTTTGTCTTTCTTTCTCCTCCAGCTTTGACACACAGCCTGAGGTTTGTCAGCATGTTTAACAAGAGCAAAGCAAGAAAATGAAAGAGAAGGCATAAGAGAAGGGAGACAGGACCAAAAGCCAACATGGCAGGGGCCAATACTATTTCAAGGGTGAACAAAGTTTAACCTAGGGGTTAACTATCTTTTAAAAACAGAATGCCAAAGGTTCAGCAATTTCTTCTGGTATATCTGGAGAATGATACTTCCAATATTGGGGGAACAAAATCTCTTGGAAGAGGCATTGCAGGCAAAGGAGGGTCAAGGGTGTTGAGTTCTCTCATGATTTTAGTAGGTCAAGAGAAGAAACAGATTCACTAAGGGCTGGTGTGTGCAATAGAGAGCTTCCTTGCCCAACTGAGAATTAGCTGCAAGTCAATGGTTAACAGTTCCCAACCATATGTAACCTCTGAGGTAAAACAAAGTTGCACATATATATAGGTTAAATTAAGTTATCATTCATTATACTCCAGTTAGCCAGCAGCCCAGACTTTATTGAAACAAAGAGTTGCTACCAGCTAAGGAACAGCAGACTGGACCTAGAGTTGTTCTCAGCTCTAGGTGAACTGTCACTAGTGTGGGAGACTGGAATTGACCACCCCAAGATATGTCTCTTTGGCATAAGGATTATTTGGGGGTGGTTACTTTTAAAAACTGCAGACATGAGAGAAACTCTGAAAAGTAGAATTTAACCCTTTGTAAAGAGACATTTTCATTTGTAAAGGAAATCTCCCTCTGTAAAGGTATCTCCCTCTCTGTGCCAGGAAGAAGGGGGATGACCTTATCTCTAGAAACTCTTATCAATGCAGAAGGCAAGGACTTAAATCTGCATAATACTCTTACTCTTGTTTACTATGCTCTTCTGGTAATCTCCCATAGCTGAGTCCCCCACCACCAACATCCTCCTTTGTCTTTAGCTCAGGATGGTATTTAAGGTGAGAGCTTCCACCATTTTGGTGAGTTGCTCAGTTTGCCTGAGTCTCTCCCATGTATATATGTTATAAAGCTTTGTTTAATTATTCTGTCTCATGTGAATTTACTTTGTTGTCTGGCCAGAAGGACCCAGACTGAGTAGAGGAAATGTCTTCCTGCCCTACACTAGCAAACTGATCATAAATGAATGCATATAATCCATGCATACTTTAGGGTTTTCTAAGAATTACTTTTGAAACAAAGAAATTTTCTTATTAAGTTTCAGCCAATTATACCTACTCTGCTTATCTGGCAGTTTTTGCTAATGTTGAAGTATTCTCAAGCTCTAAGAAAATAGTCTGGAAGGATATGGATTGAAACAAATCTTTCCAATTGCTGGTTCTTGCAGTCACAATTTTAATTTTTTTGCACTCTGGGGTGTTCTTTTCAACAGCTTTTTATACCTTGAAAACAGTAATTCTGTCCCCATTCTATATTACTTTCAATATATTTTCAGTCAGCAGCACTTACATTACCTATTTAACATCATTATATGTATCTTTTATATTCAAATATTTGAAATATTTTCCTTTTAGAAAAAAAAAACAAAGATCAAAAAAGAACCAAAAAGCAAAATATAAGCCAGTTAGTTTTGAATATTCCTGGAATTGACATCAAGATTTCTAGCCTTGTTTTCACATTGAAACCTGATATTAAAAGGTGAGAAATATTACTCCAGATCATTGTTTCCAAAATGCTCCTTTTCAAACCAGAGACATCTCAGGCACACAATAATCTTTTGAGGCATTTGTTAAAGAAAAAGTTCCTGAGCACCTACTCTGAGAAGTTCTGATTCTGTAGGTCCGGAATGAGGCATACAAAACTACTTTTTAAAGAAGCTGCCCAGTTGATCCCGACACACAGTAAGGTTTGGAACCACTACTAGAGTTTTTCCTCATTATGTATAATTTATAATTTAAAGAGCTTGACTAATCATTTTCATGTAACGAATGACAAAGAGAAAAATGAATCTGTTTTAAAAACTAAAAACTTGAACTAGCATCACCCAAAGGTTATAAAATCACGCTGAGGTGCAAAAAAAAAAAAAAAAAAAAAAAAAGGAATATATAATCAGTAGTTGGAAACATTCACTTTTGACCAGTTTTCTTAGAAGCAAATTGGTTACTGCTGGGCACAATTAAAAATAATTCAGATAACATTGCTAAACCCTGAATAAGACATGTTTGGATGAAAATTATTGAGAATATAACTGTAAAAGTCAGCCAAACTGTACAACAGAAAATTACAAAAAAATACCTAACAGGTTGCCAAGGTGACCCATATTACCTATCACCAATATATGAAAAAAAAATTACCACCATTATTCAGGACTGTTATTGAAGCATACATACCCAGGGAGGGATTTCCAGATAATGTCCTGGGAAGGCTTGACAATGGCAAAGATCAAGAGTGACTGAATCTTTCACTAAATATCCACATAAGGTACAGATTTTGCAGCTAGATTTTTAAGTCAGCCTGCTTCCATCTATGCATTGCTAGAATAGTCATCAACCTTCCTGGGAGAATCATAGTGAGACACAGCCCCTTCAAGCTTCCTTTATTTAAAAGGAGGAATGAGAAGGGAGTGTTTTGAGCAAGGGTTAAAACAGAATTTTAAAATTCAGGTCACTCATTCTCTCATTTTCCCAATGGAGTGGTTCTTTTAAGCTATCAGTTCCTGTCTTGGCCACTGGGGCCCACTACAGAAGAACTCTCAAGCTGAAATGGAGGGCCATCTAACCTCATGAGCACTCAGACATCATCTCCTCTTGGGTTTCTTGAGTCACACCCTACCAAGGATACGCTCTCTCTTCGAGAGGGCAACTGTCTCACATGTGAATGATATGTGACTGTATTCTTCTCATTTCAGGAGGTGATTATCCTGCACCCACACCAGACCGAGGGTAAGAGAACCAGTTTAGTCCCTGGATTCCTTTTCCTCATAGTCAACTCTTCCTTCTCAGGTCCTTGTGCGAGTCCCACTCCAAACAAGTGACCCAATTCTAAAAGTCTGTGGACTGTCACCTTCCATTAGAAAATGTTTGGGAATGCTTTGGTTTGTCTTGTCCCAAATGAGCTTAGCTAGCCAGATGTCAGGCATGTTGTATCACTAAAAACAAAGGCCTACAAACCATCCAACAGGACCAATTAGGCTGCAGGTTTTTACACAGGAAGGCTATGGAACACCATAAGCAATGGCTATGATTCTGCCCCTGGAAGAAAGTTGGTGGGGGCTCTAGCTACCACAAACAGCTGGATTTTGTGATAAGATTTAATATTATGCACTTTCAGAACACTCCTTGATATTAGAACACGCCCCTTATCCCATTTTCAGGATTTAGGCCTCTCTCTGGCCATTAAGGAAAAGAACTTTGGCAGAGTGAGGATGGACTGTCTACTCTTATTTCTCCAGAGGGCTCTCGTGGCCAGATCATGATGGAAATCTTTCTTGCCAGATGGAAATCCAGTCCACTGCTAAGTTTTGCGTTAACACAAATTCTCCCTGTCAAGGAAAAATGGATGTGCAGCCCCATGGCAAGGATGTTTTAGACTTCATTTGTTCTCAGAACTCTATGGGAGACCTAATCATCTGAGGGGACCAGAAGCCATGATTGGTGGTAAACTTGGCAGTAATTTAATCTCTGTTGACTGAGGAATTAAGAGTATTTTTTACCTTTTAGAGCTAATTTCTCATTCATTATGCTGGGAATATAGTGTTTTCATACAGCCAAATATGTTAAAGTTGAGAATTTAATAATAATAACCTTTATTTAATATTCCATAGGGCTTATTAAGGAATATCTGAGATACCTTGCATATAAAATTCACATATAAGATGTATATAATATTTAAAAATAGATTGGTTATGTAGTTTATAGGTATTTTGTCAATTAAAAATTATGAAAAGAAGAAAACAGTAGGTCTTAGAAAATTTCAACAAATTTTAAGTCTGTTCTCCTTGGAATTTATGGACTGAGTACCTGTTTTAATCAATGAGACAGGACTAACTTGTTCAGTGTTTGAAACACACAAATGACTGATGATCACTATTGTCAGAAACTAATTTCTTTCAGGGCACTGAATAGCTGTCTCTGGAAAGAGCAGGACAACTCATAAAAACATTAATATACATGGAATTCTTTCAAGGAAAAGAAACATCACATGGAATTGAAAGGACTTCTTCCCCTGTTCTCTAGTAAAAGGAGGAATTTGTAGTTACAATTGGGCCATCTTTACACCAATTTTGACTATCTCAATACAAACAAATATAAAGCTATAGTGAGGAATAGCTTGATTGAACAAGCCTATGGTATTAGTTCCTCTGAATTTTAAGAACATTTCAGCCAGGATGTACCTTCAGTCTATCCAATTAGGAGGCATATACATTAAATTTATAACTAAAAAACTACCTTGAAATTTATTACCATATTTACACAGTAGCTGGTTTTAAAAACCTCACACACTTGACCATTTTTCTGGGTCAATACATTTTTAAAGGGAAGATATGATTTACTAGTACTTCACATGTTTTCTCTTACTATTCTTAAAATTTTTTTCTTCCCTAAGTACCTACAGCAATTAGGTTTTACAATGAATTACTTCTTGCCAGGTTTAAGAACATTTTCTCAAATTAAACCAGCATGAAAGACCAGACAATTGGTAGATATCACTTCGTCATTCATTTTTCAAAAGGGGGTCTGTTCTCATTTTCGTTGAGTTGATTTTCAGTTTCAACTCATTTCTGGCAGTTAAATCATAAGTCTCTAAAAATAAAGGTTTATATATAAGTCTCTAAATAATAAGGGATTATAAAGAGAGGAGGGAGTTACCAGTACAAACTGAATATAATACCTATGTGAATTAAAACTGGTTGGTTCCAACCAAATGAATATTTTTACCTTAGGCCACAGTAATGCAGTTTCAGACGGAAATAAAAAGAAGAACCATTGATCTGTCTCCTACAGCCTCTGGGCATTTCAGTATTGAGTTTAGCCTGGATAAACAGTTGTTATGATATGCCTAGCACCTACCTCTGAGGGACTAGTGTCAAATTAATCTCCATGTCATCAGTACCTTCTCAACAGGTTTTAAACAGTCTTCTCTTTCCCTCTAAGTCCCAGATCAACAGTTGTCAGGGTCTGAGTCAAGCTGTGCTTCTGCCCACATAGTGGCACTGTCAGCACTGTCGGCTGCTCAAATGATTTTTTAAGCAGAGCAGCCGGTTGCCTTCAGCAGCAATGCATTTGGGGGCATTCCGTGCTGTTCACCCAGAGTTTCTGGCTGCTCTACAACTGTGCTAGTTAAGGGATCGACAGAAGGAACAACAAATGGCTACAATTAGCATTCGCCCTGCTCCCGCAAAAGAATTTCATTGCCATGGCAACGGGAGTTGCCCAGACAACATAGGGCTTTGGCTGAGAACAGTGTACTGCGTTATACCAAGAACGGAACAAAATAGCCTGAGATCAGGCTCTCGCTTCGCGGCACAAAGATCTCTGCCATCATATTTAAGTTTAATTAACAAGAACTGATTTCTTAATCTTGGGAGCCAAGATTCTGGCTGTTAACAGCCTGAAACAAAATATCATTATCGATCCATTCTTTTAAAATTCCAGTAAAATAATTAGAGTGATTAAATTAGATTCCTCTGAACTCGATTTTCCTATTTCCTACTTTAAGAAGCAGTGCTTACTTTTATTGCTGCAACAGTGTTATTTACCAACGCATTTTTTTCCTCAATCAGTTGCTATGACGTAAATGTATACAACCAGTGAAAAATGAACGTGTGCTTCCTTACACCTGGATAGTCAACCCAGGTCTAGAGGTTTATAATTATAAGAAGGAAGGAGCAACAATATCTAAGCAATTTATATCAAGAGCTACAATCTTGCAGGTTTTCTAAATAATTTAAAATCAAACAGGAGCATATCTATCACACTGTTTCTGAAGTAAACCTTTAAAGTAGAAAACTGAAAATATCTTGAAATTGGTTTGATAGTAGTATAAATAAAATGGAAAAAATAATCTAAATGACACAAAAATAAGCTACCTTGGCTACCATTAAATGGCTCTGCAGTCAAGCTACATAACTGGATCAGTGCCACTCATAGTCATATAAACCATTCCATGGATCTGATCCAGGAGCACTTTTTAATGAGCCAAGAAAGCGGATGTGTTCAGGCAACACAGAACAATGAGGCTAGTTGGTAAAATTTCGCAGATGACGATCTTCTTTTCTAAAATTTTCAAAACTCAAATATTTCCAGAGCACAGTCTCCTTCCCAGCCAACATCCTTGTCAGTGTGGGATGAAAATATTATTATCAATAATAAGAGTTCACATCTATTGAGCACATAGTGCTTTGTGTGGCTTAACTCAGTTTTCACAAATACCCTATAAGGGGGTATAATTTCTTCCCATTGACAGATGAAGAAACTAAGGTGCAAAGAGATTCAGTAACTGCCAGGAATTTTAACGCTTCAGTCTCTTTTCAGGGTAACAGTAAGTACAAATTCTATAATGGAAAAAGTCTAAATGAAAAAAAGTAGTAGCATATGTCATAAGCATAATGATGCTCAATTTGATCAAATTTCTTAAATAATTACCTGCGGATGTGGACGAGTGGGGAGAGAAGAGAGACAGAAAGAGAAATGAACTTTCACTGAGCATATTAGCTAGTACTGCTTTTGATACAAAATGCCTGAAAACAAACATATAAACAGTTTGACCAGAAATTGTATCCTTTAATTAGGTAGAAATTTATTTTCATGTTGTAAAAAAATTATTTTAACAAGTAAACACTTTATAAGTAATAAGTAGCTTTAATGACAGGTAAGAATGTTTTTCTGTCTGGCAGAAATAATCTTGCTTTACAGCTTTGAAATGCTGTCTGCGTAGTTCAGATCACACTGTATTACATAGATCCTAGGTTAATGCCAATCAAGGCGGGTCAAAGAACAAAAACAGAAATAATTTAGAGTTTAAAAAACTGTTTTTAAAAGAAGACAAACTTGACTAAATCTGATTTTAGTCCAATCTAACAGTAAAGGGCAAATATTAGAAGACTTTCCAGGAAATTCAACATCAGAGGTTTCTATTTTCATGAATCACTAGATACTTATGTAATTCTAATTTATGAATTCAGACAAAATGCAGGACAAAGCTGTTTTTTTATGACTCCAAATGCTACAGTAATGCAAGCCTGAAAAATATGGTTTTTTATCAAACTGATATTTTAGGACTCAAAACTGCATTACACAGGGAAAATGACTTCATTTCGAACATGTTTGAGCAGTGGCACTATTGAGATTTTTGAGATAGAAAAGGACGGTGTAAAATGAGAGGGAAGAAAAGCAAAGATCCTCCATGACACTGCCTGATGGCCAGGATTTTCCTAACAATACCCACATTTTAATTTTTGATCATGCTTAAACTTGTCATTTATAATGAAATAAACACATAATAAGGGTTTATGCAAAGAAACTCCAGGAGAGCTGTGGCTTCTATCCAATTTGGTATAAATATGTTTCTCGTACTTATGGATATTTTAGGATAATAGAAGCAAAACTGTAAAAGTGTCCACCTGTTCGTTAAGATCAAACAAAATAACGTATGTGAAGCACTCTGACAACTGTAAAGTGCCATAGAAATGTATGTTTCACCAAAAAAGGGTTAGCTTTTATGGGCTCAAAGAGATCACCCTTGAGGTTTACTTATTTTAAGCAAATCAATGGAGAAGAGAAGATAAAGTGTACAAATTGCCTACCTTCTAACCCCCCCTTTCCAATCTATCTCCACTCATAAAATCCTCATCTCGACCATCTCCTGCCTCCTTCTCCTGGGACACTGTCACTTTTTAGCTATTTAACCAATTTAAATACATGCTCAACTCCAGAGAAAATCCCTCAGCTTATTTTTCCCATTTATTCTGTCACAGAACAGTGAGGAAGTGAACACAACTCCTGTCTCTACCCTATCTTGCTGTACTCTGATTCATATTTTTTAGCACATCTCCTGTTCCAGAAAAAGTAATCTCCTGATTCCATTCAAAGATAGGCAATTTACTGAAGTGATTTAGAGAATGGAATTTGCTGTCACAGATCTGGGTGCAATTCCTGGCTCTGTCATTTATCAGCTTTATGATTTGGGGCAAGTGACTTAACCTTTCCAAGCCTCAGTTTGAGACAATGTAAAGAATGCACTCAACAATGTCCGACAAATACTAAGTGGTAAAATACTGGCTACTTTATTCCTTTCGGAATCTTCTTTTTCTAAAATAGATTCCCACTCCCTTCACTCCTTATATCTGAGGCAGTCTATTCCCTCCTTTTTTTTTAAAGATTGGCACCTGAGCTAACAACTGTTGCCAATCTTCTTTTTTTTTTCCTGCTTTTTCTCCCCAAACCCCCCCAGTACACAGTTGTATATTTTAGTTGTGGTATGTGGGACACCACCTCAACATGGCCTAGTGAGCGGTGCCATGTCCGTGCCCAGGACCCGAACTGGCGAAACCATGGGCTGCTGGAGTGGAGTGCATGGACTTAGCCACTCGGCCATGGGGCCGGCCCCCCTCTGTTTTTACCATTTAGCAATTATCGACCTGTAGATGTAAGTCGTGAGTTTGAATCCTGGCTCTGCCACTTAATAGCTATAATTATCTGCAAAAGCACACTTTCCAATAATAAACATAGTACACTGAGAATGAAAATTTAAAATCTTTTTGCTTATAGAAAAACATGCTTAATCTTGTAGAAACCAAAGGTTCCAGATTAGCCTCATTACTCAACAGAGACCTATCATCCTTGCATCACTTGGATTATTAATTACTGGTCCTGTCAAACCAAACCTAAAATACCATCTATCAATTCCTCAATTAATCGACTCTTAATTGTTGTTATTTATTTGAACTCTTGCTATGTGTTAGGCTCTGTTGAGAATTTTCCATGCATTATCTGATTTAAATCCTTACAACAAACCAAGGCAAAAATGATTAGGATCCCATTTTATGGATGACAAAACTGAGGCACAAGGAGCAAGTAACTTGCTCAAGGTTTCACCGCTACTGAGTAGCAGCTGGTACTCTTAACCTCTATTCTACACAGCCATAGTTAGGATCATTACATCCAACCGACCTATGAACTATATTTTCAACGTTCAATTTTTGTGTTTAAATGTTCTGTGTAGTTCATACAGCTTATATTATATACACATTCTCCTTAGAGTTAATACTACATGGAGTCAGATTCAGCACTTATTTTCAATTATTTAGAAGTCACAGAACCTGATTCAATACCATACAACTTCCAAGCAAGAAATAAATGTTCACTGATAATGAAGAAAATGTGCACGGCCAGGGCAAAGTCAAGGTAGCATCACCCACATGGTAGAAATAATTTGCTATAAAATATTAAAACTTAATGAGCACAGTCTCAATTAGGAAATTGAAAATCTGCTCATTAAACTTGTAGATGATACTTAGCTGGGCAGGGGTTAAACACTTTAGAAGAAAGAAATAGAATTTAAAATGACCTTGATAGATTAGAGAAATGGTTCATCAAAAACAGGATGAAGTTCAATTAAGAGAAGAACAAAACGGTACACTTCAGAAACAAAAACATACCGCACAGATAAAAAATGCGAATGAGTGGCTACGCACATGATGAAAAAGAAAAAAGGAAACAACTTGATCATCTGTCAGCAATATGGGCTATTTTTCTACCTATCTATGGCTTATAATTTTGGCTGCACATTGGAAAGACAAGAGGAGTTTTAAAAAATATAGTGTCTAAGCCATATCCTGGACCAATTAAATCAGAATGTGTGGAGATAAGGCTCCATATTGGCATTATTTAAAAACTTTCTGGGTGTTTCTAATTTGGCCAAGGGTCAGAACCACTGGGACATATGACCAATCATTTCCTTTACATCCATATGAAAAGCCTTATGAAAATAATAACATAGCTATTCTTACGTATAATCAGAGAATGGGATATAGAGTTCACGAAAGAAACTATTTAATAAAAATCTAATATTAATCAATGACGATTCCAAATATTCAAAAAAGAAACAAGATGACCTAGACCTGGGGTTCTCAAAGTGTGGTTTCCAGATGAACAGTATGAGGGAATTTGAGAGAAACGCAAATTCTCATGCCCACCACAAACCTGCTGACTCAGTAACTCCAGGTTGGGCCCAGCAACCTGTGTCTTGATAAGCCCCCTGGGTGATTCTGACCGATGCTGAAGTTGAGAACCAAGGTTCTAAGCTAAGGATCCAACTTTCTTCTGTTTTCTTATAGCATCTGTTTTCTCCTATAATTGCAGGGTTATTATATGCCTTCTTTTGTAAGCCATCTCAAATTCTTCCTAAAAGTAAACAGGGTATATTAATTTAGTTATAAATTTAAAAAGTCACATTTTAGCAAAATGATCATAATGTACAGTTACCTTCGCTGCTGATAATATCTTTTATCAAGTGGATTCATGTGGTAAACTCAGCGAAAACAATCTATTAAAATTGGTGTTAAAGTAGTCTGGGCAAAAACTTAAGTAGTTGGTTGGCTCAGTTTCTTTACCTTTCAACTGGCTCTGCTGGCATCAAGAGGACAAAGTTTAGTCACAACCATCTTTACAGATCTATTAAGCTGCTGCCTAATGACCCAAAACCCCTGGAGATGGAAGTGAGAGTCCATCTGAGATTCTAGCTATCCCTTAACCAGTTATGTGCCACTGGCATTTAGGTCTATCTCTGATTTCCATCCCCCTATTTCTACCTCATTACTCCAATAAGTCAAGAGTTGACTGTATGTATTAACAGCCAAAATGTATAAATAAAGCCTACTCCTGGACTGGCAGCAGTGAAAAACCATCACAAATAAACAGTAATAATAATTGCTCCTAGTGGAGAAATAAGACAGAGAAGATAATAAAGTTTATGATTTTTCCTAATGGATGACATAGTTTGATAAGAAGTACTGGGAAAATTTCTCTCCCCTCCTGTTTCTGGTCTTCCTGCCTCTCACATTTTGTCAGTTATAATAAAAGAGAGAGAGAAAAAAAAAGCAATTTCACTGTTAATTAGAAAAATGCAAAACAACAAAGAGACATACTTTGTCTAACTGGTAAAAATTTTGAAACACATCTAGTGCTGTTGAAAATTTTAAAATGGACACTGCCATTGGCTGCTGGCGGGAGTATAATTTAGTATAATCCCCTCAGCCTACCCAGGTCAGTGTGGTAACACGTACAGCCTTAAATTGTTCGTATCTGTTAACTTATCCTAAAGAAATAGTGCTGCTTGTTATAATGGTAAAAATTTCAAAACCATGTAAAGGTCAAACCCTAGGGAGGCTGGTTAAGTAATGTATGGCCCATCTTTATTACAGGATACGATACAGCCATTAAAACAACATTAAAAGAGGAATTCAAGTTATATGGAAAATACTCATAACACAACTTACACATACCATGTCTGAATTTAAAAATGTGCGTACGTTAAAAATTAGGAAGGTCAAGGCCAATGATGTTTATATATAAGTACCATCATGTGCTGCATAACAACATTTCAGTCAATGATGGACTGCATATACGATGGTGGTCCCCTAAGATTAGTACCATGTAGCCTAGGTGTGTCGTAGGCTATTCCATCTAGGTTTGTGTTAGTACACTCTATGATGTTTGCACAAAGACAAAATCACATAACGATACATTTCTCAGAATGTATCCCTGTTGTTAAGCGACACGTGACTGTAGTTAGGTTATGGGTAAACTGTATTTTCTCCTTTATGCTTTCCTGTATTTTTAAAATATTCTACTCTTAATAGACATTTCCATCAGAAAATTCAAATACATTGATTTCAAAACAAACAATATTTACTTTACTTTTAAAGGTTGCTCAATTGGTTCAAATGTAGCATCAAAATAGACTAGATACTGAACTGCCATATTTTAGATCTTGACTATAAATATTGATCAAAATGGATATTCAGTCTAAAAAAAAGAAAGACATCTAAATCATAAAAGAATAATAACTATTTTACAGAGGAAGAAACATGGTAAGTGGTATACTTAGGAAGAGATACTTAGTCAGTAAACCACCTACCTTTTTGCTCTTCGACAGAATAGAATCAACATTTTAAAAATAAGAGTAGTTTCTTCTTCATATTAACTCTTTCTCAATTTAAAACTACCTTAGTTAATCTGTTGCAAATTTGCTCTTGGAAGACACTACAGATTTTTTTGAGACAAATGAATGAGAGTAAGCTTCTAGGAGAAATTTATACACTTATTCTCTTAATCTGGATCTAAGTCATCAACAGTTGAATAATCTGTTTAGGGTGAATAAGCAGCATTTTTTCTTTGGTAATTAGTCTGTGTATTTAAAAGTAGTTTATAAAAAAGCCGCTCAAGTTTTACCATAAAATTAGATCTAAATGTGTTATAAACTAGTTACCTTGAGAGTTCACTCAATTCATGTTTGTGAGCTAGAAGTTGAGGACAAGATTCTATGGCAATGGTTCACCACACTCCAGCAATACTTCCTGATTAATAGTAAATAGTGAGACATAATAGAATGTACGTTAGACTTAGAGGGGAGGTCCGACTTTAAGACCCATTTATGTAGTCATTTGTTTATTCTTTCCTCCATGTATTCACATATTCACTCATCCATGCATTCACTCATTTAAGAGGTAGTTTTCTGAAGTCTTACCAAGCCATGGTCTGCTTTTCTAGAATGATGTTCTTGGAGTGTCCACAGTTCAGTCAGAGAAGCTACAGGGGCCCTGGATTACTATCACATGACAATGAGGAAAAGACAATGGACAGGTACACCAAAGGGAATTTAACAGAAGAGGATAAGCAGGCAGCAGAATCTACAACATGCTTGCTCTACTAATGTATAATATTGACCAGACCTGTCATTCTAAGGTCTCTTACTGGAAGATCTGAGCCATGTGGAGTATTACACTACTACAAAGTGACATAGTCTTTCCTTTAACAGTTTGACATAAGTGTTATGATGGAATTCTAAACTGTGTCAAAGTCTATTTATTCTCAATATAAAAAACACCTGTGAGCCAACAAAATGTTGGCAAAAGACTTGAACAGGCACTTCACATAACAGGATTCCAAAAAGCCAGTAAGCATACGAAAAGGTACTCAAGTTACTCATAAGGGAAAGGCAAACCAAAACTACAATGAGATATTCTACCAGAACTGTTGAAATCAAACTCTCATACATTTCTGATGGAAGTATAAACTGGTACAATCGTTTTGGAAAACTATTTGGCTGTATCCACAAAAGCTGAACATATGTATAGCCAATGAAACAGCAATTACACTTCCAGGTATATACATGACAGAACCAAAAGACATAAGAATGTTTTTAGCAGCACTATTTGTAATAGCCAAAATCCGGAAACAAAATAAATATCCAGCAACAAAAGAAAAACGTTGTGATATACTCATAGTGTGAAATACTAAATAACAATAAGGAACAAATTATAACATCACACAACAACATTGATCAAACTGCATGATTCTATTATAAAAAGGACAGAGCCTAGTTTATGCTGTCACAGTCAGGATATGTGCAGATGTGAGGTTAGGAATGGTAGGAGCCTGAAAGGGTGTCTGCATTTCTAATAATATTGTTTCTTGATCTGGGTACAGATTACAAAGGTAAGTTCACTTTATGCGCATTGATCAAGACATATACTTAGGAATTGCATACTTTTTTTATACTTATGTTATTCTTCAATATAAAGTTTACAATTAAAATGAAGGAAGAAGCAAAAGAGTATAGGTAAGTTCAAACAAAACAAAAAACCTCCCCGGGCAGTATAACACACAGTGCCAAGTAATTTAGTGAAACAGGGAGAGTTTTGACGAGGCAATAATTTGTACGTTTATAGCCTTATTCCTGATATCAAAAGAGAAATAGTGTTTGGTATATGTTGAAAGAGGATAGTAACAGGGTTAAAGAAGATCTGAGTGGAAAACTACAAAGAGGTTCTGGATAGGACTGGAGATCTGTTTAGAAGAGGAACATGTGATGAACCATATGGGGCTACAACAAGGAAAAAATAAATTACACTTTTTAAAACAGATAGGGAGATGGGCACAGGGACACAGAAACGACCACAAGGAGAGTATACCAGCAGGATATGGAAACTCACAGCAAAACAACTTAAAAAATTACTCTCAAATGCTCCCTTTTTCTGACTTTAACAACAACTATGTAGAAGACACTGAGTTCATTCCTAGGAAATATTACAAGTTTCTATAGCATAGTGCCTAGCTACTGACTTTCCTTACTTCATTCCATCACAGAATATATTTATTTCTCACCCTGAGTGGATCCTGTCTTTTTTTGTTTAGGTGAGGAAAGGGAATGGGGATCAGCAAATGAGGAGAAAAGAGGTTAATAGAATGGAGAGTAATAGGCCATGTCCAGCTTCCCACAAGTGAGTGGCAAACGGAAGAGCAGTGTTTAAGAAGTGATGAAAACTTGAGACTTATTAGAGAGGATGCGACTGCGCAAGGCTGCAGGTGGAGCACAGACCCAGGAACTCTCTCCGGCAGTGCTTTTCTCCGCCGTGTAGGGCTGTACGGGCTATCTCTTCACACACAAGGCCCTTCACTTCTTTCTGTCTTTGCACATTCAAAAACAGAGCATCATCATCATGATTCGAGAAGTTGCATGATGACAACACAATGAATTTTAAATGATCCTTTTCTCTATCTTTTTTCTCCTCTATTGGGACATGGGGAAGACTAAGAAAAAGATACAAAAACATGCTTTTCACCTAGTGATAAAATATCCTTTGGATTAAATAAAACCCTGCTCGTTGTTTATCAAACATCAGGTTAAGAACTCCTCAGGCTAAATATATTAATAAGTAACAAAAAGACTGATAATAAAAGTTTCTTAGTTGTGTCTTATTTTTGTAGCCGTGAAGTTCTATAGATTTTGAGTTACTAGCATGTCAGAACTAAAACAAAACAAGATGTTATTAACATTTTTAATGCTAAATCTAGGCAGTATTTATTGGTTCATCTTTCAATACGGATATGTTGGTAAACGAGAAATTTGTTTTTATTTGCATATCATATTAGCACTTTCTGCCACATAAGTGCTTTAATGGGAAAAGTACGCATATATAATTTAATAGGCCCAATCATCATTTTTCAAAATTTAAAAATATGCCAGAACCTTTTAACCTTGAGGCTGCTATAATGGACTAAGTAAAGGTAAATGAACTCGATATATGAGGTAAATGGTCTGCACTACTGTTTTCTTTAGTATATTTCAATATTCCTTTATTTCATGATTCCTTTAGAAATCAGGATTAGACAGTTCCTCTAATTAACCAAAAGAGGTTTGACTAATAAAGGAGATTGCAAGCATGATTAGTTAAATGATAATGTACATAGCACTTAATGATCGTTATCATTTATTCTAATATCAGTGCTAATAAATGGTGAAACTGTTTAAGCCACATGCTGTCACATCACAATAACGTACATGATGGCTAATGCTAATAATTCCTAATTTACTTAGGAGTCAATGGGACATGCAGCTTTCTGAACGCACGTCAATGCTTTCTTCAATAAATTTATGGACTTTTGTAAACGAGAAAAATATTTAACGTTTACCTCCTTACCTAGACTACATAATAAGTAGTCATACCACTGTTTCCCTCAAAAGCACAAACAGTTCTAGCTATACTAGCTACATCCTTGGCTTTCGTGAGGCCAGTGTAATGTATTAAGACACTTACTTACAAAGAGCCAGTGATTATAACTAAGACTAATGTTTCAAAATACTAATTTCATCCCATTCTCTTGCATTCTAAGGATTCAGTGGATAAAGATTAGCCCTTAAGTTCTTATTCAGACTTTCGCTCCAAAAGGCAAAAAAAGAGTATTTGATTTTCTCCATTGCTATTTTCTCTCACATTAAGAATTACAAGAGAAGAAAAATATTCAGACTTGTGATGCAAAATCACCGGCTGATGTTATCTACGAAACACACACACAAAGGTTGGAAGACTGTCCGTTTTATATGGAAAAGCATCTTTATTGTCTTGAGCTAGAGGCACTACCATTATTGACTCTCTCATCTCCTATCACTCTTTAGGAATGCACATTAAAGGGCACTTTATTTTCTGTATGACATAAAAATGATAAGCTGAAAGCTAGAACAAAGGGAAGTCCCCTTTAGATTCATACACAGTATTGGGAGAGAGAAAAGGAAAATGAAAAACGAAGCACAATTAGCGTATTTTAGGAGAAAAGGAGATAATTAACGAATGAAAGAAGAGATCTTGGCTCTGGTTATATCTTAATAGGGATAAACTAAGTTACTCTGGGAGATGTCTTCCCATCCTGATTGCCCGCTTGTTGCCCATGAAGACCTACAATAAGGCACCTAACCTCTGGCTCGTATCCCAATTCTCGAGTCTCTAGGACGATTTTTACAGTGTCTCTCTCATCTCCGGGATGGAGGAGAGGGAGGGAGGAGGGAAGTGCAGCATAATGGTTCCAAGTCTGGACTTTGGAGCCACACTACCTGGATGGAGGTGCTCCTCTACCATCCCCCCCATTTTCAGCTCTGTCCCTCATTCTTCCCACCAGTGGTTCCTGAGCTCTTATGTGGTGCTATGAGGACTAAGTCAGTCTGTTTTTCATTGAGGTCACCTATTGTTTTGCTTTGAATTGCGTCACTCAAAATTTATGCTCAAGTCCTAACACCTGGTACCTGTGAATGTGACCTTATTTGGAAATAGGGTCTTTGCAGATGTAATCAAGTTAAGAGGAGGTCATGATAGACTAGGGTGAGCCCTAACCAAATGATTAGTGTTCTTATAAGAAGGCCGTGTGAAGACACACACACACAGAGTGCCATGTGAGGATGGAGTCAGACATTAGAGTTACGCAGATGCAAGTCAAGGCAGACCCAGGACTGCTGGCAACCACAGAAGCGAGGAGACAGAACAGTTCTCCCTCAGAGCCTCCAGAAAGAACCAAGCTTGCCAACACCTTGCTTTCAGATGTCCAGCCTCCAGAATTGAGAGAGAATAATTTTTTGTTTTAAGGCCTCCAGTCTGTGTTTGTTATGGCGGCCTTGGACACGAATACACTTGGATTCCAGCTCTCTCTCTCTCTTTATATGTTGCTGTTCCAGGTTACAGATGTCTTGATTTCACAGGAGTTGAAATTGTTTTTTGTTACTCCTTCTCCTGGTGGCTTTGTGGTGATGCCCAAGAGGAAAAAGGGTAAAAACATCTTTACTTTAAAACAAAAGTCTCTACAGTCTTTTAATTTTTTGTCTTTTATTCTTATAAACTAGTTCATACCAATTAATGTACTTTAAGTGCAATATAGGAACTATTCATAGTAAGAAAATTAATTTCAATCTAATTAGTGCACTCATTCTGCAAACTACTGTCACTTTGCTCAAGAATGTATAACCTTCTATTGACAAATGCATCATGGAAGGCAGGGGGAGAAGGGGAAAGAATGAGGAGGAACTCACATATATTGAATTTATTGAATATCTACTCCATTCTAGGTACTGTAGTCGAGTATTTTCACATACTTTCACTTAATCTTCCAAATAGTCTTTGATGCATGTAGCGTAATTTCTCTTTTTACAGCTGAGGAAGAGGAAACTCAAAGGTTATATAATCTGCTACAGTCACCCTGTTAGTAAGTCAATGAAATCCAACTGAGACCTGTCTGCCTCTAAATCCCCAACCTGACTCCACGCTGCTTTTCAAGGTCACTCTTGGCAAGATCATTCAAGCCTTCTCTAAACGGGACTCCAAAATCTGGCTAGTTTTCTGCTTTCCCAAATAGTGAATAAGAACAACTACTGCTCCTCTTTAAGTAACTCCTATGTGCCAGGCGGGCGCTTTGCAAAACATTTACTTTTAATACTGACAACAATCTTGGAAAGTGTTTTCTACATCTGTGGCTGCTCCAAACCGACCTTTAATGAGGGTAAATAAAATAAAATATAAACATAAATCTAAGGGTACCTTAGAAATAATGAGTTTGGCACCAAGTTTCGTTTTTGTAGGAATTGATCTCAGATGTGTAATGGAGTCGGCACATGCCTGCTGCGTGGGGGTCACCACCATCCCTGCTAGAATGGCTACTCATAGGTAGCACACAGCCAAACAATGCTGAGACATGCATCGTATAAGATGTCCAACAGAATTTCCATTATTTTCCTAAATAACCAGTGCACTGCTTTAAAACATGACATAGCTTATTCTCTAAAAAGTGGCATGACCCTGGCTGGTGCTGTAAAGTGCACTCAGTCTACCCCCTGCCCAACTGAGTACTATGGTTACATTCAGACAAGAACTTTTAGAACCTTTAGGCTATTGGAGAACCAATGCCTTTTGCCACAGGGCCTGGGAAGTACCTTGGCTACTTTTCTTCCCCTCAGACTTTACAGACTGCTATTATTACACATGTAATAATCTCCCTTTCCAGTTTGGCCACTGATGCAAAAGTTATTTTGCCTCTCCCTGAGCAGCTACCTCTCACAGTCCCTACAGATGTGCGCCCTCCTCCATTGCCCTTGCTTCTCTTCCCTACCCAGAGACTGTCACTTTCAGGAGGAGACCTTATATCTTAGTGCTCAGAGAAAATACACATTACCAGGTGAGACCCCCATACTCTCCTTTACTCAATATTTGTATCCACTTCGCTCGGCACACGCTTCCTTTTTAATGTCCAGGTTCTCCACACCTGTCCTCTCCTATCCCATCCCCAGGAACCTCGCTCTAACTTCTGCCCCATTCAACATTCATTCCTCCCCTCCAGATCTCCTTCCCTCCAGAATACAAAGACAGTGAAGCCAACATCAAGCAAAAGGCAAAGAAATATAACCCACTCATTAAAATACAACTCATTCTAGTTCCAGCTATTTCCCTTTTCTTTCCTTCTTTCATATCCAGGGTTTTAGGAAGAATAGCCTCCACTCCTCCTCCAAACACTGCTGTCTGGCTTCAGTTTCTACTATTCTACCCAAACTGCTCTTCCTGAGGTGAACAATGACGCCTCTGTTCTTTAATTCCAATCTGTGCCCAGGTGTTCCTCCACCCTTCCCTTACCTGGCCTTTCTGAAGCCCATGGCTTTGTTGACTGCTCCTTCTCAGGCTCCTCTTGTCCCTGCCTGCTCCTCCCAAGTTGCATTGCCCAGAAGAGCCCTGCACACCATCCTGCCCAGCAGATCCAACAGACTAATGCCCATCCCAGGTAGAGATGATGCCTTCTCCTCCCTATGTCCTGAGTGAACCTCCAGAGTAGCACCATTTATTGGATTTTAACTATTTATCCTACATAGTTTGTCACTAAAACTGTAGATATATCAGCCATTTGACATGTTTTCCATATCTGTGATTATGGCAATGAAAGTTTCATTCTCAAGTGACAATTATAGTAAAAATCATTTGAGAACAAAACTTTCATTGCCATAATCACAGACGTGGAAAATGTCACATACATACATGTAAAAGTATAACATGTACAAATAAAGAAAATTTGTAACAAACCAGCAATCAAACAATAAAATCCATATTCTTTAATCTCTCTTTTTTGGGAGATTTTGATAAAATCAACAGATCCTCTCACCTGGAAAAAATATATGCCCAAACACAAAATCTAAAACAGAAGTACAGAGTTCAAGAAGCTTTTAAAGTCTATCCATTGGACTCCCTAATAAACCCAGATTCCAAACCTATGCTACAAGGAAAGGAGAAACTTAGAGTGGGCCAAAAAATTTAAAAGATCACAATAATTATAGTCCACTATGGAACACAAACAGAACAAGAGACATATTATCATAACAGCTATTTCAGGAAAGTCAATGACATTGCTCTCCTTATAAAATAGTTCTTTATCTCCTTTTCACTCAATTTAGTACTAGCCTTCAGCATACATTTGTGAATGTTCATTAAATGAGAGGCATTTGCTATTTCTTGTATAAATGTCCTTTTAAAACAACTTGAAGTCCTTACTACTTGAGAATTTTCTAATCTGTTCATGCTTAAGAGGCTGTTTGATAATGACTAAGCCAAAAGGTTGTCCTGCCCTGACTATAAATTAGAAAGGCCTTTTGCATCTAGCCACAGGGCATCCTTACCTAGGCCGGTGCCCTGCTGAGTCCATTTTTCTTTCTGCTTGACTACATAGTAAATACAAGAGACTGATGTTTAAATAAAATGTGAAATCACCCAAATTGTTCTCCATTCCTGGCCTAGAAAAGTCTTCTTAAAAAATATTTAAGTCTTTTGACAGTTACAGGTAGCATTTGATTCTGCTTGAAAGCCCAAGTCTAAGGGTGTCAAAAACAAGTAGTATTTTAATAGCTCCCTTTCTTAGGTTATTTGGCAGGTACAGGTTCATCAGAAAGAGAACAAAAAACTTTTCTCAAGAAAATAAGCCAATGACTTTAGCAAAATCATATAGTTTTTACCACATTATTCCTTATGTTCTTTCTACTTTAAAATAGGATAGAGTTTAAAGAAATAGAAATGGTAGTTGTCAACATTTATGACTTTGACAGATAAAGTTTTCTAGACAAGGACTGGTTTGGTGTTGTCCTCATTGTTTTCAAAGAAGCCTTAAGGCAGCTAGTGCTGAGCAGACACCATTGAAAACTTTAGAAATTTCATAATTCTGCCTCAAGACAAATTCTTGCTGCTTGGGGAGAAGGTAGGTCAAGAAATAAGGGGACCCAAGACCGAGTGGATTAGGGAGAAGGGATGGTTACGTGTGAAGTTTTGATATATTGACAACAAAGCCTGTCTTGTATGCCTCCCTTAGAGTTATTTTGTGGAGAAATATGCTAATTCAAAGATATCTAACTAGCTTCACATTTAATTCTGACTTCAAATCTAAGAGTGGCAGAGCAGCTGTGCCTGGAGGCAGTACAATCTTATTTCTATAAAAATCTCTCAAAGCTCCATATATAAGTGGAAGAGTAAAAATAGATAATCAAATCCAAATTAAGGCTATTAAGAATTGATTTAGTGTAAAGATAATATAGCAAGATTTTGTTTAAGTTATGGATGTTCACTAAAAAATGTGTTTGCCTAAAATTTTGATTATGTTTTATCTTATTTTGTCACAGTTAAATAGTTTTATCATTAGGGATTTTAATTGCATATAGTCTATAGAATTCTTTCTGATTACTCTATATCCATTTAGCTGAGAAAAAAAAATCCCACTGTACTACTTAATGAAAAGAGAACCATCTAATGAGGATGCAATCAAATTGCAGGCAGACACACCACAAGGTGTGGCTAAACAGTTCCTACTTGTGAAACCTTTGTCACAAATGTTTTACAGAGTCCACATAGTGTACAGGGGAGGAGAAGTCCTTGAAGAAAGTAGGAATTAATTTACCCTGAAAAACACTAGTCACTCAGTGGTATACCACTGATATGTGTAAAGAAAGAAACAAATAACAAAAGAAAAAGAAAAGAGGAAATGAACTTCTTCAAAGTCTTCTTTCAACCTTCATAATGTAGGCTCCACTATTACGCAACCTCCCCCTATTTTTGCATCTTTTTTAGGCTTCTCGTTCACTTCGCTATTCACTCGTGTCTATTCCGAAGGTTCAATCCTTGACTTGCCATTCCCTAGATTTAACGATTTTTCTTTAGATAACTCATTTTCTTACACAGCATTAAGCAATACTCTGTGAGCTCTCGACCTGGCTTCTCTCCTCAAACCTTGATAAACTTTTTGACTCTCCCCATCCCTAGTAGCCAATCCATGTCGGCATCAGGTGCTGTGAAGTCCTTTTTTTCCTTCTATTCTTTCCTCTCTCCAACATTTGTCACTTCAGTTCTATACACACTGCTCAGACCTGTCGTTTTCCTGCTCAAAAGTCAATTTCCCACGTGCATACATGTAAAAATATAACATGTACAAATAAAGAAAATCTGTAACAAACCAGCAATCAAACACTAATTTTTAATAATTATTTAATCTCCCCCTTTTTTGGAGATTTTGATAAAATTCTTGGTCTGGAATCAAACTCTCAATATACTTCTTCCCTATCTGGTCCTTTATTTTCAATCAGGCCAGTTGATTCACTAGCAAATTATACCAAATATGGTATAATCTTTACAAAAAATGCATTACTAAATATTTTGATGATCTTTTCTTAAAAGCAGAGGTTTTACTATTTTCTACAGGCTACAGAAAATCTTTAGGTTTGGAACACACTGTGTTGAGTAAAGAAACGAGATAACGCCCTGTACTCATCAGTGGATGCTTTCTCCTGTTTTATTTATTCTTGTTAAATTTTGCCTGATTAAGCAAGTGAAAGAAATCTAATTAATAAGTAACCCTCCACTTCTAAGGAGTGAATAATCCAATCAAGATTGAACTGCACCCTCCACATCTGATCCAACAACCTTTTGAAGTATAGACCAGTGATGATCAAATATCTCCTTTTGATGACAGACGACATGTTAAGGAGCACATGAGAGGGGGGTTAACTGTGTTCGCAGCTGGAGCTTTAGCACTTGGCATATTAAATCCCAATTATTTGGGTGACGTCCAAAGACCTGATTTTGCTCAATACATTAATTGTTCCATTCAAGCCTAAACATAAACATGCCTGTTCATTCAACACATTCTCACTAAACATCCATGTGTCAGGCACCAACCAAGCAAAGCATTGGCGTTACAGCAGTCAACAGGACAGATCTCCTCCTTTATTACCTTGTCCCCACCCTGACGGGACTCAGGAGTAGTGTGGCAGACATTGAAATAAGAACAAAATAAGGGAATAAGGGAAATAAGCATTGCAAAATGAGAAAAACCAGAGTGATAATAAGAGCAAACAGGGGCTACTAAGAGAATTATATTAGCTAACAGTATATGCTAATGAGAGCTATATGCTAATAAGAGCATATAGTTTTACAGCGTTCAGAGTGGGTTCAGAAAAGACCTTCTGAGAAAGTGGGCACATGCTGCTGCGCTTCTTAGCTTATCCCTGCCCTCAGATTTTTGGCCTCATTTCTACGCATTCCTCAAAACTCAGGTAGGATTTCAGGTCCTTCGAGAAGCCAAGCCTGGAATATTCTTATAAAGTCTGGAATGGTCTTCCAGACTTCTTGGTATTCCCAAAGTTCTGCGTGTTACCTCTACACCTTGGCATTAACCGAATATATGGGAATTATTACTTGTCAGTCTCTCAACTGCATGGTGACTTCTTAGAGGGTATCTCTATATCAAGTGTCTAGCAAGTGCTTAATAAATTTTGCTAAATGGATGAATGAGTGAAGATTTAGCATGGAAAAATACCAAACACTTAATTTCTGCCTAGGCTTTAACAGGCAAAGCTAAAGATAAAACATGTAAAGGTTTTAACCAACGTATTTTTGGTAGAGGTTTGGAGCACAGCACAAGGGCTGGACAAGTTAGTGTGTACAATTTCTGTGCTTCTGAAGCACATATGAAAAAAAAATGTACACACATGACTCATCAGCTCAAAGATGAGAAGAGGAAAAGATACGGATTCAAGCAGTTATATTTAAAGCATAATATGGCAGAGAGATTAAGAACTTGAACTCAGAAGTCATATAGGCCCGTGTTTGAAATTTGGCCACAGGACCTTAAGCAAACTATCAGACCTGTTTAATCCTTGGTTATTTTTGACTATGAACTGGAAATAAAAATATTGACTATCTGATAGGAGTATTGAGAAGACTAAATGGGATAAGTATAAAATATTACTTGGCATTTAGTAAGCCAAATAACTCAGTAAATGTTAGCTTATTATTAATAATACTATTATTACTTTACTTAGGATGTAAAATTTAAAATAATTATAGAAAATCTTATAAATCTTTTAAAAATAGATTGAGATAATATCAACTACTATATACTTGTAGAAAACATAAATATCAGATATAAGTTTTGTTTAAGTATATGAAAAGCAAATTAAAGAGTAAAAAGGTTTCATTTCAATCACATAGTTCAGCTGTAAGGTTAGTATTTTCAATGAAAACAAAGTAAGTTTTAGAAATACAAAGATTATAAAATAAACTCTGAAATATCATTTTTCTAAAAATAATCATGATCTTTGTTTCAATGAAGATACTTTCCTGAACCAAATTCTGTATTTTTCAATGTCTAGTCTAACAAATCTATCTTTATACATACAGTCCTCAAAGATTAACTTGGTCATTTCAATTTTTTTTCTACCTGGTTAGAAATGTACAGGGGAAACACAACAGAAATAGCAAAGAAAAATAAGTTTAAAAACACTTTAATCTGCTACATTTATATGAGAACAGAGAATTCGATGTTTATGGTATACCTCCTTTGGCTTGCTGTACAACATAATAGCTTAATTGTCACAATAGCCTTAGAACTTAAGATAGTACATATATCAGCTTTGGTCAAGACAGAAACGCAATGCTCATCTGCTTCTTTCATCTGGACCAAAATGCCACAATTTATAAATAACTATAGATGAGCCTTTGTAGCCTGGACTCTTTACTAACATTAGTCACAGAAGGACTGGGTTTCCCAAGGCTAGTGTACAAATTTATCTTAAATAATTTCCCCCTACATAAAGCCTAAAATATTTATTTTAAATTACGCATAGCATGGGTATATGTATGCCATTATAACCATATTATGATCATTGTGTTGGCTGTGGGTCTTTAACGACTTATATTGGGAACCGAGTTGTTTATTTTATCTATTTTATTAATAATAAAAAAATCAAAGTCCCTAAATGTACTCAAACAAGAAACATGATAAAAATCAAACCTTATTATGGTTATTTCTGTGTCACTAACTAGCTCTGTCCTCTTGGGAAGTTTTTAGCCTCTCCGAGTTTCCATTTATTCATCTATAGCAAAATCATCTCTAAGTTCCAGGAGAGCACTATCCTCTACACTTCTTGCCATTATTTAGTATGTCACAATGACTCTCAATCATAACCCAAAGTTAGGGATTAATTATCCATGATGAATTTCTCTGACTTATTACAATTCTTTTTTCCTATTATTAGAGTAGGAAAAGGCAACACAGTAACAAAAACATACTTTGAAAAAGAGGTAAAAGATCTATTTAAAATTTTGCCACAGACTTTTACCTTTCCTTTCATTTATTAAGCTTCTACTATACATACTTTACCTTGAGCAGTAAGGATCTACAGCTATTAAGAATTCATAACATCCATGTCTTTTTCTTATTTACCTCATAATTGTTTTAGGCTATGGTAGAAATTTGACACAAGTTTCTCCACTCAGTCACACATGAATACTTCTAGAACTCAATTCACTTGCACCCAAAACAACCCTTGAATGAAATCTGTCAAGTATTTTTCCATTTATAAATCTGGCAAACTTTGGTGACAATCTCACTCCGAATAAATGGCAACCACAATGGATGAATCTGTTTTCCACTATGGAAGGTTAAACAGATCTCCATAATACGTAACAGTGAAGGAAAGGGAACCAAAGCAAATAAAACCCAATCAACATGAACTGGCACCTTGAAGAGAGGAAGAGGGCTCCATGAAGTTGGGTGTGCAGGAGTTGGTTAGAGATTTTTGAAAGGCGTCAATCTCAGATAAATATCAGAGACTAAGTTAACTCCCCTGTTTTAGTCATTCTAGCACATCCTTCCACAACATTACCATAAGAAGCTCTTCTGTATTAACGATTTTGCCAAAATATTGGTCACAGTATTTCAAACTGTACTGGCAAATACAGCAGAGTAAACAAGGTAAGAGATTCAATATTTCAAATTGTATCCTGATGTAAAGTAAATCCACTACTTAAAATAGTATTACAAAAGCACACTGCTTTTGAAAGGATGCACTGGACAACACTGCTCAGAAATGTGTGAGGTTAACTTCAAACAATAATAGTAAAAATAATTCAACTCGAGATCTGAAAGAAGAACGCTCGACACTACTTCAAGGCAATAACGTAGGAACGGGAAATATGAGTACACAAGCTCATAGCAAATATGTACATCCACACATTTTTACTATTTTAGTTATATTGAAACTTGAGAACTTCACAGCAACCTACTAAAATCACAGAGCAACAGGATAAAAGTAGATAAGAAGAATGTGCAATTTATGAATATGATTTATTACCATGGTTACAAACTTTCAGAATAGGCCTCTGAGACATTGGACTGAGACTTTGCCGAATATCTGTTAAGAAAAAAAAAATTAAAAGAAACTTAATATAGAGGTCTGTTCATCTCAAGAAGTATAACAGGACTTTTTCCAAGGTTAAGTATTTCTGGAAGCAAAGCAATGCTTCAAAACCCTGAAATACTTGAAGCAATAATGTTATGACTTTTACTTCCCATTTAATTATGCTACTGTAAACTCCACCGGGATAAGGTGCATATGGTTCTTTAGATGAGACTTGTCACACTAATCAGGATTTTCTAGGTTCAGTGCATTGATTTGTTAATGTGCTACTGACATTGGCCAACTGGAATGCTTTTCTCTCTGATATCCGTCATTACAAGGGAAGAATTATGCAAACCTATGAAACTTCTGAAGAATTGTTGCCCACAGCACTACATTCTTGACACATGACTTTAAAAGAATGGGAAAAAAAAAAAAAGGGTTGTTCTTTGTGATAATTCCCTAGAAAGTAACATGAAACAAGTATAAAGTTCACCTTTCGGCTTCGGTGTCCTTTTTCTTCGGTCGCGGAAGGCAGCCCCCGACTGCAAGGCCTCCAGCAGACTATCCATCACTCCTGTCTCATCACCCTCTGTGAAGAGAGATGCAGGGAATTCCATCAGCTCTCAGGGTTACCATAGCAATGTCAAAGCATACACAGAAACTGGTGATGGTGATGGTAGGGGGAGAAAAGATCAGATGCCAGGACTAAGCCAGCAATTTCAAAATAAGATAGGACTTTAATTCTCTTATAAATCAAATATTTTTTAATGAAATCTGTCTCATTAGTGCCTGTGTTACTGTCCACTACAGAGAATCGAGTCCCACGGATTCACTTCAGAGCACTGCTTTTATAGTCTGATGGCACAATAACTTTAAATGGAATGTGGTTCTAGTCATATCTGTGTCTCAGGTTATCATAAATCACATTTCCCTGGTCGAAATGGGTTATTTTCAAAGCATTAGCTTCTATTCTAAAATCGACCAGGTGTGGGAGAGGGTTTTTGTTGTTGTTACTGAGATTCTGCCATCTAAACTTATTGTACAAAATTATATTTCCAGGCCAACTTTTGCAAACATGTTCCCAACAACTGATTCTTCACATCAGAGGATAACTGTCCCCTGACTTCAGGTGATGCAGAACAATCACTACAAACTCTTACAGGATGTATGAAAAGTTTGTCTTCTATAATAAAAAATAAACCAAAAGAAGCTCTCAAAAGTCTAAAGGACTGCATCTCATTATGATCAGTTTAAATCGACATCCTGTATATAATTAAGAAAGAGGTGGTAATAGAGCCAATTCTCGCTACAAATATCACATCAGCTTGTAATAATCACATTTATAGTTGTCAATGCTATATTATTTAAAGAAAGCAGGAAAAAAGGCTTCAAAGAAACTACTGGCCCATTCTAAATTCAAGGAAACACCAAAGACTTCTTTGTCCCTTAGAGAGGGGTTATCTGCAGGAATTCTCTATGAAATTGTATGGCTGGTACACAGTATGTCTGAAGTAACAAAACTATTTTCCTCTGGATTTTTTATTTCTTTGTTTTTGAGACACAGTCCCTTTATAGGGAACAGATGACAAATGAATGCAGTAAAATACAAATAACACACTCATTTACAGCTTATAAACAGATATATAAATATAAATGTGTGTCGGCCCTTTTCCATCTGGTTCTATTTCATATTTTTAGAAAAGTATTAAACCTTGTTGGTGTTATCAAAAAAAGGTGGGTGAGAAATAGAGCATTTGGAGGTTGTTAATTCACATGTAAATTTAATTCTAAAGTGGCTTGATGGCTATTTTAATTAAAATACATTAAATATTTCAGACACTTTAATTAGTAAATACCTAGCTATCTTTAAAAATTTACACTCAAACAAAACTACAGTTTTCCTAAAAAGAACTGCAGGTAATGCCAAATAGTTAAGGTTGTGTATATACTTCATTAGTAAAAGGAAACATTTTAAAAATCTAAAACTATAAGGAAGCAAGCATAAGATTAATGGAATACACTTTAAAGTAAAAAAAATTATAAAGACAATTTGAACTTTCCTTAGTAAGTTTGCTGTTGGTGGTGGTATAGACATAGTGATTCTCAAACTACTATGTGTGTATGATAAGACTGAGCAGGTGGGTAAATAAGTTGATGTTGTTGGCAGCAAGGATGCTCCTTGTGGGAAAGGAAATGCAAATATGGAATGGGAGAAGGAAAGGAAGAACCATGAAGTGTTGGGTTAAATTTCTAGGTATCAATACAAACTCAAGGTTAAAAACAACAACAACAACAAAACAACTTTTCCTAGCTTGATGCCCCAAAAGAGCCCAGAAGTTAATGACACTGCTGTAGCAATGAGCACACCTGGCCCTCAGATCTTGGTTTCTAAATATCATTACTCACTGACAGGAACCAGAGCACTTAGAGAAATGGCTGATTCTAGGGCTGAGACCAAGAAAGTGTGAAATGAGGCAGGCACATATTGTTGTGCCAGAAAATAAGACTGTGCTCAAAGACAGAGATGTGTCACAAGGGCAGAGAAGCCAGACTGGAGGGCAGCCTTGACCAAATTTAGGACAATTTGAGCACTGGATAAGTAATGATGGGAATGGACTATTATACAATGGAAAAAAGAAAAGAATAGTGCATCCATACTGACACTAAAAAATTAAAAATAAATATGGGGTAAAAGAAAGCTCTTATTTACAGAAGAATGTCAACCAAGGATGCCAAAGACATAAAGGAAATAGACAATTCACCACATTACAACTCACATAGTAAGAATGAATCAGGCAGAAATCACCAATGGTTACAAAAACCATTGTATATAAGGATGTGGGGGAATAGGATATGGAGAAATCTGGCAAATATCACCCTACCTAAATAATCAAATTTGCTGTCACCAACGATGGGATAACTGACATCAATCCTCTCTCGAAGTGATGCACCGAGATGGACACAACATAACCTGTGTAGTACTTGGCACCAAAATATTTAACCTGAATCTAAGTGTGAGGAAACAATCATAGAAATCCGCACTGAGGGGCTTTCTGTGAAATAACTGGCCATGGTTCTTAGAAACCATCATCAAGAGAAAGAGAAAAGAAAAGGTTAGGGAACTGTTTAGATTAAAGGACATTAAAGGAGATTAAAAAGACATAACAACTAAATGCAACACCCAATCGTTGATTAGCTCTTGGATTGTAAAACAGTTATAAATGGCATTATTGGGATAATTAGGGAAATTTTTAAAGGAGCTGGATATTAAATGATTATATTGTACCAATGTTAAGTTACCTGAGTGTGATAATTATGTTACGGTTAGGTAGGATAATCCCACTGTTCTTAGGAGATAGAGGCTGACACGTTTGGCTTACTAAACAACTTACACCACAGCTCCATGTTCTCCACTTAATGCCTTTGAACATCCTGTTCTCTCTATATACAGCATCCTTCCCACTTTCTTCACCAAGCTAACTCCTTCCCCCTCAAGACAGAGAATTCTTCCCTGACCCGCGTGGGCTGAACTGAGTTCCCTTCCGTGTCCTACAGGCATGTGGTACCTCTAGCAACAAATCCTTTACAAATTGTTTACTTGATGGTTTCTACCACGAGACTGTGAGCTCATCAAAGGCAGTGGCTTTCATTTACTTTTAATACCTATAGATAGTATTACGCAGAAAGTGTCTTAACAAATGGGGCACTAATATGGTCAGTAGGAAGAACGAATCATGCAGGAGAATAAAGGTCATAGACGGAGAGGGAGGACCTGGCACGTGGTGGGAGTGCATTCCCACCACCATTGTAAACAACACAGCTTTGTTCTTTTCTTTCTCTTTGTCTTATATGTCCATTCAGTCGCCAAACTTTGTTCACGCACACTCTCCAATATCTCAAGAACTGATCCATTGTTTCCTCTCCTGACTAAACTTTATGCTAGAAGCCCAGAACTGAATTATTTTTCACCTGAAATATCACGAGTTGCCTGGAGTCATGTTGCTTCTAGTTTCTCTCTCTTATTCATACCATACAGCACTGATAAGTCCTAAAGCAGAATTATGATCTTCAATCCTCCAGTCACAAATTCTCAATATCTCTCATTTCCTACACTATAAAGTCCTAATTTATCCACTTGACCCCCGACACAGATTCTAATCGCTTTTCCAATCTTATCTGTTACTTCCCAAATCACAACCTATTCTTCAGCTAAAGGCAACTGCCTGTGATTCTCCACAAACATTCTCTCTCTCCTGCCTATCGCTCTCCACCTGGAATCTCTATCCCCGCTCTTGTTTCCCAGAGCTGATGGCTTTTCTTGGCCTTCACCCCCACATGCATAATGGAAAAAACACAATACCAAAGTAAGAAGAACTGCATTCTAGTCTGAGCTCTTAACTAACGATCCGTGAGACATGGACCAGTTATATAATCATTTGTGACATGTGCAATAGAGATAATACCTGTCTAGGGTTAATGAGAGGATCAAGTGAGATAACACAAATGAAAGCACTTGATAAATTGCTAAGTGAAATAAAAATGTAGGGAAATAAATTCATAAATGAACTCTATAGTGCACTATGGTAAGTTCATGAAATATCTGCTTTTTATTCTGTTTCAAGCATTGTTTTAGACACAGAAATTAAATAACTTTTTTTATATTGTATTTTACTATGGCTTTGAATAACATCATTTTTAAGGGAAATTCTGGTCAGAAATACAAGTAGATTATTAATAGAATCCAATGAGCAAGATGCGGACATATAGTGAAGATGTTATTTCAAATGTTAAAAATGCATTTAGAGGGTTGGCCCGGTGGCGTAGGGGTTAAGTTCATGCACTCTGTTTCGGTGGCACAGGGTTTGCCAGTTTGGATCCTGGGTGAAGCGCTGCACACTCCTCATGAAGCCGTGCTGAGGCAGTGTCCCACATTGAAGAGCCAGAAGGACCTACAACTAGGACATACAACTATGCACTGGGGCTTTGGGGAGGAAAAGGAAAACAGGAAGATTGGCAACAGATGTTAGCTCGGGGCCAATCTTCCTCACCAAAAGAGGCATTTAGAATATTCACTCAACACATGGTTACTGAGGCCTACTACGTACCAGGACATTACTAGGCACTAAGGATACCTAGGCCCTAAGAGTTAACAAGAAACATTTTCTGCTCTCAAGAGGCGGAAAAGTGTGATGGTTACAGGAGTCTGATAGATATCCTGGAGATGTAAGGCCTCCTAGTGAATTAGGACCCCACAAATAAGCAGCAGTTGGCCACAGCAGAGACTAGGGAGGGAAAAGCATACCTGGCCGAAGGAATAACAGGTACAAAGGCAAAAGATATGAATAAAACCAAAAGTGAGGTATAATATAGTATTTAAATGATTCACATTTACCTTATTCTAATACAAACCAGAGAAAGAAAAACTAGCTGGTTTTTATTGTAGATTAGAATTCAATTTCTCTAACTACAAGACGATTTATACTCAAAATATCTATAGCCTCTCTCCTGCTGTGAAAACTCTTCTAAATAAATAGACTAACTGAAATAGTCAAAGCTTTGGTCTGTCTGAATAACCTTTCACTTTGCTCAATTTGTAAATGGTATTTTTAAAAATTGCAAAGTGTAAAGGGAATGGAGAAAGAAGAGGTAAGGGTATTTCTAAAGAAGAATCATGAGAACATGAGGATACGCAGAGGGTGGAGCTGCTATGGAGTGACTCAGACATGTCTGAGGTCTCTAGGGCCTATGACTGGAAGAACAGAAAATATGGAAAAATGTTTCATAATATTGAGTTCAGTGGGGAACAAATATTGAAGAGACTAATGAGCTTCCTTTTGGACATCTGAGTGCAAGGTGCTAGCAAGGACTTTCAGATAACTTCTGGAAGTAAGCTGGACATTCTGGCCTCAAATGCTGACAAAAATTTGGGTGATATTTTCAGAACTCATTTGCATATTACAAAAAATACTCATTCAGAACTATGGGCCAGACCCTGAGAAAGGCCTTGGAAATATGAGAGTAAGACTTTAATTTTTCCTCATAGATGCTAGTGGCACTCTGCGAGTACAGATGACTCCATCAGGGGATGCAGGATCTTGGGAACCAGCTAAATATAAAGAGCAAGAGAAAAAAGACAAGGCAGTGATACAGTAGGAACATTCTTTCCTTTATTCCATTTTCCTCAAGTCAAAGTACAAGACTGAAATTACATATAACTAAGGATACAGGGAAAATCCTAAAAGCTTCCAGAACATTAAAAACAAACCAAAATAGGTCACATAAAAAGGGAAGGAATCAGAATGCAACTAGGTTTCTCAATGGCAACACTGAATTTCAGAAGATGGGAAAGATGGATTTCAAATTCTGAAGAGAAATTATTTCCAATGAAGAGATGGTTATGTTGCCAATAAGATGAGTATTGAAGATGGACATTTTCAGACATGCAAAACCCCTATACAAACATTCTTAGAAAGCTACTGGAAGGTGTGCCTTTGCAAAACAAGGGAGAAATGTAAGAAAAAAGAAAAACATGAGATCCAGGGAAAGTGAGGGGACAAAACAGCAAAGTGGCAAAAAGAATTCCCAGGATGACACTTGTGTTCCAGGCCCAGAGCAGCCAGTTGAGATCATATGGGAGAAAACTGGGCCATAGGAGAGAAGAGCAGCCAGGGAACTGAAAGCAAGTCTGCTGTGTGGGAATGTTTGCAAAAATGACGGCTGCTTATTTCACAGAGCTGTCAGATTTTGGATAAAATAGTGACAGGTATGCATAAATACTGAGCAAATTTTAAAAAATATTGTTAGTATAAGCCTAGAAATAACATTGTTGTCCAACAGGAAACAATCATGGAATACTAACTGGAGGGGAGAAATATTTACATTCGTTTGACCATCAATTGTGATACAATTATGATGTGCAGACAGCAGGGGTAAAGGAGACGGGTACCCGAGGAGATTGTAAGTTGGGAGAGCGCATAAGGGAGCTAAATATTCAACCACTTACAGGAATTCAGTAATGTCGAAAATGAATAAATTGACAATAGTCTAGGCATATTATCTAGAAATAGGAAAGTGGTAAATACTAGGAAAAAACCCCTAAGAATTAAAAGTGATTGCCTCTGGGATGTGGGATGGAATCGAGAGGAGTGAGGGAGAAGATACTTTCTTATGCTATGAGCCTATTACATTTCATTTAATTTTGCAGACCTTATGTTGATAAATACAAAGTAGCTAAAAAAAGTTCCTGACAGGAAAAGATGACTGAGAAGGAGGAGGAGGAGGAGATGAAATAAGAGGTTGATTCATTTTAAATTTATTTAAATTTATTTTTATTTTTTGAGGAAGATTAGCCCTGAGCTAACATCTGCCACCAATCCTCCTCTTTTTGCTGAGGAAGACTGGCCCTGAGCTAACATCCGTGCCCATCTTCCTCTACTTTATATGTGCGACGCCTACCACAGCATGGCCGGACAAGTGGTGGGTAGGTCCACACCCAGGATCCGAACCAGCAAACCCCGGTCCACCAAAGTGGAACATGCGAACTTAACTGCTGCGCCACTGGGCTGGCCCCAAGAGGTTGATTCTTTACCTAAATGTGCTTTCCTCTGATAAGGAGAATAAGAGAGGTAACAAATGGTACAACACAACACGAGGAGTATGATGTGGAGTTCTCCAGCCTAGGAAGGACACTTGGCAGGGGGCAGAGGGAGAAGGGACAGCAGACACAGAAGCCCTCCTGGATACCTAAGACTTAAAGAATAGCTTTACATTTGCTAGAGCTTCCTGAAGAGGGAAGGCCGTGTTAGAGCTCACAGAACAGCTGTACAAGGCAAGGGTCTGCAGGGATGTGAAACACTTGGGAGAACTCAGATATTGTAGGAATGGAGAGCAGGGTACCAGTGCGGGAGGGATGAGAAGTGATGCTGAGGAGGGAGGTATCAGCACTGACTATGCCAGGCTATGCAGTTTGGGTTTTATCTTTAAGGGAGCCATTAACTCATTTTAAGCTAGGAAATAACACAGTCAAATTTTCACTTTGGAAAGATCACTCTAAGAAGGGACGGGTTTAGTGATTTAAATCTAGGCAAAATGTGATTGCAAAGCCCAGGTGAGGAACAGAAGTGATGAAAATGGAAAAGAGAAAGGACAAAGAACAGAAAAATCTTGGTCTGCATGGAGGTGAGTATTAAAATATAAAGTTGAGGCTAATTTCCGGGTATCCATCTTGGCCAACTGGATACTTGTAGATATTATTCACCAAGAACTGAATTATTTTGTTTGGTGGTAGAATGCGGCTGAGCCTAGAGAGGAGCTCAGTTTTGGATAATGTTGAGGTGATTAAGGGTATACAGAAGGCTCATGGTTTCACAGGTTTAAAACTTGGGGAGGAAGAATTGGTTATACTAATAGGTTTAACTTAGAAGCAAACTGGTCGTACTTGAAGCTATGGAAAAGAGTGTAAGCAGAGTGAAATGGTAGAGAACACAAGTTTTGAATTCAAATAACTTGGATTTTTTCCAATTAGCAATCAGTGTGACCTTGGACAAATTGCTTAACCTTACTAACCCCCATTTTTTCCCTCAACTTTAATGTGGGAATAAGAATAGCACCTACTTCACAAGGTTATTGGGAGGGTTGGAGGAGATAAATTATGTGCAACGCTCAGCAGAGTGCCTGGCACATGGTAAGCACTTGATAACAGGTCATCTTTGTTGCGGTAGTTATTGATATTATGGTAGGGCATGAGCTTTCTTAAGAAGAGTGTGTGTAGTGATAAAAAAAAAAAAGAGAGCTGAGGAAAAGCCACAGGCAAACTAACATGTAAAGGGGATTTTAGGAAGAAAGGACTCTTCTCAACCTGTGATCACTTTCCATTGTGTTTACTTTGCATGTGCTTTTAAAGTTCTCTTTTTACTCCCATCGTCTACTGACATACATTTTATATGATTTCAGTAGCAGTTAGAGATCTACGGAAACCACCATTTAGAATTTGAGTGGGAATAGGAGAAGCAAAGCTCAATTCCTTGAAAGAATTGTTGAAAGTGTGTAGCTGATGCACAAAATTCATGGATTCATAGTTTAACCCAACTCTTTCTAAAAGAAACATGAGAGAGCTGCCCTAACCAAATTTCATCAATTATTGTTCTATGCTGCTGGTGACAGACCTTCTGGGAACCAGATTATATTTGCTTTACTTGGTAAACTAGTTCAGTCTTTAACCTTCTAGAACAAAGCTCAAATACAACTTAAACTAGACAGCAAAATGACAGGAATAATTTAAAACAAAGTCTTTGAACTTGTCTTAATCTAGATATGAAACTGAAAATTCATTTGAGTTAAATGAGTTAGAAAGACAATTTTCATTGGGATTTAACTGATAAAATGATAATTGGAACAGTTCTCTTTCAACCATAAAAAATGGAATTTTATTTTTTAAAAAATCAATAGTTTAATATTTTTTTCTCTCCACTATTCTTCAGTATTTGTGCAACTTGAACTAAATATATTTCCTATTATAAATTATAAGGAAAAAAATAGAATCTTTTACAAAGAAGGAAATTTTTTTGTTGTCCTAAAAGAGAAAAACTAGGAGCAAAGTCAAGGAGTCAAAATGCTGGGCTTCAATCTTGGTTCCTACTTTTACCAGCTGTGAGCCTCTCAAAGACCATCTTGTGCCTCCCCATTTCCTCATCTATAAGATGGAGACAACAATAGTATATACCTCAAAAGGTTGTTGTGAGGACTAAGTGAGCTAATACATGTAAAGAGCTTAGAATAGTGCCTCACATATGGTAAGGCCTCAATAAACATTAGCTATTATTATTATTATTATTATTATTATTTTTTAAAGATTTTATTTTTCTCCTTTTTCTCCCCAAAGCCCCCCGGTACATAGTTGTATATTCTTCGTTGTGGGTCCTTCTAGTTGTGGCATGTGGGACGCTGCCCCAGCGTGGTCCGACGAGCAGTGCCATGTCCGCGCCCAGGACTCGAACCAACGAAACACTGGGCCGCCTGCAGCGGAGCGCGCCAACCCAACCACCGGGCCACGGGGCCAGCCCCGATTAGCTATTATTTTTAATATTATGATGATTATTCTTATTCACTAATATGGCACACATTGCTGACTGGCAATGCAACACATCCATTTCCTACCCTCTTCTTCCTTCTCTGCTTCTGCTACAGAGGCTGGAAAAGTTAAAAACCTCACTTTCTGGGGCTCCCTTGCAGTAAAACTAGAGGTGGCCACGTGATGCATTTCTGGTCAATAAAATATAAATGAACATCTATCTGCTATGAGGTTTCTAGGAATAGAAGAGGCACATGTCAGCAACTGTTCTCTCTCTTCTTCCTATCTTAAACATCTACTGGAGTTGGGACAGTGGGGGCTGCCATCACTGGTTGCTACCCGCTTCCTGCCATCTTGAAAATGCTTGGATCTGTGGCAGTCATCTCGCAACTGTGAGCACAGAGCATGGGGCCATTCTCTTAGTTGCTCTGGATAAAATATAAGGCTATATTTTCAAAGCTTGAGTGAAAAATACTTCACAGAAACATTTGAATGTATAAACTATAATTATTATATGATTTATTACATTGTATCCAAATTGTAGTCTAAATAATTTCATGTCTTATATTAAATAGAGTTCTAGAGATATTTGTAAAATAAAGGATTTTTCTTACAAGCACTCTCCAGTGTTAGGAAAAAAAATCCATTATTGGATGTCATGTACAAAAGCATGGTTTAATTATAAAACAACCAGAAAAAGTGGTAATATAAATATACTGTAACAAATCATATGGTATTGGTATTAATTTTTAATTTCCAAATTTCTCATGATTTAGGTTCTGTTGTAAGAAAATGATTTTGGCATCACAGTCATTTAGTTTAACTAATGAAGATATCTAATTTACCTTCTTCTGGAATCTTTTATCAAAGTTCTTTCATTTTTAAAACTAATGTAAACAATTGGCAGAATTCCAGAAAAATAAGCTACCTGTCTGCTCATTTAATTCTCCTTTCAAATAGAAAGGGCACAAGAATTTTTGGACGTGAGCATACCTAAGGCACAAGATTTACAAGGAACCATACAATCAATGAATGAGTCTCTCATTACAAAATATTATAGGAAAAACTTAGTTGGGTTGTATTAGACATCCCACGTTATAAAAAACAAAAACAAAACTTTAATAAGATAGAATTTCCCAAGGTGTGTACTACATAATGCTAGTCCCACAAGAAGCTGCGTGTGTGTTGTGGGAGTGGTTCTGTGACTAAATAACTTTGGAAAATAAAGCATAGTATATACTGCTCTTGGCAATTCATATCAACTACACATGAAAACTCAATTCATGATTCATGAAAAATGTGGCATTTCAAATCAGTAGAGGATAAGAAAATACTCAATAACTACCCTGGTGACGGCAGTTTATTTGGATCTCACTCTGCTGGTTACGCCAAAATAAATTCCAAGTGAATCAAACATTTCCACATAAAAAAGTTAAATTACAAAGTACAGCAGACAATATGAAAAAGTATATTTTTCATTAGTTCTGGAATGAAAAAATCTAATAAAAATCTAAACAGCCAAATGTCATACAGATTGTAATATACTAAATGTCTACAAATCAAAGAAATAGTAAGAACAAAGTCTACACATAAATAATGAAAGGAGAAACCAGAACAAAACTTTGAAACACAGGTATTCCCTAAGACTGATTTTCTCGAAATAAAAGAATATTATGACTTAGCAAAAATAAAAGACCAATAATTTAATAAACAACAAAAAAACAGGCAAATGATATTTCAAGAAACTCATCATAAAAATAAAGAAATGAGGCTTTTAAACAGAGGATGTAATCCTCAACCTCACTCATAATTAAGATATTCCAAATACATCACTGAGAGATCATTTTTCACCTATCAGCATGGCAATTCTAAATAAAGAAGATACTTGGTAAAGGTTGGAAATCAGCTCACACCACACATTGTTGATGAAAATATAAAACTAATGCACACTCTTCAGAGTGGAACTGAACAATCTCCATCAGAAATAAAATTTCACGTAACATTTGATGAGAATTCTTTCCTAAGAAAATTATCCTATTTTGTAACTCACATGTGTGCAAGGGTATAAGTACAAGGATGTTCATTACAATGTTCTCTATAAAAATAACACTCTGTATCAGAAATAAAACTGCATATACCATTTGATGAGATAATTCTTTTCTAAGAAAATTATCCTATTTGTAACTCACATGTGTGCAAGAGCATACATACAAGAATGTTCATTACAATGTTGTTTATAAAAATAGGAGATTGGAAACAACCTAAATGCCCATCTGCAAGAGACAGACTAAATAAACTATGACATTCATATACCGAAATATGTTCAGATATGAAAAAATAAGGAAGCATATTTAAATTGTTGATATGGATCACCTGCAAAACACAGGAAGTGAAAAAAGCCAATCACGTATTTTATCAATAAGGACACTGGATACAGACCCTTCTATGAGCACTCACAGGTATTAGCTACAACACAGAGGATGAGTTTTCTGACTTTTTGCTTAGCAATTACTTCACCATTCTTCCTGTGTTAAATGTTTGTTAACACGTCTCCCATGTAAGTATTCCAGTGCCCAATGCTGATTAACTTGCTCACAGTGACCTAGTCTAACAATTACTAATGAAAGGAAAATTTCAAAAGCAGTCTTGACTCCCTGGCGAAAAGAATGTTGCCAAAGTTGTCCTCGTGTGTTACATAAGGGTCTAGGGTGCTGAACAGATGCCTTCAGTTGCAAAAGCACAGAATGTCAGAGGGAAAATAACATATCTATTTCAATACATACGTGGATGTGAAATGATAATGACATTTAACAAGTTGTGACTCCACACACAGGGCACACCCATGACCCTTTAATCACACAGTAGCCCAGAGACGAAAAGGTTAATTACATGGCACAGCACCACCTCTGCGGAGTAGAAGCTTCACTTGTCACCCACAAGAGCTTCATTTTACTCTGAGAAACATGCCTGACAGTGCTTAAGCTTGGCAATTGCTTACTTCCTGCTGAAAATATATTAGGATATGTTTTAGACTTCTTTTAACATTTTCTTATATTAGGGAAGAATTTTGAAAAAGACTTTTCGATGGCTTAGTTGCTTCTAAAGTTTTTGAACAAGGAATGAAATGATTTCTGAGAGAGAAAATGAAAATGCTTAATTCAATACCAAGAATGAAAAAAAAAAAAAAATGGAAGTAAGCTAGGGAATAATAGTGATTTCACAGGAATTTTGTTTCAGGAGAAGCTGGGATAAATGGACTTGAGGCCATGAGGGCCACTCTCAGCAAGTGGTACCTGGAACACTGAATGAGGCCCAGAGGGACCCCAACAGTCAAACTCTGACAGCAGCATATGGTGCACAGTGGGAGGAGGGGAAAATAAGGTCAGGAAGGGAGGCCAAGGGAGCTTGGATTCAAGGCTGAAGAACTGCCATAGAATGTTTTTGAAAGGTGTGAAATAATCAAAATTGTACTTCACTATGATTAAAGCTGGCATAGTGTGAAGGTGTCAAGCCTGGGTGACTGGGAAAATGGTGGTATCATTAACCCAAAATGAGAACATGAAAATCAGGTTTTATGTGGAACATGATAAGTTAGGTTTCAGATGAATTGATTTTGAGGTGTTGGCAGAATAGTCAAACTGTTTTGTCCAAGAAGTAGTGGGAAATGTAAAACTATAAAGTCTGTAGTTCAATTCAATACTACAAATACGCACTAAGGAATATGTGGCAGGTACTAAAACCAGCTCCACTCCTTGTTCTCATTGGACTTACAGTCTAAGAGCAATTTCAACCCTTAATTCGTGACTACCTGTATGATGAATCTTCCAAAAAAGAAAGCTGACTGCTATGAAATTGCTTAATACAGAGACAGTAGTTCAGAGGTATAGCAATGGCTGCCAGCGATGGTCTCATGGGTTATTCTCTGATACCTGTATTTGCACTTAAATTTCTGAAGACATGATTTATCTGCACTTTAAAACAGAAACCTACACTTAACACAACAAACAGTGAAAATCTGTGTATTAGCATTCTGGGTGCCAAGAATGTTCTTAAACACCACCTCACTGCTGCCAACCTTGCCCAAACAAAGTAATTTTACTAGATTCAACTTCTAGGTTCACGTGTAATATGAATTTGTGGTTCAAAGTTTAAGTATTCATTATTTTTTCACTTCATTTCAAAAGAGAAATACAGACTTATTCTGCACAAATATGGTATTCCCTCCCCATCCCTTCCCCAATCAGATGCAGAGACTGTGGCAATATTACAAACTTAAGAAATTTTAAAATCCTAATCAGGCTAACAGCAACATATTTTTGAAAGAAAGGACAATAAGCAAAGACAATAAGGCAAATCTGAATGAGTGGAAAGTGGGGAGGAAAAGGAATTGACATATGCTTCAGGAGAAAGCAAATAACAGAAAAGAAATGAAAATGGGAGACAACTGAACTTTGGATGAACTCATTAACAATTGGAAAGAAACTAGAGCAAAAATATGCTAAACACTCTCAAGAGAACAATGGAAGATTTTTCCCTCGACTGCAAAAAGCTGACGAAATGAATACAGAAGACCCCAAATAAAAACTGATATAAGTCTGAGAATAATTTTATTTAGAAAGGAAGGAATGCAAGAGAAAAAGAACAAAAATCTAAATGTGAATTAAGATACATGAGGAACCATCAGTTTGATTGAATGCCTGTTTGCTAGGGTCTGGGTAGAGCATTTTACCTAGGTTTTCTAGTCTAATTCTCATTCCAACCCTGGGGAGTAGCTATTGTCAAATCCATTTGAAAGCCAGGGAACCTGGAGCTCAAGAAGGTAAGGTAATGTGCTCAAAGCCTTCCCATGGGTAGGTAGCAGGGGGAGATTTGAACCTGTATCTTTCTGATTCTAAAGCTTACATTCTCTCCATTACAGACTTTTGACACAGAGGTGTTGCATGGTAACCGAGAAGTACTCAGATCCTTAGCTTTGCTGACTTGTACTTAAAGGTATTTTAGGAAATGCCTCAAGGCACAAAAAGACAGTGGTCTTCATAGCCAGCAACTCAACTAAGCACACATTAGGTTTCCTCAAATTCACTGGGAGCCAGATTCTTTTCCCCAGAACCTGGCAATTAATGACATGCAGGTCACAGAGGACTCCTTCCTCAGAGAGAAAGGCCACAGACATCCCACTTCTCCTAGGACCAGGAGTATCTGGAAATACTAGAATCAGTCCAGTCTGCAGTGGTCTCCTGGTCCCTCCCTACAACCCATCCACTGGGCAATTGCTATAGTTGGGTTAAAACCTTGAGACCAGCCAAAGCACTATCACTATCATTCTGGGTCACTGCTGCCCAAGAGGTAAGTCTCCTGATCTTTAGTTCCTCCAGCATTTATTAGCATAAACAACTTCTCCACTACCTCAATGTCTTCAGTGAACATTCCTTTCACGTTTTGATCTTAATTGGAAATGGGCTCTACCTGGAAACTGGAGAGATGATCTCCACCGCCCTCTTCTGGCACATGTTGCTCATCCTCTCACACATTAAGTACCTAAAGTCTGCAGGGGTGTAGGTAGAGGAGAGGAGACTGTTTACTCCCTCATCTCTAGTGCTACAACTGGATATTACTTCCTCCCCATCATGTAAAAAGCACTCTCCTTTGAGACACATGTCATTCTGTTATACCACCGCCATTCCTCTGGGTCAGTGTCATCTGATCATGCACTAGTCTGCTCTCTCATTCAAAACAGACTTTGTCATCCGATTCAGTCTTCCTCTTCAAGACAAGTCCTGCCATCATCCTGCGTGAATTCAATTCCATGCAAACAATTAATCCGACAGCAAATCCTCTCAGTTTTTTGACCTCCCTCATCTCCAGGGACCGATGTTTCCTCTCTATTTCCCATTATTCACTCTCATATCCATAATCTGAACTTTGCCACCACCCACAACTGTTTTATTTTACTTCTAATTTGTTCTCTCTCTCTCACTAGTTCTATCATCTGTCCATGGAAATCTCCAATGTTCTAGCCCCACTGTCTTCATTTCCTTGCTTATGTAGCTTATACTATGTGGTTCATCGCTTTGAACATAGTTCACCAACCAGTATCTTACTTCCCTCCTCCATCCGTGTCCTTTCTCAGGCTCCTGGTAAAACTTAAATGAACCTCAAATTCCATCTTCTTGGCACCATACACCAGCTGCTAAGTAATCATGGTAAAAAATAAGACTGCATAATCTCCACACTATATAAAGAACTCACACAACTCAACAACAAAAAATCAAAGAACCTGATCCAAAAATGGGAGGGGACATGAACAGACATTTCTCCAAAGATATACGGATGGCCAATAGGTACATGAAAAGATGCTCATCACCACTCAGCATCAGGGAAATGCAAATTAAAACTACACTAAGATATCACCTTATACCCATTAGAATGGCAAAAATAACCAAAACAAAAAGTGACAAGTGTTGGAGAGGTTGTGGAGAAAAAGGAACCTTCACACACTGCTGGTGGGAATGCAAACCAGCGTAGCCACTATGGAAAACAGTATGCAGATTTCTCAAAAAATTAAAAATAGAAATACCATATGACCCAGCCATCCCACTCCTGGGTATCTAACCAAAGAACTTGAAATCAGCAATTCCAAAAGTCCCACGCACCCCTATGTTCATTGCAGCATTATTTACAATAGCCAAGATGTGGAAACAACCTGAGTGCCCATCAACTGATGATTGGATATATATATATATATATACACACAAACACACACACACACAATGGAATACTACTCAGCCATAAAAAGGATAAAATCGTCCCATTCACAACAACATGGATGGACCTTGAGGGCATTATGTTAAGTGAAATAAGCCAGATAGAGAAAGACAATCTCTGTATGACTCCACTCATATGTGGAAGTTAAACATGTAGACAAAGAGAACAGATTAGTGGTTACCAGGGGAAAGGGGGGTGGGGGGTGGGCACAAAGGGTGAAGTGGTGCACCTACAACATGACTGACAAACAATATTGTACAACTGAAATTTCACAAGGTTGTAAACTATCATAATCTCAATAAAAAGCTAAAAAAAAATAAGACTGCAGGATCATGACCAGTACATAATCGCAGGTGCCAGTCTCAACTGGATCATTACTACTATCCAACACTCCTATGTTTCACCAGGAGGCTCTTGCTCCCACCCCTGCTAGGGGCTGTCTCAGTGCTTCCACACTTCCCTCAAGCCTCTCCACCAACCACTGCCCTTCCTCAGCAGAGAACTTCCTCTATTTCAGCTAGAAAATAGAAACTACTTGATGAAAACACCCTTAACTTCCTACCATCAAATCTGTAAATCAGCCTTTCCCCTTTCCCATGCATCACAATAGCAGAGCATGTCACTCTCTAGATAATTTCCCCTGCCTGTGCTGGTATCTTATCCTCTGCACTCTGTCCTGCCACCCTCAGAACCTTCCTCTATTGAGTATCATTCTCTCCTTACATCCCTTTTCTCATTCCTCCCAAACTACATTTAAACAAATTCAAACACATGCTTTGCCCTCCCTTGACCCCAAAATTCCCTCTAGTTACAACTCTTTCTTACATCCATCTTACCTCCCATACTCATTTATCAACTCTCTATCCTCTACTTTGAACTGAAGTCAACGGCACAATTGTCAGTCTGTCTATTCTATGATTTCTTGGCAGCATTTGGCAATGTTGACTACTCCTTCTCCTTTGAAATTGTGTCGTCTCTGGGCTTCATAATGTCAGAATTTCTTGGTTTCCCTACGACCTCCATGGTGTTCCTTCTCAAGCTCTCATCCTGGCTCTTCTTCTGCTGCTCATACTTACACCATTCTTCACATTCTCCATTGGTGATTTATTAATTCCCAAAGCTTTGTATTATGAGAACTTCCAACTTTTTATCACCAGCACAAGCTCTATTCCTGAGCTGGGACTAGAGTGACCAAGAATCTCTGTCTGCCAAGGACTAAGGGGTTTCCTGGAACACAGACTTTCAGTGCTAAAACTGGGAAAGTCTCAGGCAAAGTGGGATGAGTTGATCACCCTAGTCACTACACATGCACTCACTAGACACGGTAACTCAGGAGTCCTAGAGACACCTCAAATGTAACATCTACAAAGTTGAATTCATCATCATTTCCCCCAAACTTCCACCTCCTCCTATGGTCCTTATCTCAGTGAACGGTACCACTTATTCAAGTCATAAGGTGAGTGATGAATGCAAGTACACGTAGAAGGATCTCACATCTCAAAGCCATGTGTTCTCAGTCACTTTTCTTACTAGGGAAATATCCAATAGGATTCTTATATAACCTGTTAGCACTTACAAATCCTCCTCAATGAAAAACAACAATAAAAACAAATGTATTATTTATCTGAAAAGTTACAGATCTATTGGACAGTTCCAGTGGTGCAAGATTTCCTTCTTCAGTGCCACATTCTTCTGCTGTTCAAGTTCTTAACACTAATTTTGAGCCCCATCTAATCCATTATAAATTTTAAACACCTTGGAATATTTCAAATATGCCATTATGGAATAATTAATTTTCCTCTCCAATAAGCTGAAATAAAAATATGTTCCTAAATAAGGGAACTCTGGAAAACAACTTGTATTAACTTGTGAATGCCTCAGCCTGAAGACAAAGTACACATTCTGTAGGTCACCAGGAAACAAAATGGTTGCCCTTCACAGTTCATTCTGTAAATGCTCTGTGGACCTCAGCTATCTAACATGCCTCCTGGCTCTGAGTGCTTTCTATCACATACAACCTTTACACTTGCCTGGACAAGTGAAATACAGCCCAGTGCACCAAGGCGAACGAATGAATGAAAGTTTTCGATTAAGAACCTATAAGAGAAGAGCAAGACCCAAGACTCTTTGGGCGAAAGGAAACATGGCACTCAAATTACTGTATCTCCATCTCTTCATCTTCATTCAGCATGAGACAGTAGATAGGCTGACATTGCAAAGAAAAATTGAGACTCAATTACAGGAAGAATTAACTGAAAAGAAATGATTTTAGCACAGGACCAGACTGCCAAGGGAAATAGTGTCCTTTCCTTTCTCTCAAATTTAAGATGTTCTCTTCTGTTCCAGAGAGTTCAGAAAGAACACCATTGAAGTGGGTGGCTTGCTGTGGTTTCACAACTTGAAACTTGTTATTAGACACACAGCTACAAATGTATATGAACAATTCTCCAGTGCTCAATATATTCATCTAAGCTTGTGCGTCCCATTTTCACCCTCTTGCCAGCCACCTTGTGACCACATTTGTACATATTAGTGTTTTCACCAGGGGGTATGTGCATCAATAAGGAGAAGTTGAAATTAGATTAGTTAATTTGCTACTTCATTAACAGCTGTGGTACAAAGTCCAAAGAGAAAGGAGACTGAAACTAGCTAAAATGAGGGGTTTGTATTATAAGTGAATCTAAATTATCTGTCCCCCATTCCTGCGGATAACTGAGAGTCAGCTGTGCACACATCTGTGGGTGTTTATAAACATTTACCATCTGTGAGAAGCTTATGGGTTGTAAATGGTGGGCTAATTAGTGAAATGCTAGTCATTCCTAATGACAGTTGTTATGGATAAAGGTTTTATACAGGTTAAATTGATCTCAGAACTTTGTTGATCACTGGAGGCCACTCTACCTTTTATTACAAGACAAGGCTACACTACACCGTATAAGTCACACATTAAAGATGCATTATAACTACATCATTCTGATGGTTTATGCATGTTAATGAACTCTGCTCTTAATAGGCTGAAGTGCTGATTGAGTATTTGTCAGGGAAAGTGAAAAGCTGTCAATCTATAAAAAGGTTAACCAATTCTGTAATATATGACATTTTCATTTCTGTTCTACATACGTATAAACACCTTCCATTCAGAAAATTAAGACAGCATAGACAGCAAACTAAGTAACCAACATGAGATCATTAATGAAAAGATCTGTGCATATACATATATACATACCTTCATACATACGTATTTCTCTAAATTCCGCATATCAATAGCTTTTTCTAAACCCATGTCTCTCTTGTACTGATCAAGAACATGGGGAAGACATTCCAAATAGATTTAACTTTAAAATAAATCCTATAACCAAATGGAAAGCAAAAAAACATACTGCACAAGGAGAGAGACTCATTTATTGCCAAATGAAAGGGGTCTTCTAATAGTTTATATTTTAATAAAGACCACTGTTATAGAATAAGTGGAGGGCTAAGCAAATTTTGATTGCTTGAGCTCTAACAGCATGTTTTTTATTTAAAAATTAACTTACAGAATATAGATGGAATTTTCAAGAGTTAGAAGGGACCTTATTTTACCGATGAGGAGACATGCTCTGGGAAGCTAAGGGGTCTGCTCACTATCACTTAGCTACTGGAAGAGCCACGACTGGAACACTGGTCACCCACCCCTAGGCTGGAGCACTCAGCACTAAACGACACTGCCTCTATTCCGAGAGAGCAGCAACACCATCCATAACATCGAGAACTGGGGCAAATGAAAAAAGCTACCTTATGTAAAATGTCACGCCTTCCAACACTTCTTATCCCCCTACCCCTACTTTATTATATTCTCCTTAGAAATTATTGACCTCTAACACTATATATCTTAAATGTTGTCTGTCTTCTCTGCCAGGATAGAAGTTCACAAAAGCTGTGAATTTTGCTTCTTTGGTTTCCTGCTGTGTCCCAGGACCTAGGATAGTTCCATGACATAACGTGTACTCAATAAATATTTGTGGAATGAAGGAAACATTTTGATAAGATGGATTTTCTTTTCACCATTATAGTAATATTCTACTAATGAGGAAGGTATTCCAATGCCAACTTTTATCAATTTTGTCAGAAATTTAATAACCACAAGAGCAAATCATACAGGAGCCTTGTGAATGTCTTTTGGAATGCTACGTAAAGTATTCTTACTGCTCGAAAAAAACCCCCAAAATATTGACTGAAACAACATCACATAAGTCAGGAGAATAAACATGAAAGCAAACTTCAATAATGAGAAGCCTAGAGCCTTGCAACTGAATACCTGAGCTGATTTCAGCTGAAGTGGAAGGGGTGGGTCTCCCTTCGAGGGGAAAATGGGACACATTCTCTGCCTTACCTTACCGCATCCCCGACTCTCCAGGAGAGGGCCACTCCAGTTTATCCTCGTGCACTAACATGATTTGTTTTCAAACGTTTTTGGGTAGTAGTTAAAAAAAAATGCCTAAACTGTCTTTGTTAACAAAGAAGTTTGTTGTTTTCCTCTAAGAAAGAAGTTCACATTTATGTGCAGTTTTTGGTTTCATACCCTATGCCAGGCCCTTTTAGGTACAATTATCCCCCAGATAAAAAAGCTTTAAATTGGAGGTACAAAATCAATGTGTCTCAAAGCTAGTATAGACATCATCCACCCCATCATGAAAGTTTCTCCCTGTCTCCCCACACTCAATCAGCTACAAAGCCCTATTGGTACTACCTCTAAACTGGCTTTCAAAGCTATCCTGTCTTCTCTTTCTCAGTACATCCTTTCTCAGGTTATCTCTTGCAAAACTGCATCAGTCTCCTAACTCCTGACTGGTCTGACTTTCTACTCTCCCACATCCTCTAATCCACCTGCATTTTCGCCATCAGAGCCACCTCTCTACAAGACGACCCTATCACCACTCTGCTCAGCGCCCATGGATGTGCCTACAGGATGAAGCAAAAGTCCAAAGTATGTCCACACTCTCTCAACTTCCAATGTAGCCTCATCTCTTCCCACTGCTCTACCCAAAGATCATTTTAGACCTGCTACATCAGCTGTTGCTGTCTAAATATGAATCTCATGCCTCCGTGTCTCAATTTACTCAGCCCAATGGGTTCCCAGGCTTGGAAACCCTGACTCATTTCACTCTATGTTCCTTTGTTATTCACCTAATTCAAGGTTCTGTCTTTCAAAGGACCAATAGAGGTCTGAACACCACTGCTCAGATGCCAACTCACCCTCCCTTCTTCCATGCTAATGTGGAAGCCAAAAGGACTAGTCACAACATAGAAACTATCCACATAGGAGAGAACGCACACCGCATTCTTGGGTTGTGAATGGAAAAGATGCCCCCATCTGCAGGGAGAGAGACTGGGAAGGGAGGAGACTCCATGCAGTGTAGGAGCCTTGCACACTGCTCTTCATTCTAGGAAGAAATAGGAGTGATAGGGTAGAACTTCCCGTGGAGTTACAGGGAGTAGAATCAAAGAATGGAAGCATCTTGTGTCCAATATGCAGAACTGGGAGAATGGCAGATCCACTAATACATTGTGCAAATGTACCATGTGCTCCTGAAAGGCGGCCAGGGAACAAATCTAAGCACAAGAAGGCTGCAGAAGCCCTCACAGTGGTTGAATGCTGTGTGGGGGAGGGGGGGGGGGCACAGTAACATCCCACAGGCACTAGGCGGGGAGAAAAAGAAGTTAGCAGAGAGAAAGTGCAAGATTAAGCAAAGAACATGGAGACATTCCTGAGAATCACCAAAGTCAAGGGGCAGAGGAGATATCCAAGAGAAAACCAAAAGATCCCCTGGGTTACCGTGCAAGAGCAAAATAGCCATAAGCATTACCAAAAGCAGACAGGAGAAATTATGTCAAAACAGGGAACTGTTTCAGGCCCACACAGAATTGAACCAAGGAGAATGCATACCCTTAGAAGTGTGCCCCAAGCTGAGTTTCAAGCTTGGGGTCCATTTTAGGGAGAAAGAAAATAAGAGAGAGCATGGAAGAGAATTTCAATTATGATTAACAATTGTACACCGGAATTACTGAGTTAAAACACATATATGGAAAGAGAGCGAAACAGAAAGAGAGACAGAGGCAGAGATAATGAGAGAGAATTGACTACGTTGTTTACTGTTAGGCAGGCTGGTGGTTCAGAATTAGAAATTAAACTACATTTCTAGAAATAGTTACATCTTTGCACATCTGATTTTGTTCTCATGGCTATGAAATACCTATTTGTTACCAATACTGTAAGAGCACCTAAAACAAACTTGACAGATGTCACATCTTGTCCTAAGATTAGGCCAATTTACCTTTAAGTGGGTCTACTCAAATAGAATATGTATGATTAAGGAATTTTTGCCCACAGACATGAATTCCATAAATATTTTTAAAGTGCTTATTAACATCTGCAATGGAAGGACATTATATTAGAAACAGCAGCTCACTTTAAAACTTTTTTTTAAACAGGGCTAATTTCGTATAAAAGAATTTTTATTTTTGTAAGATTTATTGAGAAATAATAGTATGTTTGATTTTCATGTATAAAAAAGCACACTTTTTATAGCCAAATCAGAACATTAATTGAAATACCATTTAAAATAACTATAGTAAATGTTTCATGTCATTTTCCTTTTTTTCATATTTTATAAAAGATAAATATCATCTAATTAATGAAATGAGATAAACCTTTACTCCAAGGAGGACTCTAATAAGTCTCTAGGAGGAATGCACCAAATTCTCAAAATTTTTGATTTCTGTTTTGAAACTTAACAGACCTCAAATTGGAACAGCCTAGAAGCATGCATGCAATGCACAGGCCTCCCTTAGCTAAGCTGTAATACTCACATGGACATTTTTATATCTTTAAGAGTCCCTCAGATTCTAACAATGATTAACACTGTTGGAGATATTTCTCCCTTCTCTTCTTACCTTTCCCTTTTTAGAAGCTGATGAATACCGATTGAGTTACTATTGTATTTCTATTATATCAAAGTGCAATGTTTAGGAATAGGATGGTGCCAAACATAAAATGGGAATTTTCTCATGGGGGAGAGGAAAGATTTGAAAAACAGCATTCGTCCCCCAGCTTTCCCCACCGTAGGAGTGCAGCAGTTCAGAACAAAGCTTGATATCATTTGGGCTCTTCTAATTGTCCAGGCAGAGAAGAAACAGTTCTTCAACTCCCCAGTATGCTTCCAAATATAACATTAAGACACTCTGTGCTCGGTCTCAACTGATACCATGATTTAGGAAACAGCACTTCCTCAGATAGCAATGCTGTGCGCCTTCGAGTGTTGAAATGGAAGAATCAATTAGAACACACTATATCCCAAACCCCATGTTTCCTTGAACCAAACTTCTTTAGCATCCCGCAGAAAGTTCTCTAAAGGTTGCAGTCTATGGAGAAGAAGAGCAGCATTAGGGTCTTTTTGCCAGGATGAAATGTGTTCTGAACCATCATAAATGATATTTTCATCTACCAAAGCTGAAATAAGAGTATAATCAACAGAGGCACAGCAAAATGGTAGATAATCTATTAAAATATTTAATAGATTTGATTCATTTCGCATTTATCTAATAAAAATAGTCCACGCATTGAAGAAATAACGAGTGACTACTACTATCAAAAGGCACTACGCTTTTTGAGAGATCAACATTGTTCCATAACAAATATCAAAATAAATAGAGGGCAAACTAAGAAAAAAACAAAGTACTTTTATTAAAGTGAATCCAAAAGAAAATGCAACCTAATTAGCAACGAGAATATCCACTGGAATCAAGAGATCATAACTGCAATTCAGCACTAACAGAAGCAATACTTACAAAATACATCTGAAGCACAATCGAAAGACTGCTTTTTTCTTAATTCTTGGCTTTTGAATTAAGACAGTCCCCCTTTTTGTTCACCAATCTTCTTGATTTTATGACATTTGAAGGCTACTTGGCAGTAAAGTTAAAAAGAGGAACTGTCACACATATTCAGAATCTTAGAACTAACGGCTAGTCAGAGAATCAGAGCTGGAACGACTTTGGAGGGAAACTATCTAGCTTCTTAATGCAATGATTCTGTACACAACACTCTTGAAAGTTAGTGATGCAGCTTCTGATGCAACCCTAATTTGACAAAAAAGATGTTTCTACTTCGCAAGAGTTCCCTCATGAATAGCACTAATACTTTTAAAAATAAACACTCAAAGGATTATACTCAACTAAAATTACTGTCACTTTTATCCATTAATGATAATTATTCGTGGAAGTTCTATGATAACAGTTCACTCTAGTCAGGCAATGGTCTCCCAGTAATTGCTTGTTCCCAAAACAGCCAGTCATTTCTTTTCTGTTATTACACTAGTCTGTCAAATTCTTCCTGCCTTGGGGCATCCTAGCCTGAGTTAAGGCTGCCCTTGATGTTAACTCCATTAATATTATGCTGCTTCTAATTCTTGAAGAATATTGAATATCTGAGGAAGGAAGCTATCCAGGAAACAATATTTTAAAATCCTATTACAAAATAATGTCTAATTTCATCTCAACACTAATACCTACTTATGCTATTTTCAAGTAACACATAAATATTCAATTTCTCTGCTTAATTTTCCCAGTCTGCCCTAGAGTATATTTATTTATCAACAAAAGCCAAATACTACCGAGTTCCTTTTCTATTTCGCAAGATAATCACTTTAGACTTTGAGTAACCTTCAAGACCAAGTTCAGCACCATTGAATGGATTTCCTTCAACTTTAAGGATTTAATGTCAAATGACCAAAAATAGGAAGAGAAAAGAAACAGCCTGTTAATAAAGAAATAAAAACCTGGCTCCCCCTATGACCTTCTGACACATTGATATTTTCATCTCAAAAGATATACAAACAATAGTACAGAAATACTGGGGACTATAAGCTGGGATGAAAGGGTAAGAGTATAATGGTTGTCTAGATTGGTTACTGGAACAATCGGCAGCCCAGGCGCATGCTAGCATTTTGAAAGTTCAACTGCACAACTTTCCATTTCAAATTAATAGAATCTAAAAAATCAAATAATTCTTTGCTGTCGCAAACATGCTGAAAGATTAAGTTTTCCCTAACAATTACCATTATTTTTATCAATATTTTTACTTAACTTCTAGATCCTCATTTTCCAACATGGATTGGCCATTTTGCAAATGCATGCTTTGGCTACAGGAAGATAAGAAAAAAGTTGACAGTTTTTAAAAATTCTATGTCATAAAAATCAAAGAACAGTCTTTATAGATTATTGATCTACATCAGGAGTTGGGAAACTTTTTCTGTAAAGGCCCAGATAGCCCTTTATAAAATATTGAACTATTTTAGGCTTTGTGGGACATGTGGTATGGTCTGTGTCCCAGTTACTCAACTCTGCACTTGTAGCACCAAGGCAACCACAGACGATATATGTAAAGGAATGGGTGTGGCTATTTTCCAATAAACTTTATTTACAAAAACAGCTGCAGCCTTTTGTGGCTCGACGGCTGTAGTGTGATCTACATGTTTACTTTCCACATAAATAACAATATGCTAAACTGAACATGAAATGGAAGAGATGTCTTTAGACTAGTTAAATTTTTATCAATTGTTTAACAAATCTTGAGTGTCTTCTGTGGTATCTACTATGTGCACACAGTATGCTAGGTCCTATGAGATAAAGAATGCATAAGGCCATGTTCTTGAAAAGTGTACAATCTATTAGAAGCATAAGACTAAAGGAAATGAAATAAGCATAATGAAATACTGCATGCATAAATTATATGGCAAGACTATAACGGTTTATAGAAAAGAGATCATCTATTATCAAGGACAAATATTCAGAGAAGACATTTTGAAGAATGCAAGAATTGAACTAAATCATACTTTGTTAGATTCAGTCATTTAAGAATTAGAGGAAAATATTTATGGCAAAGAGAACACCAGAAATAACTGCAGAGAAGTAGGAATGACTGTGCGTGAGGTAGAGAGCGGATGGAGTAACCAGTTCAAAAGAGACGGAGAGCAGTCACTGAGAAGTGTAAGTTCATGGTCTCTTATCTGCAACCTCTGCAGTCAGATATTTCAGAATCAGAGTTTTTCAGACAGTAGGAAGGTCAAAAAGGTGTATATGCTGTAAAACCATAACACACCCAGAGCACCCTAGGGCAGCATCCTCTAATTAAACTTGCTATTTCTTCACCATGAATATTCACGTTTGATGGGACCTCCTACCAGTTCAGGTCAGGTTTGGCATCAAATGACTTTAGGCACTAAAGTGACTTCAAAACTTTTGGTTTTCAGAGCAGTTTGCATTTTTTGAATTGCAAAAGGAACTGTAGACATACAGTGGATTTAGCTGCCCTGATGCACTAAGCAATCCTGCTTTTGTTGCAATTTTTGTCTGATTGGTTGTTATTGTTTTTTGCCTGACACCAATATGTATTAGGCTTGAGGGATGGTATAAATTTCACTTCTTTTTCAACTGTAATATATGCTTTTTTCTTTTTTGAAATTGTTGGACTGGACTCTATAAAGGTACCAGCCAGGTTCAAAGGATTATCTTTTTATGGATCTAAAATAAATTGGAGGTCTCTGGAGGCCTCTGTTTTTCAGGGTAAATGCTAAAGACAGAGATTTACATAATATTTCAAGAATGCGCATTAGATAATAGACGTGAAATAAGTTTCTTAAAAGTTGGAGAGACTTACGGTTATATCTGAAAATAAGACAATACTCATTGTCTATCTCTGAAATTAAAAAGAATAACTTCCCATCAAATACAAATGGTAATTCCCCCCAGGATTGTCAATCTGACACAGAAGGGGTCATTGTGACAACAATCCACGGGTTTGGAAAGTGTACACTATGAAAATAACTATTGATCAGGCGCGACAATTACTTGAGGAGTATTCAGTGTTACACATAAAGAAGATGCCGACGGTGATTCAGTTTTCAACTATAATACAATAAATATAGTAGATGTTATCAAAGTTATAGCATTTTCCACATTGTAATAAGAGAAAAATAGCTGATTGATATGATTCTTGCCCTAGAATGTGGACAGGGTGAATCTGTGCTTGGTAACAGAAAAGTTATGAATAAGCACTGTTAATATAAAGATGTCTTTGATAAAATTCTTAGAAGTAATCCCTGCTATGCCATAAAGATTGAAATTATTTTGCCCTAAATAAAGTTTACGGTAAGTGTCACTTAATCTTTCACCCCAAAACAAATTTAAAACAACAAAAATTGGAGTCTATTTTATACTCAGCATGTAGTTAATTTTATATAATACTCATAAAAAGGGCAACAAAAAACCATTTTGAAACCAACTACTTGGGGGTGAAAACAGTGTAGTCTATACAGAAGTCAAAACATAATGATGAAATTTATATAATGTTATAAACCAGTTACCTCAATAAAAAATAAATTTAAAAACAGAAAATGGTTTTCAAATATTGGATGAGCAGTAAACCAATTAGTAAGAGGATGTACACCATAAAGATGTTTAACAGAATGACACACACACAACAAAGTAAAAACAAGAAAAAAGAATCACCGTTTCAAGATATGTTGTGCTAGAGCAGTCTGAGTGCTTCCTCTCCTAATTTCTCAGAAATGTGGAGCTTTTTGTAAGGAGACAGAGGATGGTGTGTAAGCCTCGTACGGCTACACAGAGAAGACATATACTAGTGCACACAAAGGTTGGCCTCTGCATGAGTTTTCACAGTTGAAGCTGTGTTATTCCAGAGAAAAGGACTACTGCATACAAATGAAAACCTGTATAACAATTAGCGAGACTCTTGGAAAAATTTTTGACGAGACACCCCTTGATATTATTCATAGAGTCTCAGTCTCTTAATATCATCAGAAAAAATAATTGTTACATGGTGGAGCTGGTGGTAGGGGTGGGGGTGTCACAGGGCACTTGTACTCAAGTAAAGCACAATATGAGGTTTGTGCCCCTTCCAAAAACTACCATACTAGAAATTCCCTGGTTCCTTAAATTCTAACCTGGGTCAAACAATGAAAATACTAAAGACGTTTCCACCCTCTTCAAAACTGTTGAGCCTTGTTGGGCCCAGAACTATTCAGACCATTGAAAAATCCCTCCTTCAAGACAGGAAGGGTAGTGCCAATTTATCCTGCTAGCTCTGGGCACTGGGATAAACAAGTCCTTAGATAAACAGAAGAATCAAAGTAGAACCTGAACCAGAGTAGGGGAACATTCCTAATTTGGGAATCCTGCCAAAATTTCCCAACACAAAGGAAGATGCTATATAGTTTAAAACTATTGATTATGGTACCAAAGAGATAGTTGTCCCTTTCAAAGGTTTCCAGGGAAGATAATTGTCAACCTCCATATATAAGTATAGGCTAGTGCCAATTATCAATTACTCAAATTCATTTTGGCCCCTTTTTCCTGCACTATGGTTGAATCATCAGGAGTAAAGGAATAATAGTACAATAAAAATATGACCTCTGGGGATGAGCCTGGTGGTGTAGTGGTTAAGTTCACACACTCCACTTCAGCAGCCTGGGATTCACTGATTTGGATCCCAGGTGCGGACCCATCCACTGCTTATCAAGCCCTGCTGTGGCAGCGTCCCACTTACAAAAGAGAGAAAGATTGCCATGGATGTTAGCTCAGTGACAATCTTCCTCAAGCAAAAAGAGGAAGATTGGCAACACATGTTAGCTCAGGGCCAGTCTTCCTTACCAAAAAGAAGGAAAAAGAAAAGGCCTCTGGTCAGAAAACTTGAGTACTGGCTTCACTGCTTGCTAAATCTGTGACCCTATCCAAAGAAATTAAACAATTCTTTGATAAAAATAGTCTCCTAAGTTTGTAGCAAGCATTATATGCAATAATGAACACATGCAGAGCCTGGCAAATAATATGTGACCAATAAACAGTAGTAGTAGTGGGTGCTGTTGGTCCTATAAATATTATTATTATTACTATTACTATTACTATTCCATAAAAGATGAAGGTAAGAAAAGAGAAATATATCAACACCAACGGAATGTAATTTGTTATATTCTTCTAAACAGAGAAATGATTAAAACTACTGACCTACTTACATGCATCAATTGCCAATAATGCTGGAAAACTGAAAGCACTATTGCACAAAACTAGAATATATGCAATTATGGAAAAGGATCTAAGCTTTATGATATCTGTAGAGGACAGCATAATCATCAAAGACTTTATGAAAGCAAGTACACACATTAATTGCATATCTGTTGAGATTGGCAGACATTCCCAAGTAGTATTTATGTAACATGCATTTCCTCTAAAATGGAGGCCTAATTGCTTAGTTATTCCAAATTGCAGAATGGAAAACAAAGGAGCAGTTTTGGCCGTGTGGGTAAACAACAGATTTCTAAAAGCTCATTATCTCTTTATTTAATAGACTGAAGTTGCACCAAATGAGACATTTAAATCTAATAAATAATAAACAAATTGTAACCTAAAGACTAAAATATAGGAGCTGCTCATATAGCTTTTATTGCTCCATTAAATAAGCTCCTATTTACTTCCCCCACAAAACATAATTATACAACACTGGGTCCATTTTCAAGGCCATTCTGATGAGCTATTTAAAAATTATGTGAATCAACTTACATTCTCAGGAAGTCTTAAAGCATAATATTTGAATTCCATTATCAAATGCCCTATTCGTTTCTATGATTAAGACACAGAAATGCAGTTTCAAAAAACTTGTACATAATCACACAAAATTGCTATTACTATTTGTCTTACTAGAAATGATTACACATAAGGATAGCTATGCACTTTAAATAAACACTAATGTCTATAGTTACTAGTTTCTACATCAGATGTTTAATACTTTGGGTGTCTTGTAAATTAAAATAAGTCAAATTTAAACATCAACCTCAGAAAATGTATTCAAAATTGACATACTAATTAAATAAAGACATTTTGAAATGTGGTTGATTTGCTTGTTTGTTTAATCTAATACAAAATCACTCAACAGAAATAACCAAAATTTTCTATGTGAATATTTAAGAGACCTCGAGGCTCATCATTTTTAAAGAAAACAAAAATGAGAAAAATAACCTTTTAAAGCTATAACATGATAATACAAGATGCTGTGTTTTCTTAGTTCTGCTGTTCAAAAGGATTTTTAATGCTTCATTTTTCTTCTTAGGAAAATTTAGCCCACTATTCTATCTTTATTTGCATTCTATTAACAAAAACCACATTCTGAAATGATAGTGATAATAAACGGTAGACTTAAAAACAGTTGCCGCTCTCCTGCCAAGGGCAAGTAATGATGTAGGAGGGATAAGAAAGAGCAGGGATTTAAGTTACTCTCCTACCTCAGGTGGTGACACACGCATTTCTACATCTGTGAAAAAACACAGTTCTTATTTGCATGGTGAAAATACTAAAGTCATGAAAATATGTGGAAGGAAGCTCTCTGTGGGATTTATGGTGGGATTATGTGAAGATTTTTCTCTTCCTCTATCATTCAAGGGTGCGTGTCCTACTTACAAAAATAAGATAAAACAAAAAGTTCCTGCTCCAGAGAGGTGAGAAAACACTAATGTAAATTCAACATTTCACCCTTCTACATTTTTTTAAGAATCGGAAAGCCAGACTGACAACTTCTAGAAAGATTAGAGCAGCACCAAAGAAAAATAACATAAAGTGCTAGCTGACCTCACAATAAGATATTTAAAAAATACACTATATTAGCACATATAGTATAGCATATAAACACGAGCCTGGTTATCCTACCAATTTCTAAGGAGTTTATAACCAGTATTTTAAATTAGTAAGTCTGATATACATTAATATTCTCCTTAGTTCTCTAAGACCAAATTTTGTCACTCCTGACCATCTTCAGTCTCCATCTGCATTGGATTATCTTGTTTTAGTTTACTTCATACAACTTTACATAATCTGAAATTATCTTATATATGTGATTGTCCAATTCACTCACTAGAATTTTTTTTTTTTTTGAGGAAGATTAGCACTGAGCTAACATCTGCTGCCAATCCTCCTCTTTTTGCTGAGGAAGACTGGCCCTGAGCTAACACCTGTGCCCATCTTCCTCTATTTTATATGTGGGACACCTACCACAGCATGGCTTGCCAAGCAGTGCCACGTCCGAACCAGGGAACCCTGGGCCACCGAAGCAGAACCTGCACACTTAACCACTGCGCCACCAGGTCAGCCCCTCACTCACTAGAATTTTAAACTTTATTACAGCAGAGACCTTATTTATCCTTATTATCACTATAATCTCACCACACAGAAAAGAACTATTTGTTGATGAATAAAAGAGGCCTAGCTATTAAATTTCTTTTCCAAACCAATAAAATAATAACGGAAGACCATAGCACTTATACTTTTCATAATAATACAATGTCTTTATTAAAGATAGTATTTGGCAAATATCAAAAATGCATAAAATTTACATCCATTAAAAGTATCAAAAGTTGATATTTTGCATAAGAATATTTTCAGGAATCACGTGCTAATTAGACATACTGTTTTAGTAACTTCTACTTCCTAAAGCCTCCAAATGTTATGAAAACCATGATTTGACAAAAAGCATATTCTACATCCAACATGGAAAGGAAAAGGTGACTGCATATTTGTACTATTTTTAAACTTGAGAAAAGTTATCAACAAATAAATAATAATATATTTGATACTTATATGACTTACTTGGCTATAACAGCTACATGAATATTGAGAGTGAATACTCTGCTCTTCTATATTAATAGTCATGTTATGTTTAAAAGATAACTAAAGACCATTCAGAATAATCATCATTTTGGGGGGTTTTAGAAGAGGTCTTTCATTTTGGTGAAAAAATTATATGTTTAGGTGCTATGAAATTGGTGATATATCTTTAAAATTCCATAGCCTATGAGAAAAAAAATCCAAGTTGATTTCCAAAATTTTCAAATGTTTTTAAAAGAGAAAATGTTCCAAAAGTAGCTTTCCACATTGTAGCTTTCTGTTGTAACAAATGCTATCACCTTGTATTAAATGACTTCCTTATTAAATCTATTAAAATATTCACACATGTATATCATATTTATTTTAAAGATGTATTATTTTACAGGATTTATTTAATGTCATTCACATAAATCATTATACCCCAGACTCTCCTTTGAAGAACATTCTCTCGGAAATGTCAAAATGTATGTATGGCACACATGGACCTCAGCAACTAAAGGCTTTGGAAACCCTTATCAAGTGAGAGCCTTGTATTATTTGAGACTCATCTATGATAATTTGCAGACGATACTTGGGAAGAGATAGTATAGAAAAAGTCTTATAAAAAATCAAATAAGTTAAATAAGATGAGCTATTTGATTAACAAAAGATGCAAAACTTTCTTGAAATTTATTTTAAAAATAAAAAATATTCAAATCTATTTTGGTATTTAACAATAGAAAATGTCTTCAACATAAAATTACCTATCTGAAAACAACATAAACCAATTATTAACCATAATTTATGGTTAAATATTAGAACAGTTTTGGTAAAATTCAGAAAACACAGACCCTAGTTTATTAAAACCTATAGGTCAAATATATGAACGATTAAGGAAGAATTACGAATAATTGGAGCAGAATAGTATTACGAATATCATAGATCCCCCTTATCTGTGGTTTTGCTTTCTGTGGTTTCAGTTACTTGCAGTCAACCATTATCTGAAAATATTAAAATGGGATATTCCAGAAATAAACAATTCTAAGTTTTAAATTGTGCATTGTTCTGAGTAGTGTGATGAAATTTCGTGCTGTGCTGCCACGCTCTGTCCAGGACGTGAATCATCCCTTTGTCCAGAATATTTATGCTGTATGATCTACCTATCCATTAGACACTTCGTAGCCATCTCAGTTATCACAACAACTGTCACAGTATGGCAGCGCTTGTGTTAAAGTAACCCTTATTTTACTTAATAATAGCCCAAAGCACAAGGCGTGATCCTGACAACCCGCATATGCCAAAGAGAAGCCATAAAGTGCTTCCTTTAAGTGAAAAGGTTAAAGTTCTCAACTTAATAAAGAAAGGAAAAAGGTCATATGCTGAAGTTGCTAAGATCTACTTTTATTAAAGTAACTTTTTTATTAATGTAACTTTTATTACAGTCTACTGTTATAATTGTTCTATTTTATTATTAGTTATTGTTATCTCTCACTATGCCTACCTTATAAATTAAACGTTATCATAGGTATGTATGGGTAGGAGAAAACAGTATATACGGGGCTCAGTAGTATGTGCAGTTTCAGGCATCCACTGAGGGTCTTGGAGCACATCCCACATGGATAAGGGCGCACTACTGTGACCGAAACTAGAAAAAAATTGAAGGAGATAAATTGCTGAAAAGATGACTTTCTAAACTTAAAGATAGAAAAAAATAATAAAAGCAAAGATTATAATAAAGCATTATACAACAAAGTGGAAACTGTAGGGGAGGAAAACTTATCCCGTTTCCCCTTCTATGTTCTTTGATTGGTCTAATAATTAAACTGACATAAGACAGATTAACAGGAGAAAACCAAATTTGATTTCATATATACAGGAACCCATAAAAACATGAGATTCAAAGCAGTGACCAAAGCAGGCAGCTTTTATACCTTTTAGACAAAGAAAGAATAAATTTGTGAAGAATTGACAAGAAAAAGAAAGTAGGGCTTGGGGTGATAAATTAGTAAGGAAGTAACCAGGTTGGTTCCTACAGCCTTCTTGGCCCTAAATTCCCCATCTCTGGCGATAAGGGTGCCCTCTTTCTCCTGATACAGGAAGGGTACTTTTCACCTGAGAGATTTATTTCCTGCTTTCAGGGAGGCAAAGGGTCAGACTGTCCTTCTTGCTCAGGCTGTTTCTCAAGTAACTTTAATTCAAAATAATCAATATGCTAAAGTAGCATATTTTTGGGTAGCATATTTTGCTCCCCTTCAAAACACTTTTATATGTCAAGATATAAAAATAAGAGCCAAACTGAGAAAATAAATTTAAAAGGTAAATACTGATACATAATGAGCTAACTTTTGTAAATCCATAAGAAAAAGACTAAGACGACACAATTCACAAAGGAGGAAATACAAATGGAGTACAAACACTTGAAAAAATGTCCAACCTCAGTAGCACTCAAAGAAATGCAAACTAAGATAATAGAACACAATTTCCTAATCTATTAGATTAACAAAAATCTGAAAAAATGAGAATACTCAACACCAAGGCACATTCATAAATTAATGTTAAAAGTTGGTGAAATTAGAATAATTTGGCAACATGCAGCAAAAGTCTTAAAAATATTTATCCTTTTCCATTCCATATCCTAAAAAGTATAAACATTTGTTAGTTACTTTTGCATAAATGTATTTATCACATTGAAAAGATGGAACTAACTATCGTTCTATGACTTCATTACTGACTAATGCAAGTTAAATTAGATATGGCATATCCAGTGGATGCAATGACATAGATATTAAAAATTACAAATGAAGAATTACAAATTAAGAATAACATGAAACATTCAGAAAGTTCAGCAAGAGAAAGTGAGACCCTAAACTGCATATTCTCTAGGATCACATAGCTATTACCAAAAAGTAGAAAATTTTAAAACTGAAAGAAAAATTTGCCAAAATATTAACAGTGATTCTTTGGATAGGAGGAGTATGGGTAATTGTCGTTTGATCTATCTATTATGTTTTACGTGTTTTCTATAACACTAAAGTATTATTTTTAAATTGGAAAAATAAAATTAGTTATTCTTAAAAATGGAACTCTCCAGAAGAAATATAAATTTAAATGAAAACATTATTAAGATTACATTGGATTTGAAGTTTCATTAAAATTTTTGCTTCCTATCAGGTTCTAATTTTCCAGATTGATAGAACAAAGAATTGCTGAGCAGCTCTGTGTGATAGACCCTTGGGCAAAACCGACAAAGAACACATCCCATTTGCCATCAAGTAACTCATGTAGATGACTCTGTAACCAAAACTAAATGAGCTAATGCTCAACTATCAGAATGTCTGGTAAATTAGGCAGTAATAGATTATTTTAAAAATGATTTCCAGAAGCATTTTTTAAATCAATGCTAAGCCTTCTGATCTCCATTTTTGTTAACATTTTAAGATATTTCTGAGAACACTTCCTGAATTTCAAGTGTACTCTTATAAACAAGAAATTGTGCTTAGATGACTTTTTTCCCCTGTAAGAAACATGTGTGATACATTAAGGTACTCAGCTTGCTTTATTAAAGATAAAATATGTCAGTAAAAATGAAAGCAAAGAAGGCATCTCAGTCTGCCCTGGGGAAACCTCAGGTGAATTTGCAGCCCTGAGTTGTAAACTATGGTAATTTAGCAGTGAAGTTGATGGATTTTAATTAAAGCCTTCTGCAATCCTTAGTGACTTGGAGGTGGGAGAGCCAGAATTTTGAGGGGGTGAAAACCTAACTACAATTTACTTAATTCTTTTGCTTCTTGAAAATATACAGACATATCTCTATAGAACTGTACTTTTCTGTCTTTGTAAAAATTTTTTCCAAGAATTTTTTATTAAAATTTTTTTAAATATACAACAGCAGAGAAAATGGTATAGTGAACACATCCTTTTCTCCACCCTTCCCTTCCAAGTACCCATCACCCAACTTTAGCAATTATTATTTAGAGCCAATCTTGTTTTATCTATACACCTGCCTACTTCCTAGTCACGCCAGACTATTTTGACTGAAATCCCAGACATCATGTCTTTTCATCTATAACATTTCAGTATCGCTTCCTAAAAGATACTTTAAAACATATTCACAACAACATTGTCATGTCTACAAAAAAAAAAGTATTCAAATTTTCAGACTGCTTTTTTTTGGCATTCTTTTTGGCATTTGTCTGGATTGGAATACACACATAACTTCCATTTATTGCAATTGATTGATATGTTTCTTGAATCTCTTTTAACCAACGTTTTCCCTCTATTACTTTTTTCCTCCCCTTAAGAGTATTTTGTTGAAGAAATCAGGTTACTTGTCTTTCAGAATTTCCCACAGTTTCCTGAAGTGGTTAATTTATTAATTGGCATAAATTATTACAGATTACTTATTGAAGCAGTAGTCAAAGAAATGTGAATACAGTGGAACTGCAACAGTAGGCTAGAGGACCCAAATCACCTACGACCATGTCAGAATGAAAACACTACTGGGATAGTAAACTAAAGGGGGGGAAGCTCATAAAAAAAAAAAAAAAAATTGTTCTACACGTTAACTATACAAATAACTGGTCATATCTTCCTTTTTTGCCCAAGTGTACTAAACTGCTAATAAAGTAACCAGTATATATCTTAAGTATACTGATATACTTAATACATAGTATAAAGAGCAAATTTGATAGTACTCACCAGTCTTCATTTCTAATAAGCGCTTTTTCTTTTGTTGGCGTTCAAGTCTTTCTTTCTCTGCCAATTCTTTGGCTATTCTGGCACGTTTTTCTCTTTCTTCTGCTTCTCTTTTTTTGACATTTTCCTTTATTGCTTGCTATTACAAATAAATTTTTAAAAACGATCAGTTTTAATCAGTGATTCCACAAAGAAAACGGAAAATTATTAAACTGTAGAACTGTGATTAAATATCTTTTAGATAATAGCTACTTCTTATATTAATACCACAGTCTTTTAAAAGATTAGCACATGAACCCTTGTTAAATTAGTTACCTGTTATGTTTAAAGCACCTTCATCTTAGTGGAATCAACTAAGAGAAGGCAGACAGAAACTAAAAATAAAAAAGCATTTAATTCACAAATCAAAACTGTTTTCCTATACATATTTCCAAAAGAGTGTCTAGCAAATGTATTAGTCTCCCATACCGCCTCCACTAAGCAAACTACTGAGTACAAGAAAGACAGTTGAAGACAGAAAGGAGCTAAAATTTTGTTAAATGACCAATTGTAATATAAAGTAGTCATTACAATTTCATACAGAGAGAACTGTCATAAGGATGACTAAAGAAATACTTGGCATTTCAAAACCAGGCCCTCTGACTGTTCATCAAAACCAATAATAACATGTGAACCATAAGATCTCAATAGATATGTGATTAGTTAATTTCTTGTGTTCTAAGTTTTATACAGATCAACAAATGCCTCTCACGTGGCATTAGTGGGAATTAGCAGGCAAACACGGATTTTTCTAAGTGCCAACAAACAGCATGGCATCGTGTTACAATCTCCTATGGAGACTATGGTATTCTCAGTACCAGTGAATCCAAACAGGTTATCTAACTGCTAGTTTATCACTAATAGGATTCAACAGAAAAGTGTATTATTAAACATCAACAAGTAGGTGGCTTATGTTATTTTGGGAGGAGCTTTAATTTCTTCTTTATTGTAATAGTCTTATTTTTTTTAACCCTAGAGATAATACAAGTTCTTCATTAGAAATCAAATAATAAAGTTTAATATTATTGACCAAAACAATGAAAGGAAAAGTACAAGGAAAAAAATGAGGAACAAAAAGCATAAAGTAGAAGGAGTATTATGTCATCCCTCCATCTGTTCATTCAATACGTACTTAGGGAGAGACTGAGCAGTAAATGATACTATTATAAGGACTTGAGAGAGAGACATATACATATAGCTCTAAAACAAATTTACATTCTGTGTGATAGGGTTGGGCAGGAGGCAAAGACAGACAATAAACAATAAAAAAAAGTTTGATATACTTCTACGAAAAAAAGATAAAACAGAGCGATGTGATAGAATGCCTGGGGAATTACTTAACATTAGGTGGTCAGATAAGGCCTTACTTGCTGAGCTGATTCAATCCGAATCTTGAATGTCAAGGAGCTAGCTAGGTGACAATCTGGGGGAAGAACAAACAGCAAAGGCTGTAGGTGGGTTTGAGAGAGGGGAAGGCGCCAGTATGCTGGTATAAAATGAGGTCAGGACATACGCTGAGGACAGATCACTTAGGAACTCCTAGGCCAAGATAGAGGGTTTGGATTTTATTTTAAGAGGACTGGGAAACAATTGGAGATTTTCAAGCAAAAGGTTGCAAGACTAAGCACTCTAAGACATAAGTGCTAATCAAGTACCTTTGTTCCAAACTATCTTTTCAAGGATATTGGTATAATGAGCAGTCTTGGAACATAGAAGTAGTGTCTCTTCTCAAGCAAATGGATTTGTTTACTGTCTAGTATGATAAACTGGGGCACAGGTTGGGGCCCTACCTCTTAAATAAGATTGGGTTCTCTCAGTTCAGGATTTCCCTACAGTAATACAAACCACTATGCATGTAGGTATTAACTGGCCCTCTTCATTGCCCTGTGGGAATTTGGGCTCGGGAATCTACCAAATTGTTTACTCTAGCTACTGCTATTGCTGTGAGTAGTAAACTGTTCTTTGTCTCTGATTGCACATTGTGTCCTCTGTCAACATCCATGAAACTAGCAGGCTAACAAGGTAAATTCTCATGATCTTCACAGTTCACGACCTATATTAGCACTAATTATTATTGCTAAGCTATGAAATAGCAGCTGTAACGATAGATTCTTCAATATGCAATCCCTCTAATCTTTGAAATGCATTCTTTATTCTGGCACAGAATGGTTAAGTACCTGTTCACTAGAATGAAAGTAGTAAGAGGTAGAGGCAAGATTTGAAAGCCAGCTACAGTCTATGTTTTTTCTACCATGTTGCTCCATATTATGGCAGTATATGTCAAATATCAGCCATAAGACAACAGCTGCTATAAAAATCAGCATAAGTTAGGAAAGTAGGAGAAGGCAACATAAAAGTAGAAAATAAGTGGGATTTCAAAGATGAGTGTGTATATCAGTATGTGTGTGTGTGTGTGCATGCGCATCCATGTGTGTATGTATAAGGGAGATGGGGTAGGAAAAGTGGATTGTGGTAGAGAAAAGAATCAAACATTCAGGAATCAAAACTGTATTTCTTGCTTGAGGGAAATAAATAGGGGAAATCGCAACAGATAAAAAAATATATCACGTACCTTATTCAAAAAATTTATTAAAGTACAAAATTTTCTGATGTGAACTTTCTACATTAGTGACTAGATGCATTTCAATGAGAACGTGTAATAGACCACGTACTGCCAGATATAATGGCCACACCCTTTAAGTATTCCATTGGGTAATAAAAAGTCAAAACTACTTCCTAGGATCTATAAAAATAATGTTTACGTTTAAAAATAACGTCTGAAGTAGTTCTTAAAGCTATTTTGTTTTATGGAAAATGCACTATTGATTTTCATTTAAGAGTCTATCTCATTTAAAACATATCTTATTCTGACATTATAACTATTAGGAGAAGAACTTTAGCCGGAAAAATACCAACAGACAGCATAGAAATAGGTATTTAGTCTGAAACTAACATCCCAGTTCAAACAGTAATTTGAGATTTTCTTTCATTCTAAATGCTGAAAAGTAGAAGTAGCCTAAAACACAAAACCTGAACAGTTAGAGAACCACATGATTCTAGATAAAATTGCCTGTTACTTCAACTCTAAATTCGAAGCCAGAAAGGAAAATTAGGGGTGAGCCACACATAGAGACAGCTATAAGACATCTTTTTTTTAATCATCTTATTTTTGACATAGTTTTCTATTTAGTCAATAGGCAAATAAATTGCACTGTCACCAACTCCTTTCAGCTAAGCAATGCTGAAAGAAGTTCTTTGAGTGCTTGCAGGACTTCCCAGATACAGCCTAGCCCATGCTCTCGTCTGAGAGGTCGGTGGGCACAAGTCTACAGGAATGACTGCAGACAGGTTTAAAATTTCAGTCACATTTTTGACTGTTCATTTCAAAGACATAATCAATAAGTTACCTGAGTTCCTAAGGCTCACATGCTTTTTTGGTGACAGCAGATTCTAAAATATCTATATAAAAATATTAATAAATGTATGCATACAAAAATACATAGAGGGCCGGCCCGGTGGCACAGCGGTTAAGTGCACGCATTCTGCTTCGGCAGCCCGGGGTTCGCCAGTTCGGATCCCAGGTGCGGACATGGCACCGCTTGGCAAGCCATGCTGTGGTAGGCGTCCCACGTATAAAGTAGAGGAAGATGGGCATGGATGTTAGCTCAGGGCCAGTCTTCCTCAGAAAAAAGAGGAGGATTGACGGTAGTTAGCTCAGGGCTAATCTTCCTCAAAAAAAAAAAAAAAATACATAGAGACGTGTTAAATATATATGTGTGTGTGTATTCTGGAAGAAATTAAAATACATCAGCTCACAATTATTTCCCATCTCTAATTTATGTTTTATATATAACTAATGTAATAACAAGAACTTTGCCACAACTGGTTTAAATATACATTATAGCATTATACAACATATTTTCTCTCAGAGAAACCAAAATGACCAAATGCCAGTAAATTTAAATGTGTGCGTGTGTGTGCGTGTGTGTGTAAAATTTAGAAAAGTCTAGCAGAGTGTAATCCTTCGTAAATTGTGGCTATTATCATAAACATTACCTTTGAGTATTTTGAAAACAGCATCATCTTTATTATAAGCTTCTGTAACTTGCTATTTTTCACTCAACATTATGTTTCTAAGATTCATCCATATTTTTATGGATAAATTGCACTTCATTTTTGTTGCTTACAATGTTAAATTGTGTTTTATTATTTACACTATCAGCAGGATTTAGGTTGTTTCTAATTTTTGGCTATGATGAACAATGCAGATACAAACATCTTGTATCTGTCTCCCTGTGTATAAATGTTGTAAGGGTAAGTTGGTTCTTAAATCTATTTAGAAACTCTTGACAGTCACTCTTTAGGTAAAGAGAACAGAACATTTCAGAATGTAATTACAAGCAGTATGGATAAGTATTATTGATGCTTTTGTTTCTGTTCTAAAAATACATACACATAAGAGTGCTGGGTCCCATTGCGTGGGTTATGGTCAAAATAGTTTGAAACCCACTGCTCTCTAGGATATGAATGGAGTTGTTAAATAAAAGGAGAGGTTCATCTTCATCTTTACTAGACGATGTCAAAATGTTTCAGAGTGGTTGTGCCAGTGGACATCCCTACCATCTGTGTTTAATCATAGCCTACATACTCACCAAGACTGTTATCATCAGTCCTCTACCTGTTTGGTAGGTATATAATGGTATCATATCATGTTTTAAACTTGTATTTCTATGGTTACTAATTAGTTTAAGTAGCTTCTTACATGTTTATAAAACATTTGTATTTCCTACTCTGTGAAACGCCTGTTCATCTCTCTTACCCATTTTCCCATTAGGTTGTTAATCATTTTCTTAATGATTTATAGTTCTTTAAATATTCTGGAGACTAACCTTTTGTCAGTTTTATATGTTTTATAAATATATCCTGGATTTTAACTGTCACTTTATTTATGTTGTCTTTCAGTAAACAGAAGTTATTCAATTTACGTCAAAGTCTCTTTTCTCTTACTGCTGGACCTTTTATATCTTATTTAAGAAATCCTTCCCTAATTAAAAGACAGGGATATTCTCCTATATTTCCTTCTTAAAGTTTTAATGATGCTGCCTACATTTCAGTACGCACTTTATCTGGAATCAACATTTTGGAATGGTATGAGGTAGGAACTGAATTTACTTTTTTCATAAGGAAAATGAGTTGATTCATAACTATTTCACAACTAGTCTATCCTTTCCCTACTGAGCTGCAAAGCCACCTCTTCTGGATTTCAAGTGGTCATATATGAATTGATGTTTGGCGCTGTTTTAGTACAAGTTGAGTTTATCCCAGAAATGAAAGTCTAGTTTAATATTAAAACATCCATAAACATAGTTCAGCACATTGAGTTTCAATAGATTGAGAACATTCGATAAAAATCAACCCTTGTTCATATTTGGGACAATTTAACAAACTAGTTGAACATTCTAGCCCTAAGCAGGAAACTAGGAACAAAGGGAACTCTCTTAACCTAATAATGAGAATTTAACTACTAGCTAGTATACATGTATGATAAGGCAAGAAAGAAATGACTAAATAGATTATTAAGATTTTTGAAAAGCCCTATTAGGCTTTTGAAAAGAATTGCTCTGATTTTGTAGATTAACTTAGAGAGAATTGATATCTGTACAATATTGAGTCTCTATGACTGTGATGTGGTTCTCCATTGACTTGGGTCTTTTAATGTCTTTTCTGGACATGAATTTATCTTTTTGAACATTTGGTCATAATATATATTTTTAGCACTCAGTTTGGAATAATTATTTCGTTGAAATTTGGTAAAACTCCTCTATAAACTTTCTGGGCCAAGTATTTAACTTGTTGGAAGATTCAAAGTAGGTCATTATTAAAAATTAGTTATAGGCTTATCCAAGCTTTCTTAAATGAGTTTCAATACATAATTTTTTTCTAGGAAGTCATCTATTTCATCAACACTTCCAATTCTGGTCTACAAATTTTTACACTATTTGCTTCTCTTTTTTACTATCTTTTGTATTTGTAGTTATAGTCCTTGCTGTATTCTCAATATTATTTTTTTCTTTAGTAATCTTTTCAGAAATTTATCTAATTAACTTATCTTTATAAAAGAGCCACATTTAGGCTTCTAAAAATTCTTAAGTCATTTTTTCCTTCATTTATTCCTTTATTTCCCCTCCTATTTTCTCTAGGATTATATAACTTCTTAAGTCAGATACTTATCTTGTTAATTTTCAGTCTTTCTAATTTTTTAATATAAGTACTTAGGGTGTAAATTTCTTTATGCTAGTATTACTGTGTCCCGCAAATTCTGATGTGGAGTATTTTCAATATTCTTCAGGTCTAATTTTTTCCTATGATTTCTTCCTTGACAGATGAGAATTTTTTTAGAATTTTCAAATTAGAGGTTTTAAATATTCATCCTTTTTTAATTTCTAACTTCATGTTATTGTGGTCAATGAATGAAGCTGAAACTTAGAAATTTATCAGTTTCCTGGATTTCTTTCATGGCCTCTAGTACGTGATTAATTTGATAAGAGTTCCACTTGTAATTGGGAAGAATGTATATTCTTTAATTATTGAGCTGGATTTTATGTATATTAACCGAATCAAGTCTGTTAATTGAATTATTTAAAGCTCCCATGTCTTTAACAATATTTTTCTGCTTGACATCAATAAGTTAGAGAACTTTGTTGAAGTTTTGGAATATAATGCTAAATCTGTCAACTTATTTCTAGAGTTTATCAATTTTTACTTGTTTATTTTGGTGCTATGTTATTATGCACATTTTTTAATTGTATCTATCTGTTGAGTTAAACTTTTTATCATGGTGAAGTAATATTCCCTTAAGTTTGTTTTAACTGTTATTAAAATAGTTTTCCTCTTTCTTTTGATTAATATTTTCAATATGATAAAGAATAGGAGTCAATGAAGCAAAATTCTATGCGTTGGGGCTGGATGATGGGTATGTGGGACTTGATTGTATTTGTCTTGTATTTCATTACCTGTTCTGTTACTTCAAACTTTTCCATATCCTTGGGTTATAGGTATATTTCAAACAGCCCAAGGCTAGATTTTTTTTATCCAATCTTACAGTCTTTTAAATTTTTTGTGATTTATAAAATATTTGTTTCTACTACCTTACATTGTTCCTTCTATATTTTTTGCCTTTATCTATGCTCATTTTTTTCTTTGTATGTCTTTCTTGGTCCATTTCTCCCCCTATGGTTTAGGATCTATCCTTCTACTCGTTATCATTGTAATTTCATCACACAAACTAACAACTTAACAAGGCCTAACATTCACTCATATCTTTACCTCCCTTCCTCCCTTTTGAACAAAACAGAGAACAGAAAACACCTGAAATGCAAACATCTCTTCCAATTTATATAACAGTGCCGTCCAATAGTTAAGCTCTGTCTCCCCTTTTCTACAAAACAATCTACACAGTGTTTTATTGTATACTTTGTTTCTTTACATTTAGTTTCATGGTAGGTATGCTTGCTTGTCTTGCAAACATTTTTTTTGAAAGAAATAATTACTGCTTCATTAGATACATCCTTTAGAGCTGGGATCAGCAAACTACAATCCTTGGACTGGACGGTCATCTATTTTTGTAAGTAAAGTTTTATTGGAACATAGCCACACCCATTCATTTACATCCCGTGTAAGGCTGCTTTTGCACTGGTACAGCAGAGCTCAGTAGCTGCAACAGAGACTATATGGTCCACAAATATTTACCATCTGGCCAGTTAAAAAGTTAGCTAATCCTTGCTTTAGAAGATCCTTTAACAGAGGGATGTTCATGGAAAACATTATCATTATCTGTCTAGGTGCAAATAGTTTAATTTTTGTCCTTCTTCTAAAAAGACCTCTTGCTGAGTATCCCAAATTGGAAGAAGAGTTTTTTTCCCTCAACATTTGAAGATACCTTTCTTCTGGCTTACATTTTGCTGACGAGAAGTCACCTTTACCCAACTGTAATTGCACTGGTGGTCCTATCTTTTCTCTTCGGCTGCTTTTAAGATTTTGCCTTTAGTGTTCTATAGTTTCACTACAACATTTTTTCAAGTAAATTTTATTTAATCTGGTTTGGTATAGCTTGTATTTCCTGTTCTGTGGAATCTTGATCTGGAAAATTCTCAGCCATCAGTTCGAATATTGTCTTGCTTTCATTCTTTTGAGTCTATCCTTCTGAGACTTAGATAATACAAGTAGTAGGTCTTCTCATTCTGTCCTCCATGTTTTTTTTTTTCCCATTCATGATCTTTATTTTTTTTTAATTGCAGTAACATTAGATTCTAACATTATATAGCTTTCAGATTACATCATAATATATTTTGAATTCTGTGTAGATTACATCATGTTCACCACCCCAAAACTAATTATAGTCCCTCCCCTCATATGTGAGCTTAATCACCCTTTTTGCCCTCCCCCCTCCTCCTTTCCTCTATGGTAACCACCAATCCAATCTCCGTTGCTATGTGTTTGTTTGTCGTTGTTTTTATCTTCTACTTATGAGTGAGATCATACGGTATTTGACTTTCACCCTCTGACTCATTTCACTTCTCATAATACCTTCAAGGTCCATCCATGTTGTCACAAATGGCAGGATTTCATCCTTTCTTATGGCTGAGTAGCATTCCATTGTGTATATATACCACATCTTCTTTATCCATCCATCCCTTCATGGGCACCTAGGTTGCTTCCAAGTCTTCGCTATTGTAAATAATGCTGCAATGAACATAGGAGTGCATATATCTTTACGCATTTGTGCTTTCAAGCTCTTTGGGATAAATAGTGAGCAGTGAGATGACTGGATCATATGGTAGATATATTTTTAATCTTCTGAGGATACTCCATACTGCTTTCCATAGAGGCTGCACCAGTTTACACTCCCACTAGCAGTGTACAAGAGTTCCTTAACAAGTCTTTTATACTTCTAATCATACCATCTCTCTGGATTGCATTCTGGAAAATTTCTTTAGATCTATTTTCAATTCACCATTTCTTTCTTCAGCTGAGTATAATCCGCTCTTTAGTCCATTTAATGTTTAATTTCAACCACCATGCTTCCACTTCCTTAAGTTCTGTTTGGTTCTTTTTCAAATCTGCTTGGGCATCTTTGGTAGTCTCCTGTTTCTCTCTCTTTAATCTCATCTGTTAATTCCTTTAACATTTCACATATTGTTATTCCATATCTGGAGTCTTGGGGGTTTCTATCTGTTGTTTTGGTTTTCTTCCCGATTATTTCACTACCCCAACCCCTTGTTTTTTTATGTGGTTGTTGACTGGGGTTAAGTGCTCTTATTTGATTAAACCTAATTTGCAAGAATCTTAAGGACCTAAATTGTAATGGCCACCTGCACAGAGCCTTGAATTTGCTTCTGTAAATAATCAGGGATCATTTCTAACCTAGATAAATTTAATTTGCTTTTGTCCTAGGCTCGTCTTTTTCAGTGTGCTCACCCTGCATTAAGCCCTGGTCTTGTTCTTGGCATCCCAGGGCAAGCCTAGCTTTCCCCTTTGTGTACCTACACTCAACACACAAGTCTCAGCTTTGTTCTTTTCTCTTTAACCCTTTTTGCCCTTGGAGACTCCCCTAACTTCTCACAACACAGCCATGTTTTAAAATAGTTTGTTGTATTGTGGTGGGATGAATCTTTAAGAGCCCCCACTACCATACTGTGATAAGCAAAGTCCTCAAAAGTGTGTTCTTGTAGATGACTGACCAACACTTAGATCTTTATTTCTTACGTACTTTGTATAATGTGGCAGTTCTTATACACTATATATTTTTCTGGGTACCTTATACATGTGTGTTTTAGGATCCAAAGGTGAACAATTTAACATTGGACAGCCATATAAAATCAGTCCTGGGTAGGCACTCAAAAAAAGTTTGTTAAATTGACAATCAAGAATGTCTTCAAAATACAATATTTCACTACTTTCAGAAATTATTTTTTAAAAAATCGATCTGAGCTTATCACTGCATATTAGAAAGACAGTATAATGGTTAGAAGGAGGAAACCTGGAGTCATATTATCTTTGTTTGAATTTCCATCTGGCACTAAATAGCTGTGTGACTTGTATCTTTACAAGTCCTCTTCTGTGAAATGGGCAAAATAGTACCTACTTTATGAGAATGTTGTAAGAATTAAATGAATTTAATAAGGTAAATGGCTTACAGAAGTGCCTGGCACATAGTGAGCCCTATATAAATGTTAGTAATTATTAATATTACTTTCATTATTACTAATTTATAATATTATTCTCAGTATTACAATATCATTAGTCAAGTGCGTCACACAATTATTTATCCAGCAATGAATCAAGGAAGACCCATTTTCTAGTTTACATCAATTACATATGTGTCTATTATATTGGATGAGTGCCAATTATCATAGTTCCTATGAGAATCTAAGTGCCTTCCATTCAGAGATGTTGGAATGTGATTGTATATTGAGTTGACAGGAAGTACCATTAAAGCATGCATCCAACACAGCTTAGATTACTTGGCAGGGAAGGTATAGAGGTGAATTAAATATGGAAGGCAAGATGTAATCTTGACCACAAGTCTGGGTATTTACTTTTACAGATTTAATTTACATGTATACATAGAAACATTGATTTTAATAATTCTAAATCTAATATGCTTTATAAGATTTTATTCTAGAAACGAAAGTTAGCATCCTGTGTTTTTCTCCTCAAGTAGTGCTTGCACTTGAAATTAGACATTCCTGATAAATTAACTTAAAACATTGCCCAATCTTACAATTAATAGTTGTTTTGTTTTTTCCCCAAAAGCAAAATTTAAAAAGATCAATGTGCATATTACTCCTCTCCCAAAAAACCTTAAGAAATAGACTATATTCCAAATAGGCCTACTTGACAAATACATTAGTCTTATTTTATGCTCTAAGATAATATTGTAATAAAATATAAAAATGAGAGTATAAAACAGAAGTAGACTTCCATAGAGCCTGACTTTTTGATTGTACTTCATCTCTATTTCTGAGTCTTAGCCTATTTAAATAGTTTCATCTACCCAACTAAACATTTTTCAACATGTGATAATAGCCTGTATATTTTCGTAACTTAGAAAACTAGTGGAGATTTTGTTATATGGAAAAAAAAAAAGTTGAAAAGCTTATAAATGTCTTTTCAGTTTTATTTCTTTCAACATTAATGAATATTTAATGTATGTAAGCCAGGGGTCTCTTTAGTACAGTTTTCACTAAACTCGGAAATCTTTTCTTGTTGCCTAAAGTACTCAATTTTTGTCTCAAGTTGCCAAAATGAGATTAGACAAACTGAATTTAAATCTGCATGCTTTCCAGAGGGATGGGTGTTAGGTACCATGAAAACACAGACTAATTTCCTCAAAGTAAACCACCACGAAAGAGTCCAACACATCCCCACTAAATGCTTTGCTAGGAGTTCACCCAACCTTGAGAAGAGTCGATGCTCAACCACACTAAGGGACTGCTCTCTAGAAATTCCTGATGACTACATTTTCAGGAAGGAATGGAAAATATTTTAACTTAAAAACACTTAAAAATGCATCCTGTACATATTCCTTTACTGGAACACGAAAGAAAATAATATTTTTATGATTAATACTTGTCAAAAAAGTCTTTAAGAATATAAAACGTATGTGATCTACCTGTCAGTTTTCGATCAAGATTACTTTCTTTTATTACTAAATATAAAATTCCCCTCCAGGTGCAAAAAATAAACGATGGGCTATAACTACCTCATGGAAAAGAAGTTTATTCTTAGAAACCCCAATCTGCAAGGATTACACAGTAGATGCTTTAGAAAGGAATCCAGAATGACAGTAAAAATTAATCAAACTAATTTCTCTGGTATTACGAAATCCAATAAAAAAATGCTATCAAGGAGAACAGGAGAGCATGACATACTATACACTGGTACAAACAATTCATCCCCTTAACATTCAATATGAGGTGTTTTTAGTTGAACCATTTCTTAGTTATTAGTTGTTATTATTAGTTATTGTCAATTAGTTGAATTAGTTATGACCGTGAAACATATGAAAATGGAAAACTATCCTTTGAGAATGTCCCAAAGGATGTGCAGGGGCTGATGATTAAACTGTTTCAGGTTCAAGTCGCTCTTTATTGTAAAGTCAGACTCAGGTGAAACAACAAATTACTTACTAGCCCACCAAATATTAACATGGCTGACCCTTCATTAACTTTGCAATGAGTCTGTTTGCAACTCCTTCAAACATTTGGCAAAATTCTCAAATAAATGAGATATTTCAATCTATTCATCAACTTGTTTAATAAAGTATATAATGTTCATTTTTTTTTTTAAAGATTGGCAACAGTTGTTAGCTCAGGTGCCAATCTTCTTCTTTTTTTTTTTCTGCTTTTTCTCCCCAAATCCCCCCAGTATATAGTTGTATATTCTAGTTGTGGGTCCTTCTAGTTCTGGCACGTGGGATGCTGCTTCAGCGTGGCCTGATGAGTGGTGCCATGTCTGCCCCCAGGATCCGAACCAGTGAAAACCCTGGTTGCCAAAGCAGAGCTTGCGGATTTAACCACTCGGCCATCGGGCTGGCCACAAAATGTTCATTTTTAAGGTTTTCCCAAAGCAGGACATGATTTTCCATTAATTTTCTTTCTCTCTCCCAATTGTGAAGCTAAATACGGACACAGCTTGGCCCACAATGACAGCCAGGAAGAACTGTGCTTAAAGGTAGGCTTAGTGATAGGGCAGCATTTTTTTGAGCTACTGCTAGTCATCTCTTCAAGGAAAACACCCAACTCAAACCTGACAAAATTCCACATGAACCTGATTATGTTTAAAACACAATATAAAGAGTAGCCTTTAGCTAATAGTGTCTTCTCTCTTTCTCTTGCTCAGAATGTGGAGAGACCAGTATATCCAATGTGCAAAGAATATGCCATTTTATTCATTTTTTGTTTGTGATATCCTAGTTTAGTGCTGCCTTTTGAATTACACAGGTTCATATACTTATTGCTATGTGTTTGTTATTTAGTTGATTTCTTTTCCCTCCATTATCAATCATTGATCTTATTATATTAGAATAATCCAGTCTTTACCTTTTGCTATATTATTTCAGTGAACAAACAAAATACTTAAAATGCAAAAGGGAAATATAAATCACCAGACATTTAATCACACAGAACCTGTCAGTCAAACGCATTTAGTATCCCACTGAGCAATGCATAGTAAGAATAAATCTTATCAGTAAAGAGAAAAATGAAGCCAATTAGTCTAGGTGTGTTTTTATTGTGAAAAGCCTAAAGAATAAAGATTAGAAGAACCTATCAGGATTAATTTTCAAGTTTGCAAACCCAAAATATTTAGCACCTAGAATTGATGTAATTCCTTAAAGAAAGAGATACTAAAGGATAAGAAGAAAACAAGATCCTATAGTTAGAATAGTTATGTTGCTCTAGGTTTCGAGCTTTTATCTCCAAGTATGATCTCAAAATAACAAGGGTGCCAGTGAAGATGATTTTCAAGTCATAAGCTCACCAAAATAAGCAAGGCTAGAAGATATTTCCTATTATAATTACATAAGCTGGCTCAACATCCAGCCATAGGACTTTTACAGGATTTTCTTTTCTCTGATAACATATGAGTCAATCTACAAGATATAAGAAACACACCAAAAATACTTAGCACCTTGGAATTTCTGTTGGTCACTGAGATGGTCTATATAGTAGCAATCAGAAATGACATTTAGAGTTGACAAGCATCAAATTTTTATAATTTAAATGGTTTGGCAAAATGAATTTTGTTCTGGCTGTCCTCTGTATGAAAAATATTTTACACTAAAAATATCCTTTCATTGGATGATTTCATTTTTGTTTGGTAAATCAGTACTTTAATAAATTGTATTTCATCAACACATGCAGGAAGATTAAATGACATAATTGATTTTATATTTATTCACTACACAGTGTATTTTAATTGCAGGAACCAAAATTCAACTTGAAGTCTGAAAATAGCTGAATGACAAATCCTTAAATGGATGAAACATAACTCTAACAAAATTGTAGAAATAATCTAAAGACACAACTATCAATGAAATATAGGTAGCTATTTATTTAGTTCAAAGTATTCTATAGGAAAGCATAAAATTAAAAAGGGATAAAATACTTAAAATATCAATCTTTTTATAACGAGATGGGAAAGGTGAAAGTTACTATACTTTTATTCTTTGTAGATAGCTAACTTGTTTTGAGGCTATAGGTACATTATGTCATTTGATCTTCAAAATGTAATCTTCCTAAGACACACATGCTGTTATTAATAGGAAACTGAGGCTCAGTAAGGTTAAATGACTCTCTAATGTCAGAGCCTGCACTCAACCACTGCTGTCTTCCCAACAGTGAGGCGGACAGCAAATCATCACTATTAAAAACAAACACACAAATAAAGAGAATGAAGCTTATTGCAGGCAGAATTCATAAACCACTTAAGGTTTGAAGAAATCAGACAAAATCCTTTCTCTTTGTCATCACATAGTTCAGATGGGAGGCAAATCTGTGGGAAATAAAGTTTAGGGAGGAACAGACTAGATTTTATGGATTAGAAAATAAAAACTTCAAAGTTCAGCACTTTCATATATATGTAAACCCAGTGTACAAAAAAAGAAAAAAAGAGACAATACAAGGCTCCCCACTTTCTGTGTGCACAACAGTAATCCCTTTTAAGGCAGATTGCTTTCTATTGCCCTTGAAATCCTAACCCTAAAGCAAGGTATCCAAATATGCAGTCTTAGAAACTACTTATAAAGGATGTCTAGTTCCTTTTCAGTACTTTAAAATCCCAACAGAAAATGCTCATGTGCTTAGAAAAAAGCTACACAAACCCCAAAGCCTGACTTCTTTAAGTGTAATCATATCAATTCTATATGGGAACATATGAAATTGTCAACTCAGAGGGTCTACACAGCAATTACGTATTTCCAATTAAAACAGAAAACATATTCTTAATAAGTATAATTTGGCAGAAAAATTGTTTTCAAACATGGTATCTAGAAGGGGACAAATAACAAAGGAGTGCAGAATGTGGAAGTACTTCTCTAAGATGAGATGTTAAGCAAAACAAACGAGGTGTCAGACGAAAGTTGCCTAAGGAGTTCGGAGTGTCGCTGCACTGTGCTAATAATTCTTGCTAAAGAAACAGAACAGCAAAAGAACTTTCAATGATCAGGATAAGAAATGAGATTGCTAAAGAAGAAACCATGTTAATTCAGGCTTTGGTGAGTAAAAGCAGTTTGAGCAAAATTCTCTAATATGAATATGAATGGGGAGCTGGACCAGGACAGACTATGTTTCAAGCCCACAGTGACCAAAGAGAGACACGAGAACTGGATTTAAACTCAAAGGACAAACATGGACATACTACAGCTGTTGAATAAGGTAAAGGGGGATAGGGAGGTCCTAGCAAGATTCAAGAAAAATTCCATAATGAGCTCAATTTATCCTCTAGAATTCTGCATATCTCTATGAAAAACAGGTACATTGACAATGGCGTGTAACAATGAATCTAAAACCAGCCACAAGTGGAAAACGATGATTATTGTTATACAACACTATAAGACTAAAGGCATGAGCTTCATCTGGTGAAGCTTGATGCCTGGTAGGCCACCAATTTACTCAGCCTGTAGTGTGAGGTCAAACATTTCCACCTAGTACCTCCAATTTGACCTTCAAGCTTTGTGCGAGTCCTATAGGAAATAAAAATCTATCATAGAGAGGTGCTGACTCTCTACCCCTTGCTTTAACCCTCACCCTGGCCACAAGCCTTTACATTAATAGGTCTCTAATTTTAAAGGAGAGCATTTTATGTTTGAAACAGAACCAGATCTGCAAACATTCTTCTATCTTGAGCCCATCAATGTAAATAGAAAGTTATTCTACCAAGGAGTAAGGAAATAAAGTAGGTCTTGTGCTGATCTCCTCTAAGTTACCAAAAACATTCTTAAAAAATTACATTTTGACTTTTCTTAAAAACTCTCCGGGCAGCAGTGTACTTGAAAATGTTTAAAAAAAAAAGGACAGGTTTTGTAGTCAGGCAAGCCTCCATTCAAATCCTCACCCCTATCAATTCTGAAGTGACTCTGCAAAGGCAGTGAGTTTCCCAACCCTGCAGCCACCTTATGGGTACCATTCTGTACCTCACAAAAACTCTGTGAAGACTAAGTGAGATGACACATGTAAAGCATCGAGTAAAGGGTCTCAGCAACTCAATCAGTGGCAACTGGTTTTGGTTTTGTCCTGTTGAAGATGGTGATAAAAATAAAGCTAAATAAAATTACAGTGTAAACGTAATCTCTGTTTCTTGGAAGTTGATCATAGTTCCAAATAGAAACCATCCCCAACAAGCATACTTTCTAGATTGTTAAAACAACAACAAATTAATTCCCAGTTGAGAATCCCTAACTAGAAAAGGGGTGAGTTAAATTGCCGTTACAACGAACAGCTGTTCCTCAGAGGAGGCTACAAGATCATGAAACTTTTCCCTCTTGGCCTACATGGCTTGAGGCAGCAGACTGAACAGATGTTCCTTCTTTAGTTATTGGAAAAAGGCTCTCAGAGAGAGACAGAGAGAAGGAAAAAAAAAAAAAAAAAGAACCTGAACAGTTATATCTATGCAAATTAGTTGTGAGATCCTAGTAACACTAGTGAGAGATTGTATAAGTTAGTCAAAGGTATAGTAAACGGCTTTGAATAAAAGTGAGCCACTCTTTAACTGCTTAAGTTTAAATTCTAGGGCAATCCTAAAACACAAATATTTTTAGATAAATTATGCACAAACTAAATTACTATTAAAAATAAAAGTAGCCACATTTTTTATTTTGGGGGAGTTAAGTTTCAAGTTAGTCCTGTTAGTCCTATTAATCGTAATTCCTACATTTAATAGGCATTAATACAGTTCAGCCACATATGGCACAGACTCTGGAGCCAGACTCCCTGGGTTAGAATCTCAGTTCAGCCACTTGCCAGCTGTGTAACAATGGACAAGTCACAATTTCTGTAAGCCTCAGTTTCCTCATCTGTAAAACAGGAATAACCATAGTACACATACCACATCTGGTGGTGGTTGTAAGGATTAAATGAATGAATGCAGCACTTGGCCCTTGGTTGGCAGCATCTGTGTTAGAGAATGTCACTCATTGTAGATGGGAACATCTGTTACTAGATAAAGTGAAGTCTGGGCAGAGATCAGAAGGCTAAGCACAATAATTCACCCAGGCAAAATATGGAAGGAGTGCTCCAGGCATAGGGAACAGCAAGTAGAGTGGCCTGAACTTGAGAGAAAACATTCCATGGAAAACTGCCATAGTGGGGGGCAGGTGTAGAATGAAGACAGTGGTTCCAGCTCCTTACATGTGAGACAAAATGGACCTCCAATTTACAGTAAAATTTGCTGCTCATTCATGACCAGGAATCATGAATGCCAGTGCACGAAGTAACAAGGTAAATATATTTTAACAGTATTTCTTAAAAAGAAAATACGTATTTTTGCCCATTGATTAATGTGGCTTTCCAGAACAGACCTTCGACACATTAAAGTTTCCTATCTATCACTAATATTTTCATACTGACTCACTGAAGTTAACCTGGTTTCCAGAGTTGAATAGTATGGAATTAAATAGCAAACTAAGAGGTGAACGAAAATTGTTCACCATAAATCACGTATTTAGCATCAACTACCTAGCTTAGCCCAAGGCCCAGATTTACAAAGACACCTTTATCAGGCAGGGTATTCCAAGGGCTTATAGGCGATCTCCTGAGATCCAGTCAAGGGCCAGTACTTTCTTTGAAATGTTCAGGATTTCAGTACCTCAGGCCCATGGAGTTAACTTTTTACCACATAACAATCTATCAAGCAACTACCACATGACACGAGCTGTGATAAATACTTAATACATATTATCTCATTTAATACTTAAACACTCTTATGAGAAAGGACTTAACATCCCCTTTAACAAATATGGAAACTGAGGCTCAGGAAGGTTAAATAGTTTTTATAGTCACATAACTAGTGTGGAATACATACTTAGATGGCAAAGTCTTTGCTACTTCCACGAAGCCATGTTGCCTCATAAAACATTATAAAAATTAAAATATATTATACGTCACACATATAGGTACACAATAAATGTATTTAATAATCAAATTCATTTCTGGTAGTGAAAAAATAATTTAAAGAATCACTTTGAATTTGTGGAGGAAATCACCAGAGCTGTGAGTAAATGTGTATTAATTGCAGACTAGCTTCCCTTCAAAATATTCAGTTTTGGGGGCCAGCCCCCTGGCTGAGTGGTTAAGTTTGCGAGCTCTGCTTCAGCAGCCCAGGATTTCACCAGTTCAGATCCTGGGCGCGGACCTATCACTGCTCATCAAGCCATGCTGAGGTGGCGTCCCACATAGCACAACTAGAAGGACCTACAACTAGAATATACAACTACATACTGTGCGGCTTTGGGCAGAAGAAGAAAAAACAAAAAGATTAGCAACAGATGTTAGCTCAGGTGCCAATCTTAAGAAAAAAAAAATACTGAGTTTTTATTAAAAGGTTATCTAATCATAACCAAGAGATTGTAACCAAATCCAATAAATTCAGCAAGAAAAGTTTTCCTGAGAGTTAAAAGAACGAGCTCTAAATTCAACCTTCCTTTTCTTTATACTTCAGAACTTTTAATCCCCACAAACATTCGCTGAAATACAGAAATGACTTACCCATCTATTAAGAATAACATTACTTTTCGTTGTAGAAATGTATTGCTGGTTTCCCTAGGGAGGTAACAATACTTTCTCACTTTAATACATGTGTGGTTTTCCCCCCATCTAATCAGCTAATACTTTTCAAAAGATCTTTTTAATGCCTAAATGAAAGGATTCCACATCAAAGACCTGACCTCCCTATTAAAGTATCTAAAGGAAACCCTAGGAATATAAAATCCATTCAAAGGCAAATCGCAGGTAGCTTATTGTACAATGCATTAAGAAAAGACAAGGGAAAAAAAGCTTCATAAGAGCTACACGGAATTTGGTAAAATTATACCACAAAAATACAAATTGATCTTAAGTATAAAGAAACAAATTCATAGCCAAAAACGTATTATAAAAGTGCTCTCTAATCAACCAGGAGGGGAGTCTTTATGAAAAACTTCAGAATTTGTCACTTTTTCAATCAAAATTTCAGATTATAGCTTAATGTTGAGAAGGCCAAAAAAGAGAACAAACCACACATTTTTCAATAGATTTAAAATCCGAAATTTTTAAGCTAACTTTCAACATCAGAAAAGGTAGGTTTTACTATAGACAACAGGAGTGGAATGAAGTAATGAAATAAAATAATAGATGAGATAGTGTAGATATACATACTATATTAAAAACATATTAAATTTTTAACATACCATGACTGTGGTTCTGAAATTATTCAAGTCAGTCAAAAAGTCTTCCACGGACACCTTCTTCACATCAATGGCATAGTATTGCATTATACTCTGGTATAACTTTTCCATGTTTTCATGTAACTTTGAAAGTTTCTCATATTGTTCTTTTGCACTGATCACAAAGCTGTACATCATAGTTAAGGTACTCTGAAATTTACAAAGTAATGTCTTAGGGGGAAAAAAATCTTTAAGACCAATGTTTCAGTTTAATTTTAGCCACTATTATACATCTCCGAGATGCCAAAATTACCTCTCATAGTTAACCATTCTTAAAAATTCAATCTATACTGTACAGCGATGAAAATCTTAAATTTGATTTCTAATTAACTCTGGCAAAATTATCAGAAAAATTAAATATTTATATATTTAAAATTTTTCGTTTAGCATTGACGTCAAGGAAATTTTTCTTCCTATTTGCCTACCTATATTACTCAGATGATGCAATACGATTTAAAACTCTAGTTCAGTAGTTGCAATCACGATGAAACTGAAACCAGTAACAGTCATAAGCATAGCAGTTGAACCAGACAACCTGGGGTCAATTTCTAGCTCCTACACTTGGTAGTGTCATGCCTGTGGGCAAATGCCTTCACCTCCCTGGTACCACAATTTCCTCACCTATAAAATGGGAATAATAATACTATCACTATCTCATAGGGCTGTGGTGAGGACCGAGTGAGTTAATATGTGCAAAGTTCTTAGAAAAACGAATGGCATTTAGTAGTACATATAAATACTTGGTATTATTATTGCCTACTTATTCATTTTAAGCTTTAAGGTTCTAAAAGCAATCAAAAATAAATTTAAGAGTTACATTAAAAACTTCTTATATCATGTAAGTAAATTCATGTTTTAAAATTTCTCCTTGGGAAAATTGGTACATAATTTCTTCTAGGCATTACACAATTTAAAATAATGATAACACAGACACGGACATACAGAAATGTTTTTCTCTGATTTATGAAAACTTAGTTCAAACACACTGAGACTGAGAAGACTCACTGTGTGAATGTGGTGGTGGCATTAGAACCCATTTTCCAGACAAACTATAGAATTTCCTCTGTGGTATGACTGCTGATGCAGTCGGCTATAAAATCAACACACCACATTCTGAAAAGATGACTCTGTTAGAGCATCAGTCATAATTGTCTATGGCTCCTCTAAATTGGGACATATAAAGAAATGAAACATGCAGAATTAAACTTACTGAAGTCATCTTATTTTCTCTAATGCAAAAGGATGAAAAGACATTAGCAAAATAACAAACCAAAAATGGAATGTTTACATCTAAAAAGAAAAATTCTCCACCATTTAAAAAACACATGTTTCCTCTGGTCAGAGCATTCCCCAGCGGAGGATGAAATAAGGAGACTTATCCAGGCCCTTTTGAGAAAAAGAACGGAAGACGGAAAACGAAAGCAGCAGAACGGCTGCCAGATAGATGGCGACCCCAGGGGGCAAAGATGAATCGTAATAATTAGAACCCAACGTGCCCACAAGGAATCAAGGCATCACAGTCTACCACAACTCACCTGTAACCCATGTCCACAGCCAGTTCAGATTATCTATTGCCCTTCTATGCCTGTTTTTCTTTATACTATAAAAAGCTATAAAAATAGTATTTTAGAACAGAGACGACTAGAATGTAGAGAGTCTGGATTTTAGTGCAAGAGCTGTTTTTTTTTTTTAACGACCTTGAGAAAATGGATAGATCTTTCTGTGCCTCAGTTTATTTTCATCTGAATAGCAAAATGCCTCTTTATAACTTCTAGAATCTAGATCATACAGTAACAATGGTTGATGCATTTATATGTGGTATCATTTTTTAATTCTTGGATGAAAAACAAAAGATTTTGCATAATTAGTCAAATCACAAGAAACTACAGCAATATAGTCACATGGGACAGGGGTCTATATACTTTGTCTTGTGAAATAATCCATATTCATGAAATGTTGTAGGTAAAGTGAATTTATGTAAAAAAAAATCACATTTGAAATGCATTCAGAAACTATCATTGAATGGAACACATGATGATTCATTTGTATTGTGAAATAAGCATCCCTTCGTTTACCTTGTAACTTCAGAAATCAACACTGGTTTACTTATTCAATCTATACACTCTCACCTAAAATTATTTATGTCCCAGATAGAGACTATATCTACAAGGATTATTTATGCATCTTTAACTCTTGTCTAAAAGAGAAATTGTTTTCTGCCTTTGCTTGGTCAAACCTATCATTCAAGACTTCGTTCCATTCTTCCTCTTCCACAAAGCCTTCTTCTCTAATCTCTACAGCTATGAGTGATCATTTGTTCCACTGCATATGTAGTATTTGTAGTAAGGAAGTCGTGAGTTTTCCCTTCTAGTCCAATTCCCTGGTAGTGTTTTGTCCTTCAGCAGCCTCTTTTCTGGGGGAGGGTGGTCACCTCTGACTGTCAGCTCCTTCTCCAGATGCTGTATTCCACCTTCTTAGCTGTATTAAGTCTAATCATCTGCAACTACATTGGTGCCAATTACTTATTTCACCCTAGAGTCATCATTCTTAAACTTTGGTGGGGAGGGTAACAGGCCTCCTCAAAGGTCTGACGAAAGGTATGGAACTTCTATTCATAAAATTGCACATGTAGGCCTACACACACACACACACACACACACACACAATTTGGATGTAATGTTGAGAGCTAAGAGAATCGCTGAAAAAGCAATTATCCTGGATAATAGGGTAAGGACACTACTTTGATGGGTGTTTCTAATTGCATGGTTCTACAGCTACTCCTTGTCTGCCCTTTCCACTGCTTGTAAGGCTTTGAGTTCTAATAATAGGCAACTCATAAATACTTGTAATTTTATTCTAATTCTTGGGAATATCCCCACTCTCAAGAATCAGTTTGGTAAATAGGTTAAAATAAAGCTGTAAGTATTATTCTAAAACATTTTTTAAATTTTCAGGTACGAATGAAAAGTTCAGGTAAGAATCAAATGAAATAGAAATATGCTTGGGCATAGTTAATAAAACAGTACTGTTTTTTTCTTTTTTGAGGAAGATTAGCCCTGAGCTAACATCTGCTGCCAATCCTTCTCTTTTTGCTGAGGAAGACTGGCCCTGAGATAACATCCATGCCCACCTTCCTCTACTTTATATGTGGGATGCCTGCCACCGCATGGCTTGCCAAGCAGTGCCATGTCCACAACTGGGATGTGAACCAGCAAATCCTGGGCCGCCGAAGCAGACTGTGCACACTTAACAGCTGCACCACCAGGCTGGCCCCAAAAGAGTACAATTCTATTAAAAGATGTGGTGGGAAGAAGACCAAGAGCCAAAACCATGGAAATTACATGGTCTTGTTCTAACAGCTAGAGAGCTTTATAAGTTAATTTTTCTTATCATTGTTGTCTATAAAACAATTTGCTCCCAAAGGAAATGAAATGGAGCTTTGAATAACTGGAATCCCTCAGAAGAATGGCAAAATTGTGACTGAACTGAAACAATTTTAGAAATAGCCAAATTAATTCTCAGAATTTTAAAATGATTGTCTGATAGGATGGAATAAATGGTTACATTAATGAGCACTCTACATCATTATTGATGGGCTACTCCCTCATTAAGGGATGGTGAAACATTCAGACAAAAAAATCATCATGATCCAAAAGACAAAACAAACGTAGTCGTTCTTGTGCCAATTATTAAACTCCAGCTAAAAGTAATGCTCATGTCAGTAGTAGTAAGGCTTTATTTTTGGCTTAGCATCAAGCCCTATACTTGCAAAGAGCTTTAGAGAAACAGGTGAGCTACTCAACAAAATAAACATTTGATAAAATTTATTACAAAAATATTGATGTATATACAATTACTTGATGTTTTTATGAAATATATTTTCTTTTCCTTTACCAGGACTAGGCCAAATTCTCATAAATTTCTATTTGAACCACTCTAATCCTCCCACTTGAAAGGTATATGACAACCAGATCTGTGTTCACACACACTGAACCACAAATATTTAGTGTTGGTCAACTAAATAACAAGACTAAGATTTGGGATTCAACTCCTGGTCAGCAAGTATTGCTCATTCCCAAACTACCCAGCACAAATATCTTCCACATTTATTCTCATGCTTTGCCCTCATTATTGCACTTCCTCCATCAAGGATGTCTACTACTTCCAATAACACATCTTACAAGGACCAGCTTCAATCAGTCCTACATGTCTAATACCTTTTATAGATCTTCTTAAGTACCCAGGATCCAGCCAGCCAGGCAGCTAATCTATAAGTATTCACTGAACCCTGTCATACTTCCCTTTTCTAGGCACCAGGGAAAACAGCAGCTAACAAGAAAAGCAAAGTCCCTGCTTTCATGCAACATTCATTCTAGAGTATGCTGACAGATAACAAAGAAGTAAAAGAGGGAGATATTCAGATAGTAAAAAGCGTGATGAAGAAAATGAAAGCTTGTGATGTTATATAGCAATAGATGCTAACTTACGTTGGGTAGTCAGGGAAGTCCTGGCCAAGAAGGTGACAGTGACTGAAACAACTGAGGTCTGACTCTAAAGCAGCAGTGAGCACTAAGTTGTGTAGCACCCTCTGTGAGTGTGGTAAGACTTCAGGGAAGGAAAACATCACTATAGACTTGATCCATAGAAGAAGAGAAGCAGGATAGTTTAACTTGAGTCTTAAAAGCTTGTTAAGAATGGGTTAAATGAAGACAGGCAAGAGAGAAAGAAGAAGAAAGGGAGGAGAGAGAAGTCTAATTCAAGAAAATAAAAATCTGTTCTTACACATCACTCAATTACCCAACTTCCCACTCTTGAAAATGGACTGTGGACTACACAATTTACATTTCACCCACTCCACTCTTCTGTTACTTCCTAACCCCAGTTGAATTAAATAAAAATGTATTGAATTCCTTTACGTGAAAAATGCTGTGCTTTACGTAACGTGGACTATAGACATAAGTAAGATTTAAGTCTTTCTCTCAAGGAATTTATTGGGATGAGTTTAGCATCTAGGGAGTAGTAATTTCAGAAGTGCCTAAAATATCTCCATATAGCGGAACAACAAAAAGAAAGAGTGAAAACAAAGTGGATTGTAATGAAGAAAGTTAAAGACTTTAATATGGGAAAGAGTCAAGGAACTTGTCATTTAAGTTGCAATAAACACAAAAATACATAAATGTCTAGCGAGATGATTTTTTCTAAGAGCCTCAGGAGAGGTGGCAGAAAGAGAAGAAAATAGAATGATAAACTCTTGTGCAAGGAGAATTTCAAGGGTGATGCTCTAGACTCTATCTGTTATTTTCCTTAAAATAAGAAATAGTCCAGAATTTAAAGGTCAAAAGAAAAGAACAGGTCCTGGATAACACAAATCCTGGCATTTTCTTAATTTTCTCACTGATGAAAATTTAATAAGTATGTACACCTCACATGTAATAGTTTGCATATAACAATATTAGTGACCCTACCATGAATTCTTGTTACACATTTTTTCAAGCAAACATTTACACTGGAACTATTCAAATCTAATTATATTTCTAACCAGACTTAGCAATTGGAAAGTAACATACTTATTACTAGAAAGTCAATGTGATATGTATGAAATAATTGCGCATGCCCTTTAAAGGATGTACTGGATTCACAGTATTTTACATTAAGGAGGGAATGTAGAGGAAGAATGTGCACTGGAAGAATAAAAATTTACTATAATTGAATGTTAATAGTGAAATTTCATATTAAAACAAAATCGTATCATTATAATTTAACCCAATTCAATTAACAGATTATTTAATAGTTCACTACATCATGATTGTTTAAATATCTACTTGTAAAAATACATCCTTAAGAACTTAGATAATACACATATTCTTTCAGAATTGGCTGATGAACCAAATGTTTGATATGTGCTTCAACTAATAAACACCAAAACTTAAAACATAAACAGAGCTTGAGCATTAATAACCCAAACTTTAAATACATTTTTATTCATTGTGCATTTTAGTTTCCAAATTCTTCCATTTTCTAAGATCTAAGAACCTCACAATTTGTCATTTTAATAAGATCTGTATAAATGTATTTAATATTCAAAATCTGACTTGTTGTCAGTCCTAATTAAAGTAAACAAAGCTTTGCAATGAACGAATTTAATTACTTCAAAACTAGTATGTCTAACAAAGATGAAAAGCAAGCGAGTGCAATCTAATCTCAGCAAAGAATATTTATGATTATAAGCTTTGTCAATAGCAAAGTGCACCAACTGTTCATATATCTGACTTCCAAGAGATACATGAATGCTAATCAGTTCATTAGAGGCTTCTAGGTTGTGATATTTAGCAACAGGATGTAGCTGCTTTCTTGTCCATGGAGTATAATTGTACTCAGAATGAAAAATTGTTTCCAACAAAGCATCATCCTTCCTGTTTCTGATTTCCTCCTGGTTGCTTTTTATGAGTTGCATACCTTTCAAGAAGCCGACATCATTCAGCTTCTTGTGTCATACGAATACAAGTATAGATAGGTCGTGAGACTGTCTGCTGAGCAGAATTCTACAACCTTTACTCTAAGCTCAGGAATGTATCTTAGGATATATGTTCCAGAAACCTAAGCTTCATAATTAACACACTCACAATGTATTACCAAAAACCTTATGCAAGCAAAATCTTTTCTAAAGTGTTTTCTATCTGTAGGGAACAATAATAAGTACTTTGATTAAAACTACTTAATGATTAAAATAAACTGTCATGAATATTTTAACAAGATAAAATGATTGAGGGGAAAAAAGCAAAGGATGATAAAACTGATGTCACTCTGCAATGACCAATTTAGTTTTAGAAAGCGTACTTTGTCAAATGAGAAGGTGGTACAAAAATATATTTTTGATGGATAAACAGACTCCATCTTTAGTTTTAAAAAAAACAACCATCTCCAGTGTAGTGATAAAGGCGTCCAGCCTAATAGAAGAAGAAACTGGAAGGGCAGGAAAGATAGGAAAGGAAACAAACACATTAGCCTGAATTGATTGTTGCTGGAGTGCATTTTTATAATATTTCCCAAAAGAGACAGTGAAGAAAGCTAAAATTGAACTAATTCACAATTAAGCTGAAAGCATATGCAATAAAATCTATGACAAGCCAAATAATAATTTTGTGATTCACCAAATCCAGGGGAGAAGAGATAGAGGAAAAGTAGTTATTTTCTTTCAACTATCCCAGTTTAAAATAAAATATTAGGAGTATCTATAAGAGCTCATTTTAGAAGTGGGTTATACTGGTTATGGAATTCTGAAATCCATATGGGATCTTAATAACTCACAGTAGTAATACTTTATCATAACAGAAAAGATAGCAGTCTCTAATTTCACGGAATGGTTTGCCAAGTAACTCAACATCAGTTTCAGAAAATAAAATGAAGTTTATGACTTCAATTACTCATTAGAGACTAAGCCACAAAGATAGTGAAACCAAAGATAATTGAATTCAAAAGAAACTTTAAATTAGGCAAGACACAAGCCTCATGATATTAATTTTATATACATTCACTCATATTTGTCAACTTTATTTTGGGTTTGGAGAACACCTACAGAAGCAGTGACTGTGACAAACTCAATTTTTATTTTGGAACTATGTATTATTTCTAAAGGAAATATTAAAGTTTGTGGAACATGAGGTAATTTTTAATATATTTCAACCCTTGAAATTAAGCTGACTAGTCACCCCAGCTTATAAAGTCTTTATCTGCTTCATGAAACATTTCAAAATATCTAAATCACATCATGACATTAGATTCAAACTTCCTCAAACTAAGTTTTCATATGCTTTCAATTTACCATGAAAATCAGAAGAAAATAGGGCATATGGAAGGGAAAAGATGAGAGAAAATATTATCCAAGTTGATAAAAAGAAAAAAAGAATTGAAACCAATAGAATACATTTCGGCATTATTCATGATAGATAAACACTGATAAATTTCCCTGCAAGGAGGTGAAGGTTAAACCTACAATTTGGCACCATAGCGTGACCTCTGGTTATGCAAGCATATTTATAACATTAAATAAATTGTAATTCTAGTTGACTAGTGACTTCAGTTATTTAGCTATCAAAAGGATATGGACATCTTTGTCACAAACTTATCATGCAAGTCCTCAGGAGGGGGAAAGGTTTCCAAATCCTTCTCAAGCTGTTGAAGCTGCCTTCCCATCTGCTTCAGATTCTTTTCCAGCGTTTCTACAGAGACTTAAAAGAGTGTATATTAAATGACTTGAAAGGACAAAATTACAATATATAAAAGGTAAAACACTCTAGAAACAAAACATTTGTAAAAGCCTTACAATGATAAAGAAAATTCACTATAATAAAGGAAAGAGAAATTTCACTATTTCTTTGATAACTTTTTGATTTTTAAATCTAGGAATAAAGGAAATTTAATAAGAGTCTTTAAAACATAAGATGAAATTTAGGAAATGAACAAACCACACTTAAGAAATGCACAAGTTAGAGTTCTTCACCTCTATAAATACTATAAAATAATCAGTCTATTCAGATAAAGAGAGGCAAAGAAAGACTATGTTTTTAAAATTAAAGCTATTTCAGTAGAATTTTAATATTTTTCAAAATCATGATCTCTTGAGAAGCAACAGTGAATACATGGGAAAGATGGAGAAAAGTGTACTCTATCGTCCAAGCTGATCTACGATAGGAATGAGGAGGCATCAGAGGCTATCTGTGTAACATGTGAAACAAATGTATGGTTACAACCCTTGTTCAATACAATGGAATAGAAGAGAGGCATGAAAAATAATGTTGTATCAGAACATGGGGATTATTTGCTTTTGTTTTTTAAACTAGCTGTACATAAAATAACGTTTGCTATTCTCACATATTAATAGCGGTTAATAAAACCTTAACATATTTTGTTGTAAACACAGTGAGAAAGCTAATTCTCAGATATAATGTTTAATGAATCCAACGATTGAACTCTCCAGAGAGCTACATGTAATAGCTGTTGATGCCCAAAGAGTGATGATTCTTGAACCTTTGGCTCTCACTGTAGTGACGGTGTTCAGAAGTCATACTGGTGGATATTTTCTCCATAGTTTTTGCTACTCATATTTCCCCTGTGATCCTTAAATTTGAAACAATAACTCAATCAATAGTGAACATAAAATATTTCTATCACGATAGCCTTTATTGTATTAATTAATTCAATCTATTTCACTCATGTGCCCAAATATCTTGCTGTACACTGCTCATGGTGGTAACACATATTTCCTATGCCATGCTCTTTCATTTTTATGTCTGTCTGTCAATTATTCACAGCCAAGACACCTATTTGATCAGACCTATGGTGTTTCATTTACTCTTCTCATTTCCAAATCGTGTTTTGCTTCTTTCCAAGATCTCTATCTGCATTACAAGAAGAGATTCCTTTTGCCAGTCTATTTGATCTCTCCTCTAACGTCTCATTAGCATTTCCTCTATCACTTCTCAAGAAATCTTACAGGTGGTTCAGTTACTTTTATACTTCCTTAAACTTTGAAATTTCTCATTAAATAAAGTTCAAAAACACATAAAATCATTTTATTAAGTAAATATGTGCTCAAAAGTTTATAAGCCATACTACCAATTTATGCTGTGAATTGGGTTCAAAAAACAAGAGTTTTAGTAGCATAATAATAGTAGTAGTAATAGTCATAATGGTATTAGTAGTGACAATAACATAGTCATAATAGCAGCTACATTTACTGAGTCTTTATGTATGTCAGGTATTATCTTAAACATTTTTCACTAATAAATTTGTTTTAATCCTCACAACATCAGGAAATAGGTATTGTTCTTCTCCCTGTTTTACAGATGATGAAACCAGAGTTGAGTGAGTGAAGTAAAAGTTAAATAACTGAAAAAATGGTGAAGCCAGAATTTGAACTGAGGCATTTTAATCCAAGACTTTATTTTTACCCTTTTGCTATAAATTACTAGCCACATAAATTATTTTATTTTTTACAACCCTACCTACCTATCAGTAACATTTAAATACAGAGACGTAGTTTTCACATGATGACTTCTTTTGTACATTCTTGCCTAGTGCAATCACAGGTAATCCACATATGGCTAAACCCAGGGGGAATATACTCAAGCATTCTGGATGGACGACAGATAGATTTGCTACTATATTTTTTAAATGAACATTTAAATTTAATGTATTAACATATCTTTGAACAAAACCACATATTTAAAATATTACGATTTAGTCTACTGATCAAATTTTACTACACACACACACAAAGTTTGGGAAATATCTAGAGAAAAGACAAATAAAAGTCTGAGGAACTCCCTTGTAACAAAAACTACAAGGTAAAGATTGGAAAGGGACCTAGTTAGATTATTTGTTTCTTCCTGACATCTAATACATCACTACAATACCTACCAATTCTCCGACACAGACTGGGCATCTTTCAACTCAATTCAATTCTGACACCAACTACCTGGAGTTAGCACAGACCCCAGAGATTTAAGGACTCAGACCCACAAGACTGCTCTCACTTCAGAGGACAGTCACAAGTCCCAGAGACCACCCATACTCCTGACCAAATGGCTGCACATTCAGGGGTTCCCATGCCCCACACCTACTCCCCCTGCTTATTTTCCATAATTTGCTAGGATGACTCACAGGACTCAGGAAAATACTCTACTTGCTATATAGTTTTTATTCTAAAAGATATAACTCACAATAGCTAAATGGAAGACAAGCATAAGGCAGGAATGGGGGAGGGAGGAGGTGGTGCAGGTGCACCACCTGCCCAGCACATAGATATATTCACCAAAACAGAAGCTTCCTTAGTCCCATTGTTTCAGTTTTATTGAAGCTTCATTACATAGGCATGGTTGATTAAATCATTGGTCATTGGTGACTGAACTCAATCTCCAGCCTTCTCCCCTCTCTGGAGGTTAGAGGGTAGGCTGATAGTTCTAACCATCTAATCATATGGTTGATACCTAGGCAACCAGTCCACCCATACTAGCCCACCCATACTGAAGCTATCTAGGGTCTCCCTCCCCCCATCTGCATTGAGTCATCTCATTAGCATACATAACACACTCTTATCACATAAGAAATTCCAAAGGTTTTAGGAGCTGTATGCCAGGAACCAGGAAAATTTACTATACCATATGGATATAGAAGTGCATGTCTGGTCAGAGGGCAGAACTCCAGGGAGGAGGTGTAAGAGAAGTGTACACACACACACACACACACATATATATATATATATATATATTATTTATTTATTTATTTATTTATGCTGAGGAAGACTGGCCGTGAGCTTATACCTATTGCCAATCTTCCTCTATTTTTTTTATATGTGGGTCACCACCACAGCATGGCTTGATGAGTGGCGTAGGTCCATACCTGGGATCTGAACCCACAAACCCGGGCCACTGAAGGGGAGCACATGAACTTAATCACTACACCACCAGGCCATTCCCAAAAGAAGTATATTTTTGATTCATGAGTTGTCATCCTCAAAACTGCCTAACAGCCTGGGTTGCCCTCAGAGGAGGCCAGCTGCTTGTAGTTGAACATAGAGCCATCCCAGTGAGTGAGTGCTTCTCAGTAGGATGAGAGAAGGATTTAAGGTTCAGATGAAAGGCTGATTAGATGATCCTTTGAGCCTTCTCCAACTCACTGGCAGCCAGTGGGTCAGGAACTATGTTCTATCATTGTGATTTGAAGCAACTTCTCACTGGCTCAATTTCCACATCAGTGAAATGGGAAGAATCTCACCTCATATTTTTAGCTCACAGATATTTTATAAAAGATCAAATGCTCTAACATTGGATGAAGAATTTTTTTTAAACAGAAGGCATTATGTGATGTTACTCTTATTCTTAGAACTTAATACGAAAGGAAGTGCTTAAAGATTGAAATAAGTAATATTAGAATCAAAGGAAAGTAAAAAAAAACCCATCAATATCATCATCATCATCATCATCATCATCATCATCATCATGCCAGGAACAGTGTTGAGGAAGTCAGGCTAAGAAGAAAAGTAGCTAATTTCAAGAGTAAAATACTAGGAATGTTTAGGGTATATTCAAACATTTATGATTGACATCACAAAGAGTAAGTAGGCTGCCTTAAAACTGGTTCTGTGGCTACTCTACAGATGGAAATCCCACTAAGCCATTACTTTGCTTCAGCACTCTCTGATTATATTAATTGTACATTATAGTTAAGAGAATTTAAGTGTAATTGAACAATTTTTCACTGTTGGTTTTTAAACAAACACGAAAGAACACTTGGAAGAGAGAATGGCGAATGCAAATTCCAGGCTGGCAAAATACAGTCGGCCCTCCCTCCCTATCCCCAGGTTCCGCATCCGAGGATAGAAAGGGCTAAGCAAGGAACTTGAGCATCCACAGGGGTTCTGGAACCTATCCCCCCACAGATACTGAGGGACGACAGTATCTGAAGTCATCTGATGGGTAAAACTAAACAGCATTTAAGAATTTTCTTGGTGTTTTTCTTTTTCAGCAATTGTATTTACAAAGATAGTTCTTTTATACATCTTAAAACATAATTTTAGCCACACTTTTCACACGTCAAGTTCTTTGAGGTCAGTGACTATATATTTTTGTATTAGAAATCCCAACTAGAGCAGAGAGTTTTAAATTGTACACCCTCAAAGAAGTGTTAATTTACTGGTGTCTCTATATGTGACCTGTGTATGACTTTCATCTTTCAACTTTCTCACATTCCTCGGCCAAGAAATTAATCTTATTTTTTTATTCCTTTTCATTATTCAGAAGTAACAAAACATAGCTATCATCAAAAAGATTTGACTAGCTTACTGTAAGGCAATTTCAACTTTTGCATTTTACTTAACATTCAATCAGATGGGATGGCTCCCAGTTGCCTCAGACGTCATCTGTCTCTGCCCACAATCAACCACCCATCTGTAATCTCCACACCTCAGGGGGCAGCAAAACCATGAATTCTGTTTCCTGTGCTAGAAAACGTTAGTTTTGACTCTTCCCTCTCCTAAAACCCTAAGATCTAAACAATCATGACATCCCTCACATTAACTTGACAAATAGTATGGAACTCCTTGCTTGAACACTATTCAAGTCACCTGGAACCCTTATCTCTCCTCTGATCTCTGGTCTCCTATCATTTTCCTCCAATGCCTTCCCCACACTGTACATGGGGGTTTCCAGACAAACACTGATTTAAAGACCTTCTTTCCCTGCTTAAACCCTGCCAGTAAACCTGCATACACGACAATATGTGAGCTCCACCCACAACCTGGCTTGGCTCTACTCCATATTCAGCCATGCTTTACTCCCAAAACAACACTGTGCTTGTAGTTTCCCTCTCCCAAACCCCTTCATCCATTCTGCACCGGATGCTAGAAATAATGTGTCTGTTTGCCTTGCCCACCCCACTCCTATCCATACTTCATAACAGGAATGAAAAAACTCCAACAAGCCCCCTGGTGAGGTGCCCTCCCTACCCATCAGACCTAGTAATTATCACAATCTTTCCAATTACTATACTCTTTATCTTTTATCACTACGCTTTTATCTTTTTATGTGTCTTCCTCTTCCAATTGACTGGAAATTCCTCAAGGAAGACTACATACTTTATTCATCTTTGTATCTTTGGTTACATGACATAGTGCAGACACTCCAATGTTTGTGAAAGGATTGGATCTTGGGTTTAACTTTAACCTCTCGAGATAAAAGCATTAAAAATGAAATGGGAAAATACAATGGATTAAATATCTAAAACCTTAACATCTAAAACACAGACTTGTCTCCAAGTGCCTTGTCATTATGATAATTATACACTAGAGATGTTAAAGAAGCTTTGAATAAAAGTTAAAATCACAACCATAAATATTTAAGTTTAAAAGCACTCATGAATATAGGCTTTCTGTAATACGATGGCCTCTATGATTTACTAAGATTCCAAATAAGGAAGGAGAATAGAAATTGCATACATTTACGGAATCTTTGTAATTAAATAATAATCTTCTGTGAATATCTCCTGGAGGGCTTGGTCATTATTTCATAACAAGCTTACTAAGAAATGTCACACTCGTTCTTATCTACCATGATACATTCCAGGGAAATTGATTTCTTTAAAAAAGGCTTAAACAACTTATTACCATAAAACAACATAAACATTCAAACTAAATTAACCTTCCTATGCTCCTGGACACAACTGTTTTGTGAAGGAAACTAGGGACTATATCATTTCAGGTTCCCAACAAAATAAGTTTTCCTTGGGGCTGGCACAGTGGCATAGTGGTTAAGTTTGCCTGTTCCACTTCAGCGGCCTGGGGTTTGCCAGTTTGGATCCTGGGCACAAACCTACACACCACTCATCAAGCCATGCTGTGGCAGCATCCCACATAGAAGAACTAGAAGGACTTACAACTAGGATATGCAACTATGTACTGGGGGTTTGGGGAGGGGAAAAAAAAGAGGAAGATTGGCAACAGATGTTGGCTCAGGGCCAATCTTCCTCACCAAAAAAAAATTTTTCCTTGACGTTTGTAATAATAAAGATATTCTATAAAACTATAAGAATATTTTATAAATGCAAGTTGGAAAAAATAAAGTGGATGGACAAAAACCTCATTAGAAAAATCCTTAAACATTAAGTAGGCCTATAACAAAACCTAAGCTCTAGAATATCATTATAAAGCCATTATTTTGAAAAAGTACAAAACTGAAGCAAGATCTTGAAAAAGCATAAACTCAAAATAAACGCAGGTTGGTTTGTAACAGGCAAAGGTAAAGTGAAAGAAGCAATGCTAAGTGAGTAGCCAGTTATCCAATGAAGAGGGTGTTAAGGGCAAAACAGCTTTTTAGAAGAGAAAGCAGTATTAGTAAGAGAAGCCTATCTATTAAAAGATCATGTGTACATATAAGAATTTGAAAATTCCTTTCCACAGATAAGGTGTTCAAGAACACAGTAAATATTAAATGAAAGAAGTCCACAATAGAGATGTCTATAACAATATTCAGAATGTTCCCTCAGAACAAGGGTACTGCATGCATGTGTATGGGAGGGAGGTGTTATTGCTTTTAAGGTGTCTCAGGGTAAACATTAAGGATAGAGTGACTGACTTGCTAATTAAGAGATGAGTTTCCACGTATGGCTATTGGGGACGATGCAACCTAACAAGTTCTGGACTGCATATCTTTGGACTTGAAAAATTCCAAACTTCCTCTGAACTCAAACTGCTTATTGGACATCTTTCCTTGATGTTTCATAGGCATCTTAAACTCAGGCTTTCAAATTGGAACTTCTACCTTCCTCCCTGAATCTGCTGTGACATCTCAGTAAATGACTGGGGTTATGAGTCCTCTCTTTCTCTCATACTCCACACACCCAATCATAGAGGAAATCCTATTGGTTCTACCTTCAAAGCAGCTTAATTGTCTAAATACTTCTCATCACCCTTGCTACCTCTTTCTTATCAAAGCCAACATTCTCTCTCCCTTCGATTATTATTACAGCATCTGACAGGTTTCACCGATTCTGCCATTGTCCCTCTACATTTTTTTTCCCAACTTGGCAGCCAAAACCATCCTTTGAAAATTCAAGTCAGATCTCATTCTTCTGCTCAAAACCCTTCCAATGTATTCCCACCTCAGAGTAGTTATGCGTCACTTAACAACGAGGATATGTTCTGAGGAATGTGTCATTAGGCGATTTCATCATCGTGGAAACATCATAGCACTTACTTACACAAACCCAGATAGTATAGCCTACTACACACCTAGACTATATGGCACCGATCTTATGGGACCACCATCATATATCCAGCCCGTCGTTGACTGAAACATCATTAAGAGGTATATGACTGTCAAGTCAAAATCCTTACAATGGCCAGTGACGTCCTATAGGATCTGTATCTTTCTAATATTTTCTCCTGTTGTGCTCCTCCCCTCTCCATCTGTTCCAATCTCACTTCCACATCTTGGGGCCCAGACATTTGCTCTTCCCTCTGCCCAGAGTGCTTCTCTCAAACACCCAAATGCCTTGCCTCCTCATACCTCCCTCAGGTTTTTGCTCAAAAGCCACCTTCTCTGACCACTCAACCTAAATTGCAAAACAAAACAAAAGGCCCTGGAATTCCAGAGCTAACCAGCTCACATAATATACATTAACTTCTTTTCTAGTATTATGTTCTGTACCCACCACCTAAAATAGAAACTTTAAGAGTTCAGAGACTTTTCTTTTCTGTTCATGGCTCCATCCTGTATCCAGAATGGTACTGGGGATAGAAGCAGCACTCAATAAACAACTTGTGCAACAATGAATGAATCTTATATAAGCCACTTTATTTTTTTTCTGTCACTCAAAGTCAAGTCTAATCCTTACTAAAACAAGCGTCTAACATAGAGTCTGCTACACAGCGAGAGTTTCAATAAACTTTTGGGGAAGAGCTCTTTCTGTATAGGGGCAAAACATATCACAAACTATTAAGGAGCACTAATCCTTTTTTCCTTAAAATATGTAGTTTGACAGACAGCTGCTAAGAAAGTGCCATCACAGTGATAGACACATTTACATGACAAAAGGGTCTCCCTACTGATCAATTTCAGATCTACACTTAAAGATGACCTCTTCTGAGGAGAGATGGGAAGATTACCTAAGAACATATTTTCCTTAGGTTTTCCTATGAAGGTGAGCAAACATTTTTTTAGATGTTTCTATCACTTATATCATTGATCATAAGTGTTAGTTCATATTTCTTATGGCATTCCTTAATAATTCTGGGCTGGTAGATTTGGTTTTTACATAACATGCAAACACCTCCAGAAAAAAATAACCTCTAGCTTGTTGAAGAAGTTGCTGGACTTTACCTGTTTTTAAAGTTTTCTAGTAGTAGAAACCCTCTTTCAAAGGAAATTTTATGTCAAGGTTCAAATTATGAAATAAAAATAGTGACCCAGTCTGAAGCAGAGGAAGGAAAATAAAAACTAATTTTTCAAATTCCATTTCCTATGCGAGTAAGTCCAATTGGTGAAAATGAATTGAGCTATACATTTATGATTTGCATAATTTCCTATATGTATATTCTTTAATTTTTAGAAAAGTGTAACAGTTTTTCAGTAACATAAATCTACAAAATTCTTGGCTTTGTATTCTAAAGCTTGCTTAAGTTTCAGGTAAGACACAGTCTCTTCAAATAACTTTTGAGAATATATATTAAATTCTATAATAATATATCATTCACAGTCTCATGTTTACGTGCATCATTAGTGACAGCATAGGCAGACATGCATCAACAAAAAATAGTCACTGAATAAAAATTCCTTAAATTCAGAGGCATATTATAAATTTCAGTTTTAACTGCTTTAGCATTTGCATATGATGATATAAGGGTATTTCACAAGCTCATCAACAATAACCTTTAAACACTAAAACATTTCACAACATAATGATAAATGCTTTCCATATATATACCTATCAGTGTAATTGCCCTTAACAATTCTATAACACTCAAAGACGATGGTTACCTGGCACCTCCACGAAGTTATGGGAGTGACAACAAGGACAACTGTAGTGGGTTGAACAGTGTCCCTCCAGCACCTCAGAACATGACTTATTTGGAAATAGGATCTTTGCAGAGGGAATTAGTTAAGGATCTCGAGATGAAATCATGCTGGATTTAGGGTGGGCCCTAAATCAAATGACTGGTGTCCTTATAAGGAGAGGTGTGGGTACAGAGACACAGAGAAGAAGGCAATACGAAAATGGAGGCAGAGGAACACCAAGGACTGCTGGCAGCCACCAAGAGAGAGGCTTGGATGGTTTCTCCCCGAGAGTTTCCAGAAGGAATCAATTTTACCAACACCTTGATTTCAGACTTCTGTATTCCTGAAGAGTTACGGAATAAATTTTGGTTGTTTAAAGCAACCTAGTGTGTGTCAATTGGTTATGGCAGCCCCAGGAAACTACTAGTAATAATAATTCAATATTTCGCAAGCTGCATAAACACAGTCTGGTTTCTGCGGAGCAGCTGGCAATCCTACCTGCAGCATCTGATCAACTCCATGCCTCTTCACCCCATCAGCTACATGTCAACCGTGTGAGCAATGAGAGTCAGCAGATTGCCATAAATGTGTTTGTTCCATCTATTGCTTCGGTTTCTTTATAGTACACAGATTTGCTATGTTAAGCTATCATTCAGAATGCTCTCATTCTGAAATTTTCTTTCATCTACCTTGTTTGTAATTTCCTACTTCATGTTGCAAAACTGAGGTGCAGTAAATACTACTTCACAGTCAGCAGTCTAACAGAGCTCCAAGACCTTGGGCTTCACTGTTGATACCGTCCTGTTACTTGATGTTAGCTATGGCTCATAGGTGACACTGATAGAACTGTTTGAGTAGCTATTTCAAATCTGTAGCTGGCCAGAAATCTGCAAACACTGTAAATTGTTAGTTTCTCAAAAAGATTAATGCTGTATTGATGCCACTTTCTGTCTGCTAACCTCCAAAAAGATATAGAGGTCTTCCTGAAGTGGTTTTCTTCATCATCATCATCTATCAACCCAAGCAGCAGCCGATTCAGGAAATGTTCCTAGCTCAGGATCTCAAAAAACAATCTTTAGCTGCAAGTATAGTTCCTCCATACCCAATGTTCTTCAGTGTCACTCTACATAATCCTTAGGCCTTCTAGGGATTTTGGCCGTGTTCTTTCTATATTCCATTCTGCTGCTTTTCAAAATAGTTCATAACTTGCAGTATAAAATAGTGCAACACCTCACATTCAAGTCTCCAGTTTAAACTGTTGATACCATCTCTATATAGATAATCCCAGGAAATGAACTGGCAGGATTTAAATAAAACGCTGTTTATCAGACAACTTGGACCTGTGTCCCCTTACCTGTACATCGTACTCACAGTACTCTATATTTTTCATAAATCCTATAATTACCTTGTGAATGGCCCAGTTATATTTCACTGTATTTTTTAATATTAAAAATGTTAATTTGTCTAACATACAATTTTATATATACTGCCCTTTTAGTAAGCACATGCAAACCTATATATGAAATACACTTTTTAAAATAAATTTATCTTTTATTATATTTGGCTTACAGTAATATTAAAATGTTTTTATTTTACAATTCCTAAATCTACTTATTAGATGGCTACAGATCATCAAATTAGATCACTGACACCTAACTACACCGGAGTCATAGACTAGCTTTCCAGACATAGCTTGTCACTCCACCATCGATCTGCAGAACCAGTGCTACACAGCCTGGAGACACCAAGTGTTTTCACTCTTTCCATAGGACAATGGGAAAAAAAAGGTAAAACCGCCTATCCATACCTCCCTTTGGGAAAGTGTCAACAGATAATTCATAATGGTACTAGCCTTTCAGCTATTTGCTTATAATAAAATTACAACTATTATAGTAGCAAAACAGAGATAACTGGTAAAGAAATATACATAGAGATATAGTGAGTAAAAGACAAAAATTTAGTATACTCTAGTGTAAATGAATGCATTCCAAGATAAAATCTATAAATAATCTATATAGAATTCCATACATCTAACTCTGAAATTAAATGTGAATGTTTGTGAACATATTTATTTAGAATGCCTCAATATTCCCTAATATAGGTACTAATTTATGTGTCATGTCTATTCAAAAAAGGAACTGAGGCATACTTGTAATTATTTAAAATCATGTAATAACTCATGGTTGGTACAAGAACCTTTGATATTCCTAAAATGATTACTAGCGAACATCCAACACAGCAGGTCTATGACTGTTCATCTGATCTGATAAAGTAAAACATCATTCAGTCTAGCCTACTCTACTCTACAGCCAAAAAAGTCTAAGCAAGAAAAATGTCTTAAGTTAGTATATTAGTTTGTTAGGGCTGCCGTCACAACATACCACAGACTGGGTGGCTTAAACAACAAAAATATATTTTTTCACAGTTCTAGAGTCCAAGATTAAGGTGTCGATAGGTTTGGTTTCTTCTGAAGCCTCTCTTCTTGGCTTGCAGATGGCCACCTTCTCTGTGTGTCCTCACATGGTCTATCTTCTATGCATGCCCATCCCTGCTGTGTGTCCAAATTTCTCCTTCTTATAAGGACACTAGTCAGATTGGATTAGGGCCCACTCTATGGGCCTCAATTTAACTTAATCACCTCTTTAACGGTCCTACTCCAATACAGCCACATTCTGAGGTACAAGGACTTAGGGCTTTAGCACATGAAGGGCTTCAACATATGGGGACAGAATTTAGCCCACTGCAGAATATATTTTTGTGCTTTCTATTGACAATTCGATTAAAGCAATATCCTACATGGTTGTCTTCTCTAAATTATTTTCATTTAAAGGCTCCCACCACCAATGTGTCCTGTCAAATTATTTCATTGTATTGGCAGAAATGAACACTAATGTGTATTTTCATAAAACTCTAATATCCTACAATTTATTTGAAACACCAAATGAATTATTTATCTTGTAAAATTCTGAGGCCCTAACCTATAATCTCCATGTCATAATGGTTCCAACTAACACAATGTTAGTTAATTCTGTTGCCCAACAAATATTTTTATGTATTTACAATGTACACTTAAAATATAAAATGCAATTGAATAACTAATACCGAATATTCAACATATATATCAAACTCGCTAATAAATTTTAATTGACATTTTTGGAAGGCTATAGCATAAGGAGGTTAATGGAAGCCTTTGCAAAGGCTTTTTGCTTGTTACAGCAAATGAATTTGAAATTTCAAACACAATGCAGTTTCCAGGTGGCAGCCACCTGGAAATTAAGTGCTCTAAGTGCTCACAGTAGGTGAAGGATAGATAAACATTTAGTATTTAGCAAGGCATTTATCATAAAATGTTGGACAGTCACAAGGAATTGGAAACCAAGAAATGTATTTGAGTAGACAAATATTTGGGTCAGACCCAAGAATTACTAGCTAAAAGCAAACAAACAGTCTTAAAAGCAAAGAGGTCTGTGAAATGGAAAGAACAAAAATCAAATTTAAGATGTCAAGGAAGGCTCCTGAAAGCTAACAATTTGGAAATGAAAAAAAAGTGAAAAACATCAGAAATAAGCACTCATTAAATCCACTCTGATAATAACCTGAATATTGCCTTTCTCTGGAAACCAATTTCATCCCCAGCAGTTCAAGGGATACTCTCTAGTCAGGAACAAGTAGTTCTTCAACAGTGGACTAAGATTTTCTGGAAAATTTACAAATATATTCTGAAGGAACGAGTAGAATGTACAGAAACTCAGGTGAGGTTCCCAGTAAGCACCAGGAAAAAGCATCAAAGGGAAGGTGATAGCTGCTTTAAGTTACTTAACGAAGGAGAGAACCAGATGACATTCTAGGCCACAGCTGCCACTTCCCATAGATTTAACTTAGAATCTACCACACAGCTCTCAGTGAAGAAGGCTACAAACAGACAGGAGAAATGAGAAAAGAAAAATCACAAGAAAGTGCACAAAAAGGGATTTTCTCAAGTAAATAAAATTTAGGGAGGAAAAGTTAAGGGTGTAGAAATCAAGAGCCACATTTCATGGCATATTGTGATCTATGTATTACGATGTAGCTGGAGATGGCAAGTAAGCTGTTGGACATAAAAGAGTGGAGCTTAGATGGGGAGTCTGGGGTATAAATTTGTAAGTCATTAATATATTGATAGTATTTAAGCCCTTAGGAACTGAAGAGGTCACCTAAGAGGATGCTATAGGGAGAAAAAAAGAGAAAGGTTCAGTACTAGGCTAATAACAGTAATACCCAGAGGTTGCACAGAATAAGAGGAGAAAATAAAGGATATTGAGAGTAACAGGGAGGACCCAGTTGGGACAGAAGCCAGATAACAGTGAGGGAGCCTGGGTTGCACTAAGATATAGAAACTATACCTTGGACCAGCAGCAAGACAAGAGTACAGTTTCCGACACAGAGTAATCACACACCATGTTCTTGTTAAATGAATGAGTGAATAAGTGAGTTACAGAACGGAGTAGCATGGCATTTCCAGAATTCAGAGTTGACTATCTAGGGAAGCATGGAACTATGTGGTAGAGCTATGATAACCCTAAATAAGACAGAGCTGAACAAAGTGATGCTGTAAACTTTGATTTTATTTTATTACACCCCAAACCCCCCCAGTTTTGGCATACTCTCTACTCATTAATAAAATACCATTCCAACTTAATAATGAAGCAGGTTATTGTGAAATAATCAATAAAACCTTCATAGATTAGAGCTCATTAATTTCAACCATTTAGATAAGAGAAAAATGTCTTCAACCCTTAGAAATCTGTAAAGGAAAGAAATACTACAATGGTATACAGGATATAATAATGACCCCAAATATTTTCACTGAAATACAACAGTAGAGCTGTAAGCCATTATCTCTTAAAAAAGCAGCAGCCTTAATGAAGTAGATTTTTGAAAATCGTCATACAGTTAAGCTCATTAGTTGCAATGAAAGTTCCCCCTGCTGATCCAGGAGTACCTAATGACCAGGATTTGTTATGTCTCAAAAACAAAGGTACTTTTTAATTCATGTGATAGCTCACTGAGGAGATTTCAAACCAGGAAACTTTTAAATGATGATATATAAGAGCCCTGAACTTCTTCAAAGCAAACAGACTTATTTCATCCAAAACATTACATTTATTCCTCTAAAATCTCATTCATTAATAGGGTAATGTAATCATAAAAAGAAATTATGCTCAACCATCACCTATACCATAAAAAAACTATCTCAGTGATGACTTTTCCACTTCAAATACGAAGTTGTCTGCTCCCTCTGAAACACATTAACGGTATCTGCT